>NC_140581.1:965366434-965968934 GCF_964204655.1 Triturus cristatus
CGTGGCCTCTACCTTTCTTGACTGGAGGGGTTTGGTGTATATTTTCACGTCGGCCAGAGGCGTGTATAGAGGTCCCATCCTACAAGTTGGCTGAGGTATCACTGGCTCCTGCGACAGCAGTGTTTTTGTTTCCAAGTGATTGGATATACCACAGTCCGCCTCTACAAGTGAGCTAAGCAAGGGCTTCTGTTCATACAGCTCGGGATTCTACGAGGAGCAGGTCGCATTGGTTTCCTGTTCGTGGCCTGTTGTAAACTTATTTTTTGAGGCTGGGATGTTACGGGGACTCGAGGGAGAGTTTGTTTTAATATCAAAGACATTTTCAAAATCGGACTCTCTGCGCCCTATTCCTACTCTGCAAGTATTCAACTGGACTGACACATTCCCTCTCAGCATCGGTTCCAGCAAGGTGTCACCTGGGAGATGTAGTATTCACAGCACTCCCGTAGTTTGCTGGTCAGGTGATGAGGGATGGTCAGTAACTCCCGCCAATGGGAGGGAGCAGGACTGTTAAAGGACGCAGGCGGGGCATCTCTTTGACTTGCAGCGGCATCCGAAGAAGGCTGAAGGCAGCCGAAATGCATCATGCCATAATTGCTGTCTAAATAAACGTCTCAGAAGAAATCCCCTGCGTGGCCTCTACCTTTCTTGACTGGAGGGGTTTGGTGTATATTTTCACGTCGGCCAGAGGCGTGTATAGAGGTCCCATCCTACAAGTTGGCTGAGGTATCACTGGCTCCTGCGACAGCAGTGTTTTTGTTTCCAAGTGATTGGATATACCACAGTCCGCCTCTACAAGTGAGCTAAGCAAGGGCTTCTGTTCATACAGCTCGGGATTCTACGAGGAGCAGGTCGCATTGGTTTCCTGTTCGTGGCCTGTTGTAAACTTATTTTTTGAGGCTGGGATGTTACGGGGACTCGAGGGAGAGTTTGTTTTAATATCAAAGACATTTTCAAAATCGGACTCTCTGCGCCCTATTCCTACTCTGCAAGTATTCAACTGGACTGACACATTCCCTCTCAGCATCGGTTCCAGCAAGGTGTCACCTGGGAGATGTAGTATTCACAGCACTCCCGTAGTTTGCTGGTCAGGTGATGAGGGATGGTCAGTAACTCCCGCCAATGGGAGGGAGCAGGACTGTTAAAGGACGCAGGCGGGGCATCTCTTTGACTTGCAGCGGCATCCGAAGAAGGCTGAAGGCAGCCGAAATGCATCATGCCATAATTGCTGTCTAAATAAACGTCTCAGAAGAAATCCCCTGCGTGGCCTCTACCTTTCTTGACTGGAGGGGTTTGGTGTATATATATATATATATATATATATATTCACTGAAAAAACCATAGGTTTCACACACGTTAAAGTTAGGAATTAGCATTTAAAAAACCTTGCAAATTCACTTAAAAAACCATAGGTTTCACACATGTTATAGTTAGCTGGACATTTCACTCGTGAAAAACCATTGAAATTTCCCCGTTATAGTTAGTGCAGGCAACTATAACTCACGCGACCGCAATCCTCTGCTGATGACGTCAGATATTACATCACTGTATTTAGACACTTATTTACCCATGTCTTCTTCCATTAATTTTTAGCTATACATATATTACAAATATTTTTTTTTCAGAAAGACACATATGTCATCAGTGATGTAATATCTGACGTCATCAGCAGAGGATTGCGGTCACATGAGTTATAGTTGCCTGCACTAACTATAACGGGGGAATTTCAATGGTTTTTCACGAGTGAAATGTCCAGCTAACTATAACATGTGTGAAACCTATGGTTTTTTAAGTGAATTTGCAAGGTTTTTTTAATGCTAATTCCTAACTATAACGTGTGTGAAACCTATGGTTTTTTTCAGTGAATTTGTACGTTTTTTTAAATGCTAAGTTATGTATTTATTTTTGATTTTTTTTTAAGGTTTTTCACCGTGCGCGTACCGTACACGCACGGTGCGCTTCGCGCACCATGCGCGCGCTGTGGGCACCGCGCACGCTACGGGTACTCCGCGATTTTTTGCAAAAAAATTAAAGGAAATTTTGTCACTTGGGGGTCCTTCTGGGACCCCCTGACAAAGGCTAGGGGGTCAGGAACTGTCCACCCTGCCCCCTTTTCACGTTCTCCACCTTTGTTTTTCACCCCCTCAGACTGCGAGAGACAAAATGTTGGCCGACACTTCCTGGTTTCGACCGATTCGAATGTTTACTAAGATCTAACAACCAATCAGAATCGCGCTCGCGCACGGCAGCGTGCGCGTACGGTAAGTTTTACCGTACGCGCACGGAGCGCGCCTATAGATATATATATGCTTTTAAATGCTACTAAACTAAAACATATATGCGCTCACCAACACACAAATAAATACACTCAGTCACCCAAACAACTGTTTCCTCATGCACTCTTAAACCTATATACCTAGTCAATCAACCATTCACACATCTATGCATAGAGTTACACACACCCCATCCAACCACACACAAACTCAGTGTCCCATACAAATACTCACCCAACTAATCAATAACTAATATACACACTCATGTAGTGAGTGACCAACTGATGCAGCATGTTATACAACAACAGAGACAGTGATGCACACATTCACATAGTTTAGTTACTAATCCATGTATTAAGTGAGACACGTTTAATTACTCACTTAAACAGACAGTCAGACAGCTACTAAATCCTCCATCCACAGTTATCCATCCACTCAATCTTCAATACAGATTGGTATATATATATATAATACATATTTAAATTTCAAACTAAAGCATGTTCACTGGATGATGTCATCAGTGATGTCAGTTGAGAGGTCATCAGTGATGTCATCAGTGATGTCACTGACCATGTCATGAATGATGCAATATGTGACATCATCAGCAGTGCATTGCGGGCGTGCGAGTTATAGTTAGCAGAACTAACTATAACGGAGGGATTTCTATGGTTTTGTACGAGTGAAATGGCCAGCTAACTATAACACCCCTGGAACCTATGTTTTTTTCTGTGAATTTCTAAGGATTTTTAAATGCTAATTTCTAACTATAACTTCTCTGAAACCAATGGTTTTTTTCAGTGAATATATATATATATATATATAGTCACTGAAAAAACCATAGGTGTAAAAAGGGGTTTGGCCTGGACCACCTCTCTGCAACGCAGGTCTGTGGTGCTTACTGGAGGTACCTGGGAGGCTAGTTGGCCCCCAGGGGCCCTCAGGATTGAAGGGTAATTAATTAATTGAAGCGCGGGAGTCCGCGCTTCTTTTTTTAAAATTTTCAGCCGGATCCGCGGATCCTCCATGCATCCCGTGATTTAAAAAAAAAAGAATCTTTTTTTTGGCCCTGGGGGTCTGTGCGGGACCCCCTGAGCAGGCCTAGGGGGTCAAGGTGTTTCTACCCTGCCCCCTTTTCCTGTTTTGCGCATTTGTTTTTCTGTTTTCTTGTGCCTCGGTTCTACCGAGGCACAAGATGGCTGCCAACACTTCCTGGTTTGGAGTGTTGACAGCCAATTAGCATGAAGCTCGTGATCGGGAGGGTGCGCGGATTCTCTGCGGCCATAGATATCACTATATTTATTTCTTAATTTCTCAAAAACTACTGAACGGATTTACACCATCTTTTTAAAGGTCGCTTTCTGAGCCAAGCAGTACCTTTTTGCCAAATTTGGTTCAAATCCGTTGAGCAGTTTTTGCTATAACCGTGTCTAAACTTTTCTATGGGAAATTGATTTTTTGAACTCTATTTTTTTTTCTCAGGAACTACTGAACGGATTTACACCATTTAAAAAAAAAGTCTCTTTCTGAGCCAAGGGCTACCTTTTTGCAAAATTTGGTGTAATTCCATTCAGCAGTTCGGGCTGTAGCCGGTTCCAAAATTTCCTATGGGAAATAACATGGAGAAAACGCGTTTTGGGACCCCCGTTTTTTCTCGCCCCCCGCTTGATGAATCACCCCGAAACTTTCAGGATAGGAGCTGACCAGAGCGCCCCACCAGTTTTTAAAATTTCGCGAAGATTCATCATCCGACGCCAAAGTTATTGGGAAAAGAATGTTATGATTTTCCTATGGTACCTAGGTCCTAACTATAACTGCCTACTGGCGACCGCTAGTAGGATATATATATATATATATATATATATATATATATATATATATATATATATATATATTCACTGAAAAAACCATAGGTTTCACACACGTTAAAGTTAGGAATTAGCATTTAAAAAGCCTTGCAAATTCACTTAAAAAACCATAGGTTTCACACATGTTATAGTTAGCTGGACATTTCACTCGTGAAAAACCATTGAAATTTCCCCGTTATAGTTAGTGCAGGCAACTATAACTCACGCGACCGCAATCCTCTGCTGATGACGTCAGATATTACATCACTGTATTTAGACACTTATTTACCCATGTCTTCTTCCATTAATTTTTAGCTATACATATGTTACAAATATTTTTTTTTCAGAAAGACACATATGTCATCAGTGATGTAATATCTGACGTCATCAGCAGAGGATTGCGGTCACATGAGTTATAGTTGCCTGCACTAACTATAACGGGGGAATTTCAATGGTTTTTCACGAGTGAAATGTCCAGCTAACTATAACATGTGTGAAACCTATGGTTTTTTAAGTGAATTTGCAAGGTTTTTTTAATGCTAATTCCTAACTATAACGTGTGTGAAACCTATGGTTTTTTTCAGTGAATTTGTACGTTTTTTTAAATGCTAAGTTATGTATTTATTTTTGATTTTTTTTTAAGGTTTTTCACCGTGCGCGTACCGTACACGCACGGTGCGCTTCGCGCACCATGCGCGCGCTGTGGGCACCGCGCACGCTACGGGTACTCCGCGATTTTTTGCAAAAAAATTAAAGGAAATTTTGTCACTTGGGGGTCCTTCTGGGACCCCCTGACAAAGGCTAGGGGGTCAGGAACTGTCCACCCTGCCCCCTTTTCACGTTCTCCACCTTTGTTTTTCACCCCCTCAGACTGCGAGAGACAAAATGTTGGCCGACACTTCCTGGTTTCGACCGATTCGAATGTTTACTAAGATCTAACAACCAATCAGAATCGCGCTCGCGCACGGCAGCATGCGCGTACGGTAAGTTTTACCGTACGCGCACGGAGCGCGCCTATAGATATATATATGCTTTTAAATGCTACTAAACTAAAACATATATGCGCTCACCAACACACAAATAAATACACTCAGTCACCCAAACAACTGTTTCCTCATGCACTCTTAAACCTTTATACCTAGTCAATCAACCATTCACACATCTATGCATAGAGTTACACACACCCCATCCAACCACACACAAACTCAGTGTCCCATACAAATACTCACCCAACTAATCAATAACTAATATACACACTCATGTAGTGAGTGACCAACTGATGCAGCATGTTATACAACAACAGAGACAGTGATGCACACATTCACATAGTTTAGTTACTAATCCATGTATTAAGTGAGACACGTTTAATTACTCACTTAAACAGACAGTCAGACAGCTACTAAATCCTCCATCCACAGTTATCCATCCACTCAATCTTCAATACAGATTGGTATATATATATATAATACATATTTAAATTTCAAACTAAAGCATGTTCACTGGATGATGTCATCAGTGATGTCAGTTGAGAGGTCATCAGTGATGTCATCAGTGATGTCACTGACCATGTCATGAATGATGCAATATGTGACATCATCAGCAGTGCATTGCGGGCGTGCGAGTTATAGTTAGCAGAACTAACTATAACGGAGGGATTTCTATGGTTTTGTACGAGTGAAATGGCCAGCTAACTATAACACCCCTGGAACCTATGTTTTTTTCTGTGAATTTCTAAGGATTTTTAAATGCTAATTTCTAACTATAACTTCTCTGAAACCAATGGTTTTGTTCAGTGAATATATATATATATATATATAGTCACTGAAAAAACCATAGGTGTAAAAAGGGGTTTGGCCTGGACCACCTCTCTGCAACGCAGGTCTGTGGTGCTTACTGGAGGTACCTGGGAGGCTAGTTGGCCCCCAGGGGCCCTCAGGATTGAAGGGTAATTAATTAATTGAAGCGCGGGAGTCCGCGCTTCTTTTTTTAAAATTTTCAGCCGGATCCGCGGATCCTCCATGCATCCCGTGATTTAAAAAAAAAAGAATCTTTTTTTTGGCCCTGGGGGTCTGTGCGGGACCCCCTGAGCAGGCCTAGGGGGTCAAGGTGTTTCTACCCTGCCCCCTTTTCCTGTTTTGCGCATTTGTTTTTCTGTTTTCTTGTGCCTCGGTTCTACCGAGGCACAAGATGGCTGCCAACACTTCCTGGTTTGGAGTGTTGACAGCCAATTAGCATGAAGCTCGTGATCGGGAGGGTGCGCGGATTCTCTGCGGCCATAGATATCACTATATTTATTTCTTAATTTCTCAAAAACTACTGAACGGATTTACACCATCTTTTTAAAGGTCGCTTTCTGAGCCAAGCAGTACCTTTTTGCCAAATTTGGTTCAAATCCGTTGAGCAGTTTTTGCTATAACCGTGTCTAAACTTTTCTATGGGAAATTGATTTTTTGAACTCTATTTTTTTTTCTCAGGAACTACTGAACGGATTTACACCATTTAAAAAAAAAGTCTCTTTCTGAGCCAAGGGCTACCTTTTTGCAAAATTTGGTGTAATTCCATTCAGCAGTTCGGGCTGTAGCCGGTTCCAAAATTTCCTATGGGAAATAACATGGAGAAAACGCGTTTTGGGACCCCCGTTTTTTCTCGCCCCCCGCTTGATGAATCACCCCGAAACTTTCAGGATAGGAGCTGACCAGAGCGCCCCACCAGTTTTTAAAATTTCGCGAAGATTCATCATCCGACGCCAAAGTTATTGGGAAAAGAATGTTATGATTTTCCTATGGTACCTAGGTCCTAACTATAACTGCCTACTGGCGACCGCTAGTAGGATATATATATATATATATATATATATATATATATATATATATATATATATATATATATATATATATATATATATATATATATATATATATATATATATATATTCACTGAAAAAACCATAGGTTTCACACACGTTAAAGTTAGGAATTAGCATTTAAAAAACCTTGCAAATTCACTTAAAAAACCATAGGTTTCACACGTTATAGTTAGCTGGACATTTCACTCGTGAAAAACCATTGAAATTTCCCCGTTATAGTTAGTGCAGGCAACTATAACTCACGCGACCGCAATCCTCTGCTGATGACGTCAGATATTACATCACTGTATTTAGACACTTATTTACCCATGTCTTCTTCCATTAATTTTTAGCTATACATATATTACAAATATTTTTTTTTCAGAAAGACACATATGTCATCAGTGATGTAATATCTGACGTCATCAGCAGAGGATTGCGGTCACATGAGTTATAGTTGCCTGCACTAACTATAACGGGGGAATTTCAATGGTTTTTCACGAGTGAAATGTCCAGCTAACTATAACATGTGTGAAACCTATGGTTTTTTAAGTGAATTTGCAAGGTTTTTTTAATGCTAATTCCTAACTATAACGTGTGTGAAACCTATGGTTTTTTTCAGTGAATTTGTACGTTTTTTTAAATGCTAAGTTATGTATTTATTTTTGATTTTTTTTTAAGGTTTTTCACCGTGCGCGTACCGTACACGCACGGTGCGCTTCGCGCACCATGCGCGCGCTGTGGGCACCGCGCACGCTACGGGTACTCCGCGATTTTTTGCAAAAAAATTAAAGGAAATTTTGTCACTTGGGGGTCCTTCTGGGACCCCCTGACAAAGGCTAGGGGGTCAGGAACTGTCCACCCTGCCCCCTTTTCACGTTCTCCACCTTTGTTTTTCACCCCCTCAGACTGCGAGAGACAAAATGTTGGCCGACACTTCCTGGTTTCGACCGATTCGAATGTTTACTAAGATCTAACAACCAATCAGAATCGCGCTCGCGCACGGCAGCGTGCACGTACGGTAAGTTTTACCGTACGCGCACGGAGCGCGCCTATAGATATATATATGCTTTTAAATGCTATTTTCTCAGGAAATACTGAACAGATTTATACCTCTCTGCCAAATTTCAAGTAATTCTGTTCAGCCGTTCGGGCTGTAGCTTGGACTAAAGGTCCTATGGAAAAATGCATGGGGAAACGCGTTTTGGGACCCCCCTTTTTCTCAGCCCCCGGTTGGCGAATCCCCCCGAGACTTTCAGGGAAGGAGCGGAGCGGAGTGCCCCACCTATTTTGAAAATTTCGCGAGGATTCGTCAATCGGCGCCAAAGTTATTCCAAATAGAATGTTGCGGATTTCCTATGGAAACACGATTTTAACTATAACTATCTACTGGCGACCGCCAGTAGATAATATATATATATATATATATATTCAATAAAAAAAACCATAGGTTTCACACATGTTATAGTTAGCTGGACATTTTACTCATAAAAAACCAATGAAATTCCCCCGTTATAGTTAGTGCAGGCAACTATAACTCACGCGACCGCAATCCTCTGCTGATGCTAATACTGTATTTAGACACTTATTTGCCCATGTCTTCTTCCATTAAATTTTAGCTATACATATATTACAAATATTTTTTTTTCATAAAGACACATATGTCAACAGCAGAGGATTGCGGTCGCGTGAGTTATAGTTGCCTGCACTAACTATAACGGGGGAATTTCATTGTTTTTTTATGAGTAAAATGTCCAGCTAACTATAACATGTGTGAAACCTATGGTTTTTTCATTGAATTTGCAAGGTTTTTTAAATGCTAATTCCTAACTATAACGTGTGTGAAACCTATGGTTTTTTCAGTGAATTTGTACGGTTTTTTAAATGCTAAGTTACTTTACGCCGTTCGTGGCGTGCGCGCCCACTTAACGCAGTTCGTTCCGTGTGCGCACGGTGCGCTTCTCGCACCGTGCGCGCACAGTGAGCACGCGGTGCGCTTCGCGCACCGCGCGCCCACTTTACGCAGTTAGTGCCGTGCACGCACGGTGGGCACGCGGTGCGCTACGCGCACCGCGTGCCCACGTTACGCTGGATGGGCCATGTACGCACAATGCGCTTCGCGCACCGTCCGCACACGGAGGACATATTATGCGCTTTGTTGTGAAATGTTAAATATTAAATGTTCGTTTTCGTTAATATGCCATGCACAAATGGTGTCCTGCAGGCACCATTTGCACACGGGGTGGGGGAAAATGTGGATCATTTTTTTTTTATAATTAATTTTTACCGTACACGTACGGTAAGCGTAATCGCCGTTTTTTCGAAAAAATTTAAAATTTAATTTTTTGCCTTGGGGGTTCTTTTGGGACACCTTAATCAAGGCTAGGTGGTTAGGAGCTGTCTAACCTGCCCCTTTAAATGTTTTCCACCTTTGTTTTTCCTCCCTCCCTCAGAGTGCAAGAGAGAAAATGGCGGCCGCCGCTTCCTGGTTTCGATCGATTCGAATGTTTACTAAGATCTAACAGCCAATCAGAATCGCGCTCGCGCACGGCACCGTACGCGTACGGTAAGCTTACCGTAAGCGCACGGTAAGCGCACCGTAAGCTGCCACAGATATATATATTGATTTAAATGCTATTTTCTGAGGAACTACTGAACAGATTTACACCAGACCTGCAAAAGGCACTTCCTTGACCTGTAGACTACCTCTCTGCCAAATTTCAAGTAACTCTGTTCAGCCGTTCGGGCTGTAGCTGCGTCTAAAGGTCCTACGGAAAAATGCATGGGAAAAACGCGTTTTGGGACCCCCCTTTTTTCTCAGCCCCCGCTTGACGAATCCCCCCGAGACTTTCAGGGTAGGAGCGGAGCGTAGCGCCCCATTAGTTTTGAAAATTTCGCGAGGATTCGTCGACCGGCGCCAAAGTTATTCCAAATAGAATGTTGAGGTTTTCCTATGGAAACAGGGTCCTAACTATAACTACCTACTGGCAACCGCCAGTAGGTAATATATATATATATATATATATATATATATATATATATATATATATATATATATATATATATATATATATATATATATAGTTTATTTTTTTTAAATCATAGGGCCCTTCATAATTAGTCAGAAAATGAAAAACATTTCGTATGGTAAAAAAAGCTGGGAAGATGTGCACTGGAAGAGACCACAATGACGCCATAACAATCAGCATCATTGTGTTTCCTCGACTGATGAACCTCTCTGGCTGCAGTGTTCAGCATTCCTTACGCTCTAAATGTCCTAGAAGCCGGAAGCAAATTGAGTAGAGCAGCTCTGGCAAACTGGCTGTATTTCAAGTATGAAATAATAAAGTCCGCGGTAATTTCCTCCTGATTAAACTAATCTTGCATGGTTGTTTAGTAATCTTGTCATCCACATTATCTAAATGTAATTCAGTGTGTCGCGACGGAAGTAAATGAAAACCGTAGATACTGTTTTGTGCTTGTGTTTGCATGAGTTTTATTTGTACTGTTCCTGACGCCCAGATATATTATTTTCTGCTGAATATTTGTTTTAGATTATTGTACAGTGTAGGAACATTTTCTACTGACCTTGCACAGGTTTTTACCAGAAATTCACTTTCAACAGCATAGAAAAAAATGTTGCACATTGCCAGAGCGAAATAGCAGCTGTTGCTTGGAATACACAATGATTGTTGCTTGCAAAAAAAAAATCTGGAA
This sequence comes from Triturus cristatus, assembly GCF_964204655.1. Classification (NCBI taxonomy): domain Eukaryota; kingdom Metazoa; phylum Chordata; class Amphibia; order Caudata; family Salamandridae; genus Triturus; species Triturus cristatus. The sequence goes on from NC_140581.1 coordinate 965,377,114, forward strand.
GCTCCCACTGGAAAGATAATCCAATCAACACAATGAGGCCTAAGTGGAAATGCAGCAAATACGAAATAAGAAGGAGAAAAGGCGTTTAGTCTAAAGGTTAGGTATTCCAAGCAAGCAGAGATGCGTGCATCATTACCCCAGCTGCTTCCAGCACCAGGGGTATCTGCACCTTTCTGTAAAAATAAAGTTGCACTGAGAATTTAAAAAAAAAAAAAGGTAAAATCTCCTTTTAATAAAATTAATTTGTGTGTATTGTAAGTTGTTTGATGCACATTAGCACCCCTTTTTTTAAATAATCAGATGTCATAAACTTTGCCCGGGTAGAGTTCATTTTGCATTGACAGTCATGAACAAGTGGAACTGTATCATGAACGAGTGCGCTGGTGCAGGGCATGCTGAACTCCTGTTTTTATGCGATTATATGTCTAAAGCGCATATATTTAACTCGAAATTTCTCCAGGTTAGAATAGAAACTGCAGACAGGGCAGGTCGGTAGTAGAAAGAGACAATACTGCTCACTGTTTCCACGCTGGGATGTCTGTAGATAATACATTAACACTCAGATCTGATCTACCCCGGCGCACCTTTTCATGATAAGGCCTCTGGATGGAATATCTACTTTCAACCCGTCGATCAGTACATGTGCACGGTGACCTAGACATATGTGTATAATCGTTTTACTGATGTTTTAAGATAGAAGATTTACTAGGCAATTTCACAGTAAAGAAAACTAACTTTTTCAAAAGTGGACCATAAAAGTTAATCATTAAATGTCTTGTGTATAGATACATTTCAAGAATTGATGTGTTTTATATTGTGAGAAAAACAATCTCTACATGTAGGAACAAATTCCACAGGTGTGTGTACCACATTCCCCATCAATCCATTTTTTCATTTGTCCTAGAATTTCTCTCTGCATTTTTTTTAGTGGATAACTTTCTAAGGGTACATAATTCAAGTGACTCCTAATCTCCAAATCAAAGGCTCTCCAGTGTCGTCCTTGAGTCAAAGAGTACTCTCAAACTTTTCGCCCCACAAATAATTCTCCAGAATTTGCCCATTTCTGAAGTTCTTACTCTAGATTCCGGATAGTAGCAGCCAATTAATAGTTTTGAGACATAGTAGCTGCACCCATACGTTATACCTGCTACTTACCTCCCGTTGTGCAAACCAAGGGGCTTATTCACAAGCGCATTTGCGCCGCCATTGCGCCACATTTAATATGGGAAAAAGTGACGTGCGGACGGCGCAATGGGGCTTGTAAATAAGCCCCCAAGTCAACTGACCTCTGGTAACACGGATCTCTTTGCTGTTTTTTTTTAGCAAATATGTTAGATTATGATTAATATGACTATGACCATCAAACTGATACTGACCATTGTATCAACTGTGAGTGGAAGGGAGATTGTGATCACCCCGGGTGTACCTGTTGTTAGGATTTCTGGCACCGGAAATGACAGGATGAGCCCTTCCTGCGCTTCCTCCACGCGGTCTTTTTCCTGGGATGTACAGTGTGTTCTACCAGAGTATTCCGCTTTCAAGTATCCTTAGCAGGATAGACCATAACCATCTGTGCATGCTGTGAGCATGACATGCCTGCCTCTGCCCAGCAATGCGTGCACCTTCTCACATGCAGTCGATGCTAGCTCCATCTATGTGTTTGGAGTTTCCAACTTTAGAGACTCACCTGAGAAGATTGCCAGTGGAATGCAGCTCGACTTCCAAGAATTGGTCATAGCCTTACTTCAACTCTTTGAAGAGCTTCACCTTGTCAAGGCCTGCATAGATCCAGCTCTAGTGGCTTCCGGATGCTGCTTGTTGCCCATTTACTCTAGATTGTAAGCAAGCCTGCTACCCTTCGGAAGATCTGCTAAGCCCTCCTACTGCTGCTCTTGACTTCATGGTTGTGTCAGTCAGCCCAATTAATCTTGAGACACCAGGAAGCTCTTTTTATACCACACCTGAGAGTGGTGGGCGGTACGCCCATTAAAGTACACTCACATAGAGGTGACCTGAGTGAAGACTGTGCTTGGCAAATGAATTTTCTCTGTCCCAAGCCCTGCTTATTCTCTATGTGTGGGCCCCACAGCTTGCCGCATTCCAGGTATTGATCCTCTTTCATTACGCATTGCATGAGCACATGCCTACCACCAGTCTTAGTGCTCTGGATTCTGGAAGTTGCATCTTAGAGTCACTCTTTTGCTTTTGACTCTTGATGTGTGTGCAGGAGTTCAGCTCCTCTCTGGCTTACTTGACAGCTAGATACACAGTGTAAATAACGTCCTGCAAGGTCATTTGAGTACGCTAGTCCAATTTTAGGGACATCACATTTTCCAAAGAGGGTATGAACTTTGCTTTCACTGCTTTCAACTGCCTCCCACAAAGGATATTGTACCAGCTTGATCTCTATAGGCAGAATTTTACCAGACATGGACAAAGGGCCATTTCCACAAACGCACCTCCGAACTATACTTGTATCTTTTAATTCTACTCGCCACAACTTTGCCCTACCAGCAACGTCCTGGCTGAACATTTTATACATGGTCTGCTCTCATGGTGGTTATAGCGGAGTGGGTGCAATTAGTTTTGCTGCACCATGCAAAGTAATCTCTCTAATCTTGCAGTAAAAGAATAATAAACAAATAACTGGCATGGTGCCGCCTGCTAGCTAATGCAGAAGCAGTTCCCTGCTCTGTTTAGTGGCTTGGGCAGTCTTACATGGGTGTAAAGTTTTCTTTGGAGAGATGTGATTTCACGTGGAGTGCTGTAGGCCAACACTGTTGAAGCCTATCACAAAAATTCAGAGCCTGTGATGAAGATTGTGTGGTAGCAAACACAACAAGATGATGGATGGAGTGCTGAAACTTTTCAACCATTCACCCCTAGTCCAGAGATCTGGGTTTAAGCCATCGTTCTTTTGCTCACTATGCCACCCCAGCTTGGACCCAGCTATATGCTAATCAGTCTTGACCCTGCTCCTCATCGGAACGGTCCAACCCGAACTGCCAGGCCAGGTCCTCCCTGGACTGAAAACAAGCATTGTGGGATCGGTTTTGGGGTATCACCCATCATCAGACAGGTTAGCTTAAATCCATTGGCCCAGCGAGCAAGGGACCCAGGTCTTTGCATACCCCTGGCCACTTAGGGTGAACATAGCAAACACAACAGATGATGGACGGATTGGTGAAACTTTTCACCTTCACTCACCTCTGCTTCAGATTTGAAGTGGTGTGAAAGTGACACAACGCTCCAAAAGGACTAACTTAATAAATAATGACAAAGAGGCCTCAAAGGAAAGAGTAATATGTCAGCATTTGCGCTGAAGACTTGCCATTGTGCATCATTCATTTGTCTGAACTGAGCACACTCAACAATAAATCTTTAATAAATTAATGGCAACAGCAAAAGGATGTAACTACCTTGAGCCAAATCCCTGAATCTGTGTACATTTCCAAAAAGTTTAGAACATTATAAGAAAATAGTACAATAACTTGGATTAGAACCATTAACTTAGCCAACAGTGTAAGTAGGTATAACAAAATACATTCAGACAATGTACTAAAATGGCTTGCATTGTTAGAAGGTATGTTTTCAGAGCTGCTATGCATGTGTCAAATTCAAGAAGTGGAAATTGATTTTTATTTTTAGATTAACCCCGAAAGTAAAAACAACATATATTGTTCCTAAAGAAAAACCTTATCTGAGCAAGAATGTTTTCTGTCGAGATAAAGTTGAGGTTTCATTGTTGCTCTTGGAGCAACAAGGAGCGTAGTAAACTAAGTTTACTCATGAAACTACATTCTTGCAGAATAAAAGTTGCAAACTGGAATTGTGAAATGTTGTCGGTGCACAGAAATGACTTTGAGGCATTTATACAAATGGAAGGAAGATGGCATTTCTGTCTGTTTTAGAGCACGTTCACGTACGAGCACATCTGTCATGCCAGGTTTTTTTCGTGAACAAAAACCTGTTTGCGTCCTGCAGGTGTGACTCGCTGGGGATGGAAACATCTGTGACTCGTGGAAGGGAGCGGTGGCGAATATGCAAAGCTGGCAGATGATGGCGGCTGCTAACAACCCCTGCACAGCTTTTGTGAATCTTCACAAATTCACAAATTATGAATATGCGGCTGGAGGACTAGCAAGCGTTGCAGCTGCACATGGCGGACATCTGCTTTGTATCCGAGGGTCTGCAGCCGGCGTGGGATTCCGGCGCTAGGGACGTTGCTGGTTTTGTCCTTTAAAGGCCTGGGGAAAATGATGGAGTGCAAGGGAGAATAATATTGGTCGAGTTTGTAATTTTTTTAACTCCTTATAATGCTGTGAACCAATGTTACATAAATGAATGTATTTTTCATTAAAATAAAATAAAAACAAAAAATAAAACAAGAAGCAGAATAAAATAAAATAAAATAAACATAGAACTAATGTTTGCAGCAGGTTAACTCTTTTTAGAGAGTTTGAAGAATTGGGACTACCCATAAATCCATGATGTTACTATAAGTGAGCCCTTTGCCTCCTATTTCTAAGTATCCCAAGTCTAAACGTTTTCAGGAAGGGCGTTACTGTGCTTTGCACTGGTTTGTAAAAACTATTTTTCTCCATAGGGAACATTTATTTTCCCTTTCAGAACCCTCGTCCCCAACACCATCATTAAATTAGGGTTGTTCCTATCCCTTTTCCACTATGAAAACATACTTTCTGTCTTTGCAGTAGTTTTCTGCTTTGTTATAGTGTGGGGAACGCAATGGGACACTTTTGTAAATATTAAAAAAAAAAAAAAGTTAGAAAGGTACCCCCTTGAGCTTATGACTACCTTAGGACTATCGGGTATATGTATCAAACGTTTACGCAATGCAGAGCAACAAGCAAAGTTGCTGTGCTCCATGAACTGGAGAGCGCTGAAGGGTGCCATATCCACTCAGATACAACACTCTTAAGCTCTCTTCCTGTGCTGGCTCACTTGAGGCTGCCTAGCTTTAACGCGTTAACGTAGGCACCTTGCCCTATAGGGCAAGGGTGCCTGCATTACGGGCAGTATCATTTTTGTGCTGGAAGATACACCTTCCTGCACAAAAACAATCCAAAGGGGCATTTTCATCGTGCTATATGTGAGGCAATATGAATCACACATAGAAAGAGGAAGCAAAGGAGGAGAAATAAACATATTTCTCCTTGTTACATCTCTCTGTTAGGCGTACCAATTTCACTCAATCCAAGTTTTGCAAAACTTATTAAATTTGGGATTGCTTGAAATCTATGGGTGGATACACGGGAATGCCTATGCTCCGCCAATGGAACGCCTACCACTTAGAAATTTTTTTTTTTCCATGCATTGTATGCATACAAACTTACACAACAAAACATTTCGGGCATATATGTTGAATTAGTTGAACAGTACATAATTTTTACATCAGTATATGACATAATCGACTTTCTAACACCGGTTCAGTCTGTCGATGATGTGGTTACAGCTTGATGGGTGCAAAGATATTCAGTTAGCGTTACCCAGAAGTCTCGAGGCCTGGAACAAGAGGGCAGTTCTTCCTCATAGGTCTGTAGGGTATCTTTACAATATGTCATATCTCGAAGCCACGGCGTAAGGATCGCTCCGATCCCCCAATGCATAGAGACTTGTCTTTTAGCTAAAAGTAATGCACTCACACAGAATTTGCGTTTCAGGGATTTTAAGGTTGGTACCAAGCCCAGGAGACATACCTTATTTGTGCAGTCTATCTGCGTTGCAAGTATCATACTAAGCAGAGATTTGACACTTTCCCAGTATGCTCTAATATCAGGGCACTGCCACGCTAAATGAAGAAAATCTGCATTATCCGCATCGCATCTTTGTGACTTTGCGTTTTGTCGAAGCCCAAACCTGCACAGCTTTTGCGGGGTGTAGTATATTTGGTGGAGATACTTATAATGTATAACTCGTAAATTACCATTTGGGGTGAGCATGTAAGTGAGGGAGCAGTTGTTGTGCCATTCCTTCTCAGTAATGTGTATATCCAGTAACGTATTCCACCTGTCAAGTGCTTTGGACGCCGTTCACCCTATATCTGCCTGAAGCAGGACGTATAGTTTCTGAACCAGGTGTATATTGTGTGGGTTTTTGATAATCATTTGGAGAGCTTGCAGCGTAGGTGGTTCCTGTGGGTATGAGGGGTACAAGTGTTTGATAGCGCCTTGCAATCTATAGTATGTGAAAGTAAAAAGCAGTGTGGGATTACTGATATAGTCTAGATGATCAAGTTCTATGAATATGCCTTTGTCATGTAGGTCGTTCATTGTGTCTATTCCTACTTTTTGTAGTTTCTCCATGCCCACCTTTTCTTGCGTGACCGATAGTTCCGGGTGGTGTTGTAGTGGTAGTGCAGGTGCATATAACGGCAGTTTTTTTACAAGTTTACCCATCCTTTGCCAGGCTAAGTTTGTGGTACGAATCGTGTTGATCTCATTTTTGCAGGCGTGTGTACGTGAATGTGGTAATATGTTGCACAGTGGTATCGGACATGCATCGCTGTCTTCAACGGCTGTATATGGTAGATACCTGATTGGATTATACCAGTAATGTGCGTAATGTGCCTGAGTACTCAGGTAGTACAACAAGAAGTCAGGGACTTTGAAGCCACCTTCTGAATAGGGCAGAGTCAGTGTATATAGATCTATACGCGCCTGCTTACCAGCCCATATAAGTCGAGAGGTCATGGTGGCTATCCTGCGAAATAGGGCCGTCGGCGGTGTAATAGGAACGTTGTTGAAGAGGTAGAGAAGTTTAGGCAGTATAACCATCTTAACAACGGTCATGCGATCTGCCAACGAAAGTGGAAGTTTAATCCACCGCTCTACTTTCTCTTCTAGTTTACTAATAACTGTTCCATAATTGTCGCGGAGAACCACCTCCAGGATACGATGGAGCCAAATTCCCAAGTATTTAATGGAGTCCTCTTGCCATTCTAAAGGGAACTCTGTTGGAGAGGGTCTGGTGGTGTCTGTCAGCGGTACGATGGTCGATTTGCTCCAGTTTATTTGGAGTCCTGAATGTCTCCCAAATTTGATATATTCCCTAATGAGGGGGGATAGGTTGAGAGCTGGATCTTGGACATACAGCACCATATCATCGACATATAGTGAAATGTTCAGTGGACGCTGTGGAAATTGCAAAGCTGTAGTCTTATGATATTGCCTTATTTTACATGCCATGGGCTCCACTGCAATAGCAAATAGTAGCGGCGACAGTGGGCATCCCTGTCGGGTACCCCTTGTAATGTATATTGAGTCGGAAACATATTGATTAACCCGTATCGTAGCTATAGGTTGTGTGCATAATAGTTTGATCCATTGCAGAAAGATGAACGGTAGTCCCATCTTCTGCAATACCGTGAATAGGTAATTCCATTCAATTGAATCGAATGCTTTTGCTGCATCCAATAGTACTGCAGCAGCTTGCAGATCAGGGTTATGTTGATGGGATAGAGCGAATAGGGTTTGAATGTTTTGTGCAGTAGATCGATGGGGTATGAACCCTGACTGGTCCGGCAGTACTATGTTAGGCAACAGGGGGGTTGGAGTCTAGTGGCAATCAGTTTAGCCAAAAGTTTTGCGTCTGTGTTGATCAGCGACAATGGCCTGAATGAATCACAATATTGAGGGTCCTTATCTGGCTGTAACAGGGCTATGGTCATAGCCTCCCTTAAGGTAGGAGGCAGAATCTTCTTTTCATGTGCATCTCCATACATCTCAACCAAATGAGGGGCTATCAGGTCGACGTATGCTTTGTAAAATTCATTGGTGAAGCCGTCTGGTCCCGGGGCTTTGCCATTAGGTAGTGATTTTATTATGGTTGCAACTTCTTCGACAGTAACAGCTTGGGAGGGGTATTCTCTTTGGGAGTCTGAGAGCCAGGCTATGGCCACATCTTCAAGGTATTGTGAGATGTCAGGGGATGTAGCTACCTTCCGGGTGTTATATAGATCCCCGTATGTATCCATAAAGGCCTTTAGTATACCCTCTGTGTCATAATGTGTGGTGTTTTGACGATCTATGATTTTAGTCACCAGATTTGTGGTGCAAATCTTTTGAGCCAATGTTCTTCCTGGTCTACCGCCCTCCCCATAGGATCTGGCCACGCTTCGTTTGGCGAGATATTTGAGTTCCTGGTCAGCATAGTCTTGGTATTCGGTAATTAGGTTACGAATCTCACCTAGAAGTGCTAAATTCTGAGTATATTCATTTTGTCGTTCCAGTGTCTTAAGTTTCACCTCCTGTTGAGTAAGTTGCTGAGGTATGTCTTTAAGAATACCCGAAGTTGTGCTGATACATACCCCGCCTATTGTCACTTTGAAGGCCTTCCACAAGAGACTAGGGTCATCTACTGAGGGCTGGTTTAGTGTGAAGTATTCCTCAATGGCCTTCCTAATGGTAGTATCATAGTTAGAGTCTAGTAGTGCCTTAGCATTAAATCTCCATATATAGGGAGGTGGGACATGTGAGGGAGGCTACAGCGTTCGAAGAATGGGCTTATGGTCTGACAATGTTTTTGGTAGGTGTTGTATGTCGGCTGTCCAGGTGGAAAGAATTGCTGTCATGAGGCAGTAGTCAAGACGTGACCAGCTGCCGTGCGGTGTGGGGTAGTGTGTGGCTTCCGTAGCGCTGGGGTTGCGCAGCCGCCAGATGTCTACCATGTTAAATTCTGCCTTACCCTCTGTTACCGCCTTCACTGCCCGTTTGCACGGTTCCCTGGCAGCCCCTGATCGATCAACTTCCTCTACAAGTGAAAGGTTGAGATCACCGCCCCATAGTAGCTCCATTTCAGGCAGCTCTCTAAGGGTGCGCCATATACTTCAGAAGAATTCAGGGTCATCTATATTGGGACTATATGTATTAATTAGTGCCACTTGGTGCCCTCACAAATGTCCAGTGACTATAATGTAGCGGCCCTGCTCGTCAGTTATGGTGCGTTCTATAATGAGGTGGACGTCCTTTTTTACTTATAGGATGTCTCCACGTGAGTAGGAAGAGTATGAAGATGTCAGGACAGTTTCAGCCCATTTACTACCTAAAGGGCATTTATTAGCTTTAGCCAAGTGGGACTCTTGCAACACTGCCACATCTACTTGGTGACGGTCAAGGTAAGCGAAAACGTGTCTTTTTTTTTAGGGTTATTTAAACCCATAACGTTCCAGGTTAAGAATCGAATCTGTGATGATTTTAGTTTAACTTCAAGAGGTTCACCCAGAACCAGGGAGGTGAGGAATCAAATATCTATCTCTCAACGCTCATGTAGTGCAACACACAACAATGTTACAATTATTTCGAACCATGTATGCATTGTAATAGTCATTTTGGTGTACTTCAACATCTTCCGCCTGTAGAAAGACAAAAACAACCCCAAAAATCCCCCACCCACATCAGCATCCCAAACATGCCAAAGCCATACCCATGTAAAAAACAGTGCCATTGCACTAACCAATACGGGAGCACCCTCGGGGGGGGGGGGCGCTGAGTGCTCGTCACAACATCTGTAGGAAAACAGATGTAGTCGGGGAAGAAACATTTTGTGCTGTGTAGCATCAAGCTACATCAATCCCATTGTAGATCATCGGGTGAGTCATAGTGTCCTGCCCTATAAATGGTAACAGTATTGAAAGGGGAGCTATAGTTCAATATATACGTCAGTGTATTGCATGAAAGAAGCAGAATTCATGCAAACTCCTAGCATACATTATATTGTAAATAGTTATCCACAACAGAGCAGTCAAGGTTGGGTATGCAATAGCGGAACAATATATAACAATTAGCTTTATCACACATTTGAGGTGTTGTTTTAACTTAGCAAGGCGTGAAATACTGCCTCCTCATGCGGTAAACATTCTTAACAGGGGAGAAGGGCAGGACACATCAGTGACCACCATTATTAAAAGTCTCACATGCGCACTCAGACCGTAGGGGCCACCGCCCCACGCAACGAGCAGGAACTTCCAGCCGGGTAGATACAGGACAGGATATACTTAGTAAGGATAAGTCTATGTAGAGTCAGAGAATCATCGCAGCTGCGATACATAACATTACCTGTGTGGAGAGGTATCTACAGTGTGCAAGATATCAATAGCAGAGCACAGGAAATACTTTACTACCGAATACAGGAAATCAGTCAGAGTCTGGATCAGACGTGGCGGCACGGTGGTTCTTGCGGGTAGAAAGGGTCTTTTTGATAAAGTCTTGCGCTGCTTTGGGTGTTGCGAAAAATTTTGAGCGTCCATCTTGTATGACGCGTAGTCTCGCAGGGTACAACATCACGTATTCTATTCCCAGTTCCTGCAGTTTCTTTTTGATGGAAGCAAAGTCTTTGCGGGCCGTTTGCACCTCCATCGGGAAGTCCGGGTAGAAGGAGATGTTATTACCCTTGTAGTTTATCTGTTGTTTCTCTCTCGCCATGCGTAAGATCGTGTCTCTTTCTCTATAGTTTAGGACACGTGAAATGATGGGCCTTCGTGGGTTACCTGGCACAGGGGGAGGTGCGAGAGATCTGTGTGAGCGTTCAACAACAAGCAGGCTAGAAACATTTTCAGCTCCGAAGATGTCTCGCAGCATGGCTTCCACGTAAGTCTCCAGCCTACCCGTGTTGGTGCTCTCCGGTATTCCAACTATGCGCACATTATTACGGTGGGACCAGGCTTCCAAATCTTCTTTTCTGTTGTAGAACCGCAAGTATTTTGTCCATCTCCGCGCATTTGCGTGTCGTCGCACTGGATTCATCCTCGACCGCAGATATGCGTACCTCTGCCTCGGTCAATCTCTCGCCTTGCTTGTCAAGTTTAGGCACCATGTTATCTACTCACTGTGTAAGAGAGTCGAATTTTCCATTGATAGCTTGGAGGCTCTGTTGAATGGCCTGCAGGGCGGTGTCCATCTTGGATTGCTGTGCTTGGTCAGAATCCAATTCGGTGTCCGAGTGTGCCATCGTCTGTTTGTTGGAGCGTTTGCTTTCAAAGGTCAGCTTCGGCTGTTGTCTGTCCGGTTTTCCCATTCTAACAGCGTCTGTTTTGTTAGATCGTTTTTGGTTATGTGGCTGCCTGCATGTGTCAAAGGGGGTCGCAAGTGCAGTTGGGAAGTAGAGTGGCGGCGACATGCAGCAACTATGAAGTCACACACTTCCTCGAAATGTGGGGTCTCTGTGTTAGTTAACCTTTAGCAGAAAAGGGCAGTCCCAATGCAGCGATCATGGGAGACAGCAGTTTTGGGCACCTCCGGCGGTCCTTATAGCTAGATTTCAGCCTCACAGATCCGCCTCCGCATATAGCCGCCACAGCAGTGTTCTATCGTTGAGGTCTGACAGCGTAATAAGCTGTAGCAAAATCACTGGAGTATATCGGAGCACGCCACACATAGTGAGTCCACCACACCCTGGCCGTCAAGCCATGAGGAGATATGCGCAACAAGCTTATGCTACCTCGCCAGTTCGCACAATTGTTAATGTGTTTTCTCGGGCTGATGTAAGTGAGGAACACAGCGCGCAGTTTAGTGTGGGGGTCGCAGGCCGCTGCGCTGGGTGGAGGTATCACTTAGCAGCGAGCCTCCACCAATTGCACAGTCCAGCAAGGGCAGGCTCCAGCCGAAGGCAGGGGCCACAAAGGTCAATGGGAATAGATCGCAGGGGTCTTTTGCCGCATGTGGCCCTCACCACTCAATTGCTGAATATCTGGTCCGGTGTGAGGACCGTTATGCGGGTGTCGCCTCACCTGCCCTGTGCCCCGGATTGGTGTCCTGCATCCTTGGGGTCAATAGTACCGTGGTCCTAGCAGGGGGCCAGTTGTCTGTCAGGTGAAAGCTCCTCCGTGCAGGTCCCGGCAGCGTCGCTCTCACCCTGAGCTCCGTGCCACCATTTTCACTGCCCGTACTCTGCCAGCTCTGCTGTTGTCGCCGCCATTTTGTGTACTCGTCTGCAGCCTGGTCCCGACTTTAAAGGGGAATTTCTCCTCCGTGACAGCCTCCCCCGCACATCCAAGGGCAGCAGCGGGGAGCCACAGGGTTCCGATGCGATTACCTATAATTATTTTCCAGGATGATGCACCAACACTGGCAGTCTGTAACAGGATCGTGTCTCCGACAGGCGGAGCGGCACTAACGTGCACAATTTCAAATATTTGGTCCAGTGCGATGACCGTTATGCGGGTGTCATCACACCTGTCCTGTGCCTCAGATCAGTGTCTTGCGTCCTTGGGGTCGGTAGTACAGTGCTTCTAGCAGGGGGGCAGTTGTCTGTGGGGCAAAAGCTCTGGCGTGCAGGTCCCAGCAGCGCCGCTCTCACCCTTAGCTCCGCGCCACCATTTTCACTGCCCGTACTCTGCCAGCTCTGCTGTTGTCGCCGCCATTTTGTGTACTCGTCTGCAGCCTGGTCCCGACTTTAAAGAGGAATTTCTCCTCCAAGACAGCCTCCCCCGCGCATCCGAGGGCAGCCACTGGGAGCCACAGGGTTCCGATGCGATTACCTATAGTTATTTTCCAGAATGATACACCAATACTGGCAGTCTGTGACAGGATCGTGTCCCCGACCGGTGGAGTGGCAGTAACGTGCAGCCATTCAGCTGCGCACCCTCTATCGCCCCCTACCACTTAGAAATGTAATGCAACACAGAGCAACCCGCTGGATTGTGTTAAATTCCTTTACAAAGCCACTTAAGGCAGGCCTTGAGTGGCTTAGTAAATCCCAAATTAGCCTTTTCGTTGCCATGCGTTGGCTTGCACGACGCATGGATGAACCAAAAGTTTAGTAAATATGGACATACATATTTTACTTTTTCAGAAAACAAAGAGAAGTCAAAGATAGCCAGAAGAAACCATGCAATTGTTTGTATATTCCAAGTTACTCACCTACAATAGCGTTTTTGCATGTTTAAATATAACAGATATAAACATGTTCCTGAGTAAATTCTTTGAGAAAGTGCTTCTGCTCTTTAAAAGTATTTTTTTTCTCCTCTGGAAAATGTTTCACCATAGAGAAATCCCTTCACTTACACTCAATTGAGTTATGGGTGGGAATTTAATTTATTCCTGCCTTTGATGAAAGTAAATCATCAACCATATCCAGAATCAGAGTGTCCTGGAACAAATACATTCTTACCCACAATCCTGCATATTGTTAGGGTAGACGTTCTCAAGATGGGATCCCAGCAGTGGAATACCTAAAACAAGCTTGTAGATGGAGATTTGTTCAAATAAATATTACAATAAGGTTCAGTCTCCCTTTTGGGAAGTAATAAATCCAACTTTGAATTCAGAACGCATATCGGCATCCACGTGGCACATTGACCTGAAGACAAGTAACCGCTCTAAAAAAATAGTGAAAGAAATCAGTAAGATTGCCTTACTCAGTTAGGAGGACATGATTCCCCTATGGTTAAATGGGAACCAGAACAGGGGCGGTTTCCTCCATTAGGGCGGAGGGGCGTCGCCCCACTGCTTTCTCACAGTGCGAGAAGCAGAAACCTAAAATGGTAAAACTACCATGTTATGTTTCTGCTTCTTGTACTGAGAGAAAGCAGAAGTGCCTGGTTGGGGTGGGCGGGTGGGCGTTCTGCTCGAGGGCAGGGGGAGTGGCTTGCCTACTGTTGTGGGTCCTGATTGGCTGGTCGGCCCTCTGGGGCCGACCAAACCAGTCATGCGCACTCTCCCTTTTTCTCTATGTCGGCTGCATGCAGCTGACATAGAGAAAATGGCCTCCCTACTGGCGCCTGGCTGGGCGCCGTCCGCACCAATCACAAACGCTGTCATTGCAGCATTGTGATTGGCTTAGGGGAGGGGAGGGAGGCTGACTGTGGAAAACGCAGACCCGGCCAGGAGCAGCAGAAGCTGAGGCGGCGGCGCGTGACCCGGGGGAAGGTACATTTTTTAAAATTGTAATTATCATCCCGCTTCACCCCCACGAACCTGCGTGACCGCCCACCCGCCCGTTATGCCGGCCGCAAGTGGTCACTGAAGACATGTAGCCAGCAGCAAACTGCCTCATGTGATTTTCCTCGCCGTTGTCCTAATCAACGCAGTGTCAGAAATTGAGGTGCCGACGAGGTGACGAACATCGCCCGCTTTACTGTTTGTTAAATCAAGGGCCAGCAGTGATATTAACATAAATATAGTCTCCAGCCTTTGATTAAGCTAAACTTTGCACTAACTTTAGGAAAGACGTTTTAACACTTTATACACGTCCGTTTGAATTAAAATGCGTAGCTTGTATTTATTAAACATAGTATGAAATAATGACACACAGGACATTGTCCTTTGGTGGTAAGTGAGACGGAGAAGATAGTCATCCAGATACTAAAATATTGGTGCTGCTCCTAGAATGTATACATTACACGTGACAAACTGACACCTTTTAGTTTACATTCATAAGAAATATGTTTAACTTGAAAAAGTTTATATCATATTTTTTTACGAAATGAAGTATGCGTTCTCATTTACATGCCAGTTGTCCTGATGGCTCGGCTTGCCTCGTGCTTTTGTTCTTAGAACCAAGGCAGGCCCTTGCCTCTGTTGTCTCTATGAATTTACTGGTCTGCTCACCTCTAGTAGATGTGTGGACGTGGATGCATGTGCACTCATCTGCATGTGCATGACTGACATTTTCTGTGCACTTAACTTTGTGCGTGTATTTACATTTATGTGACTGATGGTGTATGCAGGGAGGTGGGTGCCCGGATGTCTGTCCTGCCTCCCACTACCTGTTTCCTGACGTGACAGTTGTGCGAGAGAGAGAGAGAGAAAAAGACAGACCACCACAGGAAGCATGGGATGTCTACAGACAGCCGAGGCCTACGCGTAGAGAGAGGCCGATGCTACCCGCTCCTCGTTCATGGCACCGATGCGCACCTCGGTGATTTTAGCCAGTGCCTCGTTCTTCAATGCAAATGTCGCTGCCGCCGTAGAGATGTTGCCTCCATCACAGGCACGCAAGCATCGAGCTCCTACTAGACGTACACAGACGGCAGGCCCATAACCGAGAACGTCGAAGGGTTTCTCTTGGATACCCAGGGTGTAAACTCAAGGACATGCTCAGGACCTCAGTCTCCAACTTTACAGCCCTTCTCCACAGCTAGGCATGCTTCAAGGAAGAACCGGAAAAAAGGAACTTCAAACGATCTTGCCATGGGTAGTTAAAAGTTGAGCCTGTGCCCTAAATGTTACCCACAGATTTCTGCAACTGAAACCCAGCCCACTGAACTGTCTGAACATGGGATGAAATAGCAAGAACTATTTCCACTTCTGTTCAGAGGTCAGATCTTCATGGGTCCAGACTCTCTGCTTGCCAAGCTCTGATCCGTTCGATCTCTGGGTGTGGCCAGCTTCCCTGCCGTGGAACGAGCCAGAGGGGGCAGGATTGGCACCCACCCCTACCTTGGACCATGGGATGGCTTTTCTACTAAGAATTTTGGGAAACGATAGCATGGGAAGCCTTTGCTGTTACATGCAGTCATTTTTTACACAGAGTACTACTTGAAATGCATTAATAGTTTCTGCATGAAAACTGAAAATTAATTTAAGGAAATAGTGTCATCATATTGATGAACAGCGCTGCACAGTCAATTAATGTATTTATTGTATCGTTAAAATCATTACAAGTGTATCAGTGTGTTCAAAAGTTAATATGGGCAGTCATCATATGCAAAGATTTTCCTCTATAGCTTATAAAAATTGGCAATTTCTTAAATGATAAATAATTCAATCGTATTGCTTTATTAACCTTCCTGCTTCCTCAAATTTACTTAAAAATGCACCATTTGTTCCCTTTTTTTCAAAATAATTCTCGGGGGGAAGAAGCTCCCAGAACTCCCAGTAGGTTGTTCGAGCTCGCCCGCTACGCTCGCTCACCGCAGTGCAGTACAACAATAATTTTACGCCTCACCACTTTCAAATGTCACCAGCCATCACTGAACCTGAATAATATCAGACTGTAAGAATTGCTCCGCTACAATGAGGGTGATCCCCGATTGTAGTGAGTGTATACAAGAAGAAGCTCTTTGGGACCATAGTTATTAGACATAAGTCCCATGAAGGATCTTTATGAATCTTTCTCTTGAGATGTTGTACCGTATGTGTAGAAGAATCATTGTGTTGGTCCTGGAGAAAGTGGCTATAAAATTGTCTGTGATCACCGAAACTCGTTAATGTAACTTGTAATACTAAATCCTTGTTAACTGGGAATTCAATAGATGGTGATTCAGACACGACAGCGAGTATTATTAACCACAAACCAAATGGATCAGTATGTTTGTCTAGACAATTGTCTGTTTATGTCCCTTCCCGTGATTGTTTTTATTTTGTTGTTTATTTATGGTATAATTGCTTTGTGCCATATTGGGAATATCTCAATTACAAGAAGTCTTTCTATTTTTAAACATTTTAATCTTAACTGCAAGAGACCTCTTTATTGAATTAAAAAAACTGTTTTTAATTTTTAAGAACCACATGTTGATTATAGCATGATATTATGAATGAACAAACTGTAAGGCTGACAAATGACAATTGTTAACACATTACTAAAACTCAGTGTTTTTTTCAATTACTGTTGTGGTATGGGAATTATAATATTGGGATACTGCCCAAGGCCTGAGTGAAAAGTGGATGTATGACACACATGTGGATTGATTACTTCGCAAAGGGGAGACTGAACTTTATTGTTTATAACGGTGCTCTGTCCCCAGTTACTGTTTGGCCCTCGCTCGTAGCTCACCAAATAAATATTACTCCATACCAGTGTAATATTACATCCGAGCAATTATATTTAGAAATGTTAATTCATGTTTTGTGAATTTACTTCAGCTAAATGAGTTATTAGCTCACCCTTATTTAAATGAAGCTGATAAACGTTATTGACTCCCAGAATAAACTACACTTTAAAAGAATAACTCTATTTTGCAATTGGACAGTTTATCATCTTTGTGCCACAGTTAAGGTGACCTTAGATTTAACTTCTAGTTACATTTGTGATTTTCTTAATCTGGACAATTCATTCTATGTTTTATATATTGTGTTATAGTGCATCTGCCATATCTTCTGACCTTTCACAATATTTGTGCACAACCATGTCACTAAAAGACCAGCTATTAGTGACTTAAAGAGATGTTTTTGTTCATCTTTTGCTGTGAACACCTCTGCCCATTTTTGTAAGAGCTTTGAAAAGGCAAACATGTGTCAAATTCACAAAGTGTCTGGGGAGCCTCCCTCTTGTAGTATTCTTGGCCTACTGCTGACTGCCAGGAGAAAGGCACTATTATGCCAGGAGTCACCCTGGCATACTCCTTGAATCCAGGAGCAAACTAAAGGTGCACAGGTCAAAGGCCCTTCTTACAAGATTGGTGAAATAGTGTGGAATATATACCATTACCATAGGGTGAGGTATTTACAATGTTTGGTAATACCTCCTATTCTGAGTCTTTGGCATGACAATTAGGAGGAGTGTTCAGAATTTGTTTTAACTCATCAACATTCTTCATGTTTTACCTTTCTCCATGTTCTTTTCCCCAGAA
This sequence comes from Triturus cristatus, assembly GCF_964204655.1. Lineage (NCBI taxonomy): Eukaryota > Metazoa > Chordata > Amphibia > Caudata > Salamandridae > Triturus > Triturus cristatus. Next base: position 965,394,641 of record NC_140581.1, read on the forward strand.
TACATTTCTGGCGGTTTGACCTGCCAGGATATTCCAAGGGCAAACTGCAAGGGTGTGAAAATTATCACACAATTTGAAACTCCTGTTTTCACATGGGCTGGAATTTAGCCCTAAACATCTTATAAGGGCCTATGTCACCTAATAATAGTTAAATACTTGTGAATCTGCCCTTTTGCCTTCACTTTCTCACTTTTACCAGAAAAATGACTTCTTCACAGATTGTATGAATTATTTATTTTTGTAGGTTGTTGAGAGTCATTAGTCTTCAGAAATATGTAAGGACCTCACATACTGAACAGTATGAACTCAAGAGGCCAAATGTTCCAATTGTGTAGCTGGAAACATGGAAAAGGAAACTTGCCTACATGCAATGTATTTCAAAGTTTACTGAAAGATCAAAATGCATTTTCATCGTCCAGAAAAATACAAAGCAATAAAATCAATATCTCATAAAACAACAGTTGATTATTTAATTAGTAATAAAAACAATATAATCTATTGCATAAATAATTAAAACAATATATTGCACTACAAGATCTTCCCCTGTGCCTCAGTTTACTGCAGTTATGGAAATACATTTTGTCTGACAGATCATGCCAAATAGCTTAATTTAGAGACTGCCACCACAAACACAGGTGAGGAATCAGTTTTACAAATCCTAAGAACATTTACTCAATCTGTAAGAGATAATCTCCTCCCTAGGGGAACAAGCCACCTATGCCTGGGAGTTACACACTTGGGACAAAAGAACTTCAAGTGCTCCTCAGTATCCTCAGTGGAGAGGCAAAAACTGCAGCTTGGCGAACCTATCTTAAGGGAATCCCTTATTTTGGTAAAAGCAAAAATTGGCAAGATCCTGTACCTGAACTACAGAAACTAAGTGCGAGCACGAACTGTGCGAATGAATCAAGAAATCCCTCAGCTTTGAGCAGCAATTTGTACATTAAAAAACACCTTGGAGACCGCCCTCCATGTCTCGACTGTTCATTTTGTTCAGCTATCTTCTCCCAATACATAAATTTAACCATTACAGCTACATTGGTTGAAATGGACAAGGGTTTCGCCCAAAACTCTCATAGACTCAGCTCTATCCATAATATTTGTCGTGACTCAGCCACTTAACCTTGTAGGAAGATTGGAGTATCATAATACCAATAAGGCCCAATCTGTAATCTTGAAGATCTCTGGTGGCTTAAAGGCGCACCCAATATCACAATGGTCTCAAAGCCACCAATTCTGCAACACAATCAATGCCACGGTCCAATGATAGGGGCAGCAGAGGAGTTCCCTTTTCTAACCCAGTCATAGCTCTAAAAAAGTTGCTCTCTTTGGTACACAAGGCGCTCAGATTACAGTAATCTCATAATTCCACCCTGTATAGTGCCATTCCTTGCGCCTTCATCTTATAGATTTCTATTGTAGGACAATTAGGGAACCACTGACCCTTTTTGGCCATCCTAATGATGGCCCCTGCCCTGTGGCTTACAGCGTGAGAGCTTTTTGCAATCTGCAGTGCCCAAGATCTGGAATCAGCCAATTGAACCCCTAACTAATCAAATTCAGTTACCTGCTCCAATACTTCGTTACAGAACATTCACCCGCTTCCTCTTGGTATAAACCATCAGTCTAGTTTTGGCAGCATTTACCTCAAGACCATACTCTTTACAAAATGTACAAAAGCTGTCAATAAAGTTTTCAAGGCCCACACTTGTTTTTGCCAATAATACAATATCATCAGTTGAAAAAAGGCCAGGAATTTTCTGTCCAGCAAGAATAGGCACAATTAATTAAAATTAAGTATTTTACACAAATATTAATGTACAGAAGGAAAAGGGTTGGAGCCAGGACCCACTCCTAGTGATCTCCCTTATTAACACAAACTGGATCGGTCAGTTCCCTCCTTGGTGCCACAACAAATCCTGGCATAGTTCCCCTCATGGAGGTGTACTATGATCTTTAACAGGTCACATGAGAACCCCATTCCCCACAGGGCCACCCCTAGATTATCTCTTGGGACCAGATTGAAAGCGGCACAAATGTTGACGAATGCCAGAAATAGATCGCGGCCCCCCCTAAGGCAACTGTTTTCCACTTGACCTGCAGAGAGCGAAACAACTGGCAATGGAGGTGGGCTTTGTTCTAAACCCTTTTGAAAGTTAGAGATTATGATTTTCATTTATCCACTCCAATAACCATTCCAAAATGTATTTAGAAAAGATCTTCTGAAAATTGTCCAGAAGGCTAATGGGGCGGTAATTGGATGGGACACCTGATTTTTTCTTCTGGAAGACAGGAACAATCTTGGCCCCCTTCCATGGGAGTGATATTGGTGCCCCTGCTGCGGTTGCATTAGTGATGGTATTAACATAAGAGACCCAGATGGTATTATCAGATTTATAGAGGTCGCCTGGGATTTTTTCTAGGTCCCTTGCTTCAATGCTTGGATTGCTAAAGCGAACCCTATTGAAGCAGAGGGTTCCTCCGAGTTAGGTAAAAACAGCAGATACAATTAGGAGCAGATTTCTGTCTGGTTTGAAAGAATAAAGATTACTAAAGTGGGCAACTCATTCACAGGGCAATATAGAGAACTCTGCAGGAGTCCGCAAATTCCCACCACCAGCACCAACTAACCGTCAGATGTTTTTCTGGTCATTTGCCAAAGAGGCCTCAAAGAGGTCAGCCCAAAATGTACATACCAGGCAGCTTTCGTTTGCTTTATTTCCAGGCTGTACTAGGCTCTACTCACCCCAATCTCCTGGCTATTTCCACTTTTAATTGCTTTTAGTAGACTATTTTTAGCCTCTCCTCAGGGTTTGGTGAACCACCCGGTCAAAGTGTTCTATCTCCTTGTGCTACTTGGCCTAGAAAAGAAGAAATCCCTGAGCATATCAAAAAGTTGAATATGTTCAACAATAATCCTTCCACTATTCCTCAGTTATCATTCATGACCTCCATCTGCGTAGCGACGGCCAAATACAGGTTCAACATGGCATTTGGAGAAGAATTTACTACCTTCCATTTCATATTCCTGTGATTGTTTGTGACCTTCAACTGTTGGCTGTACATACCAGTTGAGACTTGAAGGAATAATGATAGCAGCTGACAGATATGTAGTACTAGGAGATCATGAACACTCGCATCCTGTACAGTTACTACCATGTCCTCCATTTGCCTCTATAACTTAATATCTAAAAGAACATTATCAATGAAACTTGCATAGGTCCCGCTTCTAAATGTTGGGACAGGTATTGCACGCTTGTAACCCATGTGCTAGCGTGATAGCCAACACCTGGAGGGCAGCCCTAGATAGGTTTTCCTAAGTGGAGATGTTAGCTTCAGAATGACCCATAGTTGGTCCTCTTCATTGGATAAATCATGTGATATGGTGTTCGGCTCATATGTAAGATTAAAATCACCCACAACAATCAAGTAATGACTAATGAGAACCTCAAAGGCCCACCAAGATTTTGCCCAGTGTGTGGAGAGTTGGAGCCTCACAGCACTTTTCTAAACTTCTTTTATAGATGTTGATTAGCACAAGAGGCACACACTTTGAAAAAGAAAAAAATATCACTTAGATATCCCAGGAAACTGTCTGGAGTTCGACTACAGAATAGGAAAGTGATGTGCTCACCTAGGCGAGCAACCCGTCCGATGGACATCCCGCTACGGTTGCAATAGCTGGAAGTCTCATGAAAAAGGCATATTTAATGTTTATCAATGAATTGCCCCCATTTTGGGTTGCCCAGCTTGGACCTGATCCCCACAATGTTCCAACTTAGGATACCTGCTAGATAAGCTTGTTGCAGGGATTCTGTTCTGGAACAGAACTATGCTTGGATTCATAAAACATCAGTATGTAGGGACTCAGGGCCCCATTTATGAGGTTTTGCCGTAAGTCAGCACCGCAGGCCTTCCTGCTGCACTGCCATACAGCAAAGTAAAAGGGCAGGGATGCGATGTAGCTATCAGATACAAGGCATTCCTGTCCTTTCCCCCTGCATCGGCAAACAATATTCTGCTGTGCGTCAACGCAGGCACCTTTGCACCATGGTGCAAGGGTGCCTGCATTGCGGGGATGATTATTTTTGTACAGCAAGGGAACCCTTCATGTACAAAAACAATCACAAGAGGCTTTTTCGTCTTTCTATGTGTGCTTCAGAATGCAGCACAAATAGAAAAGGGAAAAAAGAGGAGAAATAAAGATATTTCTCCTTGTCATGCCTCCCTTAATCCTCCCCTGGGGAGGCGTACGTTTTTGGCACTGCCGCAAATGTACGATTTCTCGTAAATCTGGGGCAGAGTAGAAAGCAATGGATGTGCTGGAAATGCCCCCAGCAACATCCATAGCATGCCTTCAATGCCGAAAACTGTTTTAAAGGGAACGATATTTACAAGGCAAAAAAAGAGGCTTTGTGCTACCTCATAAATATGGAGCAGGCTCCTGCTCCATGGAACACACAAAAAGTGACATTCTGGCGGAGCAAGGGGTCTCATAAATAAGGCCCTGAGTCACCATACCATCTTAGTATCTATGAGTCCCAGTGCGACTAGTGATCCAGCGGGTTACCAACCTCAGGTACTCAACCATCAATATATTCACTTGGGCCCCTAAACACACATTCATTCATATAGGCTAGTAGATACCGCTGGGGTCAATTTATTGTGCTAATACCTGTAGGATGAATTTTATCTATTTATTTCTTACCAAACGTCTTGATCCAATGTATTTTCCTCTGGTCAATGGACATTTTAGTTAACTGAATAGATGAAAATTACATAAAATAACCTTCTTTAAATAACCACAGACTCTGGAGAGTTTTAAAAGTTTATCTTGTAAATTCATGTGAGCCAAAACCAAAATACAGTTAGAACACCATTTTCTTCAAAGAGACGAAGGGAATAAAATTTGATTAGATTAATTGTTAAACAAAATTATTGCGATGACAGAACCTGAATAGGGAGGAAACAGAGAGAGCAGTACAATGACATACTACATAGAATTATAGTTACCTAGAATGGTGTGGGAATCAACCCCTTGGCCAAGGAATTGGAGAGGGCCCCCTGGGACAGATCAGGTGACAAAGGCTCAGGACAGGATAGATGACCTCTTCTAGATCCGACGCCTGCATCGCACCCCTCTCTGACACTATCTTCCTCCTCGATTCTTCCGTGACTTTTAGGCAGGTCGCTCCCCACGCCGCACAGCACCACCTGTGTGCCCGTGCCCTTGGCCCAGCTGTCGCTGCTGCTGATGGAGTTCGAGGCCCTCCTCCACCCGCAGGCTACCCACCTGCACCTCATCCCTGGTGGCCAGTGGTAGGCCGAAGGTTTGCTCTTGCTTGTGTTCTCTGTATTGTGTTGTATTTGTTTTATTGTCTTATTTAGTTTTTCCTCCTTCCCTCTTGTGCCATTACTGTGCCCACTAGCCTTTTTGCCCTTTTTGCCTCTGTACCCCTCGCCGTTACTCACTCCTGTTTTCCCACCACTGCATCCCCTGCGGCCCCACCCCCCGCTCTCCCATTCATCCGCTCCCTCCTCCCAGCTGCCCCTCCATCCCACCTCCCCTTCTTATGGCGGCCGCTGCGCTGTGAGGAGAGCAACCCTTGACCCTTTTAGGCAGGCCGCTCCCCACGCCGCACAGCACCACCTGTGTGCTCGTGCTCTTAGCCCAGCTGCCGCTGCTGCTGACAGAGTTGGAGGCCCTCCTCCACCCGCAGGCTACCACCTGCGCCTCATCCCTGGTGGCCAGTGGTAGGCCAAAGGTTTGCTCTTGCTCGTGTTCTCTGTATTTTGTTTTTATTTGTTTTATTGTCTTATTTTGTTTTTCCTTCTTCCCTCTTGTGCCATTACTGTGCCCTCTTGCCTTTTTGCCCTTTTTGCCTTCTGTACCCAACGCCATTCCTCACTCCTGTTTTCCCACCACTGTGCCCCTGCGGCCTCGCCCCCCCGCTCTCCCATTCGTCCGCTCCCACCTCCCAGCTGCTCCTCCCCCCCCACCTCCCCTTCTTATTGCGGCCACTGCGCTGTGAGGAGAGCAACCCTTGACCCTTTTAGGTAGGTCGCTCCCCACGCCGCACAGCACCACCTGTGTGCCCGTGCCCTTAGCCCAGCTGCCGCTGCTGCTGACGGAGTTCGAGGCCCTCCTCCACCCGCAGGCTATCACCTGCGCCTCATCCCTGGTGGCCAGTGGTAGGCCAAAGGTTTGCTCTTGCACGTGTATTTTGTTTTTATTTGTTTTATTGTCTTATTTTGTTTTTCCTCCTTCCATCTTGTGCCATTACTGTGCCCTCTTGTCTTTTTGCCCTTTTTGCCTTCTGTAGCCCTCACGGCCGTTTTCCCGCCGCTGCGTCCCCTGCGGCCCCGCACCCCCATCTCCCATTCATCCGCTCCCAGCTGCTCCTCCCTCCCACCTCCCATTCTTATGGCAGCCGCTGCGCAGCGTGCCAAAGGCAAGCCCGTCTGTGCCCATCCGCGTCTGGACCGCGCCCAGCGCCAGAACCCCTGGCCTTCACGACCGCCACGACGCCCGTCTCATTACAACGCCAACACCCTCCATGCACTCAACACTGGACGAGCGCACACCTGTTTCCTGTCCGCCCGAAGCGCACCAAAGGACTCTTCTCCTGCCGGAGCTGCAGCTTCACCAGTCTCCGAGTCGCCAACTCGCCCTCCAGGAGAGGGCGCAACCACCTCAGATGCATACTACTGAACACCCGCTCCGCACGCAAACACACCGTCGAACTCTGGGACCTGCTCGACACCTCCTCCCCGGACGTGGCCTTCCTGACAGAGACCTGGATGAATGATTCCTCGGCCCCCGGACATCGCCATAGACATCCCAGACGGATACAAGATCACCCGCAGAAACCGCACCAACGGAATAGGAGGGGGAATTGCCATCATCCACAAGTCCACCCTCAAGGTCTCGACCAACTTCGACAACACCCTCAGCACCGCCGAACACCTGCACTTCCAGATACGCACTGATCCCAACACCACCCTCAGAGGAGCTCTGATCTACAGACCCCCGGACCCCAGCCTCAGTTCAGCGACTCCATTGCTGACTTCGTCAGCACACACGCAATGACCTCCGCAGACTACATCCTCCGCGGAGACCTGAACTTCCACCTCGAGAGCAACAACAACACCAACTCCACCACCCTGATCAACAACCTCGGACTCCAACAGCTTGTCACAACGCCCACCCACTCCGCTGGCCACACGCTTGACCCCATCTTCACAGCAAGCTCCCACGTCTTCTTTAGCCACACCACTGAACTCCACTGGACCGACCATCGCTGTATCCACTTTACCTTCCAAAAACCCACCACTCACCACCGCACCCAACAGAGCCCCTGCCGCTGCTGGAGCAAAATCACCAAAGACCAGCTAAACACTGCCCTCGCCTGAAGCCCACCCGCCGACCCCACCGACCCCGTCGCCGCCGCCAGAAACCTCAGGCGCTGGATCGACGACTGTGCTAACACACTCAACCCGATCAAGAAACCCTCCAACAGACACACCGACAAGAATGCCAGCTGGTTCTCCGCAGACCTCCAGACCTCCAAACAAACCTGCCGAAGACTAGAGAAGAAATGGCACCGCGAACAGACACTGGAGAACCACGCAGCCTTAACCTTCCTGCTTCCTCAAATTTACTTAAAAATGCACCATTTGTTCCCTTTTTTTCAAAATAATTCTCGGGGGGAAGAAGCTCCCAGAACTCCCAGTAGGTTGTTCGAGCTCGCCCGCTACGCTCGCTCACCGCAGTGCAGTACAACAATAATTTTACGCCTCACCACTTTCAAATGTCACCAGCCATCACTGAACCTGAATAATATCAGACTGTAAGAATTGCTCCGCTACAATGAGGGTGATCCCCGATTGTAGTGAGTGTATACAAGAAGAAGCTCTTTGGGACCATAGTTATTAGACATAAGTCCCATGAAGGATCTTTATGAATCTTTCTCTTGAGATGTTGTACCGTATGTGTAGAAGAATCATTGTGTTGGTCCTGGAGAAAGTGGCTATAAAATTGTCTGTGATCACCGAAACTCGTTAATGTAACTTGTAATACTAAATCCTTGTTAACTTGGAATTCAATAGATGGTGATTCAGACACGACAGCGAGTATTATTAACCACAAACCAAATGGATCAGTATGTTTGTCTAGACAATTGTCTGTTTATGTCCCTTCCCGTGATTGTTTTTATTTTGTTGTTTATTTATGGTATAATTGCTTTGTGCCATATTGGGAATATCTCAATTACAAGAAGTCTTTCTATTTTTAAACATTTTAATCTTAACTGCAAGAGACCTCTTTATTGAATTAAAAAAACTGTTTTTAATTTTTAAGAACCACATGTTGATTATAGCATGATATTATGAATGAACAAACTGTAAGGCTGACAAATGACAATTGTTAACACATTACTAAAACTCAGTGTTTTTTTCAATTACTGTTGTGGTATGGGAATTATAATATTGGGATACTGCCCAAGGCCTGAGTGAAAAGTGGATGTATGACACACATGTGGATTGATTACTTCGCAAAGGGGAGACTGAACTTTATTGTTTATAACGGTGCTCTGTCCCCAGTTACTGTTTGGCCCTCGCTCGTAGCTCACCAAATAAATATTACTCCATACCAGTGTAATATTACATCCGAGCAATTATATTTAGAAATGTTAATTCATGTTTTGTGAATTTACTTCAGCTAAATGAGTTATTAGCTCACCCTTATTTAAATGAAGCTGATAAACGTTATTGACTCCCAGAATAAACTACACTTTAAAAGAATAACTCTATTTTGCAATTGGACAGTTTATCATCTTTGTGCCACAGTTAAGGTGACCTTAGATTTAACTTCTAGTTACATTTGTGATTTTCTTAATCTGGACAATTCATTCTATGTTTTATATATTGTGTTATAGTGCATCTGCCATATCTTCTGACCTTTCACAATATTTGTGCACAACCATGTCACTAAAAGACCAGCTATTAGTGACTTAAAGAGATGTTTTTGTTCATCTTTTGCTGTGAACACCTCTGCCCATTTTTGTAAGAGCTTTGAAAAGGCAAACATGTGTCAAATTCACAAAGTGTCTGAGGAGCCTCCCTCTTGTAGTATTCTTGGCCTACTGCTGACTGCCAGGAGAAAGGCACTATTATGCCAGGAGTCACCCTGGCATACTCCTTGAATCCAGGAGCAAACTAAAGGTGCACAGGTCAAAGGCCCTTCTTACAAGATTGGTGAAATAGTGTGGAATATATACCATTACCATAGGGTGAGGTATTTACAATGTTTGGTAATACCTCCTATTCTGAGTCTTTGGCATGACAATTAGGAGGAGTGTTCAGAATTTGTTTTAACTCATCAACATTCTTCATGTTTTACCTTTCTCCATGTTCTTTTCCCCAGAATACATTTCTGGCGGTTTGACCTGCCAGGATATTCCAAGGGCAAACTGCAAGGGTGTGAAAATTATCACACAATTTGAAACTCCTGTTTTCACATGGGCTGGAATTTAGCCCTAAACATCTTATAAGGGCCTATGTCACCTAATAATAGTTAAATACTTGTGAATCTGCCCTTTTGCCTTCACTTTCTCACTTTTACCAGAAAAATGACTTCTTCACAGATTGTATGAATTATTTATTTTTGTAGGTTGTTGAGAGTCATTAGTCTTCAGAAATATGTAAGGACCTCACATACTGAACAGTATGAACTCAAGAGGCCAAATGTTCCAAATGTGTAGCTGGAAACATGGAAAAGGAAACTTGCCTACATGCAATGTATTTCAAAGTTTACTGAAAGATCAAAATGCATTTTCATCGTCCAGAAAAATACAAAGCAATAAAATCAATATCTCATAAAACAACAGTTGATTATTTAATTAGTAATAAAAACAATATAATCTATTGCATAAATAATTAAAACAATATATTGCACTACAAGATCTTCCCCTGTGCCTCAGTTTACTGCAGTTATGGAAATACATTTTGTCTGACAGATCATGCCAAATAGCTTAATTTAGAGACTGCCACCACAAACACAGGTGAGGAATCAGTTTTACAAATCCTAAGAACATTTACTCAATCTGTAAGAGATAATCTCCTCCCTAGGGGAACAAGCCACCTATGCCTGGGAGTTACACACTTGGGACAAAAGAACTTCAAGTGCTCCTCAGTATCCTCAGTGGAGAGGCAAAAACTGCAGCTTGGCGAACCTATCTTAAGGGAATCCCTTATTTTGGTAAAAGCAAAAATTGGCAAGATCCTGTACCTGAACTACAGAAACTAAGTGCGAGCACGAACTGTGCGAATGAATCAAGAAATCCCTCAGCTTTGAGCAGCAATTTGTACATTAAAAAACACCTTGGAGACCGCCCTCCATGTCTCGACTGTTCATTTTGTTCAGCTATCTTCTCCCAATACATAAATTTAACCATTACAGCTACATTGGTTGAAATGGACAAGGGTTTCGCCCAAAACTCTCATAGACTCAGCTCTATCCATAATATTTGTCGTGACTCAGCCACTTAACCTTGTAGGAAGATTGGAGTATCATAATACCAATAAGGCCCAATCTGTAATCTTGAAGATCTCTGGTGGCTTAAAGGCGCACCCAATATCACAATGGTCTCAAAGCCACCAATTCTGCAACACAATCAATGCCACGGTCCAATGATAGGGGCAGCAGAGGAGTTCCCTTTTCTAACCCAGTCATAGCTCTAAAAAAGTTGCTCTCTTTGGTACACAAGGCGCTCAGATTACAGTAATCTCATAATTCCACCCTGTATAGTGCCATTCCTTGCGCCTTCATCTTATAGATTTCTATTGTAGGACAATTAGGGAACCACTGACCCTTTTTGGCCATCCTAATGATGGCCCCTGCCCTGTGGCTTACAGCGTGAGAGGTTTTTGCAATCTGCAGTGCCCAAGATCTGGAATCAGCCAATTGAACCCCTAACTAATCAAATTCAGTTACCTGCTCCAATACTTCGTTACAGAACATTCACCCGCTTCCTCTTGGTATAAACCATCAGTCTAGTTTTGGCAGCATTTACCTCAAGACCATAGTCTTTACAAAATGTACAAAAGCTGTCAATAAAGTTTTCAAGGCCCACACTTGTTTTTGCCAATAATACAATATCATCAGTTGAAAAAAGGCCAGGAATTTTCTGTCCAGCAAGAATAGGCACAATTAATTAAAATTAAGTATTTTACACAAATATTAATGTACAGAAGGAAAAGGGTTGGAGCCAGGACCCACTCCTAGTGATCTCCCTTATTAACACAAACTGGATCGGTCAGTTCCCTCCTTGGTGCCACAACAAATCCTGGCATAGTTCCCCTCATGGAGGTGTACTATGATCTTTAACAGGTCACATGAGAACCCCATTCCCCACAGGGCCACCCCTAGATTATCTCTTGGGACCAGATTGAAAGCGGCACAAATGTTGACGAATGCCAGAAATAGATCGCGGCCCCCCCTAAGGCAACTGTTTTCCACTTGACCTGCAGAGAGCGAAACAACTGGCAATGGAGGTGGGCTTTGTTCTAAACCCTTTTGAAAGTTAGAGATTATGATTTTCATTTATCCACTCCAATAACCATTCCAAAATGTATTTAGAAAAGATCTTCTGAAAATTGTCCAGAAGGCTAATGGGGCGGTAATTGGATGGGACACCTGATTTTTTCTTCTGGAAGACAGGAACAATCTTGGCCCCCTTCCATGGGAGTGATATTGGTGCCCCTGCTGCGGTTGCATTAGTGATGGTATTAACATAAGAGACCCAGATGGTATTATCAGATTTATAGAGGTCGCCTGGGATTTTTTCTAGGTCCCTTGCTTCAATGCTTGGATTGCTAAAGCGAACCCTATTGAAGCAGAGGGTTCCTCCGAGTTAGGTAAAAACAGCAGATACAATTAGGAGCAGATTTCTGTCTGGTTTGAAAGAATAAAGATTACTAAAGTGGGCAACTCATTCACAGGGCAATATAGAGAACTCTGCAGGAGTCCGCAAATTCCCACCACCAGCACCAACTAACCGTCAGATGTTTTTCTGGTCATTTGCCAAAGAGGCCTCAAAGAGGTCAGCCCAAAATGTACATACCAGGCAGCTTTCGTTTGCTTTATTTCCAGGCTGTACTAGGCTCTACTCACCCCAATCTCCTGGCTATTTCCACTTTTAATTGCTTTTAGTAGACTATTTTTAGCCTCTCCTCAGGGTTTGGTGAACCACCCGGTGGGTCAAAGTGTTCTATCTCCTTGTGCTACTTGGCCTAGAAAAGAAGAAATCCCTGAGCATATCAAAAAGTTGAATATGTTCAACAATAATCCTTCCACTATTCCTCAGTTATCATTCATGACCTCCATCTGCGTAGCGACGGCCAAATACAGGTTCAACATGGCATTTGGAGAAGAATTTACTACCTTCCATTTCATATTCCTGTGATTGTTTGTGACCTTCAACTGTTGGCTGTACATACCAGTTGAGACTTGAAGGAATAATGATAGCAGCTGACAGATATGTAGTACTAGGAGATCATGAACACTCGCATCCTGTACAGTTACTACCATGTCCTCCATTTGCCTCTATAACTTAATATCTAAAAGAACATTATCAATGAAACTTGCATAGGTCCCGCTTCTAAATGTTGGGACAGGTATTGCACGCTTGTAACCCATGTGCTAGCGTGATAGCCAACACCTGGAGGGCAGCCCTAGATAGGTTTTCCTAAGTGGAGATGTTAGCTTCAGAATGACCCATAGTTGGTCCTCTTCATTGGATAAATCATGTGATATGGTGTTCGGCTCATATGTAAGATTAAAATCACCCACAACAATCAAGTAATGACTAATGAGAACCTCAAAGGCCCACCAAGATTTTGCCCAGTGTGTGGAGAGTTGGAGCCTCACAGCACTTTTCTAAACTTCTTTTATAGATGTTGATTAGCACAAGAGGCACACACTTTGAAAAAGAAAAAAATATCACTTAGATATCCCAGGAAACTGTCTGGAGTTCGACTACAGAATAGGAAAGTGATGTGCTCACCTAGGCGAGCAACCCGTCCGATGGACATCCCGCTACGGTTGCAATAGCTGGAAGTCTCATGAAAAAGGCATATTTAATGTTTATCAATGAATTGCCCCCATTTTGGGTTGCCCAGCTTGGACCTGATCCCCACAATGTTCCAACTTAGGATACCTGCTAGATAAGCTTGTTGCAGGGATTCTGTTCTGGAACAGAACTATGCTTGGATTCATAAAACATCAGTATGTAGGGACTCAGGGCCCCATTTATGAGGTTTTGCCGTAAGTCAGCACCGCAGGCCTTCCTGCTGCACTGCCATACAGCAAAGTAAAAGGGCAGGGATGCGATGTAGCTATCAGATACAAGGCATTCCTGTCCTTTCCCCCTGCATCGGCAAACAATATTCTGCTGTGCGTCAACGCAGGCACCTTTGCACCATGGTGCAAGGGTGCCTGCATTGCGGGGATGATTATTTTTGTACAGCAAGGGAACCCTTCATGTACAAAAACAATCACAAGAGGCTTTTTCGTCTTTCTATGTGTGCTTCAGAATGCAGCACAAATAGAAAAGGGAAAAAAGAGGAGAAATAAAGATATTTCTCCTTGTCATGCCTCCCTTAATCCTCCCCTGGGGAGGCGTACGTTTTTGGCACTGCCGCAAATGTACGATTTCTCGTAAATCTGGGGCAGAGTAGAAAGCAATGGATGTGCTGGAAATGCCCCCAGCAACATCCATAGCATGCCTTCAATGCCGAAAACTGTTTTAAAGGGAACGATATTTACAAGGCAAAAAAAGAGGCTTTGTGCTACCTCATAAATATGGAGCAGGCTCCTGCTCCATGGAACACACAAAAAGTGACATTCTGGCGGAGCAAGGGGTCTCATAAATAAGGCCCTGAGTCACCATACCATCTTAGTATCTATGAGTCCCAGTGCGACTAGGGATCCAGCGGGTTACCAACCTCAGGTACTCAACCATCAATATATTCACTTGGGCCCCTAAACACACATTCATTCATATAGGCTAGTAGATACCGCTGGGGTCAATTTATTGTGCTAATACCTGTAGGATGAATTTTATCTATTTATTTCTTACCAAACGTCTTGATCCAATGTATTTTCCTCTGGTCAATGGACATTTTAGTTAACTGAATAGATGAAAATTACATAAAATAACCTTCTTTAAATAACCACAGACTCTGGAGAGTTTTAAAAGTTTATCTTGTAAATTCATGTGAGCCAAAACCAAAATACAGTTAGAACACCATTTTCTTCAAAGAGACGAAGGGAATAAAATTTGATTAGATTAATTGTTAAACAAAATTATTGCGATGACAGAACCTGAATAGGGAGGAAACAGAGAGAGCAGTACAATGACATACTACATAGAATTATAGTTACCTAGAATGGTGTGGGAATCAACCCCTTGGCCAAGGAATTGGAGAGGGCCCCCTGGGACAGATCAGGTGACAAAGGCTCAGGACAGGATAGATGACCTCTTCTAGATCCGACGCCTGCATCGCACCCCTCTCTGACACTATCTTCTTCCTCGATTCTTCCGTGACTTTTAGGCAGGTCGCTCCCCACGCCGCACAGCACCACCTGTGTGCCCGTGCCCTTGGCCCAGCTGTCGCTGCTGCTGATGGAGTTCGAGGCCCTCCTCCACCCGCAGGCTACCCACCTGCACCTCATCCCTGGTGGCCAGTGGTAGGCCGAAGGTTTGCTCTTGCTTGTGTTCTCTGTATTTTGTTGTATTTGTTTTATTGTCTTATTTAGTTTTTCCTCCTTCCCTCTTGTGCCATTACTGTGCCCACTAGCCTTTTTGCCCTTTTTGCCTTCTGTACCCCTCGCCGTTACTCACTCCTGTTTTCCCACCACTGCATCCCCTGCGGCCCCACCCCCCGCTCTCCCATTCATCCGCTCCCTCCTCCCAGCTGCCCCTCCATCCCACCTCCCCTTCTTATGGCGGCCGCTGCGCTGTGAGGAGAGCAACCCTTGACCCTTTTAGGCAGGCCGCTCCCCACGCCGCACAGCACCACCTGTGTGCTCGTGCTCTTAGCCCAGCTGCCGCTGCTGCTGACAGAGTTGGAGGCCCTCCTCCACCCGCAGGCTACCACCTGCGCCTCATCCCTGGTGGCCAGTGGTAGGCCAAAGGTTTGCTCTTGCTCGTGTTCTCTGTATTTTGTTTTTATTTGTTTTATTGTCTTATTTTGTTTTTCCTTCTTCCCTCTTGTGCCATTACTGTGCCCTCTTGCCTTTTTGCCCTTTTTGCCTTCTGTACCCAACGCCATTCCTCACTCCTGTTTTCCCACCACTGTGCCCCTGCGGCCTCGCCCCCCCGCTCTCCCATTCGTCCGCTCCCACCTCCCAGCTGCTCCTCCCCCCCCACCTCCCCTTCTTATTGCGGCCACTGCGCGGTGAGGAGAGCAACCCTTGACCCTTTTAGGTAGGTCGCTCCCCACGCCGCACAGCACCACCTGTGTGCCCGTGCCCTTAGCCCAGCTGCCGCTGCTGCTGACGGAGTTCGAGGCCCTCCTCCACCCGCAGGCTATCACCTGCGCCTCATCCCTGGTGGCCAGTGGTAGGCCAAAGGTTTGCTCTTGCACGTGTATTTTGTTTTTATTTGTTTTATTGTCTTATTTTGTTTTTCCTCCTTCCATCTTGTGCCATTACTGTGCCCTCTTGTCTTTTTGCCCTTTTTGCCTTCTGTAGCCCTCACGGCCATTTTCCCGCCGCTGCGTCCCCTGCGGCCCCGCACCCCCATCTCCCATTCATCCGCTCCCAGCTGCTCCTCCCTCCCACCTCCCATTCTTATGGCAGCCGCTGCGCAGCGTGCCAAAGGCAAGCCCGTCTGTGCCCATCCGCGTCTGGACCGCGCCCAGCGCCAGAACCCCTGGCCTTCACGACCGCCACGACGCCCGTCTCATTACAACGCCAACACCCTCCATGCACTCAACACTGGACGAGCGCACACCTGTTTCCTGTCCGCCCGAAGCGCACCAAAGGACTCTTCTCCTGCCGGAGCTGCAGCTTCACCAGTCTCCGAGTCGCCAACTCGCCCTCCAGGAGAGGGCGCAACCACCTCAGATGCATACTACTGAACACCCGCTCCGCACGCAAACACACCGTCGAACTCTGGGACCTGCTCGACACCTCCTCCCCGGACGTGGCCTTCCTGACAGAGACCTGGATGAATGATTCCTCGGCCCCCGGACATCGCCATAGACATCCCAGACGGATACAAGATCACCCGCAGAAACCGCACCAACGGAATAGGAGGGGGAATTGCCATCATCCACAAGTCCACCCTCAAGGTCTCGACCAACTTCGACAACACCCTCAGCACCGCCGAACACCTGCACTTCCAGATACGCACTGATCCCAACACCACCCTCAGAGGAGCTCTGATCTACAGACCCCCCGGACCCCAGCCTCAGTTCAGCGACTCCATTGCTGACTTCGTCAGCACACACGCAATGACCTCCGCAGACTACATCCTCCGCGGAGACCTGAACTTCCACCTCGAGAGCAACAACAACACCAACTCCACCACCCTGATCAACAACCTCGGACTCCAACAGCTTGTCACAACGCCCACCCACTCCGCTGGCCACACGCTTGACCCCATCTTCACAGCAAGCTCCCACATCTTCTTTAGCCACACCACTGAACTCCACTGGACCGACCATCGCTGTATCCACTTTACCTTCCAAAAACCCACCACTCACCACCGCACCCAACAGAGCCCCTGCCGCTGCTGGAGCAAAATCACCAAAGACCAGCTAAACACTGCCCTCGCCTGAAGCCCACCCGCCGACCCCACCGACCCCGTCGCCGCCGCCAGAAACCTCAGGCGCTGGATCGACGACTGTGCTAACACACTCAACCCGATCAAGAAACCCTCCAACAGACACACCGACAAGAATGCCAGCTGGTTCTCCGCAGACCTCCAGACCTCCAAACAAACCTGCCGAAGACTAGAGAAGAAATGGCACCGCGAACAGACACTGGAGAACCACGCAGCCTTAACCTTCCTGCTTCCTCAAATTTACTTAAAAATGCACCATTTGTTCCCTTTTTTTCAAAATAATTCTCGGGAGGAAGAAGCTCCCAGAACTCCCAGTAGGTTGTTCGAGCTCGCCCGCTACGCTCGCTCACCGCAGTGCAGTACAACAATAATTTTACGCCTCACCACTTTCAAATGTCACCAGCCATCACTGAACCTGAATAATATCAGACTGTAAGAATTGCTCCGCTACAATGAGGGTGATCCCCGATTGTAGTGAGTGTATACAAGAAGAAGCTCTTTGGGACCATAGTTATTAGACATAAGTCCCATGAAGGATCTTTATGAGTCTTTCTCTTGAGATGTTGTACCGTATGTGTAGAAGAATCATTGTGTTGGTCCTGGAGAAAGTGGCTATAAAATTGTCTGTGATCACCGAAACTCGTTAATGTAACTTGTAATACTAAATCCTTGTTAACTTGGAATTCAATAGATGGTGATTCAGACACGACAGCGAGTATTATTAACCCCTTCGGTGCTCATGACGGAACCGTTCCGTCATGAGCCACGGTTGAGCTGTGCTCATGACGGAACCGTTCCGTCATGACCACGCCCGCGCAAGATTCCGTCAGCACAGCAGCGGAATCTGCGCAGCATGGAAGGGGTTAACCACAAACCAAATGGATCAGTATGTTTGTCTAGACAATTGTCTGTTTATGTCCCTTCCCGTGATTGTTTTTATTTTGTTGTTTATTTATGGTATAATTGCTTTGTGCCATATTGGGAATATCTCAATTACAAGAAGTCTTTCTATTTTTAAACATTTTAATCTTAACTGCAAGAGACCTCTTTATTGAATTAAAAAAACTGTTTTTAATTTTTAAGAACCACATGTTGATTATAGCATGATATTATGAATGAACAAACTGTAAGGCTGACAAATGACAATTGTTAACACATTACTAAAACTCAGTGTTTTTTTCAATTACTGTTGTGGTATGGGAATTATAATATTGGGATACTGCCCAAGGCCTGAGTGAAAAGTGGATGTATGACACACATGTGGATTGATTACTTCGCAAAGGGGAGACTGAACTTTATTGTTTATAACGGTGCTCTGTCCCCAGTTACTGTTTGGCCCTCGCTCGTAGCTCACCAAATAAATATTACTCCATACCAGTGTAATATTACATCCGAGCAATTATATTTAGAAATGTTAATTCATGTTTTGTGAATTTACTTCAGCTAAATGAGTTATTAGCTCACCCTTATTTAAATGAAGCTGATAAACGTTATTGACTCCCAGAATAAACTACACTTTAAAAGAATAACTCTATTTTGCAATTGGACAGTTTATCATCTTTGTGCCACAGTTAAGGTGACCTTAGATTTAACTTCTAGTTACATTTGTGATTTTCTTAATCTGGACAATTCATTCTATGTTTTATATATTGTGTTATAGTGCATCTGCCATATCTTCTGACCTTTCACAATATTTGTGCACAACCATGTCACTAAAAGACCAGCTATTAGTGACTTAAAGAGATGTTTTTGTTCATCTTTTGCTGTGAACACCTCTGCCCATTTTTGTAAGAGCTTTGAAAAGGCAAACATGTGTCAAATTCACAAAGTGTCTGAGGAGCCTCCCTCTTGTAGTATTCTTGGCCTACTGCTGACTGCCAGGAGAAAGGCACTATTATGCCAGGAGTCACCCTGGCATACTCCTTGAATCCAGGAGCAAACTAAAGGTGCACAGGTCAAAGGCCCTTCTTACAAGATTGGTGAAATAGTGTGGAATATATACCATTACCATAGGGTGAGGTATTTACAATGTTTGGTAATACCTCCTATTCTGAGTCTTTGGCATGACAATTAGGAGGAGTGTTCAGAATTTGTTTTAACTCATCAACATTCTTCATGTTTTACCTTTCTCCATGTTCTTTTCCCCACAATACATTTCTGGCGGTTTGACCTGCCAGGATATTCCAAGGGCAAACTGCAAGGGTGTGAAAATTATCACACAATTTGAAACTCCTGTTTTCACATGGGCTGGAATTTAGCCCTAAACATCTTATAAGGGCCTATGTCACCTAATAATAGTTAAATACTTGTGAATCTGCCCTTTTGCCTTCACTTTCTCACTTTTACCAGAAAAATGACTTCTTCACAGATTGTATGAATTATTTATTTTTTGTAGGTTGTTGAGAGTCATTAGTCTTCAGAAATATGTAAGGACCTCACATACTGAACAGTATGAACTCAAGAGGCCAAATGTTCCAAATGTGTAGCTGGAAACATGGAAAAGGAAACTTGCCTACATGCAATGTATTTCAAAGTTTACTGAAAGATCAAAATGCATTTTCATCGTCCAGAAAAATACAAAGCAATAAAATCAATATCTCATAAAACAACAGTTGATTATTTAATTAGTAATAAAAACAATATAATCTATTGCATAAATAATTAAAACAATATATTGCACTACAAGATCTTCCCCTGTGCCTCAGTTTACTGCAGTTATGGAAATACATTTTGTCTGACAGATCATGCCAAATAGCTTAATTTAGAGACTGCCACCACAAACACAGGTGAGGAATCAGTTTTACAAATCCTAAGAACATTTACTCAATCTGTAAGAGATAATCTCCTCCCTAGGGGAACAAGCCACCTATGCCTGGGAGTTACACACTTGGGACAAAAGAACTTCAAGTGCTCCTCAGTATCCTCAGTGGAGAGGCAAAAACTGCAGCTTGGCGAACCTATCTTAAGGGAATCCCTTATTTTGGTAAAAGCAGAAATTGGCAAGATCCTGTACCTGAACTACAGAAACTAAGTGCGAGCACGCACTGTGCGAATGAATCAAGAAATCCCTCAGCTTTGAGCAGCAATTTGTACATTAAAAAACACCTTGGAGACCGCCCTCCATGTCTCGACTGTTCATTTTGTTCAGCTATCTTCTCCCAATACATAAATTTAACCATTACAGCTACATTGGTTGAAATGGACAAGGGTTTCGCCCAAAACTCTCATAGACTCAGCTCTATCCATGATATTTGTCGTGACTCAGCCACTTAACCTTGTAGGAAGATTGGAGTATCATAATACCAATAAGGCCCAATCTGTAATCTTGAAGATCTCTGGTGGCTTAAAGGCGCACCCAATATCACAATGGTCTCAAAGCCACCAATTCTGCAACACAATCAATGCCACGGTCCAATGATAGGGGCAGCAGAGGAGTTCCCTTTTCTAACCCAGTCATAGCTCTAAAAAAGTTGCTCTCTTTGGTACACAAGGCGCTCAGATTACAGTAATCTCATAATTCCACCCTGTATAGTGCCATTCCTTGCGCCTTCATCTTATAGATTTCTATTGTAGGACAATTAGGGAACCACTGACCCTTTTTGGCCATCCTAATGATGGCCCCTGCCCTGTGGCTTACAGCGTGAGAGCTTTTTGCAATCTGCAGTGCCCAAGATCTGGAATCAGCCAATTGAACCCCTAACTAATCAAATTCAGTTACCTGCTCCAATACTTCGTTACAGAACATTCACCCGCTTCCTCTTGGTATAAACCATCAGTCTAGTTTTGGCAGCATTTACCTCAAGACCATAGTCTTTACAAAATGTACAAAAGCTGTCAATAAAGTTTTCAAGGCCCACACTTGTTTTTGCCAATAATACAATATCATCAGTTGAAAAAAGGCCAGGAATTTTCTGTCCAGCAAGAATAGGCACAATTAATTAAAATTAAGTATTTTACACAAATATTAATGTACAGAAGGAAAAGGGTTGGAGCCAGGACCCACTCCTAGTGATCTCCCTTATTAACACAAACTGGATCGGTCAGTTCCCTCCTTGGTGCCACAACAAATCCTGGCATAGTTCCCCTCATGGAGGTGTACTATGATCTTTAACAGGTCACATGAGAACCCCATTCCCCACAGGGCCACCCCTAGATTATCTCTTGGGACCAGATTGAAAGCGGCACAAATGTTGACGAATGCCAGAAATAGATCGCGGCCCCCCCTAAGGCAACTGTTTTCCACTTGACCTGCAGAGAGCGAAACAACTGGCAATGGAGGTGGGCTTTGTTCTAAACCCTTTTGAAAGTTAGAGATTATGATTTTCATTTATCCACTCCAATAACCATTCCAAAATGTATTTAGAAAAGATCTTCTGAAAATTGTCCAGAAGGCTAATGGGGCGGTAATTGGATGGAACACCTGATTTTTTCTTCTGGAAGACAGGAACAATCTTGGCCCCCTTCCATGGGAGTGATATTGGTGCCCCTGCTGCGGTTGCATTAGTGATGGTATTAACATAAGAGACCCAGATGGTATTATCAGATTTATAGAGGTCGCCTGGGATTTTTTCTAGGTCCCTTGCTTCAATGCTTGGATTGCTAAAGCGAACCCTATTGAAGCAGAGGGTTCCTCCGAGTTAGGTAAAAACAGCAGATACAATTAGGAGCAGATTTCTGTCTGGTTTGAAAGAATAAAGATTACTAAAGTGGGCAACTCATTCACAGGGCAATATAGAGAACTCTGCAGGAGTCCGCAAATTCCCACCACCAGCACCAACTAACCGTCAGATGTTTTTCTGGTCATTTGCCAAAGAGGCCTCAAAGAGGTCAGCTCAAAATGTACATACCAGGCAGCTTTCGTTTGCTTTATTTCCAGGCTGTACTAGGCTCTACTCACCCCAATCTCCTGGCTATTTCCACTTTTAATTGCTTTTAGTAGACTATTTTTAGCCTCTCCTCAGGGTTTGGTGAACCACCCGGTCAAAGTGTTCTATCTCCTTGTGCTATTTGGCCTAGAAAAGAAGAAATCCCTGAGCATATCAAAAAGTTGAATATGTTCAACAATAATCCTTCCACTATTCCTCAGTTATCATTCATGACCTCCATCTGCGTAGCGACGGCCAAATACAGGTTCAACATGGCATTTGGAGAAGAATTTACTACCTTCCATTTCATATTCCTGTGATTGTTTGTGACCTTCAACTGTTGGCTGTACATACCAGTTGAGACCAGAAGGAATAATGATAGCAGCTGACAGATATGTAGTACTAGGAGATCATGAACACTCGCATCCTGCACAGTTACTACCATGTCCTCCATTTGCCTCTATAACCTAATATCTAAAAGAACATTATCAATGAAACTTGCATAGGTCCCGCTTCTAAATGTTGGGACAGGTATTGCACGCTTGTAACCCATGTGCTAGCGTAATAGCCAACACCTGGAGGGCAGCCCTAGATAGGTTTTCCTAAGTGGAGATGTTAGCTTCAGAATGACCCATAGTTGGTCCTCTTCATTGGATAAATCATGTGATATGGTGTTCGGCTCATATGTAAGATTAAAATCACCCACAACAATCAAGTAATGACTAATGAGAACCTCAAAGGCCCACCAAGATTTTGCCCAGTGTGTGGAGAGTTGGAGCCTCACAGCACTTTTCTAAACTTCTTTTATAGATGTTGATTAGCACAAGAGGCACACACTTTGAAAAAGAAAAAAATATCACTTAGATATCCCAGGAAACTGTCTGGAGTTCGACTACAGAATAGGAAAGTGATGTGCTCACCTAGGCGAGCAACCCGTCCGATGGACATCCCGCTACGGTTGCAATAGCTGGAAGTCTCATGAAAAAGGCATATTTAATGTTTATCAATGAATTGCCCCCATTTTGGGTTGCCCAGCTTGGACCTGATCCCCACAATGTTCCAACTTAGGATACCTGCTAGATAAGCTTGTTGCAGGGATTCTGTTCTGGAACAGAACTATGCTTGGATTCATAAAACATCAGTATGTGGGGACTCAGGGCCCCATTTATGAGGTTTTGCCGTAAGTCAGCACCGCAGGACTTCCTGCTGCACTGCCATACAGCAAAGTAAAAGGGCAGGGATGCGATGTAGCTATCAGATACAAGGCATTCCTGTCCTTTCCCCCTGCATCGGCAAACAATATTCTGCTGTGCGCCAACGCAGGCACCTTTGCACCATGGTGCAAGGGTGCCTGCATTGCGGGGATGATTATTTTTGTACAGCAAGGGAACCCTTCATGTACAAAAACAATCACAAGAGGCTTTTTCGTCTTTCTATGTGTGCTTCAGAATGCAGCACAAATAGAAAAGGGAAAAAAGAGGAGAAATAAAGATATTTCTCCTTGTCATGCCTCCCTTCATCCTCCCCTGGGGAGGCGTACGTTTTTGGCACTGCCGCAAATGTACGATTTCTCGTAAATCTGGGGCAGAGTAGAAAGCAATGGATGTGCTGGAAATGCCCCCAGCAACATCCATAGCATGCCTTCAATGCCGAAAACTGTTTTAAAGGGAACGATATTTACAAGGCAAAAAAAGAGGCTTTGTGCTATCTCATAAATATGGAGCAGGCTCCTGCTCCATGGAACACACAAAAAGTGACATTCTGGCGGAGCAAGGGGTCTCATAAATAAGGCCCTGAGTCACCATACCATCTTAGTATCTATGAGTCCCAGTGCGACTAGTGATCCAGCGGGTTACCAACCTCAGGTACTCAACCATCATATATTCACTTGGGCCCCTAAACACACATTCATTCATATAGGCTAGTAGATACCGCTGGGGTCAATTTATTGTGCTAATACCTGTAGGATGAATTTTATCTATTTATTTCTTACCAAACGTCTTGATCCAATGTATTTTCCTCTGGTCAATGGACATTTTAGTTAACTGAATAGATGAAAATTACATAAAATAACCTTCTTTAAATAACCACAGACTCTGGAGAGTTTTAAAAGTTTATCTTGTAAATTCATGTGAGCCAAAACCAAAATACAGTTAGAACACCATTTTCTTCAAAGAGACGAAGGGAATAAAATTTGATTAGATTAATTGTTAAACAAAATTATTGCGATGACAGAACCTGAATAGGGAGGAAACAGAGAGAGCAGTACAATGACATACTACACAGAATTATAGTTACCTAGAATGGTGTGGGAATCAACCCCTTGGCCAAGGAATTGGAGAGGGCCCCCTGGGACAGATCAGGTGACAAAGGCTCAGGACAGGATAGATGACCTCTTCTAGATCCGACGCCTGCATCGCACCCCTCTCTGACACTATCTTCCTCCTCGATTCTTCCGTGACTTTTAGGCAGGTCGCTCCCCACGCCGCACAGCACCACCTGTGTGCCCGTGCCCTTGGCCCAGCTGTCGCTGCTGCTGATGGAGTTCGAGGCCCTCCTCCACCCGCAGGCTACCCACCTGCACCTCATCCCTGGTGGCCAGTGGTAGGCCGAAGGTTTGCTCTTGCTTGTGTTCTCTGTATTTTGTTGTATTTGTTTTATTGTCTTATTTAGTTTTTCCTCCTTCCCTCTTGTGCCATTACTGTGCCCACTAGCCTTTTTGCCCTTTTTGCCTTCTGTACCCCTCGCCGTTACTCACTCCTGTTTTCCCACCACTGCATCCCCTGCGGCCCCACCCCCCGCTCTCCCATTCATCCGCTCCCTCCTCCCAGCTGCCCCTCCATCCCACCTCCCCTTCTTATGGCGGCCGCTGCGCTGTGAGGAGAGCAACCCTTGACCCTTTTAGGCAGGCCGCTCCCCACGCCGCACAGCACCACCTGTGTGCTCGTGCTCTTAGCCCAGCTGCCGCTGCTGCTGACAGAGTTGGAGGCCCTCCTCCACCCGCAGGCTACCACCTGCGCCTCATCCCTGGTGGCCAGTGGTAGGCCAAAGGTTTGCTCTTGCTCGTGTTCTCTGTATTTTGTTTTTATTTGTTTTATTGTCTTATTTTGTTTTTCCTTCTTCCCTCTTGTGCCATTACTGTGCCCTCTTGCCTTTTTGCCCTTTTTGCCTTCTGTACCCAACGCCATTCCTCACTCCTGTTTTCCCACCACTGTGTCCCCTGCGGCCTCGCCCCCCCGCTCTCCCATTCGTCCGCTCCCACCTCCCAGCTGCTCCTCCCCCCCACCTCCCCTTCTTATTGCGGCCACTGCGCGGTGAGGAGAGCAACCCTTGACCCTTTTAGGTAGGTCGCTCCCCACGCCGCACAGCACCACCTGTGTGCCCGTGCCCTTAGCCCAGCTGCCGCTGCTGCTGACGGAGTTCGAGGCCCTCCTCCACCCGCAGGCTATCACCTGCGCCTCATCCCTGGTGGCCAGTGGTAGGCCAAAGGTTTGCTCTTGCACGTGTATTTTGTTTTTATTTGTTTTATTGTCTTATTTTGTTTTTCCTCCTTCCATCTTGTGCCATTACTGTGCCCTCTTGTCTTTTTGCCATTTTTGCCTTCTGTAGCCCTCACGGCCGTTTTCCCGCCGCTGCGTCCCCTGCGGCCCCGCACCCCCATCTCCCATTCATCCGCTCCCTCCTCCCAGCTGCCCCTCCATCCCACCTCCCCTTCTTATGGCGGCCGCTGCGCTGTGAGGAGAGCAACCCTTGACCCTTTTAGGCAGGCCGCTCCCCACGCCGCACAGCACCACCTGTGTGCTCGTGCTCTTAGCCCAGCTGCCGCTGCTGCTGACAGAGTTGGAGGCCCTCCTCCACCCGCAGGCTACCACCTGCGCCTCATCCCTGGTGGCCAGTGGTAGGCCAAAGGTTTGCTCTTGCTCGTGTTCTCTGTATTTTGTTTTTATTTGTTTTATTGTCTTATTTTGTTTTTCCTTCTTCCCTCTTGTGCCATTACTGTGCCCTCTTGCCTTTTTGCCCTTTTTGCCTTCTGTACCCAACGCCATTCCTCACTCCTGTTTTCCCACCACTGTGTCCCCTGCGGCCTCGCCCCCCCGCTCTCCCATTCGTCCGCTCCCACCTCCCAGCTGCTCCTCCCCCCCACCTCCCCTTCTTATTGCGGCCACTGCGCGGTGAGGAGAGCAACCCTTGACCCTTTTAGGTAGGTCGCTCCCCACGCCGCACAGCACCACCTGTGTGCCCGTGCCCTTAGCCCAGCTGCCGCTGCTGCTGACGGAGTTCGAGGCCCTCCTCCACCCGCAGGCTATCACCTGCGCCTCATCCCTGGTGGCCAGTGGTAGGCCAAAGGTTTGCTCTTGCACGTGTATTTTGTTTTTATTTGTTTTATTGTCTTATTTTGTTTTTCCTCCTTCCATCTTGTGCCATTACTGTGCCCTCTTGTCTTTTTGCCATTTTTGCCTTCTGTAGCCCTCACGGCCGTTTTCCCGCCGCTGCGTCCCCTGCGGCCCCGCACCCCCATCTCCCATTCATCCGCTCCCAGCTGCTCCTCCCTCCCACCTCCCATTCTTATGGCAGCCGCTGCGCAGCGTGCCAAAGGCAAGCCCGTCTGTGCCCATCCGCGCCTGGACCGCGCCCAGTGCCAGAACCCCTGGCCTTCACGACCGCCACGACGCCCGTCTCATTACAACGCCAACACCCTCCATGCACTCAACACTGGACGAGCGCACACCTGTTTCCTGTCCGCCCGAAGCGCACCAAAGGACTCTTCTCCTGCCGGAGCTGCAGCTTCACCAGTCTCCAAGTCGCCAACGCGCCCTCCAGGAGAGGGCGCAACCACCTCAGATGCATACTACTGAACACCCGCTCCGCACGCAAACACACCGTCGAACTCTGGGACCTGCTCGACACCTCCTCCCCGGACGTGGCCTTCCTGACAGAGACCTGGATGAATGATTCCTCGGCCCCCGGACATCGCCATAGACATCCCAGACGGATACAAGATCACCCGCAGAAACCGCACCAACGGAATAGGAGGGGGAATTGCCATCATCCACAAGTCCACCCTCAAGGTCTCGACCAACTTCGACAACACCCTCAGCACCGCCGAACACCTGCACTTCCAGATACGCACTGATCCCAACACCACCCTCAGAGGAGCTCTGATCTACAGACCCCCGGACCCCAGCCTCAGTTCAGCGACTCCATTGCTGACTTCGTCAGCACACACGCAATGACCTCCGCAGACTACATCCTCCGCGGAGACCTGAACTTCCACCTCGAGAGCAACAACAACACCAACTCCACCACCCTGATCAACAACCTCGGACTCCAACAGCTTGTCACAACGCCCACCCACTCCGCTGGCCACACGCTTGACCCCATCTTCACAGCAAGCTCCCACGTCTTCTTTAGCCACACCACTGAACTCCACTGGACCGACCATCGCTGTATCCACTTTACCTTCCAAAAACCCACCACTCACCACCGCACCCAACAGAGCCCCTGCCGCTGCTGGAGCAAAATCACCAAAGACCAGCTAAACACTGCCCTCGCCTGAAGCCCACCCGCCGACCCCACCGACCCCGTCGCCGCCGCCAGAAACCTCAGGCGCTGGATCGACGACTGTGCTAACACACTCAACCCGATCAAGAAACCCTCCAACAGACACACCGACAAGAATGCCAGCTGGTTCTCCGCAGACCTCCAGACCTCCAAACAAACCTGCCGAAGACTAGAGAAGAAATGGCACCGCGAACAGACACTGGAGAACCACGCAGCCTTAACCTTCCTGCTTCCTCAAATTTACTTAAAAATGCACCATTTGTTCCCTTTTTTTCAAAATAATTCTCGGGGGGAAGAAGCTCCCAGAACTCCCAGTAGGTTGTTCGAGCTCGCCCGCTACGCTCGCTCACCGCAGTGCAGTACAACAATAATTTTACGCCTCACCACTTTCAAATGTCACCAGCCATCACTGAACCTGAATAATATCAGACTGTAAGAATTGCTCCGCTACAATGAGGGTGATCCCCGATTGTAGTGAGTGTATACAAGAAGAAGCTCTTTGGGACCATAGTTATTAGACATAAGTCCCATGAAGGATCTTTATGAATCTTTCTCTTGAGATGTTGTACCGTATGTGTAGAAGAATCATTGTGTTGGTCCTGGAGAAAGTGGCTATAAAATTGTCTGTGATCACCGAAACTCGTTAATGTAACTTGTAATACTAAATCCTTGTTAACTTGGAATTCAATAGATGGTGATTCAGACACGACAGCGAGTATTATTAACCACAAACCAAATGGATCAGTATGTTTGTCTAGACAATTGTCTGTTTATGTCCCTTCCCGTGATTGTTTTTATTTTGTTGTTTATTTATGGTATAATTGCTTTGTGCCATATTGGGAATATCTCAATTACAAGAAGTCTTACTATTTTTAAACATTTTAATCTTAACTGCAAGAGACCTCTTTATTGAATTAAAAAAACTGTTTTTAATTTTTAAGAACCACATGTTGATTATAGCATGATATTATGAATGAACAAACTGTAAGGCTGACAAATGACAATTGTTAACACATTACTAAAACTCAGTGTTTTTTTCAATTACTGTTGTGGTATGGGAATTATAATATTGGGATACTGCCCAAGGCCTGAGTGAAAAGTGGATGTATGACACACATGTGGATTGATTACTTCGCAAAGGGGAGACTGAACTTTATTGTTTATAACGGTGCTCTGTCCCCAGTTACTGTTTGGCCCTCGCTCGTAGCTCACCAAATAAATATTACTCCATACCAGTGTAATATTACATCCGAGCAATTATATTTAGAAATGTTAATTCATGTTTTGTGAATTTACTTCAGCTAAATGAGTTATTAGCTCACCCTTATTTAAATGAAGCTGATAAACGTTATTGACTCCCAGAATAAACTACACTTTAAAAGAATAACTCTATTTTGCAATTGGACAGTTTATCATCTTTGTGCCACAGTTAAGGTGACCTTAGATTTAACTTCTAGTTACATTTGTGATTTTCTTAATCTGGACAATTCATTCTATGTTTTATATATTGTGTTATAGTGCATCTGCCATATCTTCTGACCTTTCACAATATTTGTGCACAACCATGTCACTAAAAGACCAGCTATTAGTGACTTAAAGAGATGTTTTTGTTCATCTTTTGCTGTGAACACCTCTGCCCATTTTTGTAAGAGCTTTGAAAAGGCAAACATGTGTCAAATTCACAAAGTGTCTGAGGAGCCTCCCTCTTGTAGTATTCTTGGCCTACTGCTGACTGCCAGGAGAAAGGCACTATTATGCCAGGAGTCACCCTGGCATACTCCTTGAATCCAGGAGCAAACTAAAGGTGCACAGGTCAAAGGCCCTTCTTACAAGATTGGTGAAATAGTGTGGAATATATACCATTACCATAGGGTGAGGTATTTACAATGTTTGGTAATACCTCCTATTCTGAGTCTTTGGCATGACAATTAGGAGGAGTGTTCAGAATTTGTTTTAACTCATCAACATTCTTCATGTTTTACCTTTCTCCATGTTCTTTTCCCCACAATACATTTCTGGCGGTTTGACCTGCCAGGATATTCCAAGGGCAAACTGCAAGGGTGTGAAAATTATCACACAATTTGAAACTCCTGTTTTCACATGGGCTGGAATTTAGCCCTAAACATCTTATAAGGGCCTATGTCACCTAATAATAGTTAAATACTTGTGAATCTGCCCTTTTGCCTCCACTTTCTCACTTTTACCAGAAAAATGACTTCTTCACAGATTGTATGAATTATTTATTTTTTGTAGGTTGTTGAGAGTCATTAGTCTTCAGAAATATGTAAGGACCTCACATACTGAACAGTATGAACTCAAGAGGCCAAATGTTCCAAATGTGTAGCTGGAAACATGGAAAAGGAAACTTGCCTACATGCAATGTATTTCAAAGTTTACTGAAAGATCAAAATGCATTTTCATCGTCCAGAAAAATACAAAGCAATAAAATCAATATCTCATAAAACAACAGTTGATTATTTAATTAGTAATAAAAACAATATAATCTATTGCATAAATAATTAAAACAATATATTGCACTACAAGATCTTCCCCTGTGCCTCAGTTTACTGCAGTTATGGAAATACATTTTGTCTGACAGATCATGCCAAATAGCTTAATTTAGAGACTGCCACCACAAACACAGGTGAGGAATCAGTTTTACAAATCCTAAGAACATTTACTCAATCTGTAAGAGATAATCTCCTCCCTAGGGGAACAAGCCACCTATGCCTGGGAGTTACACACTTGGGACAAAAGAACTTCAAGTGCTCCTCAGTATCCTCAGTGGAGAGGCAAAAACTGCAGCTTGGCGAACCTATCTTAAGGGAATCCCTTATTTTGGTAAAAGCAGAAATTGGCAAGATCCTGTACCTGAACTACAGAAACTAAGTGCGAGCACGCACTGTGCGAATGAATCAAGAAATCCCTCAGCTTTGAGCAGCAATTTGTACATTAAAAAACACCTTGGAGACCGCCCTCCATGTCTCGACTGTTCATTTTGTTCAGCTATCTTCTCCCAATACATAAATTTAACCATTACAGCTACATTGGTTGAAATGGACAAGGGTTTCGCCCAAAACTCTCATAGACTCAGCTCTATCCATGATATTTGTCGTGACTCAGCCACTTAACCTTGTAGGAAGATTGGAGTATCATAATACCAATAAGGCCCAATCTGTAATCTTGAAGATCTCTGGTGGCTTAAAGGCGCACCCAATATCACAATGGTCTCAAAGCCACCAATTCTGCAACACAATCAATGCCACGGTCCAATGATAGGGGCAGCAGAGGAGTTCCCTTTTCTAACCCAGTCATAGCTCTAAAAAAGTTGCTCTCTTTGGTACACAAGGCGCTCAGATTACAGTAATCTCATAATTCCACCCTGTATAGTGCCATTCCTTGCGCCTTCATCTTATAGATTTCTATTGTAGGACAATTAGGGAACCACTGACCCTTTTTGGCCATCCTAATGATGGCCCCTGCCCTGTGGCTTACAGCGTGAGAGCTTTTTGCAATCTGCAGTGCCCAAGATCTGGAATCAGCCAATTGAACCCCTAACTAATCAAATTCAGTTACCTGCTCCAATACTTCGTTACAGAACATTCACCCGCTTCCTCTTGGTATAAACCATCAGTCTAGTTTTGGCAGCATTTACCTCAAGACCATAGTCTTTACAAAATGTACAAAAGCTGTCAATAAAGTTTTCAAGGCCCACACTTGTTTTTGCCAATAATACAATATCATCAGTTGAAAAAAGGCCAGGAATTTTCTGTCCAGCAAGAATAGGCACAATTAATTAAAATTAAGTATTTTACACAAATATTAATGTACAGAAGGAAAAGGGTTGGAGCCAGGACCCACTCCTAGTGATCTCCCTTATTAACACAAACTGGATCGGTCAGTTCCCTCCTTGGTGCCACAACAAATCCTGGCATAGTTCCCCTCATGGAGGTGTACTATGATCTTTAACAGGTCACATGAGAACTCCATTCCCCACAGGGCCACCCCTAGATTATCTCTTGGGACCAGATTGAAAGCGGCACAAATGTTGACGAATGCCAGAAATAGATCGCGGCCCCCCCTAAGGCAACTGTTTTCCACTTGACCTGCAGAGAGCGAAACAACTGGCAATGGAGGTGGGCTTTGTTCTAAACCCTTTTGAAAGTTAGAGATTATGATTTTCATTTATCCACTCCAATAACCATTCCAAAATGTATTTAGAAAAGATCTTCTGAAAATTGTCCAGAAGGCTAATGGGGCGGTAATTGGATGGAACACCTGATTTTTTCTTCTGGAAGACAGGAACAATCTTGGCCCCCTTCCATGGGAGTGATATTGGTGCCCCTGCTGCGGTTGCATTAGTGATGGTATTAACATAAGAGACCCAGATGGTATTATCAGATTTATAGAGGTCGCCTGGGATTTTTTCTAGGTCCCTTGCTTCAATGCTTGGATTGCTAAAGCGAACCCTATTGAAGCAGAGGGTTCCTCCGAGTTAGGTAAAAACAGCAGATACAATTAGGAGCAGATTTCTGTCTGGTTTGAAAGAATAAAGATTACTAAAGTGGGCAACTCATTCACAGGGCAATATAGAGAACTCTGCAGGAGTCCGCAAATTCCCACCACCAGCACCAACTAACCGTCAGATGTTTTTCTGGTCATTTGCCAAAGAGGCCTCAAAGAGGTCAGCTCAAAATGTACATACCAGGCAGCTTTCGTTTGCTTTATTTCCAGGCTGTACTAGGCTCTACTCACCCCAATCTCCTGGCTATTTCCACTTTTAATTGCTTTTAGTAGACTATTTTTAGCCTCTCCTCAGGGTTTGGTGAACCACCCGGTCAAAGTGTTCTATCTCCTTGTGCTACTTGGCCTAGAAAAGAAGAAATCCCTGAGCATATCAAAAAGTTGAATATGTTCAACAATAATCCTTCCACTATTCCTCAGTTATCATTCATGACCTCCATCTGCGTAGCGACGGCCAAATACAGGTTCAACATGGCATTTGGAGAAGAATTTACTACCTTCCATTTCATATTCCTGTGATTGTTTGTGACCTTCAACTGTTGGCTGTACATACCAGTTGAGACCAGAAGGAATAATGATAGCAGCTGACAGATATGTAGTACTAGGAGATCATGAACACTCGCATCCTGTACAGTTACTACCATGTCCTCCATTTGCCTCTATAACCTAATATCTAAAAGAACATTATCAATGAAACTTGCATAGGTCCCGCTTCTAAATGTTGGGACAGGTATTGCACGCTTGTAACCCATGTGCTAGCGTAATAGCCAACACCTGGAGGGCAGCCCTAGATAGGTTTTCCTAAGTGGAGATGTTAGCTTCAGAATGACCCATAGTTGGTCCTCTTCATTGGATAAATCATGTGATATGGTGTTCGGCTCATATGTAAGATTAAAATCACCCACAACAATCAAGTAATGACTAATGAGAACCTCAAAGGCCCACCAAGATTTTGCCCAGTGTGTGGAGAGTTGGAGCCTCACAGCACTTTTCTAAACTTCTTTTATAGATGTTGATTAGCACAAGAGGCACACACTTTGAAAAAGAAAAAAATATCACTTAGATATCCCAGGAAACTGTCTGGAGTTCGACTACAGAATAGGAAAGTGATGTGCTCACCTAGGCGAGCAACCCGTCCGATGGACATCCCGCTACGGTTGCAATAGCTGGAAGTCTCATGAAAAAGGCATATTTAATGTTTATCAATGAATTGCCCCCATTTTGGGTTGTCCAGCTTGGACCTGATCCCCACAATGTTCCAACTTAGGATACCTGCTAGATAAGCTTGTTGCAGGGATTCTGTTCTGGAACAGAACTATGCTTGGATTCATAAAACATCAGTATGTGGGGACTCAGGGCCCCATTTATGAGGTTTTGCCGTAAGTCAGCACCGCAGGACTTCCTGCTGCACTGCCATACAGCAAAGTAAAAGGGCAGGGATGCGATGTAGCTATCAGATACAAGGCATTCCTGTCCTTTCCCCCTGCATCGGCAAACAATATTCTGCTGTGCGCCAACGCAGGCACCTTTGCACCATGGTGCAAGGGTGCCTGCATTGCGGGGATGATTATTTTTGTACAGCAAGGGAACCCTTCATGTACAAAAACAATCACAAGAGGCTTTTTCGTCTTTCTATGTGTGCTTCAGAATGCAGCACAAATAGAAAAGGGAAAAAAGAGGAGAAATAAAGATATTTCTCCTTGTCATGCCTCCCTTAATCCTCCCCTGGGGAGGCGTACGTTTTTGGCACTGCCGCAAATGTACGATTTCTCGTAAATCTGGGGCAGAGTAGAAAGCAATGGATGTGCTGGAAATGCCCCCAGCAACATCCATAGCATGCCTTCAATGCCGAAAACTGTTTTAAAGGGAACGATATTTACAAGGCAAAAAAAGAGGCTTTGTGCTACCTCATAAATATGGAGCAGGCTCCTGCTCCATGGAACACACAAAAAGTGACATTCTGGCGGAGCAAGGGGTCTCATAAATAAGGCCCTGAGTCACCATACCATCTTAGTATCTATGAGTCCCAGTGCGACTAGTGATCCAGCGGGTTACCAACCTCAGGTACTCAACCATCATATATTCACTTGGGCCCCTAAACACACATTCATTCATATAGGCTAGTAGATACCGCTGGGGTCAATTTATTGTGCTAATACCTGTAGGATGAATTTTATCTATTTATTTCTTACCAAACGTCTTGATCCAATGTATTTTCCTCTGGTCAATGGACATTTTAGTTAACTGAATAGATGAAAATTACATAAAATAACCTTCTTTAAATAACCACAGACTCTGGAGAGTTTTAAAAGTTTATCTTGTAAATTCATGTGAGCCAAAACCAAAATACAGTTAGAACACCATTTTCTTCAAAGAGACGAAGGGAATAAAATTTGATTAGATTAATTGTTAAACAAAATTATTGCGATGACAGAACCTGAATAGGGAGGAAACAGAGAGAGCAGTACAATGACATACTACACAGAATTATAGTTACCTAGAATGGTGTGGGAATCAACCCCTTGGCCAAGGAATTGGAGAGGGCCCCCTGGGACAGATCAGGTGACAAAGGCTCAGGACAGGATAGATGACCTCTTCTAGATCCGACGCCTGCATCGCACCCCTCTCTGACACTATCTTCCTCCTCGATTCTTCCGTGACTTTTAGGCAGGTCGCTCCCCACGCCGCACAGCACCACCTGTGTGCCCGTGCCCTTGGCCCAGCTGTCGCTGCTGCTGATGGAGTTCGAGGCCCTCCTCCACCCGCAGGCTACCCACCTGCACCTCATCCCTGGTGGCCAGTGGTAGGCCGAAGGTTTGCTCTTGCTTGTGTTCTCTGTATTTTGTTGTATTTGTTTTATTGTCTTATTTAGTTTTTCCTCCTTCCCTCTTGTGCCATTACTGTGCCCACTAGCCTTTTTGCCCTTTTTGCCTTCTGTACCCCTCGCCGTTACTCACTCCTGTTTTCCCACCACTGCATCCCCTGCGGCCCCACCCCCCGCTCTCCCATTCATCCGCTCCCTCCTCCCAGCTGCCCCTCCATCCCACCTCCCCTTCTTATGGCGGCCGCTGCGCTGTGAGGAGAGCAACCCTTGACCCTTTTAGGCAGGCCGCTCCCCACGCCGCACAGCACCACCTGTGTGCTCGTGCTCTTAGCCCAGCTGCCGCTGCTGCTGACAGAGTTGGAGGCCCTCCTCCACCCGCAGGCTACCACCTGCGCCTCATCCCTGGTGGCCAGTGGTAGGCCAAAGGTTTGCTCTTGCTCGTGTTCTCTGTATTTTGTTTTTATTTGTTTTATTGTCTTATTTTGTTTTTCCTTCTTCCCTCTTGTGCCATTACTGTGCCCTCTTGCCTTTTTGCCCTTTTTGCCTTCTGTACCCAACGCCATTCCTCACTCCTGTTTTCCCACCACTGTGTCCCCTGCGGCCTCGCCCCCCCGCTCTCCCATTCGTCCGCTCCCACCTCCCAGCTGCTCCTCCCCCCCACCTCCCCTTCTTATTGCGGCCACTGCGCGGTGAGGAGAGCAACCCTTGACCCTTTTAGGTAGGTCGCTCCCCACGCCGCACAGCACCACCTGTGTGCCCGTGCCCTTAGCCCAGCTGCCGCTGCTGCTGACGGAGTTCGAGGCCCTCCTCCACCCGCAGGCTATCACCTGCGCCTCATCCCTGGTGGCCAGTGGTAGGCCAAAGGTTTGCTCTTGCACGTGTATTTTGTTTTTATTTGTTTTATTGTCTTATTTTGTTTTTCCTCCTTCCATCTTGTGCCATTACTGTGCCCTCTTGTCTTTTTGCCCTTTTTGCCTTCTGTAGCCCTCACGGCCGTTTTCCCGCCGCTGCGTCCCCTGCGGCCCCGCACCCCCATCTCCCATTCATCCGCTCCCAGCTGCTCCTCCCTCCCACCTCCCATTCTTATGGCAGCCGCTGCGCAGCGTGCCAAAGGCAAGCCCGTCTGTGCCCATCCGCGCCTGGACCGCGCCCAGCGCCAGAACCCCTGGCCTTCACGACCGCCACGACGCCCGTCTCATTACAACGCCAACACCCTCCATGCACTCAACACTGGACGAGCGCACACCTGTTTCCTGTCCGCCCGAAGCGCACCAAAGGACTCTTCTCCTGCCGGAGCTGCAGCTTCACCAGTCTCCGAGTCGCCAACTCGCCCTCCAGGAGAGGGCGCAACCACCTCAGATGCATACTACTGAACACCCGCTCCGCACGCAAACACACCGTCGAACTCTGGGACCTGCTCGACACCTCCTCCCCGGACGTGGCCTTCCTGACAGAGACCTGGATGAATGATTCCTCGGCCCCCGGACATCGCCATAGACATCCCAGACGGATACAAGATCACCCACAGAAACCGCACCAACGGAATAGGAGGGGGAATTGCCATCATCCACAAGTCCACCCTCAAGGTCTCGACCAACTTCGACAACACCCTCAGCACCGCCGAACACCTGCACTTCCAGATACGCACTGATCCCAACACCACCCTCAGAGGAGCTCTGATCTACAGACCCCCCGGACCCCAGCCTCAGTTCAGCGACTCCATTGCTGACTTCGTCAGCACACACGCAATGACCTCCGCAGACTACATCCTCCGCGGAGACCTGAACTTCCACCTCGAGAGCAACAACAACACCAACTCCACCACCCTGATTGACAACCTCAGACTCCAACAGCTTGTCACAACGCCCACCCACTCCGCTGGCCACACGCTTGACCCCATCTTCACAGCAAGCTCCCACGTCTTCTTTAGCCACACCACTGAACTCCACTGGACCGACCATCGCTGTATCCACTTTACCTTCCAAAAACCCACCACGCACCACCGCACCCAACAGAGCCCCTGCCGCTGCTGGAGCAAAATCACCAAAGACCAGCTAAACACTGCCCTCGCCTGAAGCCCACCCGCCGACCCCACCGACCCCGTCGCCGCCGCCAGAAACCTCAGGCGCTGGATCGACGACTGTGCTAACACACTCAACCCGATCAAGAAACCCTCCAACAGACACACCGACAAGAATGCCAGCTGGTTCTCCGCAGACCTCCAGACCTCCAAACAAACCTGCCGAAGACTAGAGAAGAAATGGCACCGCGAACAGACACTGGAGAACCACGCAGCCCTCAAGAACACCATGCGCCAACACTCATCAGATCCGCCAAAAGGACCTCCTTCAAGGACCACCTCGACAACAACGCACACAACAGCAAAGAGCTCTTCAACATCATGAAGGAACTCTCCAACCCCAGCTCCAACACCAACGATATCCCACCATCGCAAGACCTGTGCAACTCCCTGGCCACCTTCTTCCATCGCAAGATCACAGACATCCACGACAGCTTCGACAACCAGACCACCACGACAGCCAACGACACCTCAGACCCAACAACCACCACCCACAATGACCACCTGCTCACCTGGACTAACATCAACGAGGACGACACCATCAAAATCATGAACACCATCCACTCCGGCTCCCCGTCAGACCCGTGCCTACACCACATCTTCAGCAAAGCCAGCGCCACCATCGCACCCCATCTCCGCAAGGCCATCAACATCTCCTTCGAGACCGCGACCTTCCTGGAGAGCTGGAAGCATGCCGAGATCAACGCGTTGCTCAAGAAACCCAAGGCAGATCCGAGGGACCTTAAAAACTTCTGGGCCATCTCCCCGCTCCCGTTCCCGGCAAAGGTCATCGAGAAAACCATCAACAAGCAGTTGACCCGCTACCTCGAGGAGAACAACATCCGGACCCATCCCAGTCCGGGTTCCGCATCAACCACAGCACCGAAACTGCCCTCATTGCCTCCACCGATGACATCAGGGCCCTGCTGGACAACGGCAAAACTGCAGCCCTCATCCTCCTGGACCTATCAGCCACCTTCAACACGGTCTGCCACAGCACCCTATGCACACGCCTCCACAATGCAGGGATCCGAGACAAGGTTCTGGAATGGAACACCTCCTTCCTCTCCAGCAGAATCCAGAGTGTCCGCCTTCCCCCTTTCCGTTCCGACGGCTCCAAGATCATCTGCGGTGTACCCCAAGGATCATCCCTCAGCCCGACATTGTTCAACATCTAAATGGCCTGCTCGCCCACATCGCCAGACTGCACAACCTCAACATCTTTTCCTACACAAACGACACACAGCTGATCCTCTCCTTCACCAAGGACCCACTCACCTCCAAGACCAACCTACACGAAGGAATGAAAGCCATCGACGAATGGATGCAGACCAGCCGTCTGAAGCTGAACTCGGACAAGACGGAGGCCCTCATCCTCGGCTCCACCCCGTCAGCCTGGAACGACTCCTGGTGGCCAACCACCCTGGGAGCAGCACCAACGCCCACTGACCACGCACGCAACCTGGGGTTCGTCCTCGACTCAACACTCTCCATGACCAAGCAAGTCAATGCCGTCTCATCCTCCTGCTTCAACACCCTCTGCATGCTTCGCATGATCTACAGGTGGATCCCCACCGACACAAGAAAAACAGTCACTCAGGCCCTAGTCAGCAGCAGGCTGGACTACAGAAACGCCCTCTATGCGGGATCCCCGGCCAAACTGCTGAAACGACTACAATGCATACAGAATGCCTCGGCCTGCCTGATCCTCGACATCCCTCTACACAGCCACATCACACCCCACCTGAGAGACCTGCACTGACTGCCCATCAACAAGAGGATCACCTTCACGCACACAAGACACTCCACGACACCGGACCAGCATACCTCAACAGACGACTCACCTCCTAAACCCCGAACCGCCAGCTCTGCTCTGCCGACCGCGCCCTCGTCACCATCCCCCGCATCTGAAGAGCGACCTCCGGCGGCAGATCGTTCTCCTACCTTGCCGCCAAGACCTGGAACACCCTACCCATCCTCCTACGGCAAACCCAAGACCTACTAACCTTCAGGAGGCTACTCAAGACCTGGCTGTTCGAACAGTTGCAGCACCCCCACTAGCGTCTTGAGACCCTCACGGGTGAGTAGTGCACTCTACAAATTCCTTGATTGATTGATTGATCTATTATGTGCCTTCTTGATTCTTCCGCGATGTTCTTTTAATTAATTGGCTCAAAAGTTCTAAGTCTGGAAATGGATCTTCTTCAGTATTCTCTTAATTTTCGGACAGCATCTCGGTCTCTCAGCATTCTCCGTCTTGCTGTGTGTTCTGCTCTAACTAAACTACCTCAATTATACCTTTCTAATGGCACGTACCATCCCTAAATGTTTCAAGTTTATGAAACTCCTAACTCTGATTGGACAGGGAAAGGGGAGATGATCCACACACAATGCCAAGTTTAATATTTTTCTTTAAGCTCATTATTCTATGTTCCTGCCCCTTAATTTACTTTCCCATGCTTTATTTCCCAACCGAGTTCACATTTTTATCAATCAAAAATATACAATTTTATAGCTTCTCCATTCATCGGACATGAGGATGATTCTATTCCCAGGACAAACAGAGGTTGTGGCCTTGGATGACTTTCAATTATTTCGTCATGGTTTCTGGCAAGTTGCAAATACGCATGTGCAAGGGACACAAGGGGTATGGACATCTGTCATCCTTTGAGGCCCAAAATACAAACTAATAAAGGAGTCAGAAAGAGACATATTAAATTCAAAATAAAATGATTTCACTGTAAACCACCTATCTCTACTCTAACCCCTTTTACTTATATAAATCTTTTGCATTAGCATTTTATTAAAATTGCAGGGTTTAGTTTCAGCTTAAGCATGCGCATTAACATGTGAGTTCCAAGCGGCCATTTTGGAATCAATTGTGCAGCGGCAAAGATTTCCCTCCAAAGCATAGGTACATCATTACTACGTAGATGTGGTTGACACATGCGCAGTGAAAATCCCCGCGTTAGCAGCCATTTTAATCACACTCGGGTTACTTGTTAGTATGACACATAAGCAAGCTTCCCTTAAGCTTAAGTGTGCACATTTTCTGATGCATTATTAGTATTTAGGAACACAATTATTACGATATTACAAGTTATTTGAGAAGATTGCTACCGAGCAAGTCTCTCTCATACGAGTTCTTGGTCCATCACTAGCTATAGTGCCTCACTTGCCCTCCTAACCCCAGAACACAACACTCTCGATCGTCTCAGGGATTGTGGAAACAGGACACACCCTTTCGCTCTCTCACTCGTACTTGTCCACAATAAAATAACCAGGAGACACGAAGGAAGTTTAGCATAATCATTTAAACTATCATACTCTGAAATGCAGTATACATGCCACAATTAGAAAAGAAATGCATACTGAAATACTTTTAGCATAGTTAATAACCCATAGACCATAAAAAGCCCTGTCATTTTGTAGGACAGAGGAACCTACACCCCCTCTCTTGCTACTGAAGCTAAATGAGTATATATCAAAGATCTCTGGGATTACTGGCAAACCCTGTACCTTAGCATTCACAGATGGGCAGTCTACATCTCAGCAGACGCAGTTCTCTTGTCTCAGAACTCTCTTCCCATGTGTGTTTTTGGCTCATGGACTCATCTACATGATAGTGCATGTGTGCCCATAAACAAAAGCTACATTCTTGTGTAATGTCTAGGTGCTAATGTCTGGCCAGAGAGAATAACAAGGGGCATTGTTGCTTGCCCTTGTCTATGGGGTTCAGACTAAATCCCATAAACAGTACAGAATGCAAAAACATATTCAGGTTCTGTGTGAAAATACAATGTGGCACAAAAACAAACGTGTTTATATAGTAACGTGTGCAAAGGAAAATGAGGCCTACAATGTGCAGAGTTAGGATAACATAGGGAAAACTACAATGGGCCATCCAGGAAACACATGACAAGCTGATGGAGTAACCGGAGAAGCTTGCTGTATGCTGGGTGGTAATGCTAACGGGAGCTCTCCATTGCCTTCTGGACTAAAAGTAGCTGATGTACCATTAATAGTTACCATAGGTCTAGGTGTACCATCGGTGGATGGCACTAACGTTAACAATTCATTTGTAGGAGAAGGTTAATAGGAACTGTGAATGTTAGACTGGGACTTCTGATAGTTAACCCAAGAACCTGGGGAACCGAGGTATTCAAGTAGTCGTCACATATATGTCAATTGATCTTGGTCAGGTGGGAATAATCCTCACTTTGAGCTGAAAGAACCTCAGAGTGATTGACTCTGTTTCCATTTCAAGAAGAGGCCAGCAACCTTGATTGATTTGATATAGGGGGAATTTCAGGGTGCTCATTGTAACGGTCTAGCTGTTCAGGGCATAACTCTGATACCGGAAGGACCTGCACACAATGTATCACTCTCTGGCCAGGCGTGGCCAGAGAGCTTAAATAAAGGAGCCGAGGTCGCTCGAGACCTTCCGGCTCAGACCTGTAACCAAGTGTGTACTGTGATTATTGCCGCTGCCTCTGCGGCGTGGCCTATAGTTTATACAAACTCACCGAGGCCGCGACACTGGCGACGAGGATGGGATAGCATCGTGCCCACGACCCGCTAATGGTGACATCGTCGAGCGGGAGCATCGCTTGGCCGATGAAAACTCAAGTCTGCGGCAGCCCGAAGATCAAGCACGTCTGCCGCCGCGAGAAACACCTTCGGAAGGCGAACGAAGGTAATGAGTCCCCAAGACGACCAGCGCTACCGCTAGAGCGCGAACGAAGCGCCCAGTGCCTGGGGGAGCAAGGCACACGAGACGCATCTGAGACTGCCAGACAAGGCCGAGGGAGCGCGTCACATCGCGGGAGGCACGCATGCGCACTAACGTCATCCCGAACTGAAAAGCCGGGGCAAAGTAAGCAGACACGCTGTACAAACAAAACGCTCTGCTAGCGGCACAAAGAGCTCCCGCTAAGCAATGTAAACACCGTCAGCGAGAGGAACACAATCAAGCCCCAAAATAAACAAGCACACAGCTGAGTAATACAGCAACAAAAGGACAGCAGACTAGGACAGGAAGGCTGAAAGGCAGCATCACACACTGACAATATCCCTCAGAGCCACTACTGAGCCAAAACACAAGAGAATAAAATCTGACCATGGTTGACCAGGCGGCAGCAGCACCTCAACAGCAAGTGGCACCAGCAGCCCCTCCGGCATACATACATTCCCAAGTCAGTGCCTTACCCCCGTTCAGCGAGTTAATTGACCCAGCAACAGCTTCACCAGATGGAAGGTATGGATAAGTCGTCTCGACAACTATTTCATAGCCACCAGAGAAACTGACAGAGCAGTGAAGAGGTCCCTCCTGTTGCACTTTGCAGGCGATGAAATATAAGTTATTTGCACATCTGCTGAACACAGGGCCATCAACGGATTATGACGCAGCGGTCAGAGCATTGAACGCTCATTTTGACCCCCAGCTCAACCCAGACTACGAGCGGTTCAAATTGCGGCAGGCTCGACAGAGAGAGGGGGAATCAATGGACGCGTTCCACGCCCGCCTCCGGGAATTGGCCAGCACGTGCACAGAAGACGACCCAATAAAAGAAACGCATGCACAGCTCATCCAAGGATGCCGGAACAAGACCTTGGGAACTCTCATCCTTCGTCAACCTTGCATACTGCTGGATAACATATTAATCCTAGCCCGATCACATGAGCTCTCAGATGTCCGGGCATCCGCGATGTAAGCCGCCCTTAACACCACAACTGAACACGCAGTAACCTTCAAGACCGAACGGGTAGACACGGTGCGCGTACCATCTCGAGGAACACGAGGGAGGTGGCCCAATAGAAACCCCCGACAGTCGCAATGTGGGTACTGCGGGAAAGAAGAACACCCACAAGACAGTTGCCCGGCGAGAGGGAAGACATGCACGAGATGTGGCATTCCCAACCACTTCGCGAGTGTGTGCCGGGAAGGTACGAGACCCAGAGGAACCTCAGGGCGTAAGCCGCCATACAAACAGGTGAAGCAGCTATCGCTGGATAGACCGGGACGCGTGAAATCCACAAGTACTGAATCCCCGCGTCGACCATACCTGGAAGACTCGTCATCGGAGGATGAGGAAGAATGCCATTTCGTATCTTTTGTAAATGACCACAAGAGACGGCGGCGCTCGCAGCCCACATGTGCCATCAAGATAGCTGGAACACCTGTCCCAGCTCTCATCGACACAGGGGCATCGGTGAATGTTATGGGATTCCAGCACTATCAAACACAAACACCAAGGCCAGCGCTAACACCGTCCAAAGTGAAAATTCTCACATACGGCAGCCAGGTCCCACTCCCATTGAGAGGCAAAATGTCTGTACCCGTCCGAGCTGATGACCAAGAAGTTACTACAACGTTCAACATTGTAGATAGGGAAGCAGACATATTACTTGGAAGTCACACGGCCGAAGACCTAAGTCTGGTCACGTTCGCCAACTCGGTGAAAACCATTCAAACTGAAGAAACACTAGAACTATTTCCACAGCTGTTCGAAGGTTTAGGGAACATAAAAAGGCCGTCCGTAAAGCTACACATTGACACGGCAGTGGAGCCCGTCGCTTAACGGCATCGCAGAATTCCTTTCCATCTAAGGCCATTAGTTGAACAAGAGCTGGTGAAGCTGGAACAACAAGGCATCATAGAAAAGGTGACAGGCCCGACCCTGTGGGTCTCCCCCATGGTAATCGCCGAGAAGCCCCGACAACTGGGGAAGATCAGGATATGCATCGACATGAGGATGCCCAATCAAGCGATCAAAAGGGTACGGTATCTTACGCCAACTGTTGATGACATACTAGCAGACCTTAATGGGTCACAATGGTTTTCCAAGTTGGACTTAAACGCTGGCTACCACCAGCTAAAGTTAGACAAAGACAGCAGATACATCACGACATTTTCGACACACCTGGGCCTGCGACGATACAAAAGACTAAACTTTGGAATATCGTCAGCCGCGGAAATATTCCAAAACGCGGTGAAAGTAGTACTGTCAGGTTTGCAAGGTGTCATCAATGTTAGTGATGATATCTTAATTCATTCCGCAACCCTGGAAGATCACCACCGTCAACTCAAAGCAACCCTAAGACGGCTAACTGAGCATGGGGTAACACTCCGCAAAGAAAAATGGCAGTTCTTTCAATGATCAATTGAATTCTTTGGGTATGTCTTCAGTCCAGACGGCGTCAAAGTAGACCCCAAGAAGTCACAAGCAATTCAGCTAGCCCCAGCTCCAACCACCGCTTCAGAAGTCAGAAGTTTCATGGGGATGGCGACATATTGCGGGAGGTTCATCCCGAATCTTGCCACAATTGAGGAGCCACTACGCAATTTGACGAAGAAAGACTCAGTATGGAAATGGACTAGAGTGGAAGAAGAAGCCTTCCAGAATATAAAGTCGGCACTGCTAGCCAGCACGACCATGGCGTACTTCGATACCAACCGACAGACGGAGTTACTAGTGGATGCCAGCTGTGGTACTCCCGTAGGAATTTCTGTAGCTCCACTTCCGGGTCCATGTTTTCAGCCACGGCTATGCATAAAATCTTATTTATGGTCCGCAGAAAACGTTTGGCTTCTCCATTGGCTTGTGGCCACTGTGGTGTGATGCGGTGTTGTTTTATCCCCAGCCGAGATAGAAATTCTTTAAACTCGCTTCCTTGAAACGGAGGTCCGTTGTCGGTCTTGATCACGTGGGGTAGACCAAACAGTGCAAATATTTTTGTTAGTACCGGCTCTAGATGATTAAAGGCTGTGGATGGTAGGATTTCAACGCAGGGGTACTTTGTGAAGCTGTCAACCAGC
This sequence comes from Triturus cristatus, assembly GCF_964204655.1. Lineage (NCBI taxonomy): Eukaryota > Metazoa > Chordata > Amphibia > Caudata > Salamandridae > Triturus > Triturus cristatus. The sequence continues at coordinate 965,439,165 of NC_140581.1, forward strand.
ACTGCAGTGACCCTCCCGTCGGGGAAACTCCCGAAGTCCAGACTCACCCATGACCACGGTGTTGGAGCTGGGTCTTCGGTTATCACTGGTGCTGGCGCTTCGGCGTATCCTGTGAGCTGGCATGCTCAGCAGTTCCTGACCACTTTGTCCACGGCTTCTTTGAGCCCCGGGAACCAAAGTTTTTCTCTCATCCGGGATTTCATTCTCCCTGTGCCTTGATGGCTTTCATGCGCCAGAATGGTCTAGGCGCCGTGCTGAGCCAAGAGACAGAGCCGGGAACCTGGGTGCCATTGGCGTTTGCCAGCAAAGCGCTAACGGCGATGGAGACCCGGTACTCACAAATAGAAAGGGAAGCACTCACTATAAAATGGGCTTGCAACCATTTTCACTTATACGTCAGCGGACACCCGTTCAGAGTGGTGACAGACCATCAACCATTACTACCACTTTTCAGAGGGACAGCGCCCCATCCCCCACCCAGGATTGAGCGGTGGGCGATACAACGCCAGCATTATCAGATGGAACTGGCATACCGACCCGGAGCGAAAAACCCGGCAGACTTCCTGTCACGCCACCCAGCTCAGCCAGCAGAAGAAAACTCTGCTCAAGAGCGGAAGACAGAAGAGTTCATCAACATGATCTCCCAATGGGCATGCTCCCAAGTGATCTCAAGAGAGGAGATAAAGTCACACATGGAAACAGACATGGTCATTAAGGAAGAGGTGGACGCAATACAAAAGGGTTCCTGGGATGGTTTCCTGCAAGACGTCCAAGGATGGAACGAGACAGAGAGATCCCGACTAGGGAAGATGTGGAGGATCCGGGATGAATTAAGTACCTCAGAGTGCGGCATCTTGCTGAGATGATCGCGTATTGTTATCCCTCGAGGCCTGCAAGAACGCACGACCATTCTGGCGCATGAAAGCCATCAAGGCACAGGGAGAATGAAATCCCGGATGAGAGAAAAACTTTGGTTCCCGGGGCTCAAAGAAGCCGTGGACAAAGTGGTCAGGAACTGCTGAGCATGCCAGCTCACAGGATACGCCGAAGCGCCAGCACCAGTGATAACCGAAGACCCAGCTCCAACACCGTGGTCATGGGTGAGTCTGGACTTCGGGAGTTTCCCCGACGGGAGGGTCACTGCAGTGCTGGTTGACAGCTTCACAAAGTACCCCTGCATTGAAATCCTACCATCCACAGCCTTTAATCATCTAGAGCCGGTACTAACAAAAATATTTGCACTGTTTGGTCTACCCCACGTGATCAAGACCGACAACGGACCTCCATTTCAAGGAAGCGAGTTTAAAGAATTTCTATCTCGGCTGGGGATAAAACAACACCGCATCACACCACAGTGGCCACAAGCCAATGGAGAAGCCAAACGTTTTCTGCGGACCATAAATAAGATTTTATGCATAGCCGTGGCTGAAAACATGGACCCGGAAGTGGAGCTACAGAAATTCCTACGGGAGTACCACAGCACACCCCAATGTACAACCCGGAGATCTCCGTGGTCGCTGATGCTAGCAGGACCCAGACGTGATGATTTCCCAGTGGCTGACAACTGGGAACTTGAGTCATATAACCCATCAAATACCCAACATCGAAGAGCAATGACCAATGACAAGGCCAGTCACCGGAGACGGGCAAAGACCTGAACGCTGACGCCAGGGAGTACAGTACCAATCGGGAACTGTAGGAGTGGATGAAAGTTCCACACCCCATATGAAATAGGACTGTGGACTGTGCGTAAGATCCAAGGAACAGCCATAACAGTAGAGCGAGATGGAGAAATAATAACTAGAAACATCTCATGGTTCAAGGAAGTACCGGGGCCAAGTACCGAGCAACCAAGCCCTGAGCAGTCAACAGACTTGAACACTACATTCCAAAATATGGAACCTGGCTGCACGGAGGAGCATCCTCATAATCAACCTCCATCAGCATCGGAGACAGAGTACAACTGTCCAGTAATGAACAGAGAGTCAGGCAACGACAACCGTCGATACAACCTAAGACTGAACCCGAGACCAAACCGCCGGCTGGCTGAGTTTGTGTGGGGACGCAATTTAGAGGTAGAAGAAAAGAACTGATTTGGAATGGAATGTAACGGTCTAGCTGTTCAGGGCATAACTCTGATACCGGAAGGACCTGCACACAATGTATCACTCTCAGGCCAGGCGTGGCCAGAGAGCTTAAATAAAGGAGCCGAGGTCGCTCGAGACCTTCCGGCTCAGACCTGTAACCAAGAGTGTACTGTGATTATTGCCGCTGCCTCTGCGGCGTGGCCTATAGTTTATACAAACTCACAGTGGCCGCGACACTCATGATGATAATAAAATTCAACAGACAAGGGACATCCAGAATGTTCACTACCACCTATATGGCAGTTAAACAATAAGGGGAAAGCTAAAGTTAACCTCACGCAGTCCCCAGAAAAACATTTGGGTAGCGGACCAACCCATTGTACCCTTTGAACCATCAATATACTTGAGGTACTTGAGGCCATGAAGTAAGGAAAATTGGCATGAGAGTGTAACCAGTAAAGTACCTTGTTCTTGAGCTGGGTGACTGATTCAGCTGTGTTTGTTGATAAGCCTGGCACATTAGATAACACTACCGCATAAGGGCATGCCTCAGGGGGAAGATCAATAACAACAGAATGGGGTATATCTTTAGTAACAATTCTCCATGCCCGCTAGCTCCCTTGCTCCCTCATTCAACCTCATTCCTGCTCTCAGTCAAACATGCCTGTGTACCCCCCTTTTCTAGTAAGCGAAGGGTGCTGTGCGCTACCCCTATCCGAGGAGCAGTTTCTTGGCAAGTAGCAACCCTTCCCTTTGTAATGACAGATACAGGAGAAATGGAGTCTGTTAGACCTGGCTTGTCCAGCGGGTTTATCCCCAGACTTTTTGCTTTTTGGCATCCTGTTTTGGACCCTGTTTTTGCTGGTTTTATGACTCTGGGCACTTTACCACTGCTGATCAGTGCTAAAGTGCATTTGCTGTCCCTGTAAATTGTGTTTATGGATTGGTGATTCCATGATTGGTATATTTGATTTACTGGTAAGTACCTAGTACAGTATCACAACAAAATAATGGTCATGGCCTAAATTCTGCCTCCACTCCGTTAGTCCTAGATGTTATCACAAGTGCTCACTCTTTTGGGCCAACCGAAAAACCCCAAATCTATATATCTAATTCCACAGTTTGAGGAGCACAAAATGGAAATTTTATATGAGAGAGTCCAAAAGGATCTTTTGTAAATCACAAAATGTATATACTATTTGTACTGAAGCAAATGACAGCAATAAAACTCTCGTGCTCATATGACACACAGATTATTTTCACAATTTTGATTGTTTTTCAACATATTTGATTATTCAAATATTAAAGTAAAAGCAAGATGACAAATCCATGGTGAAAACAGCCTACGCGTTTCGTCCCTATTCATGGGACTTCTTCAGGGCAGCACTCAAAATCACGGGAAGTCTTATCTTCAAACCGCCAATTTGGATGCTGAACAATCCTTATCCACTGCTATACCCTCATATGTCTATAATCTTCTGGATTGCCCAATTGAGGCATCTTAAAGAAAGAGCAGCAAGGAAAAAGATAACACATTGAAAATTGGGTGTGCTGTTGGTATACCTAAGAGGCATTGGATTTATAGAATTGACATATGAGGTTATAGCAGTGGATAAGGATTGTTCAGCATCTGAATTTGCGGAAAATAATCTGTGTGTCATGATCACGAGAGTTATTTTGCTGTCATTTGCTTCAGTACGAGTAGTATATACATTTTATGATTTACAAAACAATCCTTTCGAATGATTTCATATAAAACTTCTATTTTGTGCTCCTCAAACTGTGGAATCCCTAGTACAGTGCATTGTGTGTGCCCAGGGCCTGTAAATCAAATGCTGCTGGTGGACCTGCAGCACTTATTGTGTCACCCACATGAGCAGCCTGTAAATGTAACTCAGACCTGCCACTGCAGTGTCTATGTGTAGTTCAGTCCTGCCATGTTGACCTGGCAAGTGCACCCACTTGTTAGGCCCTAACCTTCCCTTGTCTTACATGTGAGTCACTCCTAAGGTAGGCCCAAGGTACCCCTGTGGGCAGGGTGCAGTGTTTGTGAAAGGTAGGACATGCCCTGATGTGTGTGGTATGTCCTGATAGTGAAATACTGCAGTTTTTGTTTTTCACTATTAAAAGTAGGGGTGGGCGGAATTTGCGGAATTAACCTTCGCAAATTATCGCGAGAATGTTTAAAATTATCGCAAACAAGCAGAAATATCGCGAAGATGCGGAAGTTTTTTTCCGGCATGTTCGCGAGATTTTCTGCATGGTTGCGGGTCGCCAACTTACCCATGTGGTTGCTTGCGGGCGCGGCCATCTTGTTTTGAGTTGTTCTCGCGGTGCATGATCGCGAGAAGAAAGACGTGATCGCGCGACGCATGACGTCACTGCGGGCGCGAACTGTCGCGAGACAGCGCAAATGGCTAAAAACAATACAACATCTCATGGAGAACGCGACCGGATCAAGAAAACTTGTCGGCGAACGCAGGGATTCAGGTAAGGCGATCGCGCGCGCGCGAGAATGTATCATTTTACAGCGCGAGCAAGAAACAAATTATCGCCAAGCTGCGGAAACCGGAATTTTTGACATTTTCGCGCTCTCCGCGGAACGCAAAAATGTCAAATTATCGCAATTTCCGCGAACGGAACGAAATTTTTGCCCAGGCCTAATTAAAAGGCTGTCTGCCCCATAGGATAGAATGGGAATTTATTTATAACATCTTATACATATAACTTCTCATTGTGACTAGATAGAAAGGTGGAGTTTAGTATGCCTGAACTCGAAATACAAAAATGCATCTTTTAGTAAAGATGATTTTAATATTGTGTGTTTGACAATACCACTTTTAGAAAGTGGGTATTTGCTTGCTTGGCGATCCTGTGTGCCTCTGCTGGTCTGTGGATTGACTGTCTTGCTTTTGAATGACAGGGGCTGGGGATGTGCATTCTCGCAGACAGCCACTGGGGGTGTGTCCTGCCTTTCCTGAATGAGTCAGGGCTGGGCTGAGTCCTGGGCTGCATTTAGAGTAGGGGAGGAGATTTCCTTTACACCTGAATGGTCCTGGTCTGCCGGGACAAATGGTCTCCACCTCCTGCCGGGCAGCTGCACCAGAGAGGACAGAACTGGTTTTGGCTGGGCAAAGGGCTTTTCTGCCACCAGAGAACAAAGGAATTTGTGCTATAAAATGTGGGGCCCAGACCCCTGAACTTTAGATTACTGCTGAACTAAGGAACCTGCCAGGAAGAAGAACCGGGAAAGCTGGAGGAAGAGTACTGCCCCTGTGCTGTGTGCTGTTGGGGTTGGCCTGCAGTGGTTGCTACTATCTTTGGTACAGAAAGAACTAGACTGTGCTTTCATCATCCTGCTGTAAGAGCTTTCTCAAATGGCTTGGAGTAGAGCTTGCCTCCTGTTGGAAGCTTCAGGGATAAAAAAAAGACTTCAAAGATCACTTATGGGAATCAAGAGGAACCTTTGCCAAGGAGAAGAGCTGGAGAAACTGAGGAGGAATACTGCCCCTGTGCTGTTTGCTGTCTGGGGTTGGCTTGCATTGGCTACTTTCTACCAAGGAAAGGACTTTGCTGTGTGCTGTGTCCCCTGTTTGAGGAAGATCTCCAAGGGCTTGAAATAGAGCTTGCCTCCTGATCTGAAGTCTCAGGGACACAAATACTTCACCCCCAGTCCCCCCTGAACTCCTTTGCTGGGAGTTCTGGCCTGCTGAGAGGTGCCTGCCAGTGTTTTGGACCTCTGGAGGTTGTTTTAGGACTGCAAACAGCAAATACTGTGAAAATCGACTTATCACCTGTTTCCGAAGCATCACAGCGGTGCAAGAAGAATTTTCCGATGCATTGCCGCCGCTGAAGAATCGACGCAGTGCCTGCTCGCGGCTAAAGTTTCTGCTGTGTGACGAATCCTGTGCACCGATCTCTCATGTCCGAGATCACTGCACCGATTCTGAAGCAGGCCCTGTTGTGGAAGAACCGACTCATCGAGGGGATGGGCTGAAATCATTGCAGTGCATCCTGGGTCTTCAAGCATCGTATCGTACCGGATTGTCATGCATCGCATTGAAGCATCAAGTCTGTCGCATCGTTGGAGGGACGCAGTAAGAAACCGACGCATCACCTCCCCATGCAGGAAGAAACCGATGCATCACCTCCTCTCTAATAAGAAGCCGACACATCACCTCCTCTGTGCAGCAGTAAGGAACTGACGCATCACCTTCCCTGCGACCCTTTTTGCTTGCATTTTTCGATGCATCCAAGGTACTTTGTGTAAAAGTGTTGTATCCAACATTTTCTTGGAACAGAACTGTTTCTACCTTTTAAGAATCATAGTTTTTTGTACTGTATTGTGGATTGTTGTCGTTTTAGTCTTTTTTTGGGTTCAGATAAAGATTACATATTATTCTACACTGGTGTGGTGTCCATTTGTAGTGTTTTCACTATATTACTGTATGTGTTTACAAATGCTTTACACACTGCCTCTGAGATAAGCCTGTCTGCTCGTGCCAAGCTACCAAGGGGTGAGCAGGGGTTATTTTAGAAGTGTATCGCCCTTACCCTGACTAGGAAAAAGGGTCCCTACTTATACAAAGGTGCAAACTCCTACCAACTAGAGACCCCCATTTTCTAACAGAACCCATGACCCATGAAGCAGTCGTTGAGGCCACAGTGGGCAACATGTGTAGCTTAAGGTTACCAAGTTAAGCTTCTATTACAGCTAACCAATCAAGTTTTGAGTTCAGTTTTACATCTAATTCGCCTACAATCTTCCATAGAGGTTCTCTAGCAAATCCTCAGTCTTGTCCTTATCACACACCTCTGCATCCCCCTGCAGGTTTTTAGGCATTGTCCTTGGGTGTTTATCTGTCTTTTGTCTTTTCCCTCTGGAGCCTTTGCATGCCAAAGGGACAGTTTCAGTTTGAGCCTGCAGGGACACACAAGGGCACCAAGGTAGAAAGAACAATGGGAGCACATGGGCCCGCCAAACTACTTGAGGCCAAAGCTCTTCTGAGAAAGGACCGTAGGCGCCAAGCAAGGTGGTGAGGCAAGGGAAAGAAGATGACCCACTAAATCAATTTCTTTACTAAGCAACCCCATGGCTAGCTGTAGGAACCCATCCATGGAAGTGCTAGTGCGGGGTTTAGTTGTGCTAACAGGTAGCTTGTGTTTCCAGATTGCGATGTAAAATGTGGCTGAACACTTTCTGAGAGAATAAAAGTTTCACCAGGAATGGTTAAAAAAATTTAAACTGCAAATGGAATGAAGAGTTTCTCAACTGGGTCCCAGTATTGGTAGTGATTTAAAGGCTATGCTCCCAACTCTTAGGTCTACCTCCCAATCTTGCAGATGTTAGGGGAGTGGCCCAGCCCAGCCCATCTGGCGATGAAGATGGGCCGATCGCGGGAGTAAACAGAGTGCTAAATAGTGCAGAGGGGCACGGATCCAGAAAGCTGTCCCTCCTCGTTAGGGCTTGGAGTTGTGGGACTTTGAGTTCCCATGGGTCAACAGTCATTAAAAACATCCCCACAATGTATTTACTAAAATATACAAACCTTGCAATTCTTATCTTTATTAACAATGTTTCAATTTTCTGCCTTTGACAAATGTTGAAGTTAATTCTTATAGAAGGAAGAACAATTGGACACTAACCTTTCAATCCAACCATCCAAAGGGGTCCAAGACAAAAAGATTATCAGTTTCTCGGTCCCAAGTCCTATTGGGCCAGATGTATAAAAAAAAGCATTTTGCAATTCTCAAATAGCAATTTTACAGAATCGCTATTTGGTAATAGCATAATGCAATGTATAAAAAATTCGCAAAAAAATACAGATTCGGTAAAATTCTAATTCTCAACTACAGATTCCCCATTTGCGTTTCTCAAATAGCAAATTTGCAAATGAAAGAATCGCAAAATTGCGAATCTACTAATCCGATGCAGCATTATGACCACACAACCAGGAAGTGAGGTAACCCATGCTGGTTCTGAGTGCCTGAGGCAGAGTAGGAGGCTGAGATCAAGAGCACACCACTCAGGAGAACATCCAGAGTGCAGAGGCAGGCACAAATACCCAGCCTGGCATCACAGGAGAAGGCAAAGGAGGTTGTTGGATGCAAGAGAAAAATAAAATTCAGTGTAAAAGAATTGGCAGTCCTAATTGAGGAATTGGTCAAGACCCATAAAGAATTATTTGGCAAAAAATCCCTCCATGTCCCAGAGTCAGAGAAAAGAAAAATGTGGCTGGACATACAAGCAAAATTAAATGCTGTAGGGGTCACACAGCGCTCTATTGAAGATTTATGCAAGAGCTGGTAGGACTTGTGGTCAAGGGCAAAAGAGAGGGTGAGCCAAGAAGACCAGCAGAGGACCATCTACCCAGCATGCGTCTACAACCAGTCGCAGCTCAAGTGACTCGCGGGTGGGGAGGTTGCACAGGGGGGGGAGTAACTTGAAAATTGAAAAACGTTACCGGGTCCCACGCCGCCTCCCCTCCTGGCCGCGTTTTCCTGCTGCGCATGCTTTCCTGCTCTCCTGCCTCAGGCAGGAACAGGAAGTAGGCAGCCTCCCTCCCCTCCCCAACCAATGGCCGCGTTGTGATTGGTGGGGACGGTGCCCAGCTAGGCTCCTACGGAGAGGCCATTTTCTCTATGTAGGCTGCATGCAGCCTACATAGAGAAAATGCAAAGTGCACATGACTGGTTTGGTCGGCCCCAGAGGGCCGACCAAACAGTCAAGGCCCACAGCAGAGGGCAAGCCACTCCTCCCCAGCTCGCCCCCCGTCCGCCCCCAACCAGTCATACCCTTCCACCCGCCCCCAACCAGGCATACCCTGCCTTCTGCTTTCTTGCAGCCCAAGAAGCAGAAACATAAAATGGTATTTAAAATACCATTGGGTTATCTGGTAGAAATCTAATTTGGTCTGCTGCATTTCCTGTGGTGTAGTGGAGAATCTAATGTAATGGTGTATCTTCTGGACCATTGCATCCAAGAAGGCATTGAAAAAGCTCGAAAGCGCACTTTGGGAGCCCCCTCCTGCTGTTGCTATCACCCCCTGGTAGCGCCCTGAAGCTAGTAGGTGCAGTGAAGATAGGACCTGCACATGTATGGCAATGGCATTGGTCTTGCGAGTCTGATGCTGCAGTAGTGGATGAAGGTCAGCTATCAGGTGTAATATTATAGAGGAGTCTAATATATGTTTGTCATTGATTTCTTCCTCTGTCTGCTGAAACAGGGTCAGGTGCACTCTGAAAATGCATTCTCTCCTCCTCCTCCTTATCTGTGCTGCTGCTCGAATCGTCAACCTCCTTGTTATGACGTACAGCGCTGCCATTGTGAAACATTCTGAGGACCTCTGGGCCTGTTTAAATAGTTTGCACCTGGTTACCACCTGATTGGAATACGTGGTAATTCTCATGTACAAAATTGAGAATTTTGGATCATTCACAATTTGCGAATGGTTCCTACATGGGTCTTTGATTACCAATTTGCGATTTCGCAATTTGAGATTTGCTAAATTGATATTTGCAATTAAGCATTTGTATTTTTTGCAATTACCTTTTTTGCAAATGAGAACCCTCACATTGGGAAAGGCCATTTTGCATTTGCACAAGGCCGATTTTTGCGATTCGCACCGTTTGTGGACGCAAAATGGTTTCATACATTTGGCCCATTGCTCCTACTAGAAACTTGCATCCTTACTGGGGTAACCAGGGATCATTTTGTAAATCAATAAGGCTCTATGAACACGAGAATATGTTACTGTACACATCGAATAAAGGCCATTTATCTATATTTTGCTATAAACAACAATGCATTCTCAGATTGTTTAGATATGTTGAGGAATACCTTACAACATGAACTTCTAAACCCCATTAATCACCCCTTCCTTGACTGTTCTCAATTAACAATAAGTAAAGAACATCTTGCAAAGCACCTCATAAATGTAACCTCTTGTAATCTCACGCACAGCCTTAGAACCTGTAAAAAAGCACCATGAACGTGACAGAAAATAATGAAGTGATAAAGTTAATACATGCCTGGTCCCTGGCATTGTTTGTAAAGTGCACAAATCCATCCTATTATTACAAGACATTTGGATCGGATTTATTTCTACCTCCAGTTTGCATTTTTCTTCCTGAACTTTTCATATTGAACACATTTTCCCTTTCTTTAATCTTTCCATATAACGATGGTTATTTCAAACTAATGGCTCCATAAAAAAACATTTTTTCTCATCACTGCTACAGCCTTCTTATTTAAAATCCTCGTTGCTTTCTCGCATGGCTTCTGCATGGAATATTCCCGCTTATGAGTGTAGCTCGTCATATAATCCAGGGATATGGGTCTTGTAAATTTTTACTCTCATTCCAGCATATGTTTATTGTGCATACCTTCTCCTTTTAATCACCTTTCTCCACAAAAAATATCAGCCTGGGGCTAGTCCTTATTTTTCTGCTGCTCCAATCCTCTTAACTAAGTGCTAGGTGTAGCACTGCTTGACCAGAGTCATAACACTTATTCTGTATTTTTTTCAGGAGTCTAATATCACTTTCTCTGGCACATTTTTCTACAATTTACAGCTGTCCTTTCCACCTAAATTCATTATTGAAGTTGTTCTCATCTGAGCCCACGTGAAGTTAATCAATCAATACAGGTATTATTGTAGCTAAACTCATTAGTTATTTTCCAAAAAAGCTTTAAAGGTGGAATTGGGGTTGTTTTAAGTTAGGTTATGTTAATAGGATGCATACAGTACACGTTCACCTTAAGGTTTCTTGGTGCTAATAGGTAACAATAGTTAGACACAGCTGGGCAGTACTTTACTGGATTACCCTAGGTGGAAAGCTTTCTTAAATAACCACGTTTTTAATTCTTTCTTAAACCTCATGAAGTTATTGACAAGGAAAAGAGCAGGAGGAAAAGAATTCCAAAGAGCAGGGGCCAGAAATGAAAACCTAATACCACCCGTCCTTTTCTTTTTGAATGTCGGAAAAATCAGAAAATTGGTTGAGTAAGAACATCGTAGCTGACCAGGGGTATAACCTTAATTTCTGGTTTGGAAAAATTGAGGGACTAAGTCATGAAAGACCTTAAAAGTAATGCTGTAGACTTTAAATACAATCCTCTGTTCCACTGGGAGCCAATGAAGATCCAGTAGCAACAGAGTGATTTGGAAATTCCTAGTTTGATTATTATTAAGTCTAGCTGCCTGGTTCTAAATGATCGGCAGACTACTCCCTTGGTTGCTTGGGATACCCAAATATAAGGAATTAGCATAATCCCATTGGGACATGATTAGGGCCATCACCACCATGATGAGAGCATCTTTAGTCAGGAATCTAGATATCACCTTAATATTCTGGAGAATAAAGACACAGTTAGAAATCACTGAGCCTATCTGGGGTTTTAAGGACAACTCCTTAACTATTATAACTCCCAAACCTTTTGCAAATATTTTTATGTTGGGGGCCACCTCTACTTCTAACGGACAAAAAGAAGGAGACGGCAATTCCGCTTTGTTACTCATAAATACAATTTCCGTCTTTTCAGCACTAAGTTTAAAAAGGTTGCTGCCCATCCAATCACAGATAAGGTGCATTATGAATTGATAATTTCTTCGGGATGCCAAAGAGCCATCAAGTCTAATAAGAAGCTGGGAGTTGTCATCATAATTGTAAATTCTGCAATTCAAGTGATCAAGAGCCTAAATGAAAGGTCTGATATAAATATTGAGCAGGTTGGGAAAACAGAAGAGCCCTGAGAAACCTGGATGAAGAATATGCAAACACTATTATGCCATCATGAGGGTGTGTGGGACTGATGATAACAAGCATTGACAAAGCTAATAGTTCTGGCTCATACAGTGATTTACAAGCAAGAACAATTTGTATTGCTAATATTTGTCAGGAAAAGAAAACCGAAGCAGCAGCATGCCAGTAATTTCACCCCAGAGACTCCAGGTATACTTCCACTGTCACGTTGTCTGCAGTAGCCTAGTGGCAGAGGAAAGGAGTCACCTCACTGGGAAAGTAGCCACGGGTGTGCGCTCTGTGTTAGACGAATCTCAGAGTCAGGGGAAGAAAGCCACAGGGTGGCCATCCGAGAGTTGACAAAAAGAATACAATTTCTATTGTATTTAATATTTTTTGTCATACTGTGATGTTGTTTACAAAGCAAAAATGTATTTTGTTTGTTACTGCATTAGGTTATTTTATATTCTTTTTATCAGTGCAAACCTGACATTAAAATGGCCGCCATGCAGCAGTGAACTGAAAAAGCCGGGTGCCATTTTAGTTTCAGGATTACACTCAAACTCTGACCAAGGAATACAAAAAATAACCTGATGCAGAAACAGAACAAATATAGCTTTGAGAACAGTATGAACATAAAGCATAACATTTTATTGGTGTGATGATTAACCATACTTTTCAGTTGTAAAATACTCTCTCATGTGGTCAAGTGGAGGTAGAAGTATGCATCCAAACGAACAATAGAAGCATTGTGAGATGATAACATTCCATTGGCTGATATTCACTTGACACATAGAGGGTACAGTGACTTTATAATTAGCAGAAAATGTCAGTTTATAAGTAAAAGTTTGAACTCAACATCCTCTGAAATTTACTAGTTGTAATTAACTGAAGTAACTATAATTTGCACCCTCACCATACACCGGGTTTTAATCAATGATATAATTTCAGAAGTCATCTGTGATGGTAGTAATGATGGCATTGAACAAGTCATTGGTGTTTTAACAAACAAGGTCATAAGTAGTGCATTGCGAATGAGTGAGTTATAGTTACTTCAGTTAACTCTACCTGGTGTATGTCAGGGTTTTTTGAGGACCTGGGGTGATGTGCACATGTCCTGTAAAGGGGGCACAACATTTCTCTTCATGCTGCAATCAGCCAATCAGAGCACAAGCTCCTGTGGCATTTTAAAAGCTTCTGACTCCTGTGGGAGTGAGGTAGCCAACAGTAAAAAAAAGCCTACTCGACCAATCAGATCATTCTATTATTTGAAACTGCAGGGCTGAGGGACTGTATCGAGCTTCCCGCATCCCCAACCATCCAGATGGCTATACATTTTTAACCGTAATGTTGCAAAAACTTCTAAATGGATTTGCACCAAATCACAAAACCCTTGCTTACTTAGTAAAATTCCAGATTTCTTCCAAATTTGGTGTAATTCTGTTGAGCTGTTTTGGCTATAGCAGTGTCTAAAATTCCCTATGTGTTTTGAGACCCCTTTTTTCTCAGTCCAGCTTAACAGATGACCACAAAACTTATATATATATATATATATATATATAGTAGGTAGTTATAGTTAGGACCTAATTTCCATAGGAAAAGCGTTTTTTGTAGTAGTAGGTAGTTATACACAGAGGTGGTCCGATGCCACGCCCCTTTTTACACCTCTCTGCAACGCAGCCCTGTGGCGCTTACTGGAGGTACCTGGTGGGCTAGTTGGACCCCAGGGACACTTAGAATTCAAGGGGACTTAATCCCCCAACTGAAAACGTGCCACGGGGTGCGTTTGCACACTTGTCACATCAGGCCACACCCCCTCTCTTCACCACTGTGCAAACGGGCCGTCTGGCGCATTGTAAATTGGGGGATTAAGTTCCCTTGAATCCTGGATGATGTCATCAGTGATGTCACTAACCATGTCATGAATGATGTAATAGGTGATGTCATCAGCAGTGCATTGCGGCGGCGCGAGTTATAATTAGCTGAACTAACTATAACGGCCAAACTTCTATGGTTTTGTACGAGTGAAATGTCCAAATAACTATTACATCCCTGAAACCTTTGGTTTTTTCAGTGAATTTCTAAGGTTTTTTAAATGCTTATTTCTGACTATAACGTGCCTGAAACCTATGTTTTTTTCAGTGAATTTCAAAGGTTTTTTAAATGCTAATTTCTAACTATAACAACCCTGAAACCTATTTTTTTTACAGTGAATATATATATATATATATACACACACACACATACATATATATGCATATACATATAGAATTATGTATGTACACGTAAATATATATATTTCTTCCAATCCTGGTATCTCGCATGGAGAAACAGGCACTGACTCCGTGGGATGCTGTTCAAAGAAAATTTCTTTATTCCATCAATGTGGCCCAGATGCGTTTCGGCGGACGGGTCCGCCTTGCTCACTGTGTCTGGCCTCACTCTGGTAAGTTAATTTAAGCATTTGCTATACATGTGACACAAACCAAAGGGTCGCTTGGCAACCAGTGAAACAGTGATCAACATAGAAAAAATACTACCAGAAAAATATATTTCTTCCGACTCGTATTACCTTAATAAGTAAAGCATTAGCCACCTATATCACAATTAACCTAGTATGGATTTATGTAATATTTTCGACATTCTATTTGCTCATGCAAAATAAAATAATAGTCATCTTAATGTAGTCACTGTGAGTTACAATGCAATATTTAAGCAGTATACAAACAATGTTTAACCAATGTAAAACATATCAGCATAAAGCCCAAGTGGGCTCTTTAATAAATTGCTGGCATCGAATCCTACCCATACTTGATTTAGTTAAATTAGTGATGGTGGCAAACCTAAATAGTTATTACTACATAAGGAAATCTCAATAGTTAAAAGTAAAACACAATAGAAGTAATAGGAATGTGATAAATGAAACATAGTGTGAAAAAACAAAAAGTGAAAAAGAAAGAGTGAGTCAGATCTCGTGGGGTTGGTTTAAAAATCTTGGATTGGGCTGACTTCTACATCATATTTCTACTAGTGCTAGATAATTAAAGGTGTACACTCATAGCTTTGTCGGCATTCATACCATTGGTAATCTTACAATCCAACTGGATTATATATCTCGACTCTAGTCTCCTAAATGCTAGTTGTCTGTTGCCACCCCTGATGTTCTTCTTTATGCTGTCAATAACAAAGTACGAAAGATCTTCCGCTTTGCCGCCGTGTACTTTATTAATGTGGCGGGTCACAGGATATGTAGGATCATTATTACTGATGGCCCTTAGGTGTTGTAGTATCCTATGTACGGGATGGATGGTACTTCCCACGTACATTTTTTCACAGGTACAACGTAACACATATACCGCAAAATCTGTTTTGCACGTATAATTCTCCCTAATCTCAAGTGGGGTTTTTCTTAGAGGAGTGGAAACTGATCTGGTGTTAGTTCCATATTTGCAGGCTTTGCATTTTGTGCATTTGAAAAAAGCTTTTTGGGATTTGAGCCAACTAATCCCTTTGTCCTGCGCAGGAGCGTTGGACACAAGTTCTTGTTTCATTGACTTGGCTCTCCTAAAGGTTAACTGGGGAAGTTTAGTGCAAGATGGGCCTATGGTAGGATCACATTGCACTATTGGCCAGTGTCTGGACAGGATTTTCCGTAAATTATGATGGTATGTGTTATATCCTGTAATTAGTCTTGGTGTCTGTTTTACTGACTCCCCTGATATTGTTTTGCTTTCCTTGTTTTTAAATAGGAGATTTTCTCTAGTAATAGCTGAGCACTTCTGTTTTGCTATTTCTAAGGTATTCGACTTACAATAAGTTTTATATATATATATCTTGACTACAATTTTGTTTTTAAATCAAAGTTAAATGTCAGAGTTGTGGTTCAGAAAACACAAAAACTGAAAAAGCTATGATGACATTTGTCAGCAGTGGACTTTTTTAATGTCTTTTGGTGAAAGGAAGGACTGTGCATGGCAGGGGTGTGATCTATGTTTAGGGCCACTGGAATTACTTGGCATGGAGGGCCAAATTATGAGGCAGTGTTCACTAAATTATGCAGGAAGAAAAGTCAAATTATGTGACCTAGTGCAGCACATTTTGTGACAGTATTATTTAATAATTTTGTCATTTTTCACATGTTACCACTATCTTTTTCACCTCATTAGTACCAGTTTAACATCCAAATACAACAATAACCAATTGAAAGATGACCAGTCAACTTTTGCATGGCGTCATTCACTGTGCTGCAACATGGATCACTTCAGTTTTAGTAACTTTTGATCTCTTTGAGCCAGAAACTAAACATCTAGTTATGCAACAGATAATGGAGTATGTAGCAAATGTGTCAAATCTATAATTATACTGAAAACCCAATGGCACAGAATCACATAGTTCCAGTGGCCCTGGCTATGGTGTGCTTTATATGTTGCAAACCATAACTGGCAAGTGTCAGAGCTTTCCCAGTTTTGTGTTTCCTGAACCAGAATTGCCTTTTAACTGTGCTATTTTCAGTGCAGTTGATAGGTTTTTTGTTGTAACACATTCACCTACAATGTATTAATTCTGTGTTGTGCACAGTTGTCAGCCAGGCCCTTTCCACAACCCCATTTGGCTCTTCGCAGAGTGGGTTTGTTACAGGGTCTGCCTGGCCTTCCACTGGGTTTTATTTGCTAGCAGCCAAATTTCATGATGAATCATTAGACATTTTGCATGAATGCTAAAGCACCTGCACTAGGTGTAACTAACTAACAGCCTACTACATTTGATACAGATTCCTCAAACAGTGCCAAAGTTGATGTATCAGAAAGAAACTTGACACAACAATAGAAGACCAATTCTTCCAAGTTTCTGTCAAATTGTATACAGATTGGCAATGTCATAATTAAATTAGCACTTTTTTCTCTTTCCCTTTTAACTCATCCAACCTCGATGGATCTGCATAAGTTTTAAAATACCATAAGAAGGTTTAGCATTCTAAGAGCCTCATTACGTTGTTGGTCATAAAGCATTCCGACCACCTCAGTCTTGGGAAGTCCGACCGACCGATTACGATGTATCCGAACACCGTTCGGTCAGACTCCCATTGACTTCAATGGGAGCCTGTGTTCAGACCGACAACACAGGCTACCATTGAAAAACAGAGTGGTTCACAGAAAACCGTGCAACCTGTGATGGGAGCCCCTTGGTGCCTGCCACACCATGCATGGTTGGAAAGAGGAGACCCATGGGTACCCCCACTGACCCTAACCAGAGGCCTCCGGGTGAAGGGGGCCTGCAATGGCCCCCAAAGTCAGATTCCAACAGCTGATTCATGTCGGACAGACTAATTCGGAAAGGCTATCCGAATCTGACATCATAATCGCTCAGAAACACAGTCTGTAGAGACGGCTCTGACCAACTTGGTGTGTCCGAATGCCGGTCGGATGCGAGTCGGAATCAAGTCGGACAGTCCGAGCGCTTTCCAACCATCGCGTAATAGGTCGGTCGGAAATGCTTCCGAGTCGGTCGGAAACAAGGCTTCCGACAGGAATTCAGACGAACCGAAAGCCGTTCGGAGCCTTTCCAACAGACATCATAATCTGCCCCATAGTGTCACATTTCTAACAGATCCATCAAACAGTGCCAAAGTAAAAATGAAAAATAATTTTGACCCATATTTTTAGCTTTAGCCCCCATGGGATCTTCACAAAACCTGATGGACCTGTACTGGGTGTAACTTGCTAACTACTTGCCACATTTGAAGATAATTATTCAAACAGCATCTAAGTTAAGGGCAAGTGAACATTTTATTGACTCCTCCTTCTACTCTCCCACTCTTAATAGATTGGCACAGAACTTGACATACCTATAGAAAACTAATCCTTCAAGCATCTGCCAATTATTTTTTAGATTCATCACACCAATGTTTTAGCAAATGGGAACTTTTTTTTTTGCTCTGAACTGGTTCACACCAAACCAACAAAAACATTCTTTTTCTGTAAAGCTGTTAGGTGGTTTCGGATGTAGTTGAGAAAAATTTCCCATTTGAGCTAACACCGAAAAACACATCTCCCCTTACCTTTTCTTTCTTGCAATGACGTTTGGCACGCTGGACCTTCGTTATCTAGACTAAGCAAGTGCCAAATTTGGTGAAGATCCATCATGAGAGGCCAAAATAATATGGCAGTCAAAAATTGCATTTTCCATAGAAATTGTATTTAGAGGAATATATTGGAAGTTGGTTAATCTTTTGGGATTTCAACAGTAAGGGTCGATGGATTTGGAGCTAAACATTAAGTTTATTAATAATGTAAGTTGCTGATGGGTGTTAGTTTCTTTTGCATTTTGAACATATTTTGCACTCTAGGAGCAGTAGTTATTATGTTTTACTGAACTAAATAAAATGTCAAATACTATTTTGATTGATCCAGGCAAAAAATGAGGCCTTCCAAGAGGACTTACATGCCTCAATCTGTGGTTCTAGAGGCTTAGATCATATTACTCCAGTATTAATTATTCTATAGTGGCTGCTCATTCAGGCCAGATGTTTGTTCATAATTGCATGATGGACTCTCAACCCTCTGTTCACCAGATTCCCATGTTATTTTTTGGACAAACAGATTATGCCTAGAGGCCTCTTGGCAGACAGTGGTGGGGGGCTCTTGGCAGACAGTGGTGAAACTTACCTGACGCCCGGACGCTCTTTTCACCTCCTGGCACTTTCTTTGGGTCACTGACGCTGTGGTCTCCCCCGCCGCCTTCATCCTGCTGGCCGCTGTGAGGGGGGACTACAGCCCCCAGAGTCCTTGGCGGCACTTCCTGCTCCCGCCTACCAGCGCGCCCGGAGGCGCTTAAAGTCGAGAGGCTCCCTCGGTGGAGCGGGGGCTCTTGGCAGACAGTGGTGAAACTTACCTGACGCCCGGACGCTCTTTTCACCTCCTGGCACTTTCTTTGGGTCGCTGACGTTGTGGTCTCCCCCGCCACCTTCATCCTGCTGGCCGCTGTGAGGGGGGACTACAGCCCCCAGAGTCCTTGGCGGCACTTCCTGCTCCTGCATACCAGCGCGCCCGGAGGCGCTTAAAGTCGAGAGGCTCCCTCCGCGTCGCGGGACGCGCGCGGGCGGCACCGGGCTAAGCCCGGGCAAAGGGCGGGCCCTCTGTGGCCCTCAGAGGACCGAAAGAGGCCGGGCTGGGCCACGTTATTGAGGTGTAAGGTATATAACCTTGTAGAGCTCCGTGTTATTGGACTGGGTGATCTGCTCATCCCCTGATTTTTATACATTGTTGTGCAATTTTTATTCAATTCATTGTGGCTTACTTGTATCACTGTATGTGTTGGTAATAATATAACATGATTGTTTAATTTAATTTTTAGGAATCCCCAGGGTTTCGTTCAACATGTCTAAACTAACGTTGGGAAATAAATCTTCCACTGCTTCAACGTTAGATAACTACTTAGTCAAAGTTGTTACTAAAATTAACAGTGAAAGGCCTAAATCCCTAGGTCAGGGTTCTACCTCGACGACCGCCTGCCCTTCATTGAATAATACACCTACTATATCATCCCCTCCATTCCACGGTGTGAATAGTCCCAATGATAACCATGACTTGGTAACCCTGGGTGATCTGGTTCTTATTGAACAAGATTTGCCTGAAGGTAATAGGGACCCTGAAACAGTTGTAAATGAGGCTCCATCAGAGGAATCCCCGGATCTGATCTCAAAGAGAGTTCTGAGACCCCGTAAATACACCCAATCTAAACGGGGAAGTGTACGAAGTAGTTATAAAAAAACTGGTTCTGTGGCTTTAAATGGGGATATTCCGAAGGGAGCCTCCTCCAATAATCTAATAACCAAGATTGATTCTGATCAATTAGATTCTCTGGTAGGCATTCTGGAGGCTAAAATCTTAAAAATAGTTGAACCCCTAGTAATCAAGATTGGTGAACTATCGGCTGAGATCGAAGGTCTACGTAATCTCGTGGGCCTTCGCAACAACTCTCCCGTTAAATCTTGTAGCGTAGCTGGGGGTTCATGTGCAACTGCTGACCCTTATAAGTCCTCAGAGGTAATTTTAAATCATGCTGAACCCCTGGCTGTTGTACCCATAATTAACGTGAATAACACTTTACCATCAGATAGTCGTTCAAGGAGCAATCAGGTACACAGGGTCATGCACACAGGAGGAGCGCAACCAGACTTACCCCCTGATTGCGCCCCCTTTGTTGTTGTGTTAACAAACGTTCCCCCCTTGCAGGATGGTGCCCAAAATATTAAATCAGAATCCCACGAATCTCTTAAGAACAAATCTGTTTCGTGGTTAAATAAACAGTGTGGATTTCCAGTGCATTTAGCCCATCAGATATTAACAACTAGAAGAGTTTCATGGATAGGGCACTCTCGCAAGAATATAAAGGGGGATTGTGTTATAATAAATTTTAGTAATCCTTCCTTAGCTAATGACACTCTATTAAAAGCTACTTTGCTCCCTCATTCTGACCAGGGTATTACCCTCCGACCATTGGGTTATTTTTATAGGCAACAGATAAATCCACCCATTAGTAAATCACTGGAGGGTAGAGCACGTTACTATGAAGGACAGTCTTTTCATGGTGTCGTTACTTCTAATTGTTTTCAAGCCTTGAGTGATTTAGACTCAAACGACTGACTTCACCATGTTTGGGTTACTCCTATATCTACTAGGGAAGGATCAGTTTTCACACCGGAGGAGGATCAGGAATTAAGTGGAACTGAGTTAAGTTGGAGGGTAGAGGGTACCCTAAATCACATGACCGTAGCGAGGAATGTTAATGTTGAAAATGTGGTTAGTACAGCTGATGTCCCATTACAGCCTGCAGGCACAAGTGTCCTTAGTTGGAATATAGCCGGCCTTAACAGTAAAGCGCATGATCCCTTATGGAGGGACTGTTTATTAGGCCATGAAATTATTGGGCTTCAAGAAACTTGGGACACTGAAAGTACCTTCTTGTTGGATGGGTTTTCTGCTTTTTGGTCACCTGCGGTGATCTCTTGCAGGGGGAGGGCAAAAGGCGGACTTCTCACTCTCATCTCGTTGACACTGGAGGGTAAATATCGTAAAGTGGAGTCTGGTTCGCCTCATTGCCTAGCAGTGAAAATTCAATCCAACTCTAATGGGAATTGGCTCATTGTTAATTTTTATAATTCGTTCACCAAGAGTACGCCAAATGAACACTTGGTCAGTCTATATGATTTTTTGCGATTGTATAATGAAAACAACAAGAATCCTTACTCGGTTATCGTGCTTGGTGATTTTAATGTTCATTGTTGTTTTAGCAACTGTTTTGTATGGGACAGCCTTGGTCCATCAAACCAAGGAAACACTCATTTCGAACACACACCACAGGGTATGTACCTGGATGAGC
This sequence comes from Triturus cristatus, assembly GCF_964204655.1. Taxonomy (NCBI): domain Eukaryota; kingdom Metazoa; phylum Chordata; class Amphibia; order Caudata; family Salamandridae; genus Triturus; species Triturus cristatus. The sequence goes on from NC_140581.1 coordinate 965,460,377, forward strand.
TTCTTGCTGGTAATGCCTTGGTCCACCCCGTCAATCACTCAATTGATATCCCAACTTACAAAGGTAGTGGTTTGGGCTCCACCATTGACTACATATTTGTTAGCACAACCCTAGCAGAAAATGTAAGTCGGTATAAGGTTAATTGGTCTATGTTTAGTGACCATAATCCTGTCCAGATAACCCTGATTGACAATTTAAGGAAAAGAGAATCTGACAATCCTACTGTCAGAACTCAGGACATAAGGCCAACTGACCAAACACGTCGCCTGAAATGGTGTCAAGTGGTACCGAGCGATTTTAATGAGAATTTGTTGGGTACGGTTGGGGACGAAATGTATACGTGTTTGCAAGACGGGATTTTTGGTGAAGTGGTCCTGACAGCTTTTGGTAAAATATGCTCACAGGTAAATAGTGACCTTAAAAAAGCCTGTAAGGCCAAACCCATGAATAGGCTGAAATGGTTTGACCACAGTTGCTCATTAGCCCAACGGAAGTTAATGAGAGCCCTGAAAGCTGTCCCAACAGACAGAGCAGAAATCGCTACACTCAGGAAAGCCTATAAAAAGGCGCAGAGTAAGCGTAAAAATGAAATAAGGGAAGAAGCATGGAATGAACTTTTATCCATTGATGTTATTAAAAATAGTGCCAAATTTTGGAACATCGTAAACAAGCCTTTTTTTAACGGTAAAAGTAATAATGAGCTTGACTGCGGTATTCAAGAAGATAAGTGGTTTAGTCATTTTAAACAGGTGTATGATGGAGATGGCTCTAGGGTGTCGTCCTCATTAAACCCGGAGAATTACACCCTGTCCTTTACAGAATTAGAGGTCACACATGCCATTATGCAAATGACAAGTAACAAGGCGCCGGGACCTGATGGAGTCCCGGCAGACATTTTTAAATCAGACATAAAAACCTGGTCCAAAATTTTATTCAACGTCTTCGTAAATGCATGTCAACTGGGTCTACCGTCGACATGAGTGAAATCCGTCATTATACCTATCTTTAAAAAAGGTGATAGAGGGGATCCGAGCTGTTACCGTCCAATTTCCTTAATAGATTCATCTGTGAAAGTTCTGGGGAGGGTTGTCCTTGCCCAACTGACTTGTTGGCTAGAAGAAACAGGAACACTCTCAAAGGTCCAGTACGGATTCAGAAAGGGGATGGGCACCATAGATCAATGTCTAAATTTACAATTATTAATAGGCAAATACACGGTGGCCAAGAAGGGAACCCTATTGGTGGCCTTTATGGACCTGTCATCGGCCTTTGACCGTGTAAATAGGTCAAAACTATGGTCCCTGCTCCTATCCCATGGAGTAGACAAAAACATCGTCTACTTCCTAGCTGATCTTCATAGGGATCTATCGGCTACAGTACGGTATGATCAAACAGGCAATTGCACAAAAGATATACCTATATCAAATGGTGTTAGACAGGGGTGCATTTTGGCACCTCTGCTCTTTACACTTTACATAAATGAATTAGACAATGCCTTAATCACCTCATGTAATGACATTCCTCGTGCAGGGAAAATTTTAATCCCTGCACTGTTATACGCTGATGACGCTGCTTTACTTGCAAGAACGGGAGTGGGTCTCCAGTTACTGGTAGACTCATTTGCGGCCTTTATGAAGGCCCTGGATTTAACTGTCAATTTTGCTAAATCGCATGTTATGGTTATTGGTCCAAAATCTGCTAAGTCTAAAACCTTTAAATGTGGGGGCCATCAATTATCTAGGGTATCCTCGTTTCCATACTTGGGCGTCCTCTTTGACGACCAAGGTTCGTGGGTAACCCAAATAACAGCAAAAAAGATTGTTCTTTCTAGAGCAACTGTGGGTGTTCTTGGCTTTGCCAGAAAGCTAGGTGCCAGACCAATGAGGGCCCTTATTCAAGTTTATAAAGCTAAGTGCCTTTCTTTGGCACTGTATGGAGCTGAGATATGGGGCTTTAAAAATGTTAAAAGTATTCAGATTGTCGAGGATAGGTTCCTAAAAAACCTCCTTTCAGTCCCAATCTCGACTGCTAATTTTAATGTCCATCAGGAACTTGGAATCGGTTTTGTAGAAGATAGCATTGCTCTGGCTCCATCACTGAAATGGATTAGCACTTGGCTTAACCCGGACCTACAGTTGAACCGCACAATAATGAAAGACTGTACAATGCTGGACTATGGGTCGCGTATACCCTGGCTGAAATACATTCAGAACCTGGCCACAAAGTTAGGCAGACCCGAATTATATCAATCCCCAGAGGCCCTAGTGAAAGGTGACATTAAATGGTGTAAAGAAACATTTATGTACATATCCACCATGGATAGGGAAGGGAATGAGCTGGTTAAGGACACTGTCAGGGCTCACCAGCTCTGCAAGACAACACCATCCATGGAACCATATTTAGGTTATGTCACAAATGTAAATCACCGTTTCCTACTGACTAGATTTAGACTAAATCAATTACACCTTTTGTTTGGAGATGGGAAAGGCTGGAAAAGGGCTGTGGATCTTGGCCCTTGTTCCTGTGACAATTTTTCCACTCAGGATATGATACACTTTTTCTTCTTCTCTGAGCACTTTATTGACATAAGGCAACGCATTTTATTCCCTATATTAAGAAACAAAGGCTTTGTTCAGGTGAGACCTGCTCTTCTTTACCTTCAGATGTTAAATGATGTTTGGGAAACTTTTAATATTGCGAATTTTTTATCTGTTGTAATTCGCTCTTTGAGGAAATGAATTGTATCCTTTTTAATGTTTTTAATTGGACATGTTGCCCTGTTTTATTAATTAGTGTCAATATGTTTAAAATGAAATTTGTATTTTTAAGTCTATTTATTGTAATATGCTTTTATGGTTTGCACTTAAACCAAATAAAGACTTTTGACTGACTGCCTAGAGGCCAACATGTTCGGCCTTACATTCAACATTATATGCTCTAAAATTTCAGCTTCCAAAAAACCCTGTACTGTCTCCATCCTTCTCAGAGTGTGCTCCTAGCATGCGTTCACTTCTTTCAAGCACCGCACCAACTGGCCATCTACCTAGTCTTCAGGAAAGACCTGAAATCATTCCTGATAGGCCACTACTTCTCTTTACCCTAAATAAACAGCCGTAGCCGAGACTCTTATAAACTAGCAATGTAATCTGCTTACTGCTGATTCTGTTATCAGTGTTGATGATCACTGAAATAAATGTAACAAAATACTGAAGGTATCTGAAGTTACTTTTTACCCAGATGATAGCACAAGAAGTGACATCACATGACCTCTCAACGGTGTGGTAAAATCACAGGAAGTTGTGCCACATGGCCTTGGACTATGAATACATCAAAGGCAAGATGTACAAAGCTTTTTTCAGCTTGCAAATGGCCCGTTCTTTTGATGACTATGCCACCCCAGGTCAAACCCAGCTATATGCAAATCAGTCGTGACCCTGCCCCTCTACAAGAACAGTCTAGCCCGAACTACCAGGCCAGGTCCTTTCTGGACCGGAAACAAGTTTCCTGGGACTAGTTTCAGGGTTTCACCCCTCATCAGCCAGGTTAGCTTGAATCCAGTGGCACAGGTTGCAAGGGACCCACGTCATTTATTACCATTATATTTTCCACTTTTTCTGCAGCATTGTGGGGGGAGCGATGCTCCTCTGGGGAGGAACCACTGCCGGTAAAGCATTGAAATATTGTGCAGTTAGCATGTAAAGTAAAGCCACTGTCCATTATTTGCCTGCCTGGCGACTACAACAAACAAATTTAGGCCTCTCCACTTTCTAAATTCACCAGTTGCCACTGCCCTCCACCTGATTTTTATCCTTGTATTTCTTGTTCTACCCTCAGAAAGCTTATCTCCTTCAAACTAATTTCAGTTTAACCCTCTCTGGGGAGGAAGGAGCACTGTATGTTAGTGTGTTCTCCTATATTACCAATAAGCATTTTGAAAACATGATGCCTAGCCTATTCTTGACGTCAGTGATGACTTCTCTCCACATCCTTGATTCCAGTCTACATATTACTCTTTATTACACTCACCCACCCACCCACTTTTCTTAACCTCCTATTTAGGTTGTTTCCCTTTTGACGGTTTTATTCTGGACCCCTTCCATTGTTCTGCTCTAGTTGTCTTTTTGACAATGAAGTGGTTAATTGTGAAACCAGTGCTTTCATCGTGTCTCATTGTGCAAATGAGACACTGGGGAGTGAACCCCTCTTCCCCTTTTAGTGCCATGGCTGGGTTTGGATTGACCCATCCCCCAACAGGTGCATCATTGTAGATGGTGGTCGATGGACTGTGTGGACCTCTGGCAAGCAGTGTGCATTCTCTGATTAGCATAGGATTTCACCCTAGATATCTGGGTTGGGTCATGGGGCCGTGTGTCTTGGATCTCACTCCAGAGATTCTGTTTTACAGTTTTGGAAGTCTATGTTCGACATTCTAGCAGTGACAATGCTTTGGCAGATGATTTCTGTGTCTGTCTCTTTCAGGTTTTAGTCCTCCTGCTTTCTTTTTTCCAGGTGCTTTTCTCTCCCACTTGGTCCTTCCTTCGGAATGTAATTTTTCCAGTATGTGAGTGAATACTTAGGGGTCGATTAGGATGGCGGAAGGAAAGCCGCCGGGCCGGCGGTCCTTCTGCCATTGCACAGGCTTTTCCCGCCGCCCAATTAGGATGGCGGTGGTTACCGCGGTGGATGAAAATTCCGTCTGCCACTTCACCGCTAAAGGCAATCGGTCCGATTGCCTGGCAGATGGTGCCGGGTGACCAAAATGGTGGCGTGCCTAGCAGGCACCGTCCACCAAATTAGGATGTGTGTTTGAACCGGCCTTTCCATGTTGGCGGTGCCACCATGGAAAGGATCACGGGATTGGGGGCACCTTACGGTCCCCCCTTGTGTCCAGGGGAGGTGGGGTGCACTTGGGGGGGTACCTATGGTTCCCCCCTACATTTCACTGCACCAAGTGGCAGGCACCGTGTGGTGCCTGCCATGTAGTGCAGTGAAATGCAAAAAATGTAATTTTAACATCGCGGCGGGTGCTGCTATCAGCAGCACCCGCCGCAATGTTAAAATGAAGAATGCGACCGCTATGGTAGCGGTCGCATCCTAATTCGTGGTGTGGGACTGTCGCACGTCTGGCGGGTGGTCACGCACACCGCAACGATGGCAGGTGGACTCAGGTCTGCCCGCCATCGTAATGACCCCCTTAGTTTCTGCTTATGAATTTAATCCCTCGAATTGCAACAACACAAACCTTAATTTCTGAGACTCAAACACTTGAAACTTGAGTGATGTATACATTCAACTGACAAATTATTTCCCAATCTGTTTAAAATAAATATTTTTCAGGATCTAGGTGAATCTCACTAACATTGGCCTGGATATAATTCACGGATTATTCAAAAGCTAGCAGCCTATCCTAGAAATGAAACTGTATAACGAAAAAATATATATTTCTAAAACAGTTTTACTATTATGAAAAATGGAAGTGAATGAGAAAAATGCAATGGCACCAGTTAATACATCGCACTAAAAGTATTATTACGTTTGGTAAAAATTATACACTAAGCAAGTCAGACACAGGTAACCTCAAATTGACTTCAAGCTGAATCTTTAGTGATGGTGTGTGACAGTACAAAATGTAGAGGCTAGGATATTTTAACACGAGTAAAGAAAAACAGAATGTCCAAAAGATACAAACTTTAGAAAGTTTTAATTAACCCATTTTCTAAACACAGTTGCATATATTACTTTGTGGCTGATTTATAATTATGTTTGGGGTTTGGTGGTTTAAAGGTCAAGATCAATGGTGTGTGGAAATGGTTCATTTACTTTAAGCAAGTTACAGAACAAAAACAATTGCGTTCTCTCATTTTACATACTATAGAGATAGACATATTTTGTGTTTTAAAAGTAAAAATGGATCAGCATTCTGCTTATACACAGCAGGTCAATAATGAGAATCTTCCCATGACTTATCTCAAAGTTTCAGGATGTTTAAAAATGATATGTGGGTTTTAAGTTCTGCACATTGACAGCCCTATTCACCCACTGAATTTTAGACAAGTTACATTATTCCAGGAGCGGCTCAATTCAGGCAATAGAGGCGGGGACAATGGAGAAAAAAAAATGAAAAAGAACTCACCTTACAACCTCCAGCATTGCGCTATTCTGCTCCTCTCCAATGCAGGCACACGCTCCCAGACTGCTCTGCGGCCAATCCTGAAGCTGCTCTCATGCATGAGAGCGGCTTTGGAATTGGCCTGAGTGCCGTGAATTTGTGCAACCAGACGGACTGGTAGCCTGTGCGTGCTCTCTCCAACCCGGCAATGCAGCTTGGGTTGGAGAGAGCTTCAGTGCACATGGCGGTTTGGCTGTCCTGAGATGGCCAGTCAAATCGTCATGCACACTAAAGGCATTCCATACCACTCCCCCTCCAGTCCTGTCACCCATCAGACCCCAAGACTTGGCACACAGTCATGCAGAAGAATAAGAAAACATGCATTAAACCCATTTTATTATTGTTTTATTCTTCATGTTTTTGATGACACTGGCAGGAAACGGCGATGCTCCTCCACCATAGCAGAGGAACGACCACTGCATTTATTCTAAATTGTATATCTGCTGTGCCAAAAAATACTCCAGAGGTATGATTAAGTAAAAGAGAATAGTTATCAATTAAATAGCTGCTGTGCATGGAAGCTTACAGATTTCAAATATTTAGAGCTATATCTCTTCTCAATGCTGCTTGAAATCCTACATTCCGGTGGTAATTTCCTTCAACTCGTGTGATTAAAACCCACAAAATAATCCAACAGGTATAGGGCTTCATGAGTTGTCAGTCAGTCTGAGCTGTTAGGGACCATCAGGAAACGTATAGATGTAATGATTGCTTAGAGTCTGTAGATGAGTATCCATGGAAGCCATGATCAGGGGCTTCTGGCCAAAGCAGCATGAGAAGTGGAAATTAGCACATGAAAAAATAGGGATACTATCTGCTGATAAGTATGTGGAATTCCTATACCCAATTCTGCATCAGATCCTGTTATAGTCTGCTAATTCCAGCAAATCTGTGAAAATACCACTTCCATACTACTGGACGTACATTAATTTTGTCCAAATCCTAGATATTTGTTAGTTCCAGACTGGTTGTATGAGTCTATTTAAAACTAATATTACATAATCAGTAATACAGATATTATCTTTACGGTCACGCTGTGCCCCATGAATGGGACCTTCCCCTTGAAAGCACTAAAAGTATTACTTATTATATCCGTTCCCTACCCAAAAGTGCTTTGGAGTTACATGATCTTTTTCCTGATGATTTGTTTGATATTACGTGCCTTATTGAGACTTGGCTATTCACTGCTTAGCTGTCCAACCTGGTTTCAAAATTCTTCAAATTGATCATTTCGACTGCCCTGGTGGCGGAATCGTTGTCACTTTCAGTGTTTTTTTCTCTTTTAATTACTCCCCATTATGCTATTACTCTCTGCAGAATGTATGTCCATTATCATACCTCTGCTTTTGGTAAGCAACACAGGTGGTTCTCAACCTTTTGACTTCTGGGAACCCCCCCAACTTAATCATTACTAGAACGTGGGGACCCCACTGAATTATTACTGGAATTCGGGGTCACCCCCACTGAGTCAATATTGAAAGACGGGGACCTCAGCTTAAACATTGTCAATGATTTGAACCACAAAAAACACAAAAAAGCTGTAAAAAACATTCATCAAACAAATGCACAAATGATGACACATTTTATTTACTTGGCAAACATGTATAAATAAAAAAATACAATTTTAATAGAAAGATTGAAGCTTTTCTAAATTCAATTGAGGCCACTCATCATCCATACTATATTCTGTTTGATACACCTGCCTTGCTACCACGAATCAATCTGAGGGTACTAATTACAACTTTAGTCTCCAATTTCAAATTCCTTCACATTGACAATACATTTAAAATTTTCAATTGTACATTTAGCTTCTTTATTTATATTCACTTTATTAACCTGTTAATGTTATTTCATTTTCTAAGTATTCGCAGACCAGCAGCGGAGGGTTCGTAGACCCCAAGGGGTAGCCGGACCACAGGTTGAGAACACCTGACCTGTACCATTGCACTATGTTGCTGATCCAGATTTCCCTTCCACTTTTGATTCAGACCTGGGCAATTTTCTTGCACCTTTCATCCTGGTCGCATCCAAGTTTATGATTCTTGGAGAAATTAACCTGTGGCTTGAAAGTACTTCCCATCCAGAGTTTTCACTTTTATTAGCAGCTGTACTATTATTGGCTTGTCCCTTAAAGTCACTTCACCCACTGAAACTTGCAGGACACTTTCTTGATCTCATCCTTATCTCCTTCGATGATATCTCTGTTCTCCCTTTTCAGCATTCATCACTTCCCACTTACCACCGATCCCCTCATCATGATTATTGCATCGTGCACCACTGGTCCTCTCTCAATTTTGCTTCTTCGAGAACTATTGGTGATTTCCGGATGGTTCAGTGAAAGTGACAGTAAACAACTAACCTGGGTTTTGTCAGCTATAGGTTCTCTGCTTCCTTTGAAAGAAATATGCCAGAGCATAATGTGATGCTAACTACTGCCAAATGAGTCTGTAAAAAACTACAAGCATACAAAAAAATGATGGATGAAATGCTTGAATTAATCTCAACCATTGGTAATTACTCGTGCAACATGCCAGTTTATCGTTCTTTTGTCCACCATGCCACCTCAGGCTGGACCCAGCCGTCTGCAAATCAGTCTTGACCCTGCTCTAACTGGAACAGTCCAACCTGAACTGCCAGGCCAGATGTCATATTTTTTTAAACTTTTTTTCAAGGAAATAAATTTGACTACTTTTGTTAACCATTGTTATTTTTAATTTCCTTGAGTTACCCGCTATGAAAAAGGCAGACAGAAAGGGACATCATAATCCCTACGGCGATGCCTGGCAGACACTGCCACCCTGGTAGAGATATGATTCCCCTCTGACTGTCTAACGGGCTCCTTGAGCCCATCGGAACCGTGGAAGTCGGTCTTTCCGACCACCAAAGATACTCCCGCTATTGTAATGTGGCGGGCGTCAAACCTGCTTACGATGGCAAAAAAGTGAAAACAATTTGAGTGAGCGCCATTCTCAAATGATCAAAAGATAACTCTTAAACGCAAATCACGAGGAACAAAGATTAAAAAGACTGAGTACAAGCACAAGAGAAAGATTTTCATTTTTTTAATAAAGAGAAGCTTTCATTGCCACACTTGAGACTGTAGATGCTGTAAAGAACCCCAGGCATAGATTGAATACAGAAGGTTTGGGAAAAACCAAAGCAAGTATTTTTACTTTGTTTAAGTGAGAGTTTGTGTGCGAGGTGAGAGCATGAGTGGTGTGCTCATTAAGGTCAATGTATTTGTGATTATGGCTAAGTAATCTGGTTACTCATTTTTTACAGACGAGCATCTAAACGGAACCTGGGGACCCCACTGAATTATTACTGGAATTCGGGGTCACCCCCACTGAGTCAATATTGAAAGACGGGGACCTCAGCTTAAACATTGTCAATGATTTGAACCACAAAATACACAAAAAAGCTGTAATAAACATTCATCAAACAAATGCACAAATGATGACACATTTTATTTACTTGGCAAACATGTATAAATAAAAAAATACAATTTTAATAGAAAGATTGAAGCTTTTCTAAATTCAATTGAGGCCACTCATCATCCATACTATATTCTGTTTGATACACCTGCCTTGCTACCACGAATCAATCTGAGGGTACTAATTACAACTTTAGTCTCCAATTTCAAATTCCTTCACATTGACAATACATTTAAAATTTTCAATTGTACATTTAGCTTCTTTATTTATATTCACTTTATTAACCTGTTAATGTTATTTCATTTTCTAAGTATTCGCAGACCAGCAGCGGAGGGTTCGTAGACCCCAAGGGGTAGCCGGACCACAGGTTGAGAACACCTGACCTGTACCATTGCACTATGTTGCTGATCCAGATTTCCCTTCCACTTTTGATTCAGACCTGGGCAATTTTCTTGCACCTTTCATCCTGGTCGCATCCAAGTTTATGATTCTTGGAGAAATTAACCTGTGGCTTGAAAGTACTTCCCATCCAGAGTTTTCACTTTTATTAGCAGCTGTACTATTATTGGCTTGTCCCTTAAAGTCACTTCACCCACTGAAACTTGCAGGACACTTTCTTGATCTCATCCTTATCTCCTTCGATGATATCTCTGTTCTCCCTTTTCAGCATTCATCACTTCCCCCTTACCACCGATCCCCTCATCGTGATTATTGCATCGTGCACCACTGGTCCTCTCTCAATTTTGCTTCTTCGAGAACTATTGGTGATTTCCGGATGGTTCAGTGAAAGTGACAGTAAACAACTAACCTGGGTTTTGTCAGCTATAGGTTCTCTGCTTCCTTTGAAAGAAATATGCCAGAGCATAATGTGATGCTAACTACTGCCAAATGAGTCTGTAAAAAACTACAAGCATACAAAAAAATGATGGATGAAATGCTTGAATTAATCTCAACCATTGGTAATTACTCGTGCAACATGCCAGTTTATCGTTCTTTTGTCCACCATGCCACCTCAGACTGGACCCAGCCGTCTGCAAATCAGTCTTGACCCTGCTCTAACTGGAACAGTCCAACCTGAACTGCCAGGCCAGATGTCATATTTTTTTAAACTTTTTTTCAAGGAAATAAATTTGACTACTTTTTTTAACCATTGTTATTTTTAATTTCCTTGAGTTACCCGCTATGAAAAAGGCAGACAGAAAGGGACATCATAATCCCTACGGCGATGCCTGGCAGACACTGCCACCCTGGTAGAGATATGATTCCCCTCTGACTGTCTAACGGGCTCCTTGAGCCCATCGGAACCGTGGAAGTCGGTCTTTCCGACCACCAAAGACACTCCCGCTATTGTAATGTGGCGGGCGTCAAACCTGCTTACGATGGCAAAAAAGTGAAAACAATTTGAGTGAGCGCCATTCTCAAATGATCAAAAGATAACTCTTAAACGCAAATCACGAGGAACAAAGATTAAAAAGACTGAGTACAAGCACAAGAGAAAGATTTTCATTTTTTTAATAAAGAGAAGCTTTCATTGCCACACTTGAGACTGTAGATGCTGTAAAGAACCCCAGGCATAGATTGAATACAGAAGGTTTGGGAAAAACCAAAGCAAGTATTTTTACTTTGTTTAAGTGAGAGTTTGTGTGCGAGGTGAGAGCATGAGTGGTGTGCTCATTAAGGTCAATGTATTTGTGATTATGGCTAAGTAATCTGGTTACTCATTTTTTACAGACGAGCATCTAAACGGAACCTGGGGACCCCACTGAATTATTACTGGAATTCGGGGTCACCCCCACTGAGTCAATATTGAAAGACGGGGACCTCAGCTTAAACATTGTCAATGATTTGAACCACAAAATACACAAACAAGCTGTAAAAAACATTCATCAAACAAATGCACAAATGATGACACATTTTATTTACTTGGCAAACATGTATAAATAAAAAAATACAATTTTAATAGAAAGATTGAAGCTTTTCTAAATTCAATTGAGGCCACTCATCATCCATACTATATTCTGTTTGATACACCTGCCTTGCTACCACGAATCAATCTGAGGGTACTAATTACAACTTTAGTCTCCAATTTCAAATTCCTTCACATTGACAATACATTTAAAATTTTCAATTGTACATTTAGCTTCTTTATTTATATTCACTTTATTAACCTGTTAATGTTATTTCATTTTCTAAGTATTCGCAGACCAGCAGCGGAGGGTTCGTAGACCCCAAGGGGTAGCCGGACCACAGGTTGAGAACACCTGACCTGTACCATTGCACTATGTTGCTGATCCAGATTTCCCTTCCACTTTTGATTCAGACCTGGGCAATTTTCTTGCACCTTTCATCCTGGTCGCATCCAAGTTTATGATTCTTGGAGAAATTAACCTGTGGCTTGAAAGTACTTCCCATCCAGAGTTTTCACTATTATTAGCAGCTGTACTATTATTGGCTTGTCCCTTAAAGTCACTTCACCCACTGAAACTTGCAGGACACTTTCTTGATCTCATCCTTATCTCCTTCGATGATATCTCTGTTCTCCCTTTTCAGCATTCATCACTTCCCCCTTACCACCGATCCCCTCATCGTGATTATTGCATCGTGCACCACTGGTCCTCTCTCAATTTTGCTTCTTCGAGAACTATTGGTGATTTCCGGATGGTTCAGTGAAAGTGACAGTAAACAACTAACCTGGGTTTTGTCAGCTATAGGTTCTCTGCTTCCTTTGAAAGAAATATGCCAGAGCATAATGTGATGCTAACTACTGCCAAATGAGTCTGTAAAAAACTACAAGCATACAAAAAAATGATGGATGAAATGCTTGAATTAATCTCAACCATTGGTAATTACTCGTGCAACATGCCAGTTTATCGTTCTTTTGTCCACCATGCCACCTCAGACTGGACCCAGCCGTCTGCAAATCAGTCTTGACCCTGCTCTAACTGGAACAGTCCAACCTGAACTGCCAGGCCAGATGTCATATTTTTTTAAACTTTTTTTCAAGGAAATAAATTTGACTACTTTTTTTAACCATTGTTATTTTTAATTTCCTTGAGTTACCCGCTATGAAAAAGGCAGACAGAAAGGGACATCATAATCCCTACGGCGATGCCTGGCAGACACTGCCACCCTGGTAGAGATATGATTCCCCTCTGACTGTCTAACGGGCTCCTTGAGCCCATCGGAACCGTGGAAGTCGGTCTTTCCGACCACCAAAGACACTCCCGCTATTGTAATGTGGCGGGCGTCAAACCTGCTTACGATGGCAAAAAAGTGAAAACAATTTGAGTGAGCGCCACTCTCAAATGATCAAAAGATAACTCTTAAACGCAAATCACGAGGAACAAAGATTAAAAAGACTGAGTAGAAGCACAAGAGAAAGATTTTCATTTTTTTTAATAAAGAGAAGCTTTCATTGCCACACTTGAGACTGTAGATGCTGTAAAGAACCCCAGGCATAGATTGAATACAGAAGGTTTGGGAAAATCCAAAGCAAGTATTTTTACTTTGTTTAATTGAGAGTTTGTGTGCGAGGTGAGAGCATGAGTGGTGTGCTCATTAAGGTCAATGTATTTGGGATTATGGCTAAGTAATCTGGTTACTCATTTTTTACAGACGAGCATCTAAACGGTTCTGCTCAGATTCATTCCTAAATGCCCCAGTGATCCACTGTTTACTCAGATTATGACATATTTATTAATCAGTGCAAAACAGAAATGAGTGAACTGCTAGTAGGCCCAAGAGAAATTAAAGCAGAGGTCACACTCATTCCAACTGATTGTTGATCCAGGACACCGGTTGTTCCACTGACCTAGATTGTTTCTCATGCACAAAAGATGGTAACATCATATTGAGATCATATTGAGACCGTGGAGATGGTATACCTAGCTCAAACGAAATACTTTAAACTGCGGGGGCAACCCTGGCCAAAAGTGAGGGAATCCCTAATTTGATTTTGATTCCTTGATGAAAGAGCTAGTACAAAGTTTCTAAAAGTACGTTTTGTCTGAAATTGGGTAGGGTGGTAATATTTAGATGGAAGAGGCTGAGCGATCATAGACTGTGAAGAAGGAACTAAAGGTGAGTTTAGTTTGAGATGCAGCTCTATTTCTACAGAGCATCACACCTGAAGAGAAGTGGCTATAAGACTTTCTCCGGTGAATGAAATCACTGGTGCTTGCCATTTTGCAATACAAGCGATAGCACTACTATTACAGAGCTGAGCTGTTTGACAGAAAGTGCTCTGAAGTGTGACAATCATTTGTGCCAGTTTTGTAAATACCAGGGCACTGTTGTATCACAGAATGAATCACAGACACTTGTGCTGCCACTTCAATAATATTTATCATTTTGTGCCAACATGATCCCAATGGGCGTGCCCTCATTTTGATAGATGCATGGCTGTGTAAATTCCTGAATGAGGTTTCAGGCTTGGATTGCCAACTCACCATCACACTGGTTATTGTTAAGAAAGTAGCTGTGAAAATAAATGTAAAGTTGTTTGTACTCACACAATTATCAATGACTGGGACTCGCTAACTATCTGCTCTAAGAAAATTGGAAATACTCCTCAATATGTTTTGCTCAGAAAATAACTTCTTACCTTCAAGCACAAAGGTATAACTCGCCTCTTTTGCACACCAGGCAACAATTACTGGGCTGCCCAGTGGCCTGAGATAATCCTTCAACTGTAGAGTGTACTATGGCGAATACATCATAATAGTTGAAGGTGGTTTTGGACAAAAAAGAAATCATAGGGAATTGCTCCCACAGGCCATAGGGGTTAAAACCACACCAACCAGGTATACACAAGTATATAGTCATAATCAAAAGCACCATCATCTGAATGTAATCCAAGCTAATAAAATGTGTCCAGAGAACACTGACCAAACTTATAAAAAGGGCCAAAAAACACTTTACTACTCCTATTGGAAAAACTGATAAAACTGCTATTTATATAAAAGTGGTCCACAACCCAGCTTTGCCCAGTGATGTTATGGAGGCAGGTCGGATTGGATATATTATGTTCTATCACTTTGCTATGCTAGTATGGTTTTGTAGAATTGCCGTCATTTCTATGGGCCACTTGGAGAAGGAGAGATGTGGAGATTCTGACAGGAGTGTTTCTTTGGAAAAGGGAATGTTTAAAGTATTTCCTGCATGACATATGTAAAACAAGACCTTGCCTGAAGCAGTAAAGTAGTCTACAGGAGTATCTTACTTAGGCAAAACGATGCAAAAAAACAAATACCCATTTTTAGTATTAGTTTAGAAAATGTATACACAAGATTTTGAGTACAGAGGGATGGTGTTGTCAACCATTCATACTGTTATGTTTTTTACCTGCTTTATCTTGTTCAATAACTTGATTTACTAATTTAGGTCTATTAACTCTCAAACAGATAGTGTTTTGTTTTTAATATAGCTATAGGCAAAATCCTTAAGCCTCGTTGCCTTAGGACAATTGTTCATTAGAAATCTATTGCCATAATAACTACTCATTTATCCTGGGGTTTGGAGCTGTAGTGGGAAGTCATTTTTTTTTTTAAACAGGTGTAAATCCCTGACACGCTGTACATAATACTGTAAGGTAGCTTACATAATAATGTACATAATTATTTCCTATTAACTTTCTGAAAATGGTGTGTAAGGCTTCTCCAACTCTGGCAACCAAATATTCTACGTGGAATGTAAAACTAATTAAAAGACTCCACTGAGGATTTTATCCAGAGATTGATGAGTAGTCATGCCAACTATGTTTTCTAATAGAAAATAAATTTCTATGGTTTTGTTTGATGCTGAAAAAGAGTTTTAGATATGAGATTGAATTTCTAAAAAACAGCAGAATTCTTACATGCCCTACTCATCATATCCGAATGGCAGTGTAATATAATAACGTAATTGATGCAGGTCATCTCTGAATATTCATATCTGGGTACGGACTGAATACAGACAAAAACATAAACAGAATGCCTCCAGCTTTTTTGTTTTGACAGAGTCAGGGTGTTTTCCTAAGGGAGAGTGGCTAATTAGATTTGAAGTTTTAATTTTAAGAAAATAGTTTAATTGATAATATTAAACAGGATAATCATATTAGAGATGTTAAACACATTTTGTATTCATGTTAGGAACATAAGTTTATTTAAAGCAGAGTCAGAAAAGTCATTGCAATTACTGAATGGAATGCAAATGGGTTATGCTAAAAAAGAAGCTACAGGCCATGCAGGAATGATTACAGGTTTGGGACTGACATATTTCTGTTAAAGTATATCAATTCTACAAAAAGGGAAACAGAGTTTTGGCTTAAGGTTAACTTTACTGCAACGGTTGACACTAAGGGAGTGAAAGTATCTGTAAGAAAAAATGGGAGTGCCGTAGACCAGGCGGATCCATAGGTTGCATGAGTGATGAGTTATCAATTGTCAGGCTCTGTACATTGTGGAAGGATGTTCTATTTTGGATCAGTTATTGTTAAAACTGATGAACTGGAATTCATCTTAAATTAGGCTATTTGATAATAAAGAAATTTGGGACATTGTCCTTGATTTTTTTTTTTATTTCAAGCAAGGTATTATGGGCTGTGCAAATGTTTGGGATATGAATAAAGAAATGACTCAGAACTTAAGCCTGATAGAACTCGGGAGATTTATGCATACATAGATTAGGACAATCATATTCTTACCACATAAATACCAGCAGTGATTAAGGACTGATTGTTTTTAGTTAGTTTATTTCTGGTTACTAGTTTATGAAACATTCACTATATTTTTCATCTGATCGTTCATGTTTTATTAGTATAGATTCAACCTTAGTAAAAAAGTAGGCATGGAAAAGGGAAGGGGACAATAACGTTTGAGGAGAGGAGTTTTTTTTGGGTTGAGACTACTAAAAAATGCATAAGCGGTCTTTTGAAACACATATTCTGGGCGTGCCAAAAACATACAGGGGCTTAACCCTACCTATTGCATTGGTCATCGTCTGTCTAGCTCTCCCTTGGAGTATTGTCTCTTTACTTATGTCCTTCCATTGCTTACTTTTAGGACCCTCAGGCCAAATGTACAAAGCATTTATAACAGTCACAAATGCTCTGATTTTG
The DNA here is from genome assembly GCF_964204655.1 of Triturus cristatus. Lineage (NCBI taxonomy): Eukaryota > Metazoa > Chordata > Amphibia > Caudata > Salamandridae > Triturus > Triturus cristatus. Next base: position 965,477,076 of record NC_140581.1, read on the forward strand.
TGTTTCCGACAATTAAAAGGCTTTCTTTCCTATTTTCTGATCCTATTTTAGAAGTCAGAAAAGTTTTTCCAACTCCTAGAATGGGACTTTGAACTGGATATTAGTACATCTGTCCCCTACTTTTTAATTTGAGTTAGGCATTCCATGAGAGAGCATGCATTTCCCAGCTGTCATCTTCACGTACTTCTCTTGACCCCCATGCACTGCATTGTTCTCTCTTGCCATGAGCCCATCCACCTCGATTTGTTATGCACTCACTGTTGCATGGTTTTTCCCACACCCTTATTGCTTTCTCTACTGTGTGCTTCCCTCTTACCTGCTCCATGTTTCTCTCTCCCTCTGCCTGTTTTACCACAGAAGATAAGGGATTTGGTGTTAGTTACCCATTCAGACAAACACTAAGAATTCGTGTTTTGCAATGTGACAATGTTTGTTAGACCCTTTCTACAGGTGTTGTATATTGTTTTGCCTATTGTTTTGCAAACTGTAAATTTGTTTAGATGTGTAATGTTAGGACTGTTCCTGATGGCTGTCAACTTATGTGCAATACAATAGGCCTCACTTTCATATGGTGACAACCCAATGATGAAGGCCTTTTTAAGTGAGGTGCAAATGTACACATTAAAGAGGGTCATTGGATTAGCCCTGTTGAGTCTGTTCAAGTGTCATTCTCATTCTGCTTCTTCCCATGACAGCATACTGCATGGAGAGGGCAGTTAGCCCATTTCTGCCATTGGCTCTATTGCCCTGCATTTAATGGCATTTGGCCAGAACCTTCGTGCACATCTGCCTGAAAATGAGTGCACTTCATTGTCCATTAGCTTTCACTTTTTCTTTTTAAAGGTTCCCTTTCATTTCTTTTGTTCTCCTTTTTTCCAGCATTCTGCAGTTCCCCAGACAGTCCTATTGAGTTGCTTGCTTGCCCTTCCTTTCACCTACAGTGGTCTGCTTTCTGTGTGGCTCTTGTTTCTAAACTGGATGGCCATCTTGAAATGGTATTATTCATAGTGTATCATTGATACACCTTTCCAATACGACTGCTACGTTTAGAAGCATGATGTCAGCCATCTTGGCGTAGTACAACATTACTGCACTATACACTTAAGCTTTCGAAAATGGCTCTCCATTACGATGTTTAATGAGTGGCTACCTTGAAGTGGTATTGTGCATGGTGTATTATTGCCTTTAACTGCTCCAAAATGGGGCAACACATTTCTTTTAAATGTAGCAGCTACACTGGAACTGAAAAAACAATGATACACTATATACAATATCATTGCAAGATGTCCGCCCACTACTATGTTTAATTTTAGTTTTGCACTGCAAAGATATGGCCACCAAGTTTAGGTAGAGCATACTTTCTTTTTACTGCTATTTTTCTGTAAATACAAGAATGTGTCAGTGGGTGGTTGAATATATATATGAGTGCAACAATGAGTGACAGAGTGTATGCATGATAACTTATTGAGTATCTAAACTCCTCATTGATAAAGTGACACTTTCTTTTTTATACCATACCTATTGTTGTCGCTAATGCTTGCTGTGGATAGGTTGAGATTTTGTTTCACTGGACCTAGTGGATAATCTAGAGCCTTGAATTTGAATCTTTTATCCCCCGCGAGCAAAGTAGTGTTTTCTATGGTGGCTTGGCACAAGTCTTCCTACACTGATAATCAGTGTTTTGAGAGGTCTCTACGGATCATGTTAAAATAGTGTAGGCTGTCCATAACCAGGCAAATTGTAAATTCAATTTGATGCTATTTGAATGATTATTGGTGCACCGAGAGCTGCAAATTCAAATCCTTAATCCCAGCACCAATTTTTGGAGTAAATGAGAGTAGGAAAAGTTAATTCCAAAGTTTTGGGCTTTAATATTGAAGGACATAATACCTTTTCTAGCATATTTATGTGGAACTGTGTTTCATCAGATGAACCATTTATTGATGTCGATAAGAATAGATGATTTAGAGTGTTCAATTAAGATATGGGACTTATTAGAATATGGTTTATTAAGATAAACACAAATAGAAAATTAAATGCATATTGGAAATATGGATAAATATGTGCTATCAAAATCTGAAACGTGCATGTCACAGCAGCCCTTGCTTTTTCTCCATTGAGATATTGTGTTTCATGTATGAAAATATGTACAGTTGTGAATATGCGCATTAGCAAGATATTTCAAAGGTGACCTCTATTGTATTGATTTTGGAGATCCGAGAGGATGATTTGAGAGAGGTAATGCTGTTTAATCATCACAAGATTATAATTTTGCAATACGGGTTTCAAAAAGGACCTTCAGCCAGACAAAATGGCTGGGTGACAATATAAAGACCTTGACGATTGAATTTGAAGTTGTGGAGAAGAGTTACCCATAGGATCAAAAGTAAGGTCGCCATTGTTACAGGTTTGGCATGTGGGGTATTCTGAGGCTGAACCTATTGATATTTCTATTCAATTGAATAAAACAAAACCTTGTGATTACTTCATTTGAAATAATCGAAATGGCAGTTTTATATTTTCGGGTGCCCTGTTTTTGACAGTAATGAGGTTTAAATAAGAATGAAATAAAACAAGAGAGTAAATATGTAGCTACTCTCTTACTGGCTTACACTATGAAATGAAATCTTGATGCAAATACTGAGATATTGATAATGGTCGTAGAGTCTTCTACTTGGATCTTTGCCTCTCTCACGGGCAACATCATCTTATCATTTGGCTTTTCATATCAGTTATATGAAAACAAGACATAAATCTTCCTTTCATTGCCAGCTCTCTCTGATTCGTTGAGAAACATATCATCAGACTACCTTGACAGCACTAGATCACTGGAAGGCACTACTTTCCTTCATGCTAAACTCATCTCAGAGTGAGGTCCTCCACTTCATGCCTCTCCAGTGCCCATTTCTACTCCTATCTCAATCTACTTTTCTCCTTACACTTTCAGTAGCTATAAACCCAACACTTTATTTAGCCCCCCTGTGGATAGGATCTGTATTATAAACATAACTACTACAGCAATATACCAGAGTCGAAACATACACAAGGTGTGCAAATATAACCCTCCCCATCTAGCCAGGGCGCTGATCAATTTCCTTGTAAATTGGACTACCGCAGTAGCCTGCTCATGTGCCCTCTCCATTCTATATTTCTCTATGCCGTAGAAAGTTCTAAACATTGCCATATCAGCCCTATATGATCTCCTCAGGCACTCAACCACATCTCGTTATTGTCACCAGATTGGCTGGCATTTGGAACAAACAGGGCGCTAGACACATTCCTGATGTTTTTCTTCCAGTCTCTGAAAGGCCTATCCCATAGATACTCCATTGACATCCTAAGGCAATAACACACCCACAAAGAATCTAATACCTGCCAATCAGCACCTTCTAAACAAATTCTGGCCCCTCCACCTGTCAAATGGGCTGGACTGCTCTCTGGTTGCCATCATGGCTGGCACTGGAGATCCCTTCCATTTGCCGTTAAGGTTAATCCTTCGAGGGCTCGGAAAGGGGGAAGATGGCGGCCGGCTAGGACGCCAGGTCGGGAGCTCCAAGTGACTGCTCTGGTATAATACCAGCAAAACGGCTATTTTTCTTTTCCCGTATTCGAAGTTGCGGAATTAGGATTCTGAGCATAGGAGACCATGGCTACCGCTTAAAATCGTATAGAACTCACCGGAGGCAGTAGACGTCCGACATACATACGGAGATTCTCCCGCAAGCACAGCGAGCCTCCAGAGGAGTCCCGCACCACTCCGGAAGACTCGGAAGTTGGAAGACTTCAATGCTTGTGCTCAACCCCGAATTTTCAGTACCCTGTGCTCCGACGAGTAAGGTAGGAGAGGCACTGGTTTCCCCGTTCACAGGGGTGTGGGGCGCTGCTCGTAAAGCTCGCAAAGCTGTACGGCGAGCCGCGAGCAGAGTGTCCTTTCTGTTCCGGGGCAGCAGGGGAAGAGACAGAACAGTTGAAACAGCGGAAGGTAAGGCAGGGTGCGGGACGCTGAGTATAGCCAGGGGACAGCTGCAAGGCTTTCCTCCTGAGTGCAGACAGCACCTGAAAACGTAGACAAGGCGACATATGGTCTGTGTACATCAGGGAGAGCTGATCCTTGGGCAGAGTGGTGTTCAGGGGAGTTTGGACACTGTACAAAATACACTGGAACGAGAAACATTAGAAAACAGAGAGGATTATGCTCAAACTGAAGTTCCAGAAGGGACTTTCTTGATTTTGAATGAGCGTGGGAAGAAAAGTACTGCCAATTCTTTGAGAATTGTTAGAGTCCCACTCTGGATGTCAAGGTCCAGCGCTATTGAAAGCACAGGAAGTGAGGGTGGGGGGATAAGCTGTCCAAAATTAACGAGTACTGGAGGTCCGAGCGTTTTGACTCAAATAGAAGAGGCTCAATCTAAAACACAAGCTAATGGAGAAATAACAAACACTGAGCAGGAGAGAGGCAGGTCCACTTACTGTTTAAGGAATAGGGAGTTCTTTCAAAATGCAATCCCAGTAGACCCAGTAGGCCCCAAACTACGTATTGCCCCTTGTAGTACAAAGAGAAGCTAAAAAAAACAGGGTAAGCTGGACTCAAATAGTCTTTATACGAAAGGAAGAACCCGAAAAGAATCAGGGAGGTGTGGAAGCATTGTACCCCCCCCCCCTCGAGTGACCCCCTCTCTTAGATCCTTCTTTAATATCCAAGAACAAAGTCAAAAGAACTTAGTAAAAGGGACCAGCTCTATGAAAACTGTCTCCCTCTCGACTTCCTCTTCTGCAGAGAAAACTCCCTTGGCTTCTGCTCCTTCTGCTTCTGTATCTACCGGGTCTCATCCCAAAACCATTGCTTCATTGACACCTGATTCTTTCTTATCGTTGTCTAAAGTAGCGGCTGCCCTCCCTATTTCAGTCATGTCAGCTCAGCCAGCTCAGCCTAAGTCAACGGTAGATGAGCTGGTGGGCCACCATTTGACCCCAGCAGACGATCAACTGAACCCACACCCTGGTGAGGATAGAGTTCCGGGGGACCATATACAAACCTCAACCTCAGGTTTAAGTCCAACGGATCAGTTCCTGGAAAAAATGCTGGAGGAAATGAGAGCAAAATTTGCAATATCAGAGATGAATCAGAGCAAAATCCGGGAGGTATGTGAGGCCTTAGACACTAAGGTGATCGCATTGAATGACCGGGTTACTGAAGTCGAAGCAACTGTTGAAGGGCTATCTAAAAAAGTTGAACAAAATGAAAAAGACTTAAGAGCGTTAAAAGAGAGTAAAAGAAACACAAATGAAAAATTGTAATCCTTGGAAAATCAGGCAAGGAAAAACAACTTACGAATATTAAATGTCCCCGAAGGAAAAGAAGGGGTAGACGTCAAGAAATTCATAATCCAGTTGCTCGAGGAACAATTTCCATGGACAAAAGAATTAGGACTAGATGAGGACATTCAAAGAGTTCACCGCGACCCCTTTGGCAGAAACAAAGAGAGGAAAAACCCAAGAAAAATCTTAGTAAATTTTAAAACATATAATATTAAAGAAAGAATCCTGAGTGAAGCATTAAAAAAAGGTTCCCACAACAAAGATGAATGGTCCTTCAGGATTACATCAGACATCGCGAAATCAACTCAAGATAGACAATGGGAACTCGGGCAGTACATGCAGGAACTAAAAAGCTTAGGAGCCTCAGTACAGATGAAATTCCCGGTCAGTCTCAGAATAATGTGGCGAAATAAAATGCATAACATAAGAGATCCCGCAGAAGTTGCACTTTTCCTTGAGCAAATGAAAGATCAAGCAAGGAGTTAATAGGGCTGTCTACTGGAGTCTAAAGCAGTAGGAGAGTAGGACTGTTGACTTAGCTCTTGGTGATTTTGTTTAGAGTTTGTGTGTCTGAATACTCAATTTAAAATAAAAAAGCAAAACTTACACAATCCACACAACCAAAACAACCCACACAATTCAAAAAAAAAAAAATATATATATATATATATATATATATATATATATATAAGAAGAGTCCACATAAACTAAACCGGGAAAAAGGAAAAAAAAAGGGAAAAGAAATAAAGAGGGAGGCTTCCCCAGGGTGGGTTTTTTATTTTTCAAAAAATATAAAAGTAAAAAAAAATGTACAAGGGTGGGGAGCAAATTAGGGAAAAAATTGAAAAAATATCCTCAGAATGCGAAAAAAACAACAGAAAAAGCAATGGGAGTTATTAAGACCTATCAAGGCCAGCTAAGAGAAGACAGGGCTAAGCAGCTTGCAAGATTAGGAGAGAGAAGAAGAAATGTCTGGAAGAAATATTAATATTCTATCTTGGAATGTAAATGGGTTAAGGATACCAAGCAGAAGGCGTCGAATTTTGGAATATTTAAGGATGACTGACTGTGAGATTATAATATTACAAGAAACACATCTATTAAAGAAGGAATGGGAGGATATAATAAAAAAAACGAGTTGGGTAGACTGTTATGTTTGCACAGATCAGGAGTGTGTGGTAAAAGGGGTGGCTATACTCTTTAAAAAGTCAGTAAAAGCTAGAATAGAGAGATTTGAAGTAGATAAAAAAGGCAGATGGGCAATTGCTATGGTCAGAATCAACAACTTTCCGTACACGATAGCCGGGTATTATGGGCCGAATCTAGATGATCCTACTTCGTTACAAAATTTATACACTTTTTTATTATCGTCTGTATCTCCAGTGGTCTTAGGAGGAGACTTCAATTTAATTCCGGACCCCAAAATAGGTTGCCTACCCCCAATGAAATATATTAATCTTCCAAAAATGAGGGAATGGTTCGGAATCTATAGAAAGGACCTGGGATTGGTGGATATTTGGAGGGAGAAAGGAGACAAAAACTACCCCTTCACCTTCAAAAACAAAAGATTGGGTCTTCAGTCCAGAATTGACTTCTTCTTGGTGGAAAAAACGATAGTGTGCAAAATTATTAAGGCCGAGCACTTACCTGCTTTACTTTCAGATCACTCTGCCGTCCTACTCAAAACTTACTTGGGAGGGGACAAACTACCACTAGATGGACGGTAGATCGGACCATTTTTAATGATGCGCATATCGTTGAAACTCTAAAAAAAGAGTCACAGGTTTTTTTTTGAGAATAATAAAGAAGGAGTATCTCCTCAAACCACATGGGATGCATACAAGGCGGTTATTAGGGGGGTAATACTTAGTCTGGCTGCTTACAAAACAAAATCATCAAAACAAGATATCAGTAGATTGGAAACTAATATTAGAGATTTAGAGCTATTAATAGAAGCCGAGGTAAACCCGGAAAAGAAAAAGAAGCTGGAAGCAGACAAAGTGGTATATGAGGAAAGTCTAACAGGAATCTTAGAAAGCAAGGTTAGAGAGAGATGGGAAGTAAGTAAGCTCGCTCACTACGAATATGGGGAGGGCTGTAGTAAACTGTTATCATGGCAAACAAAGACCGACATCAGTAGAAATAAAATACTCAATATTTTACCTCAAGACGGCACTGCCCCTTGTTCAGAAGAAGGGGTAATAATGAAAGAATTTGTAGAATTCTTCTCCTCCTTATATTCTGAAGACACCGCTCCAACGAAAGAGGCCTTAGAAGAATACCTAATTAACTTGGAACTTCCTGAGTTAACAAACCCGGAAAAAGACGATTTGAACGCCCCAATTACTATAGAGGAGGTTGAAGTAGTAATGAAAGGCTTGAAGAGAGGTAAAGCAGCAGGCCCAGACGCTCTCCCCAATGAATTATATAGCAGACTTAGTGAGATTATAGTACCCCCACTTACAAATGTATTAAATACAATTTATCTTGAGAAGGGGAGACTCCCTGATTCCTGGAATGATGCTACGATAAGTATCCTGTTAAAACCTGGTAAAAATCCAGTTAAATGCGAATCTTACCGCCCCATAAGCTTATTAAATTGTGATTACAAGATCTATACACAAATTTTAGGTAAGAGGCTTGGAAATATAGTAGGAAAATTGATAAAAGAAGATCAGAAAGGCTTTATAAGGGGTAGGCACTTACAAGATCTTACGCAGGAGCTTATCGGGACAATAGATATAGCAATAACTGAAAAAATCCCTCTGACAATAATAACACTAGATGCGGCCAAGGCATTCGATAGAGTAAACTGGGCCTTCTTGAACGCAACTTTAACAAAATATAATTTGGGAGAAAATTTTCAGGGTGCTATTAAAGAAATGTACCGAGAACCAAAAGCTAAGGTCCTAATTAATGGGAAGTTAACAGAAAATATCCACATATGTAGAGGGACCCGCCAGGGATGCCCCCTGTCTCCCCCTCCTTTTTAACTTATATATTGAGCCCCTGGCAAACAGGCTCAGAGATCACACGGAAATAATACCATTTATATTCCAGACCTGGAAAAAAAAAATAGCCCTATATGCAGATGATGTCATGCTTTTTACGAGTACCTATGCAAGTTCTGCCCAAGCTATTGAGGACACCTTAAGAAATTTTGGAAGGGTTTCAGGTTACCAAACTAACCAACTAAAAACGGAAATAATGAGTTGGAATTCCCAGGTAGTTAATATCTACACCAGGGAGAAAATCAGGTATGGGATAGACCTGATTAAGAATCTAGACAAAATACCTGAAATAAATATGGACAGAGTAACAGCCGACGTGAAAAAACTTCTGAAAGCATGGGGATGTCTTCACTTAACGTTTTTAGGTAGATCCAATATAATCAAGATGTCTATTCTCCCAAAATACACATTCTTATTCAGCGCAATACCACTGGAATTTAAGAGGGAAATATTAAAAAAAATACAAGGAGAAATAGCGAGCTTCATCTGGATGGCTAAAAGTACACGTATAGCCTGGAGCAAACTACGAAGAAGAAAAGCAGAAGGTGGAATTGCCAGTCCAGACTTAGTGGAATATTACAGAGCCTTCCAATTCAAACACATTAGGGTCCTACTAAACAACTATGACTTGTATCCAGAACACCTTAAAGTGATGACTAGAAACACTGGCCACTTTCTATTCAAATTTGGTCACCCAAAATATTTCAAAAAGGTGAAACTGAAGACTCTGAGAGCAGCAGCCAAGTTATGGTATCAAATCAGGTGCACTCTAAATGTTCCATATTACAGTGAGTTCGCGCCCATATGGGACTCCCCAGGAACACCTGAATGCCTTAAAGACAGCTTGGCTATACCTCTTAAATCCTTAGGATTTAAAGTTTGGGGCCAGTTATTGGTTGGTAATAGCATAATAGACTGGGGAACCTTGCTCACGAATCCGAATGTAGCCCTTTCAAAATTCAAATAATATCAACTTACCAGCTGGGCAAAAACACTGAAGGAGAAATCTACTGGAAATAGGACTATGGAAACAATAATGATAAAGAATCCCCCGAAGAAAAAAGAAATAGCAACATGGTACTGGGCATTCGTAAAAGCAGGAGAGGAGGATTTTCTGATTCCTGATGTGATCTGGGGGAAAGATCTGCCGGCGCTGGATCTCCAAAACTTGTGGCAAGTATCAATGAGCATTTGCTGGTCCATTGTGAAGTCTGCTACCTTAAGGAGAAATCATCTCTTTACTTTTCACAGAGCATACTGGACCCCGAAGCGTCTTTCTAGTTTTGGAGGATCCGCTACGAAGTTATGCCCCAAATGTGCTCTACCAAGAGCAGATGATGTGCACATGTTCTGGTTATGTCCTCACATCGAACGATTCTGGCAGGAAGTGAGTAAAACCATAGATTTGGTACTAAGAAGACCAGTTAAAGTAAGTATAGATTTTGTTATTTTTGGGGTCAGTAGACATGATATGGAAATAATGTTAACTAAGAAGGAAGAGAATCTTTTGTTTCTTATGATTTTGCTTGCACGAAGGGAACTCTGCTTAAAATGGATAAGACCAGTCCCCCCTACACACTTGGAATGGGTGGCCTCAATTAACAGAATAAATAAATGGGATAGGAAAGGGAAACCCAATAAAAGGTATGAGTATTGGGAAATATGGGAAGATTCCCAATTCGCAAACTAATCGTATGTTTCTACGTTATTAAGTATGGATACACCTAATTCCAATGATTATGCAATGGCAATAAAACCACAAGCATAATGCTTGTGTGAGTGACTTGAATGGTCAGCTCCCCCAGTGCGTAATTAAAGTGATACGGACGAAAGGGGACCCTACTCTGCAGAACCCACAGAATGAATCTCCCCGAAATTCGAACAACTGGGCCGTCTCAGAAAATAGAGAATTGGGTCCCTGATAACTCCAGATACACTACATTGCAGTATGAGGAATAAAAAATAAAAAAAAATTAAAAAAAAGGTTAATCCTTCTCTACAGGGTTTCAAAACTATTGTGAAAAGTCCTTCTGTTGTTAAAAAACCAAACTAAGTCTAACTGACACACAGGGCATTAACCATGCAGTGCAAACATGTACATTTAAATTATGCCTACGTAAATGTGTTCCTGATGCATGTACTCAAGTCTTCTAAGGTAGTAGGTTTGCCATGCCCTTGACAGCATTTGACAGCTCTGCCTTCTCACAGCCCTTTCAACCTCGAATTTTATCCATATAAGTTCAGAAAAGTTTTATTAACATAAGAAAAGCTCAAATATTACATCATATGGTACACGGCACGTAACGTAATGACAATAATATAGGCTATAATATGAAGCATCAAAGGTTTAAGACTATATAAAAGGAAAAACCAAGAACTGGCAATTGGTTTGAAATGAGGTACTGCAAGGGGATATGAAGTATACAATAAAATCAATAACAAAAATTATAAAGAAAAGAAAAAGAGCAATAAAGAAATACCTTTGTTTAGAAGGAACAGGAAATCATGGAGGTTTAGAAACTTCTTGCTGTATCGGGGTTAAAGACAGAGAAATACAAGCACTCAAATCAAAAAATAATGTAACTGGGTTCCACACTTCTCTTTGTTTAGCAGCTAAGGATAAGGGATATACAAAAGTTGTATCTAGTCTATGATTGTAGCAAACAGCGTACCACCAAGCCTTAAAAGATAATTTGGTAAAATCCTTCCAGTTTTTGGTGATTTGCTGAAATGCCACAGCTAATAGCAAATCAATTATCCTAACGTTACAGGTACAATGTTCCCAGATGGGAGATAGGCTCCCTAAAAAGATATGAGATGGAGAGAAGGGGTGGGTTGAGGAAAAAATCTTATTAATTTGAGACCAAACCTGTTTCCAGAAATTAAGAACAAAATGACAGGCAAAAAGCATGTGGAAGAAATCTGCACCTGGTAAAGAGCAGGACCAACATTTGTCAGAGGTGTCTGGAAAGTGAATACTGAGAATGTGCGGTGAAAACAATAAACGATTATAAATAAAAAACAGTGTTTGTGTGGTATTGGCTGCTCTGGAGGATCTACGAATTTTTAACCACAATTTGTCCCATAATGCAACAAACCATGAAGTTCCAAAGTCTGTTTCCCAATGTTCCTCTATACTGGTTTTAATGCGGGGATGAGGCAAAGTGCGAAGCAAAGCATATATCTTAGAAGCTTTAGAATGTGTAAGGAGTAAAGAATGTAACGAGGGCGCATCAGATGGTTTGTGAGTTGATGAAGGAGGTATATCAAGATGAACTTCATAAGCATGTTGTAATGCGCGTGCTAACAATGAATATTTGGTTCGGAAAGTGAGAGGGAGATTGAAAGAAGCGGCAACTAAATCAAAAGGAATAATCTGAGTATGATGGAACAATTGCCTTACCCAGATAAGACCACGCGTTCTCCAAGATTTCCAGAAGATTGGCTTATTATTGATCAGAATTGACGTATTATGCCAGATAGGTTGGTCAAAAAAGGTGGAGGTAGATAAAGGCAACATTTTTGAGGTAAATTTAAGGATGGGAGTTGAAATAGATTGTGGTCTACGAGAGAACATAAGATATTCTTTGAAAGAAAAGGGAGAAATAAAAGACTGTTCTAAGGTCAACCAGAGAGGAGACGTTGAAGAGATGTCCTCGGTCCAGTAAGAAGCTTGATGCAACAGGAAGGATTTATGATACAAGGAGAAGTTTGGAAAATTCACCCCACCCTCCTTCTTAGAGCGCATTAGCTTAGACAAGGACATACGAGATTTTTTATGCCCCCACAAAAAGGAAGAGAGAATAGAATTAATCTTCTTGAAATATTTTGAGGGAATAGTAAGTGGTATGTTGGATATTGTGAACAAAACAATAGGAGAAAGCATCATTTTGATCGTGTCCAATCGTCCCCACCATGATAAATAAAGAGGATGCCATTTGCTAGTAAGAGTAGTCAATTTTTGTATACATTCTTCCAAAGATTTAGTGATCGTACCCGAAAGAGAAGAATGAAAATGAAGACCCAGATATTTAATAAAGTTAGGGCTCCAAGTAAAACCTGAGGCAGAGAAGTCATCTTTGAAAGTTACTTTAGTGAGTGGTAAGATTTCGCATTTGTCTTTATTTAGTTTGTATCCCGACACCTGAGCAAAAGAATGAACTTCATCTAAGAATGCTGGAAGGGAGGTGGCTGGGTGGGATATAAATAGAAGGACATCGTCAGCATAAGCTGCCATTTTAATGTCAGTGCCTTGAAAATTAAAACCACATATACTATCATTCTGACGGATTCGCAGAAGGAAGGGTTCCAAAGCAAGGTTAAACAAGAAAGGTGAGAGTGGACAACCCTGTCTCACCCCTCTTCCCAAAGAGAAATAGGAGGATAGGCCTCCATTTGCCGAAATAGCAGCTCTAGGACAAGAATAAAGAAAAGAGATCAAGGAAGAAATTTTTGGTCCAAAACCAAACCACTTCAGAGTTTTAAACAAATAAGGCCATTCAACGCGGTCAAAAGCTTTTTCCGCATCCAAAGCTATGGCTGCAAGGGAATGAGGGTGGTGAGAAGATTTAGAAAGGATGTCAAAAAATAATCTGGTATTATCCGATAACAATCTACCCTTAACAAAGCCAGATTGTTCTTTCCCTAAGAGCTCGGGGAGTAAAGATTCTAAGCGCAATGCCAATGCTTTAGAAAAAATTTTGTAATCAATGTTTACAAGAGAAATAGGACGGTAATTTTTACAATAGTGCGGATCTTTACCCGGTTTCGGGATAATACAAATAAGGGCATCGGAAAAAGATAAAGAAGCAGAGCCAGTTTGAAGAAAATTAGAGAGAAGCAAATGCAATTTGGGGATTAGCAGATTTGAAAAACAGGAAAAGAATTCAACAGTAAAACCGTCAGGTCCCGGAGCCTTGTCATGCTTAAGAGTGTGGAGAGCCTGAAGGAGATCTCTCTGAGTAAGGTCAGATTCTAAGGAGGAGAGGTCCGGAGGAGTATCAAAAGGACGAGAGATGGTAGAAAGAAATTGGGAAATGGATTGTTCAGACGAAGAAGCTTCGGAAGAATATAAGGTTTGATAAAAAAGTAAGAATTCTTGCAAGATGTCTTCGCTTTTACGTTTCAGCAAACCGTCCCGGCCATAAACAGATTCAATGTCGACTTTATTATGTCTGACCTTTAAATAATTAGCCAACAACTTACCAGCCTTATTCTGTCCACCGTAGAACTTGGCGCTTGATTTTAGGAGAAAATTAGAGGCGCTGGATGTGGACTCTCTATTAAATTCAAGTTTGGCAGAAATTAGGTCATTTAAACAATCTTTTGATTTAGAGGTATAATATAAGTGCTCTAAATGTTTAATTCTAGCAAAGATAACATTATTGTCATGTTGGACTTTCTTCCGGTTACGTGAAACATAGCTGATGACGAAATCCCTGGCCGATGCTTTAAAAGCATCCCATACCACAGGAAATGAAACTTCGCCGGTGTGATTAAACAAAAAAACTCATGAAAAAAGGAAGTGAAGGAAGAAACAAATTGTGCATCAAGAAGGAGAGCGTTATTAAAACGCCATTTTTTAAAGGAGACAGGCTTCTGCAATATATCTAATGTGATAGAGACTGGAGCATGATCTGAAATTAAAATGGAGCCAATGTCAGAGGAAATAAGGGACTGAGTAAGGCGATGTGTGAGAAAAAAGTAATATAATCGAGATTGAGTATGGTGGGGGGGTGAGAAGAAAGTGTATTCTCGTGAGGTGGGGTTACAAAGTCTCCTGGCATCAGTAAGTTGGAATTGTGTAATGAGTTGAGTGAAAAAATTTGTGATTTATGAGGGATATAAGCGGTAGCTGAATGCCTATCCAAAAAGGGGTCAAAAACTTCATTACAATCGCCTACTAGAATAAAATTATCAACATAGTGTTGAGTAATTAGCGGCGCTAAAGAGGACCAAAAAGAGGCGTCCCCACACATGGGAGCGTATATATTTAAAATGGAAATGGGAACATTATCAAAATTAAAATTAACTAACACCCATCTACCTGAAACATCAGCAAAATGCGTTACTGACTGGATTGGGAGGCATTTTTTAAATAAAATCAAAACACCATTACGTTTACCATCCCCTGGAGAGAAGTATACATCTCCCACCCAATCCCTTTTTAATTTGGCAGACTCAGCTTCTGATAAATGGGATTCCTGCAGACAAGCTATATCTGCATTGAGTTTGGCCAGATGAGAGAGTACTCTCTGTCTTTTAATCGGCGAATGTAAACCTCTAACATTCCAAGAAAATATTTTCAAAGGCATAGAATAATATTAGAAAAACATATCAATAAATCAGCATATAGAATATCATAAAAATAAACAAAAAGAAAAATATTAAAAGCATATAAATATATCAAGAAGAGACAGCGAAGATAAAGAAGAATAGTGTCATAATGAGCCGTGAAGTAAAAACCAATTACATCAGTTACATGATAAAGAAAAAAAGTAAGAGCAAGGAACAATAGTTGGAGCAAGGGTAGGAGCGAAGAAAAATAGAAGGACTGGAACAAGAATAAAGAAAGAATTAAAGAACATAAAGAGGCAAAAGAAATACATGAAAGAGCAAGAGAACAAAAGAGGAAGAAAAATAGACTTACATATTGTCGAGAACAAACAAAAGGAGAGGAGGGTGGAGGCCACATAGAGCAGTGACGAGTCATAGGCTCTCAAGGGAGGGCAGGGAAGGAGGACAATCGCAACGAACTCCAGGGGCACGAAGGTGAATGGTGATATGAGGGAAGGAATCTGTACAAAAGGGAAGAAAGAAATAATGTTAAATACGCAGGAGAGACAAAAGTGTCAGAAAAACAAATAATGAGTAAAACTGCATAAGCATAACAAACTCGAAAGACCAATCAGGAAACAAGCATATAAGCATTAATACAGAACAGGTAAATGTAACCATATATTAAGAACTGGACGATGCAGCAGTGTCCATACTAGTAGCGTTGTGGGAGTACAGAAAGCTCTTCAACTTCAGCGGATCATCATAAGTGGTAGTCTTATTATTGAAAGTCACCTTGAAGAGACAGGGATGAAAAAGACCATATCTCGCTCCCATAGATCGCAGCTGTGGTCGAAGTGAAAGGAACTCTTTACGCCGATCTGCAGTAGATTTTGCATAATCCTGTGAGAAGAAAAGCCGATTACCAGACCAGGTGAGACGGGGAAGTGCCCTGGCAGCAGATAAAACGGTGAGTAGGTCAGTATATTCCAAAAAATAGAGTATGACACCTCGTGGCTTTCTTGCTTGAGTGGTAGAAAATCCAGTAGAAAGGGGGCCTAGCCGATGAGCCCGTTGTATGTTAAGATTTGTGGTATCCGGCAACTGGAGAATCTTTGGCAAAAAAGATTTAAAAAATGCTAAGGCATCCGATCCCTCTGAATTTTCCGCCAGGCCATAAATGCGGAGATTGTTTCTCCTGCTTCTGTTTTCCAAATTTTCAATTTGTTTGTGGAGAATAGATACTTGAACACATAGTGGATCGACCTTAGCAGCAGAGGAAGCAAGAGCATCTACGTGGTGTTCTAAATGGGTTACACGACCATCAATATTTGACCACTTGTCGGAAAGCATCTGAAGAGTGGATTTGGTTTCCTCAAGAGTTGTTTTAGTGTCTTCAATAAAAGGGCGTAAAGCTTTAATTTCCTCCAAAAGGATATCCATAGTGACTGATGAAGATTGTTTGGGAGGAGAAGGAGGGTCCTTTTTGAGACGTTTGGTAGAGGCCTTAGCAACGCCGCTGATATGCGGGGCTACAACAGAGGAAGAGCTCTTAGCAGAGGGATCGGAGGAGTCATCCATCTCTAGACACTTATACCTGGACCCCGTTTGAAGAAGAAAATTACGAGGAGTTGGAGAAGGCTGACGTAGCTCCTTATATGATCTGCCCATAGATGAAATGGCAAAAGCAAAAGTAGTAACAGCAGATTGAGGAATAATGGACAGCAGCAAAAAATGACATTAGCGTCCAAAAATATGATGAGGTCAATACAGTACCAATGCAGTTGAAAAAGCCAGGGCTAAGCAAACTGAAATTGAAGCAGTAAGCAACATGGAGCACAATAAGAACCTCCTTCACACCGAGAAACTGCGAAGAATTGGGCACAGTCTGAAGTATCAGCAGAAAAACTAGAACAGTCGAACGTTTTGGCTCCACATATCTTCAGGACATAAATATGAACATGTCACGTTGGAGTGAGACAAGTAATGCGATTCATATCCAATGAAGTTGAGAACAAGTGCCTTCAGAATACTACCCACACATGTTGTAACATCAAAAAAAAAAAAAAAAAAATGGGCAGTCCACAAGAGGTAAGTACCCCAAATTGCACAAACCACGCTCTAAAAAGAGCCAAAACTGCATTTAAAAGTGAGAAGGGCATATAAAGGCAGGTAGCAGGTTATAAAAATAAAGAAAAGTCCAGCGGTACCTCCGTTGCGCAGGAAATGCTGTGACTGAATTTCCGTCAGCGCTGAGGGAAGAGCTCCATCAGCGCTTAAACAAGATGGCGGTCGCTGTAAATGAAGTTGCTTCGCATCGTTCGTCGGAGGAAACCAGCGCCGCAGGTAAATATTAGAGTCCAGCAATTACCCTAGGCATGCCCCAGCCGTTCCTAAGGCAGACTTCATGGCCTTTCAGGAAAAAAGAGGCGCCAGGAGTTCCGTCGCTGCCTCACTTCATGGCGCTACCCGGGAGAGCCACAGAAACACCGCCATTGTCCGCGGGCGCTAGCCACGCCCCCCGAATTTTATCCATATAACATTCTGCTAGACTCTGTAAAACTCTCCATTTTCCAATTTTTGATCAAAACGTTTGCAGCTTTGTTACAATAAATAAATACTGAGGGGCATATTTACAAGCCCCTTGCGCCACTTTTCCCCATGTTAAAAGTGACGCAAAAGTGGTGCAAGGGGCTTGTAAATATACCCCCCAGATTTTAGCACTGATCATTGAGATTCCCAATTTTTATTGGTACAGCGAGAAAATACATATGTAGGAGATGACCCAGCTAGCTCGGTGCAGAGGCCTGGGAGGAAATGAAAAATGTCAGTGAGAGAGCTGAGACAGACTATATTTTGCCAGGACCTCTTGTTCCTGGAGAAAATGGTAAGTGCATGAATAGTCCAACAATCGTAAAATTTTCATTATCTAAGAATAAACCTGCATACACTATTAAAACTGAATTTGCTGTAGTTTATTTTTATAATGAAGCAGCTACATAATGATCCAGTGTAACTGCTGTTAACTGATTAGTTATGGTGCCTCAACCAGCATCTTTTTTAAATCTCATAAAGGTGATGTGAGAGCCCTGCGTTTCACTACCTTTTTAATCCCATTAAGGGGACGTTAGAGTCCTTTGTTTCGCATCCAATATTTTGGCCGCAACTTTCAGCGGTTGGAGGACACCTACAAAGTTTTCCTTCTGCAAAAATACTTTTTTTGTCATAACACGTACGACCACAGACAACACAGTGCACATCCCTGTTCCTGGTGTGCCATCCGGCCATTCCAGATTTGAATACTGAAAGAAATGCATCACACGGGCAAGCTAGCTATCGGTGAATCATTCCCTGAATTCATTTAGGAATTGTTATTAATTTAATTTGTAATATCCAATTCGTTTTTTGTGTTGGAAATACTGACTGCCTTCTTGCCAGGACCAGCTATGTATCGGCTAAGGGACAGTCATCCTTCCTGGGTGGAAATCTCAACTGCAAAATCTTTCTCTACCGGAAGTGCATTCATTTGAGCTTTTCTTCACTCCTCCACCTTCAGATGATTTTTCTATTTTACTTTTTATTTTGAAGTCTAAAACTATAAAACTAAGTCAAGCCGTTGTGAAGACTATGCCGCTGGAATTCGCTGACAGTATTAAAGCTCTGGTCTCAGCATAATCCTCAGACGACAAGGCTCAATTTACAAAGGACTTGCATAGCCCTTGCATCACGCAAGGTGACACAAGGGCAATGCAAGCCCTTAAGTGAGTTTTACTATGCCATGCAGAGCTACCTTGATTGGCTCTGCATGGCATAGTAAATGCAAGGCTGTACACGTTGCTGCCTTGTGTTACTCTGCTGCCCTGGGAAGGCGTTTCATGGGTGGAGCATGGGTGTTTCCACGCATCCTCCCATGGTTTTTGGTACATTCCCAGATTTACCAACACTAGCACACCTGGGAATGGGTCAAAATGGTACGCCTTCCCAGGGGAGGCGTAACAGGGAGAATTATGTTAATATCTCCTCGTTTTTTCCTCTTTCTCTTTCATTTTTCCTCCTATACTGCAACATACATAGATACAGAAAAAAGCCTCAGAGGGTTGTTTTTGTGCAGGATGTGTCCCTGCCTGCTCAAAAACAATACTACCTGCAACACAGACACCTCTGCACACTGGTGCAAGAGTGCCTGTGTTGGCGCTTGGCAGACACTAGTGTGCCAACGCAGAGAGACAGTAGGAATGCACCGTATCTTGGTAGATACAATGCATTCGCCTTCTCCATTTGACGCAGAGCAGCACAGCAAGTTGCCTTGGTGCATTGTGTCAAATGTTTGTAAATCTGCCGCCAATTTCTAACCAGTCGACTTTCACAGTTGAAAGACTGGATTGAACAAGTCATCTGCAGACATACTACTCACTCTCATACCTTAAACCTGATGACTATATAAGTTCTTGTGCGCATGTCACTAATTTCTGGCAACATACCTACTCCCTTCTATTTGCCTGCTATGAAAGATGATAAAGTACTATAGGAAAATTAATATATGACTACAATCCAAAAAGTCTCTTGATTTGGCTAATTTGAAAGAAATCTCTATTTTAAAGGATGAAAACCCCCACCCACCTTTAGGTGCCATGCGTCATCATAGGGTTCCACCTCAAACCACTTCTCAGAGGTCAGTGGTGTGGGTTAAAGGAAGGGTCCTATGTGAGATAGCAGGTGTAGGTGGGTGTGGCAGAGTGTGGTGTGGGGGGTTCAAATGTTCAAAATACCTCTTGGTGGAATAAAGCAAAACTTTATTATATGTCCCCATGAGTATATTAAAATATGAGGGTGATGTGACTTCAACCCAGTAGTGATGAACTCGTCGACATGTTTCTGCCAGACTAAAACCCTACTACGAGGTGTGTGGCATTCTTCAGAACCCTACTGTTCTTTTATCACTCTGTAACAGATGGCAGCTACTATTAAAAAAAGTAGTAATAAAAAGGTAAGTGTGCCACACTGAATGTGTGTCTGATCACTGTTGTTGTCACCTGTGTAAGGTAATTAAGTTCTGGAGATGAACATGGAAATTGGTATACAAATGAATCTCCATGCATTTGTGTACCCCAGCCAAATGGTGTCCATGCCAGTCATGCTCGTTGAGTGCCCTCAAAGTCTATAAATATCAGAGCAGTGTAGGTCACATAAATGTCATCAATATTACAAGCATATATGTATCTTCTTAACCACGGACATCAGGTGATCCGCCTCCACTCATGAATTCTCAGTCAGAGAAAACACAGAGCTAGGAGTAAGAATTGACAAAGCTTCGAGGTGAATTGATAACACATCACAAAGAGCTTCGTTTTTAATATCAATTCTCACAGGCATTACAATTGAGGCAAAGGGTAGCTAAATGAGGCTATAGTGCAGAAGTTGTGAAGCATATCCTTAAAACCTCAGGTTGACCATAAACATCACAAGCACCTCTCTTTTAATACACAGAAATTAAAAGGTTGTCCTTGACTCACAGGGCCTGATTCACAAAGGTAAAGTGAGACAAAAGTCTACATTTACGACTTTTGGTATTCACGAAGAGCATTTACTACTCCTAAATGCCCTTTGTGAATACTGAAAGCCGTGAAGTCCAACTTTTGGCATTCACAAAGGGCATTTACAGGTAGTAAATGCCCTTTGTGAATACCAAAAGTCGTAAAGTTAGACTTTCGTCTCACTTTACCTTTGTGAATCTGCCCACTAGAGTTTGGTCATTGTGAGAAGTGTCTTTAACACAATATGTTTTGGTGCTCCAGCTATATGCTCAAACAATGGTGCTAAAGCTTGTGATACAATTGAAGCAGGGTATATGGGACTCTGTCACAAGTGCCTTAATTTAGTCCCTAAAAACCGGTTGAGTTCTGGTTGTTCGAGTAGGATGTTAAGGATAGGTGAATGGGGACCAATGGCCACATGTAGGAAGATTTTGTGACTCGCAAAATGGCTGCAAAGCGGTTTGCAACCACAAAAATTGATGCCCGCAATGTAGATAAGCCATTTGCAAACCCCAAATTGCGATATGACTGTTTTGCTAGTCTGTAAAAATTGCAAATGCAAATGCCGATTCGCAAATTGGAAATAACTATTTGCGACTCGCAAGCGCTATGTTCATCATATTTGCATATAGTGAATAGTCGTTGTGCTCCTTACACCTATCAGCTTCTGGCAGTTATAGTAGTACCCGGATTGTCATTGAGTGTACTTTTGGTCTACTGAAGTCACGTTTCAGGTGTCTGCACAAGAGTGGGGGTGCATTACAATATGTACCCAAAATGGCTTGCGATATAGTAGCAGAATGTGCCAATCGCCACAAAATTGAGACCGGGAGAAGCATACACATCGAAGTGTCTGTGTAAGATTCCAAGAATGAAGATCCTGAGCCACCGGCACAGCCGCTGAGAGATGGGAGCAGAGCAGGGGATGGGAGAAGGTGAAGGGACCACATTGCCTCACATTACTTTGGGAGGTACATCTTCATTAATAATGCACTGTGTATGTGAAAGGAACACAAGACGTTGTTGATGTAATACCTTTATTGAGAGCTACGTAGTCTGGAGTGAAATTAAACAGACATTTGTACATGAAAAACAACTCTGCTGGTTAATTCACCAGATAGGAGGTAACCCAGGAATGACATTCAAATCTGCATAGGCAGCCCGTTATTTTCTGTCCCTACGGCCGGATAGGTTACCTCCTTGTCGTGTTGCAGCTGCGGCGTCTTAAAGACCTGGCATCTGAGGCAGATACACTGCTGATTCTAGATCTGTCCTTGCTATCAGCCCCTTCTCTGCCTGTGATCCCTGCAATCCAGTCAGTCTGCATTGCTTCGACAGCAGATGTTATCTATTGCAGACCCCTTGTTACATCTCCACTAAAATGGCTCATCTCGATGTGTACATTGACAGTCCTTCTGAACAGGGTTGATGTAGCATGTGCCAGTTGCCCGATGGACCAGTTTAGGGTGTAGATCCTGGCTGCACTATATCTATCCCCGAGTATCTGACCAGAGTCAGTGTTGGAGAGTTGCAGACACAACTTCTCGAGAGCAGCTGTCCTGCTTTCCATTTTGTGATCCAAATGGGTTTGGTTCTCTGCCATTTGTCTGTCAAAATTTTCAAATCCCATTGCCATACTGTCATGCATGCTCTGCAACTTCCTGTTCATGATCTTTAATTAAATTAAAAGTTCATTTGTTTATGTTGCAGGCATTGAATACACAATATGGACTTCTCCAGCCCTCCACACAACGTTGTGTCCTCTGATGCCTGCAGGATCGGCGGAAGTGTTTGCGGCACAGGTCATGCCCTACGTCACTGTCAGCCTTGTCCCAATAGACCTGGCTGGTGTGGTCTCACTATGGGAGTCATAGTATGACTTGTTTGTGGATGGCCCTCATCCTTCTCCTCCGGTGAGGTAGGTTGGAATGAAAAGCCAGCACTGGTGTCAATGGTATGTGATGTGGAGGGTCCACTTTGGGATTGATTTGTGTCTTCCTCCTCATCTTTGTGAGTTGCCTCACCTGCCTCAGGCTCTGCCTCTTTTATGTGCTGTCCAGATACACCTGTGTTGCAAAACAAATCTAGTCAACTTCTGTTTTATCTGCTTGTGTACTGTTGCAAAGTCATCCTGTGCCCTGGGCACCCCCCAACATTCTGCTGACTGGTACTGGTGGTAACTGACTCTGTCTGACCCTGCGCTCTGCCTAACCAGGCCCAGGGCCAGTGCTATGCTGAAAGACACTTAGAATACAGTGAAAACACCTACATACACTAGGGTACACTATGGGTTGAGGTACTCCTGTGATTGGCATGACCTACCCTATAAGGCACTAGTACATAATAGTGCAGGGGGATTGAAACTACCGCTAAGTTCCTAGCATATAATAGGGCATGGCAGTTTAGAGGCCAGCAGCCTTCTCTGCACTTGCATGTGTGCACTGCTGAGCCTGAGGTCAGTTTAAAAGTAGCCCTGTGTTGCAGGACTGCTTTTTTCGACTTTGGTGCTAGGAGCACTGTGGAGGGAGGATCTGCAATATTTCTGCATATTCAGAACCTCTAAAGTCTCCCCTAGGTATACCAGGGGTGGGGGTCCTGTAGATATAGGCAGAGTACTTATACAATATGTTTTATAAGCCCTGGTGCTGGAAAAATGGCCCAAGTAATATTTCCCATTGCAAATTCCCTGCCACATAGGTTAACATGGCAAGAAGCTATTAACTAATAACTCTTGATAGGGGAAGGCTAAAAATACCATTCGAAGACTTCTCAGAATCATATTAATATACTCAACAATATGATATTGTTGAAGTTCTCCTAAAATGGACAGACAAGAAGTTATAAGACTTTCTTGTTTGTAAGCCTAGATTCAGCCTTCTAGTGCTCTGTCCTGATTGGTCAGAGTTAAGTGAATTAGCCAGGCTTCTTTGAAGAGGTGATGAGGATGCCCTGGGGTTGACAAGCTTTGCTGGGAGGGCAGTGATCTGTTACACGGGAAATGCCAGAGCAGGAGGAGGAGTCTTAAACAATGGACATTAAGGGAAGGGGAAGACACCAGTGTCATTTACAACTCTACTCTTTTGAACCCAGCCAGATGCTAGGATTAAGGAAGGAATTAGTAGATGCAAGGGAGAGAGAATATGGAGATTAGACATCCTATGGGTGTGTTTATCCAGCTCTTCTCTCCCTCCTGGAAAATCAGCCATTATGAATTTGGAAGAATTTATGCACTCTGGGACAAAATAGTGCCACACTCTGCAGGAAGTGGTCAGACCTGGGGGCAGTACCCCACACCTGATTGGACAGGAGTGACCTCCTGCTTGACCCAGAGAACTTGGAATAAGTATCTGAGAGGGGCAGAGCCTCTCAGATATGGCATTCTTCAAAGACGGCAAAGCGGAAAGCGGACAACTCACCTGGACACAGAATCAACGGGCGGCCACGCTGTAAGTTTCCCCTGCCGCCGAACGACATCACCGGCCGCAGCTGGGGGAGACTACAGCTCCCAGGATACCTAGCAGCATCAGGTCACTTCCGCCCACCAGCGCGCCCGGAGGCGCTTAAAAAGTAGAGGCTCCCTCCGCGTCGCGGACGACGCCGGGCGAAGCCCGGGCAAAGGGCGGGCCCTCTGTGGCCCTCAGAGGCCAGAGGAGGCTGGGCTGGGCTACGGACTCTGGACCTGTTGGACAAATCGATGTGCTGTAGTGAGTTGCTAATATTTGTTTGTAGAGTAATCTACCTGTGTTTATGTATGCTGGTCATTAGTTATTAGCTGTGCTCTGTGATCCATTGGCAAGCAAGATCATGGCCAAATCCAAAATCGATAAAACTGCATCTGGCCTAGGTTCCATGGATAACTTCCTGGTGAAAAAGGTGAATCAAATTAATAATGAGCGCAGGGCTTCACTAGGTAAAGGGGACTATCCAGCCACACATGAGGAGGTGTATTTCCATCTGCCGGCCCAGCCTGCATCTGATACTCTGGGGGCGGGTGATGGGAGAACTTTTTTGGCAGCAGTACAACTGCATGCTGTTTTAAATGATGCTGCACCTGATACAAGCCTTGATTCAGTCGTAGAAGAGGTACCAACTTCCCCCAGGCCAGTGCGCCTATGTAGAAAGGCACAAACCAAACGCGGGGTGAAGATCATCAAAAAAAGAGCAGATGAAAGTCACCCTGCCCCAAATAGCACTGGGGCTACTACAGTTTGCCAGGAAAGTTTAAATATGGCAGGCACAAAGTTTAACTTAATGGAGCAGTTTGCTTTGCTAACTCGCACCATAGAAGCTAAGATAGCGGCTAAATTCTTGGAGCTGATGAAACCCCTTATTTCTATACTAGATACGGTGGCATCAGAAGTGGAGAGACTGGGTGGCCTTCTAGTAACATACCAGGCTTTAGTGGGAGAAGGACCTAAGTTGGTGGATAAGCGTTTGGACGCTGAGAGACAGGGTTCGAGTAAAATAAATTTTCAGCAATTTACTCAACCAATACCTATAATTGAATTAGCCCCTCTAGCGTCTACCTCTGTACCCACCCAGCAAAAAAAGGCCATAGTAGCCTCTGAGGGGCGGTCAGCTTTCATGCATGTTAAAAAAAGTTGCCACCCCAATCTTCCCCCAGATTGCGCACCTTATGTGGCTGTTCTTATAAATGTTAATCCCGTTGAGCGCCTTTCTCAACAGCTAACTGAGGAATCCCATGATACTTTGAAAAATAGAACTGTATCATGGCTGAACAAAAATTGTGGGTTTCCAGTTATATTTGCTGACCAAATACTGCCTCTCAGATATGCTACTTGAAACTTAAGAAAGCAAGAAGGGCCATGCTGAAAAGTTTGATGTGCATTTCCTACGGCCTGCACTCTGAAGATTGCACCTTCTGCACCATCTAGAACTACAGCCATGGGGACTACCTTAATGTAAAAGGACTAAAGAGTGGACTCCCTGCAAGCTACAGGTTAACAGAGCTCACCTGGAACATCACCACCAAGACTCCTCATCCTGGAGAACTACCAGTGGATTCGTAAGGGTTTTGTCCAAGTGGATTGTGGGAACTGAAGTCCTAAACGTTCAAGGACCATCTTGGAGCTTCCAGACCCTTGGGGTGAGTGTGAGACACTTTGGGATTCTTTGGGGAATTTCAGGAAGAAGTTCAAGAAGTTTGGAGAACTTTCAAGCAACTTTGGAAAAAAGCTCCATAAGGGGACTGACTCAACCTGGCCAGCCAAGCCGCCGGCCTTCAACCACGAGCCGGCCTGCCGTCCAGGTTTGTCCCACTCAAAAGCTCTGTAGGTCCTACTTCCAGAGTTTGACCAGGAGTAAGCAAAATCCAAGGCCGGCGAACCCTCACCGAATCCGGCCTGGCGAAGAGCATCGATGGACCCCGCGGGAGAAAGCTTTGTAAAAGTTTCTAAGTCCAAACTGGTAAAGGTGACCGGGAGCAACCGCGAAAGCCAAGCAGCCTGCCTTCAACCGCGTGTTGGCCTGGATCCTTGGTGTGTCCCACTGGAATGCTCTGAAGGTCGGACTTCCATACGTTTGACTGGGAGGTTGTCGCAAGGCAATCCGGCGAACCCTCAGAGAATCCAGACTGGCTGAGAGCTTCAAGAGAACCCGGGAAGAAAAGCTCCAGAAAAGTTTCTAAGTCTGAAGGTAAAAACTGTGACCGAGACCTACTGTGAAGGGTAGACGAGCAGGGCTCCATCACGGTTGGCCTGAAACTTTGACTTTGAGCCGGTCTATCGTGACCAGATATCTCGATAAGGCGCTTTAGTTTTCTATGTGCTAGATAATGCTAAATCTTTGAAAATTCATATCTTTGGTTCCCTATGTTGGAGTTTTGTTGTTTTGGTGTTATTTTAAAGATAAATATATTTCCTACTTTTGTAAATTGGTGTTGGATTTTTATTGCGCATTGTGTCCTAATTATTTACTGAATTGGTATTTTTTAAAATGCTTTACATACCTGTCTTTGAAGTTAAGCCTGCCTGCTCGCAGCCAGGCTACCAAGGATTGAGTATGGGAATAATTTTCTAAGACCTATTCTGAGCCCTATATTGTGTTAGCGGCCTTATTGCCAGTGGCAAATATACATTTGCCCCTACTAATAATTCACTTTCCAACAGTACTAACTAATCATACCTTTGTGTTTTAGTTACAATAAACTTTGATTAACTTCACTGTGTGTTTTATACTACATGTCCCATGATGCATTGGTATAGCTGCAGTAAGTGTTACCTTAACGTGTGCCTGGGTATGACCCATTTGCATTAACAGTACAATGTACCTGCAGCACTTATTTGGGTTGGGACCAGGAGTTGAGGTGTCCAAGTGTTCAAATCCAGCAACTGCCTCGGGCTCAATGGTGCCTTCCACCATTGTTTTTATGGCTGTCGGTGGGGGTACACTAGAGGGTCCTCTCCCTATCGCACCGCTCTCTGCAAGGTGTCTGGCAACCTTACCCTCTACCTGAGGTTGTACCACTTCTTATGTATTTCCTCCACAGAGCGCTGAGTAACCCCAGCAGCATTAACTTTCGCCTTCATATCAGTCCAGATTTTCTTTTTTTGTGCCTTATAGACAGTCATAGAGGCCTTACCAAACAACGTGTTGTGGTCGGTGCAGCATTATTCCATGAGAATTTAATTATCCTTTTCACTAAGTTTACATTTTCTTCTCCTGCCCTCTGTCTCCTTCTCTCCTTTTTGGCTTGCCATGTTGGGTAGGGGTGTTGTTTCCAGATATCAGCAATCAGAGCAGCCTGCCACACCTTCTCTCTGTCTCTCTCTTTCTCTGGCAGCCACTGAGGAGCACTTCCTGGTTCAGGCGTTTGGGCTTTAGGGTGTGACACTTGCTCCAAGAAGTGTTTTTCAATATTTTGAAAATGCATTAGCTAAATAGGTAATCCCAAAATGCAACTCCTAAAATTGTGAATTGCATGCTCTGTGAGTCACAATTTCAACACACAAGACCTACGTACATCCCTAATTGCGATTCCCTATTTATGATTTGCAAATTTTGCAAATATGAAATCATAATTTCTGGACTTTGTACATGTGGCCCCTAATCTTCACCATTGTATTGGGTATAGTTTGCATTCACGTCAAACACCCACTTCGTGGTACACTGACCTGCAATAATAAGAAGCCAGGGACAAAATATTGAAGTATTGGCAGTGAAACTTCTTTAGTGAAACACATACCCGAATCAGCTCTCAGTTGCTGCCTAGGTATGGGCGCTTGAACTAGGGATACCCCAGTGTCATGTCTCCCCCTAGCGGAATGTAATAAAACATATGTATTTATAAAGTGCACGTATCACCCAAGGGTATTAAGGTGCTGAATAACAGATGTTTATTGTTACCCAACGGTACTCATTTTATCGACCTCAGATGGATGAAAGGCTGAGCGGATCTCCGGAGAATTGAACGTGTGACCATGGGGTCCAACATAGGCCCCACAGTGGACACATTTGTCCACTAAGCCATCAGACCGGGCTAGAAAAAAACAAACGCAACGATTGATGGACTTGTCCATTGACTATCGGGCTGGATCTTTCATTGACGGACTGGACCACTCACAAGGTAATGGGAAATTGTGATTTGCTTACTAAAACACCCTTAAGGTATATCTAGATTATCAATTTACGTGAAATATAGGTTTGAAAATTTTGATACAAATTCCAACACACTGAAGAAAGTTTATTTTGCCATGTGGCAGATTTATGATTGTGCGGGCTCTGGTTGCTACCTAAATGATGCAAAACAATACATTCCACTGTTGTCGATCATATGACAAGCACATTCCTCTTAGAGAGTAAATTCATTCATATTCATGCCCAACTCGCTATTTTGAATATTTGCAGTTTGATAGTCCAGCTGGGTAGCACTGCTCCTCAGGCAGGGGACATCGTACCTGTCAGGCAGACTGTGTAATGTGACACGTCGAACATTGCTCTAGACAAGCAGATGCCCATTTCAGATTCCTCTGGTACATGCATTTCCAAATGTTCAACGTTTCTCTAAAAACTCAACAGCAAACTGCACAAGGTCCAAGTATAACCGTCTGCACCTTTCCAATGGAAGATTCATTTAATTTCCATAAATCTAGAGAACATTTTCAAAGCTGAGCCTTTATGGAGTATGATTTTAAAATGCAGCAATATCACATCACAATATTTAAATTAATAAATTAGTAAAGAGTATATGTACAATTGAAAAGTTACTCATTTGGAGGCATGCAATATTGAATTGCAATTTTGTTTAAAAAAGAAACAAAGAAAACAGTACAGCAAACAGGATTTCGAGATTTCTGGCGTTCTGAAGCTTTCCCCAGACTATGGAGGTGAGAACAATGGAAATAGAGTTCCTCACTCACAATTACAGCCAGATTTTCAATAATATTAGGAAAAAATTGTATGAGTAAGCACTGGCTACCACCCTGGAATTGAGCTGGGTGTAAATATGTTAGCTACAAAATTAAATGAGCAAATAAATAAATTTTCAGCACATTTTTGCAAGCATTTGGCTATGTTACCATCTGTAAAAGCCTGATGGTGTAGAGCAGAAAAGTGTGACAAAAGCTTAGTATTACTGCATTTCTGAAAATGTGTCTTTAAGGCATAAAATGCAGAAACTCAAATTGACACGCATTTGTTCCCTAAAATAACACTCTTTCAGCCCTCTACATGAGTCCCAGATTAGTGAAATGTGAGGACTCTTGAAAAACTAGTATCTGTTTCCAAAATCTTTAAAACCACAGAACATCAGATGCTACAATAATTATATTACTCTATCTCAAATAAACCAACATTGATTGCTCTCGCTCTGAAAATACATAGATTAAAACCTGGAGTAAGAGTGAGTGGAAACGAATGGGAACTGAATTACCCTACATTTAAAACTTTACTCTGCTTTTTACAACTATTTCTTAGTTTTGGTACTTTTATCATAAGGACATAAGCATACATTGCTTTAATTTACAAATGTACCTAATTCTCTCTTTGACAGTGGAGGCTGGCACAGGTAAGAGCGGTGAGGAAGGGGCGGGGAAGGGGTGGGGCAGGTGGGGGTTGGGTAAGTCGACATACGACAGGATAAGTTACATTAAATTTAAAAAAACACCTTGCGCTTGCGGCATTTCCGACTCAATGCGGCAGGCAAAAGGTAAGTGGTTTTGGATTTTTGTTATTTAATTTAACTTATCCCGTCATATGTCGACTTCCCCGACCCCCACCTCGCCCCGCCCTGCCCCACCGATCCACCGCTCTTACCTATGCCGGCAGGGACTGCTCTTTGACGCTTCATATTTTAGTTGTACTTCTTAATCAGGAAGAATCTACATTGTAATCTGTTTCAGCAAATGATGACTGATTGAAAATGCTGCATGAACCATTTTTTGGATTTTTTCACAGTAATTCTACATACCTTTTGCTTATCTCTTTACATACTTCCTCCTAAACTTTCACTCACTTATGTTCCCTCTCCCCCTCCAAGACTCCTACTTAGGCCTGCCCCTCTGTCACTTAGATTTGAGACTAAAACGATGACAACAGCAGGAATCCATTTTAAATCTAAATAATGTATAATCTTCCTGGCTCAAAGAGTCCTTTCTTCTGAAATTAATTTTTTAATTTTCAATATCTTTATAATAGACGAAGAAATATAATAATAGTAATAATTGGGACGGGATTATAGGAGAAACTAATGGCAAACTACGTCAAAACATGATATATAAAACATGTAACTTAAAATCAGACTTGTCAGCCCAAAAAAATATATATCTCTTGCTCCACTGGAAGTCAGGTAATGGCCTCTTCACAGAAGAATGGCTAAACAAATTAGTCTAGCAGCATGGGTGGTCAGCAGGACTCCAGATCCTAAATTGAAAATGGAGTGCCAAGACATCTATGCAAAAAGCAATGAATGTTAAACAGAGCAATTATAGATTAATCTTCTGGTGCATTACTGGCAAGATTTGTGTCAGTCACTGAATATGAGGCTTTAATTTCCATGTTCTCCTTTTCTTGCTTTTTGGAATTATTATATCAATCGGTGCCTGGTTTGTTTGGTCGATTTAGAGAAGAGCGCGCTCATGCAGATCATCTTGAAACACCATTGGGGAACCATCTGCAGGGTTTGCACGCAATCATCAGCACAGTGTGGGGCTGGGTTGGCCAAGGTGAAAGATGGTGGTGCAGGGCTGTTAAGAGTGCTGGTTAGGCTGAAGGGCCCATGCAGGTCTGTAGGAGCAGAACAAAGCTTGGTGCACTCATGTTGACTAATGGGTGATAGTGGACAAGGGCAGTGCCTAATGTGTGCAGGTGGTTGGCACTCATTTTTGAAGCCCCCCTACTTATTCTTTAGCATCTGATTTTGATCCAGAGCAAGGGAGAGAGGCAGAACAGGGAAAAAGAAGGAGGGAGAGACAGATGAAAAGCAGTGACAATCCAAGAAAGAACTTGCCACAGAGGAAAGTGTAGGTGATGAAAAAAGGCATGAGGTGGGCACAAGGGTAAGGAAGCTGGGCATTCAGCAAACCAGGCATTCGGCTCGTGGCAAGAACTTTGGGCCAATGCACAAAAAAAGCACGGATAAGAGGTGAATGATTAAGAAGCGGACACAGACAAAGGGAACAAGATAAACATGAGCACAGACTGCAGCTAAAATGCAGACAAAGAAAAGTTCAGCTTGCAGCTGCCATGCAAAGGATTCGTCGTGTCATAAAGAGAAGAAATAAAAGCAGCAGCAGGATAGATTTGTTATGAGTAATGCGTGGAATGTTACCATTGCGTTATTGAATGTTTAATGTACTTATTTTAGCGTTTTAATTTTTAATACATCACTAAACCTCTGGATACGACAATACTCTGCAGCATTTTTCTCGAATCCTAAAAGTTCATAAATACTGGCGATTGTAATGCTTAGGCAGACGTGGCAAATGACTCTGAAGCCACTACTCACTTGGAATTAATGAGGCTTTTGGGCATCTGCCAAAACATAAATCAATTGACCTACAAGAAAGAGAACCTTTTCTATTTGTTAGCAATGTGTTTTCAAGGTGTCGGTACTTCCAACTGGGGACTCTGGCTATCTGGTGATTCAACAAACATGCAGTTTTAATTAAGCATTATTATCTACAGACATTGCCTTCATGCTCTTGTCAGCACGGCCACTGAGGTAAATTTGCTGAAATTTCACAGATGTACGGAGATGTTCTTAGGTGCACGGCTCTTGCATTCACCAACAGCAACTATGGCATTCAGAGAGGAGAAAGAGCGGTGCCAATGCAGACACTGACTGGCACGATATTGAATCCACAGTCCGGGTCGGCTTTAGTGATGGTGCGACAATCATTTTTGGCGACCCCACGCCACATGACCACCTCCTCGGATTCTCTCACTGCCACCGGGAAAAGTGACCCTCGTCTCTCCAATCATAAGTTATTGCTAAACGCAGCACCCTCCCTAAGTTCAGTGCCTCCCTTCACTGTTCAGTGCCCAGCGCAGCCGCACTGGTCGCAGTGACTTAAAGCTGGTCCTAGGCACAGTATTAGCATGCAGGCCTGGCGCGCCCCATCTTATAGGCAGCTCTGCTGTTAGGTGGTGAGGAAACAGCAGGGTTATAGGCCTTGGACAATGAGCCACGCTTTCTTATTCCCCACCCCTTGAGACCCTTCACAAAGCAGGCTTGAACAGTGTTTCTTAATTGCCTCAGCTCATCCCCACCTGCTCAGAATGTGGTGCCCAATTTCATCCATATGCAGGATCACTGCAGGACACCGGTGTGAATTATTAAACAGTATATGCTCACCCTCAGGTATGTTTGATCCTATTGTGGAAGCAAGGAAGTGGATGGTGATGAATTATCACAGTACCTTGTGACGCGTTATCAGGGGTGGCTCCTCCGTTATAGCAGAGGAGTGTCGCCACACTGAAATGACCCCAGAAAATAAAATGGTAATGAAGGTAGTTCATTAACATTTGATTTTTTCTCACCCGGTCCTGACCAGAGTGTCAGGACGGGGTGGGGCCAAATGGCAGCTGCAGAGAAGAGGGTGGGCTGCGTTTTGCACTTGTGTAAATTGCACATGTCTCCTTGGCTGGCCGTCTTGCGACCACCAGCCAGATATGTGCACTTAAGACAGCTGGGTTGAGAGTAGGTGCAGGCATTCAGTGCATGAGAGCAGCACTAGCATTGGCTTGGGAGCCTGCCTCGAGGAGAGAAGACGACGGAGGAATTTGCCTTATGCAGGAAGGTAAGTGTTTTATTTAATTTAATGCATTCTTATTGTTTTTTCCCCACTGCCCCTACCACTCACGGGACATGCCAGCTGCCACTGCACGTTATATCCCTTTATACAAGTATTTATTTAATTATAGAGATGGTTTGTGCAGCCATTATGGATTCACCTCAAAGCACTGTCAGGGTGCTGAAGGATAGTTCAGGAAAGCTTCTTGGTCAGAAGGTTCCTCTTGGTGGGTCGTACCATTAAGGCGATAGATCCTCAGATCCTTGGGCCTATGGATTTGGAATGTAACGATCTTCCTTAGTTAGACAGTTTGACATTTGTTCATTTGGCCATAGAACTTATGTGAGCTCCAGAATATAACTCAACATTGAATATGGGTTTTTGGTTTGCATTTTTGTTTGGAGCAGAAATTGGAAACTGGCACTGGAAAAGGTGCAGTGTGAATATGCATCAGATTCCTTTCCATCTAAACAGAAGAAGTTCATTTTAAAATAAGTCACAATATGCAAACATCACCTATTAATGTTTCTTTGATTGAGAGAGAGAGGGAACAGTCACATTTTGTACATGAGTGAGGCAACACAGAGACCAGAGTTTCCATCAATATAAGTGTTATCTAAACAGAGTAAATCAAGCAGATACAGCATTTTAAATTGGGTTTGACAGGGCAGTTCAGAACCAATGTATTTCTGTGAACAACACTCTTTGGGTAAAAATACTTAATGCCTAGCTTCTGAAATTGTTCATCCTTATTTGCATTAATTTAGTGACACCTACTGTGTTCAAGCAATTGCTTCCAGTTCTAGTGATAGCCCATTCATTCATTCATTCATTTATCAGTCAATAAATTAGGATTTGTAAAGCACAGCTGCATCACCCGTGAGGTGCTGAGGGACGATGCTCATGCTGCCCGTGCTCCTAATTGTCAAACATCCAGGTCTTGAGGTACTTCCTAAACTGCTGGAGCGAAGGTGAGGCTCTGAGGTGCAGGGAGAAGTTGCTTCAGGCCTTGGCTGCCAGGTGGGAGAAAGAGCGACCTCCACTGTTCGTCCGGTGGATGTATCAAGTGTCTGCTAGGGAGGAGAATTCGGAGCTGAGTTTCCTGGTAGGTTGGTGGAAATTCATTCGATTTTTGAGGTACGCCAGTCCTTTGTTGTGTAATGTAATGTAAATAAAACTTGTGGCGCGTCTTGGCGCTATAGGAAAGATGAGTCAGGTGTAGCAGGGATGAAAATGACTGCTAAAGACGAGAGCTGCAAGAGGCTTCTTATCCAGCTTGTATAAATAGCCAGATTTTTAAGCCTTTTCTGAAACTAACCAGTGAGGGTGCTGTTTTAGGTCAAAAGGCAGTTGATTCCAAAGCATTGCTGTTGTCCTAAAGAAGCTTCTGCCTCCCCATGTGGCCTTCTTAGCTGGAGTACCTTGAACTGGTATCTCTTAGTGACTGGTAGCCAGTGGAGTTTCCTGAGGTGAGGGCTGATGTGCGTTCATCTGCGGAGGTCGAGGATGAGTTTGGCTGCTGTGTTTTGGATAGTCTGAACATTGGTCATGAGTTGGGCAGTGATTCCTAGGTTTTGCCCTAGTCTAATCTGCTGGTGACAAGTGCTTGTGTGACTGTTCACCTGGTGTTGGATGGGAGCCATCTGAAGACCTTCCTGAGAATTCGAAGGGTGAGGAAGCAGGCGGAGGAGATGGAGCTGGCATGCTTCTTCATGGATAGCTGGCTGTCTAGGATGATACCAAGGTTGCGGGCGTGTTCGGTGGGTTTGGGGGTTCGGCCCAGCTCAGGTGCCCACCATTCATTGTTCCAGAGGGTATCCTTTCATTTCCCAAAGATGAGTCCTTCTGTCTTGTCGATGTTGAGTTTGAGACAGTTGTTGTTCATTTATACAACCATGTCTTTCATGCATCTTTGAAACTTGTCCTTGGTGGTCGCTGGGTCGTTGGTCAGGGAGAGGATGAGTTTGGTATCATCGACATAGGAGATGATGTTGAGTCCGTGGCTCTTGATGATGTTGGCCAGGGGTGTCATGTATATGTTGAAGAGGGTTGTGCTGAGGGATGAGCCTTGAGGTACACATCAGCTGATGTTCTTGGGAAGCGAGGCGTAGGGAGGGAGGATGATTTTCTGTGTTCTTCCTGTGTGGTTGGATGCGATCAACTTGAGAGCTGCTCATTGTATTCCGATCTGGTAGAGACTGTTGATCAGTGTGTGATGGGATACAGTGTCAAAAACTGATGAGAGGTCAAGGAGGAGGAGGGCTGCTAGGGTCGAAACATCATCAAAATCCTGAAAAGATTATCTTATTTCTCCTTTGTAGAGGAACATTTCTATGAACTTTAATGCTTGTATAGAAGCTCTACACAATGAATTGAATATCATCAATCAATTCTTTATTTAGTGTTTAAGCCATAAAAGTACATCATAACATTAAAATTAATAAATATACAGTAAAACACCAAATAAGTAACCATTAAAATACATAATATGATAAATCCTAAAACAAAATCGCCTTGTAATACATAAAATCAAGCAGTTCAAACCAAATATACCATACAAACATAAATCTTCATTCTGAAAATAATGCCATTATCTCTTATCATCCAACTCATCGCCTACAAAGCGCAACACAAAGGGGCATTCAGCTCAATTAAGCGCCCAAATAAAAAATATTTGAAGGAGGAGCCGTCACTAATTACATCACAAATAATTATCCAGCCCAGCACCATCTTCAGTTAGTTTGAACTGTTGACTCTAAAGTGCATCTCCTGAGTCTGTGTGAAATTGCCTCATCATCTTCGCTTTAATGCTCCAACTCCAATGGAGATCCATAACTGTGCAGGTTCCTTTGTCTAAGCTTGCAAGAGCCTCAGTGCCATTTCACATTGCCTCACCCCCAGTTGTTTACAGATTGGGAGGGTGCAGGATTTCCTAAGCTGGACATAAGCAGGAAAAAAGAAGAAAAAGTGTTGAAGATTCTCATCAGAGTACTGACACATTGGGCAGGCCAAACTCATGTCCACCTTGGATTTTCATTTTTCAAAGAATGACTGCAAAGGAAGTGTACGATGTCTAAACATAATGTACAGTGGCCTAGCCAAAGGGACTGAACTGTAATTTAAAAAAGATTAGCAAATATTGTATGATTTTATATCTAAAAAGGCCACAGTTAGAGCTCCCTGTCTCCTATTGCTCATCTCAATTGCTCATGTATGGGCCCAATAAGCTCCTTAAGTGCTTTCTTGGAAAGAGACAAGGGGCTATTCCAATCATTCCTAGAGTCTTCTAGACCAATTTGTGTAAGTCTCTCTCTAATGGAGCAGGTCCAATGGATCCTGTGGTTCTTATCTAGTTCAGTTATTTCTTTAAAAGCTTTATAATACTCTTCTAAGGCAGGCGATGACTTAAGTCTTAACAAGGTTAACAGGGGTGTGCTCTTTGGGAGCCCAAGCAGAGATCTCGGGAAATTATTTTGGGCTTTACCCAAACAGGACATTCCTGCAAGGCCCCACATCTCAGCTCCATGAAGGGCTCTACCTTCCGCCTTCACATTATATACTTTTACTGCAGGTAAAACTTGTCTAGTTTTAGATGCCCTATGTATTCTCTGTATCCCAGATGCATGGTGACATAAGTTATTTTTCACCTCTGAAGACCAAGACATGTTTTGCGTGAATCGTAAACCTCAGTAATCAAATTCGGAGACTCATTCTACTTCTGACCCCTCCAATGTGATACTTCCTCTAAAAGACTTATGCGGGCGAGTAGTCATAAATGTATTTTTTAATTGGTATATTGTCAGCCCTCTTTCTATACAGAAGTCTTCAAACCGATCAACCAGTGTCTGCCGACCCATTGGGGTCTTGGATACCAGCAGATTATCGTCTACGAACAACAAAAGTGGAACTTTCTTTCCTATGATCTTCGGGGCATCACTAACAAAATTTGTCAGGTAAATCACCACGTCATTGAGATATACGGAGAATAAGGTCGGGGCCAATAGCCAATACACAGTCTTGGCGAACCCGTTTGGGAGTTGCTATCTGTCTTGTTAACTCTCCCTGTGAGCCCCATATAACCTGTGCTTAGTAATAAATTGAATATAGTCCACCAATGTCTCCTGTTAATTTATATGCGCGTGACTACTTTTGCAGCCCACATCTGTCACCAGCACTGTGTATTCTCTTTATTAACTGAGTGTATCTTTTATTTAATTTACTCATATAGATAAATGTACAGTCCTCTTCTGAAATATACTAATCAAATCTTCTATAACATATGTTCATGTTGGTTTTATTTGTGTGTGTATTTCGTTCTTTAAGTCTACTATCTCAGAGATACTCTTTCAGTATCTGACTAGTTTTTGAAACTCTGTTTTGTAAATGAAACCTGTTTGGACACTGTTGTTATTAAGTATGTTTAACCATGTACCAAAATGGTCATTGGGTTGTTCTTGAAGTTTTTGTGTTAAGTTTATCAAAGTAATGCTATGGTAGATATAACTTCTGATTCTACTTTGAAGCATTCTCTTATGGCATGCATCCCTAAGAAGCTACAATTTGATGTATTACATTACAAAACACCGATTGTAACACTGGCAAAGCAGTACTATTAAATAATAATTTTAATGGTTAATCGATTATCATCATAAACCTTGAATAAAGAGAACTCAGGCTGAGGCCTAACAAATTAAATAAATCCCTATGACACTCAAATGTGCGTTCTGTTGTCAATTAATCTATGGTTGTTTGGTGCTCTGGGTGTACAGGAGGAATTTAGTCTTGGCCAGGCTGAACCTCAGGTAGGTGTCTGTATTTCAATGCGGGATAATATTGAGGCAGCTTTTGAGTCACTGATGTTGTGAGCCATGGAAATTTTCAGGTAGTTTGTGTGATCTTGATGCTATTGTCTGTGAGTGTAATATGATTTGAAATTGGCTGGTCAGGAGATAGCCTTTCTTCATCCCTCTCATATGATTCATCTTTCTAGACATACCTTAAAGCTCTTCCTACTTTGTATGTGTGCTGCACAGTACAGCACACAGGGAAAATCAGAAAAAAGGAAAAATGAAACAGTTCTCCTTTTAAACCCTGCTATCCAGCAGTGTTAATTTTTTACACTAAACCCTGTCTACCAATGTTAGTAGGTAGGGTTTAGCGTCAAAAGGCATGAGTGGTTGCACGGGAATGCCCATGTACCACCCATGTAGCGCCCCCTTGATGCAAAGTAATGCAAAGCAGTGTTTCATGCTGCTTTGTGTTACTCTCCCAATCAAACCAATGCTAATATTAATTAGCATTGGTTAATCCCCAAAAAAAGGTTTAGCATCGGGTTAGCATTAAAAATCGAACACTAACCTGACACTTAACCTTTGTGTATCTGGACCTATACTTAATATAGCGGCACGTACATGTTCTGCTGGACGAGTGCCAATTTCAGCTGAAAGTCTAAAATTAATGGGAACAACCATTTTAGTTTAGTATTAGGAGTATGCAAAGCTGCAAAGTTTTTTTGCAACCTCAGTGAATGTCTTTGTGAAAATTAGAACATTTGCTTAGTTTGAAAGTTTTTTTACTCTGGAATACCTACATGAAAATTGTCACTTATGCATGTGCAGCAGATGTAGTTAAGGCTGCCGCCAATCAATGTTTATTTTAAGTGTACATGGTTCTAC
This sequence comes from Triturus cristatus, assembly GCF_964204655.1. NCBI lineage: Eukaryota > Metazoa > Chordata > Amphibia > Caudata > Salamandridae > Triturus > Triturus cristatus. Next base: position 965,515,142 of record NC_140581.1, read on the forward strand.
AGGTTGCTTGAGGTCATTCTTTTTTAATGTATCCTGGAATGCATGTGTAGCACGTGTTGGTGTTGCCTTTGCCAAGCATATGTTATTTAATTGTATAGAGCAAGATGCTTGGGGAAAGCCTCTATTAATGTGTGCTGGGAATGCCTGCACAGCATGCTTTGTTTTAATGGTACTCCCACATGGAAGTTATTTAAAATGTATATAACTCTACATAATCCTTGGTACGAGTCAATATTTACTGGTCCGATGACTCCTTCATGCCCCCTTTGTGCTCTTGTAATCTTTGTGGTTACTTTTTAATACTGTTCTTGGTCAGATTTTAATTATAATTGTAAATTGTATTACCATAGTGCTTACAACACCTGACAAGGATTTGAAGCACTTTGCTGTGAGTAGCATGCTACTCTTGAACCCAAGATTAAAGTAAAATAGTTAGATTAGTAAAATGTGCTTTCTTTTTCCTTGTGGATTAATTATGGTAAATTTGTGCTCTTGGGGTCTTTTGTGCGTTTAGTAGTACTTAGAATAGGGATAGAATGATTCGAATGGATTAGAAAAAGGGTAGTTGTAAGCGGCTATTGGGATTAGTAGACATGTGTGCCTATTAGTTGGGTGAATTGGCTAAAACAGGAAGGGGGAAAAAATTACAACAAAGCAGAAAGCAAATCAAAAAAGCTCACAAATCTAGAAAAGACACAAAGGCACAAACTTAAAAGTAATAACCCAGAAATCTTGAATAAAGTAGGCCTGGGCGGTAAATTTCGTTCCGTTCGTGGAATTTGTGATATTTTGACATTTTCGCGTTCCGCGGAGAGCGCGAAAATGTCAAAACTTTCGCAACCTGCCGCGAAACGGAAGTATTTTTCTTGTTCGCGCTTTAAATATTCATTCTCACGTGCGCGATCGCGACTTACGTTCGCCGACGAGTTTTCCTATCCATTCGCGTGCGCCACAAGATGTTGGATTGTTGGTAGCTGGTCGCGCTATCCCGCGAGAGATTGCGATCGCGAACACGTCATTGTGATCGCGAACAGGAAATAAGCATCGCGAGCAAGATGGCTGTGCCCATTAGCGACCTCATGGGCAAGTTGGAGATATATTTCCCCGCGAGCACGCAAAAACACATCGCAAACGGGTGGGAAAAGCAATCTCCGCATCTTCGCGAAAGTTTCGCATGCTCGCGGAGATTTTGTGCAATTTCGCGATAATTTGGGAAAGTCAATTTCGCACAATCCGCCCACCCTTAGAATAAAGACAGTTTTCTTAAGAATGTTGTCAGGGAAGTAGACAAACACAATTCAAGTGGTGAGATCCACAGCAAGAGATGCTGATTCTGCAGGAGGGATGTATTTGTCTAGTGATATGCTGGTGAAGTGAGCATTTAAGAATCTCACCTCCTGTCCATAGGCTCCCATTCTGCCCATAGGCTCCAGGTCTTATCAAATGACTCCTTCGGTCCCTCCCTGCATGAGCTCCCGGCAATCTAATGCAAATTGAAGCATTTTGCTACCCGCGTCAGAGGTAGGAATTTCTATAAAAATGCAAAACAATATTGCAATAAATACAACATTATACATTATGTATATCTTTTTTGAAGGTTAAAGAAATGGTTAGGACTGAGCTATATGTAGATGAAAAGAGGGTCTCATTTATAGAAGTGGGGTAATAGGACATCTGTGTTCTCCCTCCTCTTTTTTCTGCCGCCACATATAGGAGCTTATTTACACTGCCCTTGTGCCACCAGTGCGTCACTTTTAATATACAAAAAAGTGACGTACCAGTAACGTAAGTGACTTATAAATAAGCCCCTAAGAGGAAAAAGTTCCCAATGGTATAGAGGCTAATAGCAAAACCCATTTCATTGACCTGATACTGTTGGAAAACACATCAAATGTCTCGTCCAATGTGTGGAGGCCTGTACAAATCTCTTTGATGGGTGCCCTTCTCTGCAAGATCACCTTGCCACCATGGCAGTCCCATACAGACATCCCTTCATATGTTCTATGTGTCCTAGGAGAAAACTTGAATCACCTCAGGGGCAGTTGTTATGTGCGTCCTGAAAATTGCCAGTGAATTTTGTAACTATTTCCAGGTATCTCACATATGAAAATAGTTCAGCTATGGTACTGCACTGTCATTAGTGTTCTTACCTGCAACACCATTGCATATTGCTTAGAAAAAAATCTGCATCCATTTTCTTGAATGGAAACTCACAAATAGCGTGAATGACACTCTTAGTTTGATTCTGCGTTCTGCTGGTTTCTATTACTGTGGAAATACTTCACACAGGTGAATTACGAACTCGGAAACTTGGCAAACTACATCAAAGGTGAAAATCGGAAACCTCACGGGCTTGAAAAAACTTATTGGCAAGTTTTGAAGTGGGTTGTTAGTCTTCGAGGTTTGTCCTTCTACCCACTCAGCTTCCAACATTCTTGTGGACTTAGGTCGACTATAAATACAACTGTGATTAAATTGAGAAGAGAATTCATAGGTGCCACAGACATTCCTCAGGCCTGAATCACGGTTTCATTAGCAAGTGAAAGCTTACAAGTTATGAAAGGAGTGTTAACTGCAACAAGGGATGACTTGACACAGAGAACGCTGCATTAACACCATTCACGACCAAAATATGCATTTGTTAGATCTATTAAGAAGGTCCTACTTGCATCTAACGTTAAAGACAAAATCGGAGGGTATCAAATTGGTACCCAGAAATATAACTGGTGTTTTTCATACCTACCTTTGCAGTTGTTTGTGGCTGGGTTTATGTAGCAGGTTTCTGCATATTGGCTGGATATCTGGAGCTGTGATTGCTATATGGGCTGACCATTGGCTGGTAGATTTACCTGCACTACATGGTAGAAGATAACTGAATATATTGTCCATAAATTGTTAATTTTCCACAGATCCAAATGATAGTAAAGCCTGTCAAACTTTATTTTTGCCACAGCGTCTTAATTATCACATTACATTTTCAGGAACTTTTAAAATCAATCTGCTTGACAAAATACATGTTTTTCTAATCTAGGCTTGAGAAAGCACTGAGTCTTTTAAGTTGCACAAACCTGTAAAACAGTATCTTATCACTATTAAGACAACTTACACAAGGAATAAAACAGCACTTAATAGTCTGTGTGCATAGCATATTAATAGGTAAATTGCTTGACATTTATTAGATTGTGGCAGAGAATGATCAGATAATACAACAAAGCACCAACCTGCATCTCAGATTTTGATGAAAGACAATGTCAATATTGTGTGAAAAGACACAATTCGAGAGAGAGCCATTTTGGAAAGAACTACAAAAATACCAGGGGCAGATTTACTATTCTTTCACTCAACACAGGCCAGCAAGCAAAGCTGCCGTCCTGCGTTGTGTGAAAGGGAAAGAGCAGAAATGCTCCATTTTTACAAAGATCTGGAGCATTTCTGCTCTGTCCTTGTGCTGATGAACTCTGTGCTGCCTAGTGCCACCACAGGCATCTCTGCAACATAGTGTAAGGGTGCCTGTGCTACAGCCTGGATTGTTCTTGTGCAGGACATTTTCCTGCACAAAAACAATCCTTAGTGGCATTTTCCTCTTTCTATGTGTACTGCAGAATGTAACGCAATGCTGCACAAGTAGGCTTCGCGTGGCTCTGTATATTCCAAATAAGACTTTGTGTTGTCCTGTGTCGCCTTGTGCGACGCAAGGGCGATGAAAATGATTAGTAAATCGAGGCTGGGATTTGCAAGCCATGATTCGATGAAAGAATGTAAGGAGTCACATTTAACACCTATTTGCTATATAAACAGAATAGGTTGTGTGAGGAATCCCTGTTTCAAAAAGACAGAGGGGAGGCACCAACTAAAACCAGGCTACATTTTGTAAATAGGTAGGCCAGGGCTGTGTGAGGTGACAAGACCTAAGAGATGCATGAATGAAATGCCAATGAGAACCGAGGAGAAATGTTCTAGGCAGGTTAATGTGAAGGACCACAGCCTATTTTCAGTGTATCAGAAGGGCATGAGCAGTTAACATGGCATTCTCGGCCACATATTTCAGAGTCAGGTCAAGATGTTCTGGTGGGGCAGGAAGTGCTGCATACAATGGAGGAGCCCAACTTGCACATGGTGCTGTGCAGTGTTCAGCTTTGAGCAGACCATTGGCTGGCAGTAGACGTATCATCACATCAATTAGTAAAGCGCAGCTGGCTCGATCATAATCTAATTGATAAGGTGCTACTGACAGAACTAATGCATTATGCCCAAACCTTATACCATAACCAACGAAACATAGACAACCACGGTAATGTTGGCGGAAATGATTAGTCTTCTAGGCTGACAGGAATTGATCAGTCCACTGAATCTGAAGCAGCCCTACAATGTCACCATTGCCACCCAGGTCAACGAGACTTCCAATCTGCTGATGAAAAATGATCATTCCAGTGTCAGCCACAAATATGATTCACAATCAACAGTGTGTAGAACATACTGAAAAACTGGGAACCTGCTTGGACCTCTTTGATACCAGTCAAACGCACATATCAGGGCAGGTGGCAGAACAAACAAATGCTGGGAATAACAGCACCAGGCATACTTCCTGGGGCCGCATTACACAAGGTGCCCCGGGGACTTAACTGGCGTTTGCGCCTGCTTTGTATTCCCCCGGGGCACTTTGGTATTACAGAAGGGGCTGCAGACGCTTGTGAGTCCCCTACTTTAATACCAAAAGTGCTGGCGCACAAACAGTGTCAACGCTTCCTTATGAGGGGGTTCCCTCATTTGCATCGAGGCTCTAGAGGACGTGAGACAGGGAGAAGAACACCCTGCAGACAACAAGGCCATGTATACCCGGTGACCTAAGGAGAGAGGACGCTACAGTCCGGATCGCTATTGCTCAGGAAATTAACCGTAGCACCGGCCAGGTGTTATTTTGTGCTATATCGCAATAGTTTTTGTCGGGACAACAGGTGTGAAAGACACGGAGAGCACCTGGAAGCTTGTCTTTCTCTACAAATCTCACTATTGGTCAGTAGTGGGATGAGTATTAATGAAATATAATTGATACTCAGAATCTGCTTGCTTTGCTTCTTCCCTAGGATCTGCCATTTTCCTGACAGCAAATACAAGGAAGGGGAAAACGCCCGAAAGGAAACCCCAGCGCCACGACCACAAGAGAGGAGTGATGGAACTCCAGGACTGGTCAAATGGAATGTCTTCTGTTTATTCACTTCCTTAATAATTTTCACCCTCAACCATCGCATAATACCAAGTGCCTAATAAACAAATTAGACACCTTCAATACTTGTGCTGTGTTCTGTTCTGTAAGCCTGTTACATCACTGCTAGAATTCTCAAGGCCATATAACAGTGCCTAATGCTACCCTTACCCCTAAGTGTACTACCAACTTACCAGCAATTAAATGGTTATGCATGAAACCTCTCATACTAAATTTTTTCAATATTATAAATAGTACATGTAACATGCTCTGCTCATTACTAAGCAGGATGTAAAGCTGCCATTAGCTCTGTGGCATGTGCCTTTCTTGTAGGACGTTTTTGGGGGACCTGGTGCCAAGTGTTGATCCATTCTGTGATGTAGCACCTCATGGTTTTTCTGCTGAAAGTGGTGTTCCTCATGTGTACAAACAAATTGACACTGCAGTGGAGAATGCGGCAGACACTTCCTGTTGGAAATGTTCCTCTCGAGCATGGACATATGGAAATGTCATCAAGGATATATAGTCAATGATAGCACTCAGCCCTCCTGGAGTCATGTGTCCCCTTCCACTCCCAAATCGTCCCCTTAATGGATAAAATCACTCTTTTATCAAACAAATCATCATTGTGTCTGACGAAATCATATGCAATTTTTTCTGTTTATTCTTTGAGTTGATTCATCCAAGTCCATTCGGACAATTTTTGTGGAAAACATCCAAAACAAAGCGTCAAATCTTAAAACACCAATATGTTAAAAATTAACAATTAATGATCATCCCCCATACATTTTGGACTACTCAGTCCTTCATCAGGAGTGAATTTCTATGAAACCAAAAGAGAATAATGCTAACATGTTACTTCATAAACATCAAATTAATCTGGATCAATGACCCATTACGCTCAATATTCATGTCTTACCCATGGTCTTAAGATTGTTGTGTGTTGTCATCCTATATCTCCTCCTCTGTTTAATCCTGAAGTCACTGTTTGCAGGATGTTTTTCTGCAATCTGTCCAGTCTGAGCTCATATCCACACTCTCCGTATGAAACATCTAAGAGAATATGTCCAGTGTTATAAATACTTCGAGAAATAAAATTGCAAATATAACACTGAAAAATGTACCATCATCCCCATAGTAATCTGTATCTGCTCTAAGTGCACGTTCTCCAAATGTTAAAAGCTTTCTTACATGTACGTTCCCATTACCAAAGTGCTCCATGTCGGTACTTCAAGATTAATCCCAAGTTAACGTACATGATCTGTGTTCGCGTTCGCCAAAAGTTTGACAAGCACCAGTCAAGTGCATGACAAGTGCGTTCCAATTATCAGTAGCTCATGCAATTAGCCTCAATAAAAATGTTCTAATACCCGATAGTTCATATGAAAATTAATGAAGCTTACCTAACATATAATAACAAAGACAAAGATCTTCTTCCAAGCGTATTCAACGAGCGCCATGTTTCCTATACCCCTTAAAAAACAGTGCTGCATAATGAAACTATGAAAAGGAGTACCTTCAACAGATACCCTATCGAGTCAGCTATCTTGTAGAGATAATGAAGTGCTGATGTATAATGCTGTGTGTGTTAGTCTTTCCACTATCCTGTTGGTTGAGAATAACAAAGAGAACAGCTCTTATGCACAGTACCACATTTGTAAAGGAACTATTCTTTCTTTTTAGAACAAAATTGAACTCCATTGTCAGACTGCAAACATTTGAGAAAATCTTCTCTTGGGCAAATTTTTTTCCAACCAGAGGAGATAACCCCTACACAGCCAATTTCAGGCCAACGAAAAAAAATGTCTGTCGCTACAATTAAATATGGAGTAAAATTTCTTTCCTCTTAAAGGTTCCATAATGTTTATTGCAATTTCTTCCCATGGTTCATGGGGTAACTTCCAACCAACCATGCGAGTGACAATGGATTTATATATCCTATCACTATCTGAACAATCATTGCGCAATTGCATATTTCACTCAATCTCCAAATTTTTATGAGGCCATCCAAAAGCTTCTTTGAACCTTTCTATGGTCTTCAAAATTCCTATATGACCCACGTGAGCAAAATAGATTCAAATTCTAGGTAGAAAATAACTTAGCCCCTGACAGTATTGATATCATCTCTACAATCTTGGGAAGAGGGAATTAAGACACTACAATCTCCTTATTTAAACCTCTACCTTCAATACAAAGCCTAATAGCCCACTTGTTTTCCTCACCACTACCCCAGTAGCAAACCATGCTGTGGCCTCTACTGGAGCTACCACAACAACCAACTGTAGTCTTTTTAGCTCCTTTCATACATCATCCTGCACTTTCAGAAGCATTTTGCAGACATTAGACACCACCAGGACAACACCACTTTAGGTTTTAGCTTATGTATAATTTTTAACACAACCTAGCTTATTTATAATTAACTCAGGGCATATTTTCTCACAATTATTATTCTCTTCTGACACTTGAAATACACACACCTGTTGATTAGCATTAGCATCAAGGTAAATCTCTAATCCCTCTTGATGGGGGCAGCTCCAAATACAGTCACCCTTCACAGATGCATATAACTTTCTAACTTTCCAGAAGTTATCCTCCCTCTGCACTCCAACAGTAACAAATCATATCCATGTTTTGCCATCTATAGCCACCAGGACTGATATCCAAATGACGCGGAGTGACTTTGTTCAAACATGGGATCTGAATAAGCTTTGACAAACTATTCTTAGGTTTAAGAACAAATTGAACATTAGCATAATATGAATGTTAATTACTTTCACTATCTCCAGCCAATTACTTTTCAATTTGTTTCCCACTTGTAGAAGCACCTCGTTGTGCAGCTTCTTCACCTCCCCACCTTTCATATTCCTATCTGAGCTGCAACAACATTTAGCAAAATGGCTGTTATGACAGCATCTGCTATTGATGGCGCTAATTGCAGGAAATTCCTTATTATTGGCCTTGTGTCCTACCGACCACATCGATAGCATTGGCCTTAAAAATTGTTAAAACCTCAAATACTTGTCTTTACTTCAACAGTATTCACTTTAAGCTTGACATCAGACTTTATACTATTTCATATTTCTAGTTTATCCACAGAAACCACCATGTGTGCCATTCTTTTCACAGTTGAAAATAAATCCTCCAGGTGTGGATCATCTTTTAATCAGAGTTCTTTTCGGATTTTATCACTCTTCAAACTAAGTAAAGATTGGTCTCTCATCCACTCTTCAGACATAGCGCTAATCTTACAAGGCACAGCCAGTTTTTCTAATGATGTAATAGACTCTTCCACTCTCAGCTATCTAGAAATGTACCAATGCGATGAAGATAGTGTAAATCCAACTTCTTAATAAAAACCTTTCGGCTGGCTTCAGGTAAATTTTGGAAAACTTGCTTACCATCTTTCTCCAACGCATAGCATAATTATGACATACGTTCTTCTGTTCCGACCACCTTAAGTGGGGATCACCAGGATGAGCCAAAAAAATTGAAAAGGGAGTTAAACTTTGCATGCTGTCCATCACCACTTATCTGACCCTTGGATTGAAAACTAGAAAGTTGAAACTTATGTACAAAAGCTGAAGGAGAAGAAAACCAAATTCTATATATAAATATAGGGTGCTTGTCACCACAGAAAAAATCAGACAACAATTCCACAAACAGTTATATGACATGACAACTATTGGAAATGCCTTTTTCTAGAGTACAGTGGGTGTATATGTCTCCATTGCCAGATATGAGGCATCACAATTACAATATAGGTGTTCAAATTCTAGTGCAGCTTTTTCTTCTGGCTGAATAAATAGTGCACCTGTCACAGTTGGAGGCACACCCACACTATACCTTTGGAACTAAGGAGGGGAGTAAAACACCATTTTAACAAAGAATACTGTGAATGTTGCACCCCCAAATTTCCAAAAATGAGCAGCAGTTAACATTAGGCAAAGCAGGAATATGTAGATAAAGTTAGCACTTGAATTGTAAAACAATAAGTGCCGGGCCCAGTGTTTTGGTCCAGTGGCCGTGGCCGGCGCTACAACTATTTGAGGTGCCAAATTCTAATGTTGGGTAGTCTTAATTCCCCCTGATACCACTTTCACTCGCCATCAGATACTCCCTGCCCCTTTTCCTCACCCTTGCAGGTTCTTTTTTTATCCCTGCACTACCTTTTTGTCACTGCTGTTCCGTTTTTCTCTTCCGCTTCCTGTAATCTGGGTGAAAGTCTGATGAGGGAAAATAAGTGCTGGTCCACAAAAATGAGCGCCAGTGAGTCCCACCTGCAACCCCCAGCTCTAATGAAGCACTGGGTAAAGTATTAACTTTGCAAACACAAGGGCACAATGGACGGAGCACTAAAGCTTTTCAGACACTCACCCCCAGTCACAGATCTGGGTTAAATCCATCATCGTTCTTTACCTCACTTCACCACCTCAATTCAGACCCAGCTATATGCAAATCAGTCTTGACCCTGTGCCTCATGGGAACAGTCCAGCCTGAACTGCCAAGCCAGGTCTTCCCTGAACCAGAAACAAGCATCCTGGGACCTGATTCGGGGTAACACCCCTCATCAGTCAGGCTAGCTTGAATCCAGTGGCAAAGTGAGCAAGGGACCCACGCCTGGGCATACCCTGCCAACTTAGGGCGAAAAAAGCAAACACAAGATCATGGACGGAGCGCTAAAAATTTTCAGACACTCACCCTCAGTCACAGATCTTGGTTAAATCCATCATCGTTCTTTAGCTCACTTCGCCACCTCAGTTCAGACCCAACTATATGCAAATCAGTCTTGACCCTGTGCCTCATGGAAACAGTTCAGCCCGAGCCGCCATGCCTGGTCATCCCTGACTCGGAAACAAGCATCCTGGGACCGTTTTTGGGGTAACACCACTCATCAGCCAGGCTAGCTGGAATCCAGTGGCAAAATGAGCAAGGGACCTTCGTCTGGGCATAGCCTGCCAACTTAGGGCGAACAAAGCACACACAAGGAGATAATGGATGGAGTGCTGAAGCTTTTGAGACACTCACCCCCAGTCACTGATCTGGGTTAAATCCATCATCGTTCTTTAGCTCACTTCGCCACCTCAGTTCAGACCCAGATATATGCAAATCAGTCTCGACCCAGTGCCTCATGGGAACAGTCCAGCCCGAACTGCCAAGCCAGATCTTACCTTTACCGGAAACAAGCATCCTGCGACCGGTTTTGGTGTAACATCCCTCATCAGCCAAGCTATCTTAATCCAGTGGCAAAGTGAGCAAGGGACCCACGCCTGGGCATACCCAGCCAACTTAGGGCAAATTAAGTAAGCACAAGGTGATAATCAGTGGAGCACTGAACTTTTCAGGCGCTCACCCCCAGTCACAGATCAGGGTCAAATCCATAATCGTTCTTTAGCTCACTTCGCCACCTCAGTTCAGACCCAGATATATGCCAATCAGTCTTGACCCAGTGCCTCATGGGAACAGTCCAGCCCGAACTGCCAAGCCAGGTCTTCCCTGAACCGGAAACAAGCATCCTGGGACCGGTTTTGGGGTAACACCCCTCATCAGCCAGGCTAGCTTGAATCCAGTGGCAAAGTGAGCAAGGGACCCACGCCTGGGCTTACCCAGCCAACTTAGGGCAAACGAAGTAAACACCAGGAGATAATGGGCGGAGCGCTGAAATTTTCAGGCGCTCACCCCCAGTCACAGATCAGGGTCAAATCCATAATCATTCTTTAGCTCACTTTGCCACCTCAGTTCAGACCCAGATATATGCCAATCAGTCTTGACCCAGTGCCTCATGGGAACAGTCCAGCCCGAACTGCCAATCCAGGTCTTCTCTGAACCGGTAACAAGCATCCTGGGACCGGTTTCAGGGTAACACCCCTCATCAGCCAGGCTAGCTTGAATCCAGTGGCAAAATGAGCAAGGGACCCTCGTCTGGGCATACCCTGCCAACTTAGGGCAACATAGCAAACACTAGGAAATAATGGACGGAGCGCTGAACTTTTCAGACACTCACCCCCAGTCACAGATTAGGGTTAAATCCATCATCGTTCTTTAGCTCACTTCGCCACCTCAGTTCAGACCCAGCTATATGCAAATCAGTCTTGACCCTCTGTGTCATGGGAACAGGCCAGCCCTAACTGCCAAGCCAGGTTATGAACAGCACCAGGTTCTACACATTTTTCAATTGTTGTCAATGAAATAATGATGGAGGCTATGCAGGATTACACGCAGGTAGATCTTTATTTGCCTTATCCACCAAGTGATCCCAACAGTCCTCACTTATCACTCTAGAACCTGCTGACAAATTGGCATTGGAAAGTACTGATATAAATGTAAGATACCACAATAACATAACTTTACAACACATTACATACCAAAGCATGACATAACATAGACTTAACATAATACAACATAACAATATGATCGCAGTTTTAGAACTATTTGAGAAATATATGCTATGCACACCTGTGTGACACCATAATACTAATCTGAACTCTTACTAATTATGATGGTTACCTTTTCTCACCACGCATACTGATGAATTATATGCTTCATAGAAATACAATTTGTGGAATAATGTTTCTTCATTTTCTTTAAAATGATTTTCTACATGTATGTACTTGATGACAATATAAAGCACTATGTAATCCCTTTTTGAAATCTTAATGGGTACTTTTGACTTTACCCAGTAAGAACATAAATTAACTTAACAATGCTCTTCAGTCATCCTTGTAACACACTCATCAGCAGGTTTAAGACTGGTAGAAAGACATTGCCAAAATGAAATTTACATGTAACAAACATGTAACTGGTTTGATGTAAAGTCCACCTTTCAAGCCTGTGACTTACTTTTCATTCTACAGTATACCCCATGACATGGGATTAACCCCATTAGCGCTCAATGACTGGAGTTAAGTTTTCTACTACGATTCATCCACTAAGCTACCACTAAGCGACTAGCCTTGCAACATCTGGTACTTCACTGCCTTTTTGTGGTAAAAAAAGGCACTCAATATTTTTCCACAAGTGCTGTCTTTTCTCTGTGCGAACACTCACTCAACACCATTAACACTGCCTAAAGTCAAATTTAAAATAGGTCAGGGTTTCTATTGACATTTTTACTTGATATGGAATTTATGAGATTACATTGAAAATAGATTACAAAAAATATATGACAGTGGTCACTACATACTTTTAGAATGTGAGTACGTGAATATGTTGAAAATCACCATAGCTTGGAAAAAGTAAATATAAAAACATTTCTGTCAAAATTCCTAGCGATTTCAGTGAACATTGCCAGCTTGGGGGCAAGATGAAGGCTGACGTTTGTAGCAACATTTGAATTACGTATTTTAGTTATTAAAAAAATCTTTAAGATAGAGAACTGTATTTTTTTAAATAAAATGTGGTCTATGCTTGTGTTTTTGCTGCATGATAAAGAAGGACAATTTTGTAGATTATTTCAGTAGCCCTAGTAACTCCTCTACTTTCCACAGATATTTCCTCCTTGACTTATAAACGTAGACACAATCCAAGGCAGGATTCTCTATAGTAAACACTGAAAATAATTAAGTGGTGGAGTGTGTCCACTCCAGCTATCTCTATGTGAGGACCCAAGAGGCATACCAAGTTAAGTAGCACTGAGTTGGCTAGTAGTAACAGTACACATTACATTACACATTCCTATTGCTAGCACAATTTGCATCAACATTGCCAGAATCCAAAGATTGCTAAGGTGCCAATTCAATTTTGAATGGACATTTGCAATAACTTTGTGACTCACAGACCAGTTGTGTTGCGGCTTCTCAGTCTGTATAGGCTATATGCCACCATAATCTGTGAAAGGGGCTTTCAATACATTTTAGGGTCTGGCACTCACTCTGCTCTACCCTGCACCTAGCTATCCCTCAAGCGCTGCCTCAGGTTACTATCCACAGTCAAATGGTCAGGTAGAAATGGTCAATCAGAGCCTAGAGCAACATCAGAGGTGCTTCTAGCATGCCACAAAAAACAACAGGGAAGAATACCTATTCTTAGCAGAGTTCTTGTATAACAAAGTCCCCCCATTTTATTGCATGCAGGTCTTACATTAACTTCTTCTCTACTGTCTACTCCTCTTGAATCTCTCAGCTGGCTGTTTTTCCTGGGCTCTTGGCTGCTGCTTATTCTCTCTTCAACTCCAAAATGGCATCACCAAGCTTAGGGTTTGCAGCTGCCTTTTAAGGCAACTCTGCCGCTACTCCACTTCAGGCTTTCATTCTCTTTTCTTTTTCCTTTCCATCATGGCTATTCCTAGTTTTTCCTGACTTTCCCAATCCATTATATTTCCTGTCATGTGGTATTTGATATAATTTCCTTTTCCTGTTCTTTTACTCTCTTAAAAGCCTCAGTCTGGTTTGGGGGGGGGGTCGCGAGAAAACCATGTTCCTTTGCTTGTTTTCTTGCTCCCTCCACATGCTGATCCTGACTCCACGGTCCTGAAGAATTCCACTTTTGGATTCTCGATTCCTGTTTTTCCTCAATCCTCTGAAGTCTTCGTCCAGCAAGGAGTTTTTACATGCCTTGGGTTTTTTTCATTTGAAAATGTGTCAGCTTCTCTAGAGCACTTACCTACCATATATTCCAGCATGCGGTGGCATTGTGGCTTTCAGAAACAGTCACCTGCACGCAGCAAAAAACTTGGTCTGGATTTTGGGTAAGCATCCAGAACTAAACACCAGTAAATAAACAAGCATTTCCTCCACATTATATGCATCTGCCCAATGTTGATTGACCAATGTAGAAGCCTATTAGGGTGAAAGTTTCTTGACCTGGGAATCAGATCCTGTAGGACTGTACTTGTGGAGTCAATGGACCCAAGTAATATAAAGTTGTACATTAGATTAGTGCAGTTTTGGGCTATTTAAAAAAATATTTTAACTGATTAATATTGCGTAATGAGTGAACTTGGAGGGGGGTTGTCCTGGCACTTGATCTCAGGCAGTGTATACACCGGCATTTTTAGACACATTTATATGAGCAGGTAAACTGCAAGGTCGGGCTGCTAGGGTCCCCTATAGTGGCTGCTCCCTATACCGTCATATTAAGGTAATAAATTACTCAACTTGGCACTTTCGTCTTGCACATCGGCTCTTTATTAAAGCACAGCTTCCTATATAGGTACCATATTTGACTGAAAACCATTGTCCACTTAGCATAGCACCTACTCCCGCTGCTTGAATTTGCACACAAGCACTTTAACACCTACAGTGGTGTTTTTAGCAGAACGATAAATGGCAGTACTATAAATTTGTCGCTGCTTGATCAAGTCATCTCGAGACTTTATTTCCTGTATTTGGCGTTTTTATTCAAATGGACAGGAAGGGTTGAAGGAAAATGCAAAGGCCCATAAATATGATGATCTATGGCTGAAGTAGATTTATGATGTTTTTGTATTTTGTTTTCTCTTATTGTTTTGTATTGTGTACTGTGCTGTGTTTATGGTTTCAATTGACTAATATATTATTTTAAAAAATAGGTCTCGCATTTGCAAAAGTTAGATTTAATGGCACTGTAAATTGTGTATTTTACCCATGTGTTTTGGTTTGGAGTGGCGCGGATGTATGTGGTGTGAAGTGGAATTATGTGGGTTGGATTGGAATTGTTAGTTGTGGAATTGTGTGGTGTGGAGTGGATTTGTGGAGTGGAATTATGTAGCACGGTGAGCACTGTAATTATATGGATAGTAATTATGTGGTATTGAGTGTACTGAAATTATGTGAAGTGGGATTATGTGTCATGGAGTGTAATTATGTGGAATGATATTTTGTGTTGTGGAATGGTATGTAGTGGAGTTTAATTATGTGGTGAGCTGTTGAATTTTGTGGCATGATGTGGAATTCTGTGGTGCGGACTGGATTTATGTGGTGTGCATGTGTAATTTTATTGCTGATTTGAATTGTGTGGGTTGTTGTCAAATTATGTGGTGTTGAATGGAAATGTGTAGAGACGAATTGTGTCGCGTCGAGTGAAATTATGCTGAATGGAATTATGTGGCTGGTATGACGTGTATTTGTATGGAATGTGTTACCAAGTTTAAAAATTATGAAATATAATCACAAAGTAAGGCAGCCTTTGGTTGCACACAAAATCACAAAAGTAAAACAATTGCTTCCACTAAAAAATGTTGGAAAGGCACAAACATCGCTTCAGTTTCAGACCCAAACAAGGAGGAGCTGCAAACAAAACATACGTGTCCAACATGAGCAGGGAAAAAAGAAAATAGTTACAAGACCAAACACTTCAACACACTGGTGGAAACTTACCAGTAGTTAGGAGCTGCTCTTTGGGCATTAACAAACAATAAGATGTCCCACATTTTTAAGCAGTTTATGAGGTGCCCATGAGCATCTTTACGAAACCACACTGTAACCAATGTTGTATTAAATCTATTACAAAGACAAACATTGACAAAGCCAACAGGTCTGGTGGTGGCCCCAGCCTTTTAGCAATACCTGTTTTGGCAGGGCTTTTGCAAAACTTACTGTTGTGGAAGTTTCTGGGTCCTAGCTTGATAGAGGTACTTGATATACGAGGCCAAAACAGTTTAATAATTTCAATTATGTTATTGTGTCAATTAAAAATACTTGAGATTCACAACACTATTTAGCATATGTAGTTTTTGTTAATGCTTAATTTAAAATGTACCCGCATATTAGTAAATCTATATTCACCAGTTTCCCAAAAGCAAGCGGGTCCAAACTTCGCTCTGCACAACTTAATATAAGTATCATACCATAAACTACCTAAGCAAAACAGTACACCGCTGCGTAAAATATGAGCAATTTTATGTTTAAGGCAGTGGTGAATTCAATCAACAGCTGATGATCTACTGTAACAAAACCAGTGTGTTCATGATAAGGTTTATAAAATACTTTATTCTAGGCTGTGACTGCATAAAATTAACACTTGTTCATTGTTTTTCTTTCAAATGTAGTATTTACTGAAAAGCAGATTAGTCGTTGACCTGCATCATATCCCACAAAGAAATGTCAATGCAGCTATAAAACTAAACTTAATTTTGTCAAACATAAAAAACAAAGCCGGAAAAAAGTCGGGAAATGTAAACAACTGAAGAAATACCACAAGTAACCACCTTTTCTGAAACAGTAATGGGAGACAGAAAACTGGAAAAAATCGGGACTTTTTGAAGAATGGATAAAAGGTGAATAAGCATTTCCAATGGAATAAGTCCCGCATTTGTGAGGATTTGCGCTATTGGCATTGTAAATGACAATACCTTTTACTTACATCTTGGTTTTTAAACATAAATAAAAGGAATTGTCATTTACAATGCCATTAGCTTAAACTCTCACAAATGCGAGATCGATTGCGTTGCAAATGCTTGTTTTTTTAAGCGGATGGGAGAGTAATGGTGAAGGAAGCAACACAGGGGCGTGGGTGGGGGAGGTAACAAGGGAGGACAAAGGGGGAATGAGTTGGGGGAAGCAACACAGAGGGCATGGGTTGTAGAAAGCAGAAGACGTAAAGAGCACAGAGAATGGGTAGCCATCGGTGTAAGAGAGCAAAGTGAAGTAGGTGGTGAGAAAGCAGACAGGCAAGAAAGTAATCGGAGGGATGGGGAGCCACACGAGGGCGAGTAGGGTGGAGAGAAGCACATGGGTAACAGACAGCAGGTGGAGAGAAGTACACTTACTGTCTGAAACAACTTGGCCTAATCTTGCCAATGCCGCAGACCGCAAGGAATGATTGTATACACAGGTTGGGCAGTGCTAGACTGCTCAGTGAACATACAGGCTGTAAATTATATGCTTTATTCACATAACACAATAATGCGTACTTAACAGTCTGAACATTCCGCCCAGGGAGATGGTGACTTGCCGACAGTTACATGAGAGCTAGTCCCTTGGGGAGGAAGTCATTTGCAGAGTATAAAGTGATTAGCTATTGTTTCTGTTATTTCCAATTCTGTTTTCCGAAACTTTGCATTAAAATAATGCTGTAGTCATATTGCATGGGCTCTGTGTTGCGTTGTTGGTATAGCGCCGTACGGCCTGTGGGAATGGAGGCCTAGCGCAGCGCTAAAAAGAACCACACCACTCGGTTGCTAGTTGTGGCGGGAGGCACCCGAGCGTTCTCCACGTCTTTTATTTAATCCCTCGGGACGCGCCCGCCCCGAGGAGTGTGTGTGTCGATACAACTTATAGGAGAGCCCAAGTGGCTCTCTACATCCCTCCATTTCTTTAGCTCATGTCCATCATACGTCACATGCTCAGGGCAATGTGCACACAAAGTGTCTGAACCATTGGCTTGGTACATGGTTCGGCCGGAGACCATACTTCTGGCTCCGGGAGCAGGAACTGATCCCTGTTTCTGCCTGAGTGTTCAGCATTCGCATACCTTGAGTGTCTTGGTTGCGAATCTCAGAGGTTTTCACAGCAGCGCCAGCCTTTGGACCCTTCAGATTCTAGGTTTGGGGTTGGTGTTCCTAGTGGACTGCCGCATTGGTAACTTCTTGACCATTCTGGCCCTGGAAGTTCTTCTGGGTCTGTGTGGTGCTCTTGTGCTTTCTTGAACCACGCCACATTTCTGGTGACCCCTTGTTGACCCTTTTCGTGCGGAGACCATTGTTCCCTGAAGGCGGATCAATTTCCATACCTCCAGCTCATATGGAGTACAAAACTTCCATTTGGGATGTTTGTCTTTGATCACAACGACATCGCCTACTTTCACCAATGGCGTCTTAGCCCCCCTGGCAAGACTAGCTTTCTGATTCGTCACTTCCCTCCGGGCCTGTACTGCCGCGTCATCTCTTTCGGGAGGTCCCCATGTGGGGTCGGTTGGGATGCAGTTCCGTGGGGCTCGCCTGAAGAGTAGATGAGAGGGTGCACAGCGAATGGTGCTGTAGGGGGTCTGCCGATAGGCATCTAAGAATTGATGTCTCCTTCCACGTCTTCTCCCTGCTCCACGGAGATGTGCAGCTCCCGGTTGAGCGTTCTCATGAAGCGCTCAACCTCCCCATTTGCTTGCGGCCACTTAGGGGTGATTTTTCGGCATTGAATGGCTCTTTTCTCCAAGTACTCATGAAATTCTCGTCCTTGAAAGGGGGGGTCCATTATCAGACCTGATTTCTTCTGGGAGGCCTATGAACGCGAAGGTCTTGTCAATCATCTTTTGCACTTGTGTGAAGGCCGTGCATACAACCACCTACACTATCGGGAACTTTGAGAATGAGTCTATCAATACCAGGGTGCTGCGGCTGTCGGGGAAACTGCCAAAGTCAATGCTGATTTTGGATCATGGCGTCTCACTCGGTTCCTCTGTGATGACAGGTGCGGGATCACCCCCTGTTATGGTGCATGAGTGGCAGTGTCTTATTTTTTCTTCTAACATGGCATCCATGCCAGGGAACCATACCTTGTTCCGGAGGCGTGCTTTGGTTTTCACCATCCCTTGATGTCCGACGTGTGCCAGTTTCACAATTTGATCCTGTAATTCTCTTGGGACTACATAGACGTGGCATCTCAGCACAACCCCATGCTCTCCTTCGCTCAGTTCACTGCGGACCCTCCATACTTGCTGTTGTGCATGATTATCCTTGGCGTTGAGTGCTTGTGCCCCATCCAAGAAGTGGGCCCAGCTGTTGGCCTGCAGAGCATTCTTGACTCTTGCCAACGTTTCATCTCTGGCTGTGGCTAGCCCGATCTTTTCGAGTGTCACAGCTTGGGGGCAGGCATCCTGAGTGATCATTCTGAAGAATGCTTCAGTGCGCTCTATGTCTGAGGGCATGTGTCGAATGTCTGTCACTTCCGGGTGTCTTGAGAGAAAGTCTGCGGGATTGTGCGCTCCACGACGGAAGATAACTTTAAATCGGTAGGCTTGCAGTTGTACCGCCCATCTTTCTATCCTGAGGGGGCACCAGTCTTGTTTTTCATGCAAATAGAGGAATTAACGGTTTATGGTCCATCACCACTTGGAACTTTTGTCCGTAGAGGTACAGGTGGAAGTGTTGGCATGCCCACTTAATAGCAACGGCCTCTCTTTCAATCTGGGCGTACCTCCTTTCTTTGTCCGAAAGGGCTCGACTGGTATATACGACAAGTGCCCTGGTATCTCGACTGCTTTCCTGGAGAAGAACTGCCCCAAGACCAACGGGGCTGGCGTCTACAACCAGTTCGGTGCACCTTCCTGGGTGAATATATGCCATGACCGTTTTGTCCATTAGTGCCGTTTTGATGGCATGGGTCTCGGAGTTAGCTCAGATAGACCACTCCCATGTGCTTCCATTGTGTGTGAGGGCTCTTAGCGGCTCAGACAGTGAAGCTAGATTTGGTATGAACCGGCCGCATTAGGTGGCCATGCCTAGAAAACTGCGAAATTCAGTTGGGGTAGTTGGTGTACTGGCTGACCGAATGGCTGTTGCTTTCTTTGGGTCCACTCTCAGCCCTTCTCGTGAGATGATGTATCTAAAAAAGTCTATGGATTCCTGATAGAAGGAGCATTTAGCCTAGTGTAGAGTTAAACCGCAATCTTCCAGACTTTGGAGTGTGGCCCGCAGGTGTGTATAATGGTCCTCTAGAGTGTTTGAGAACACCAAGATGTCGTCACTAAGATTAATGACTCCCTGCAACCCAGACAGGGCTTCCCTAAAGGCATTTTTGAAGACTTCTGCGGTCAAAGACACCCCGAAACTCAGTCTTTTGTACCTCCGGAGGCCCACGTGGGTGGAGAAGGTGGTGATGTATCGACTCTCCTGCTCCAGTTCCAGCTGATGGTATCCAGCGTTCAAATCAAGTTTTGAGAACCATATGGCCCCGTTGAGATCAGCCACTATGTCGTCCATTGTGGGCGTGAGATGCAGTTCTCTTTTGACTGCTTGATTTGGGAGGCGCATATCCACGCACAGCCGGATGGCCCCGGGCTGTTTGGGCTTTGGTGCAATGACTAATGGTGACACTCACGGAGTTGGTCCGCATACCTCCTCGATAACGTTGAGGTCTTCCAGTTTCTTCAGTTCCGCTTCTACTTGAGGACGTAGATGGAAGGGCACTCTCCTGTGACTCAGGGCTGACAGTCGGGTTGATATGTAATTTGAATTGTTTGCCCTTGAGCTTTCCCAGACCCTCGAACAGTCTCAGGAATTCCTGCAGGATAGCTTCGGCGTGGAAATAATGTACTTGATTCGCAAAAAAGACCAGGCCCAGGGTCTCTGCTGTGTGACAGCTGAGTAAAGTCCCCTTCTTCCCTTCGGTGATTTGGAACCTGGCTTTCGTGGTGTGTTTGTCGCTGGTGATTTCTGTTTCAATCACCACTCTGAGTGGCTGAGTCCCTCTATATGTGTATATTCTAGCCTCTGTGGGGTCGAGTGGGGGGCATGGAGATAATTGCTCATATTGTTCTGAATCCATGACATTCACAGACACCCCAGTATTGATCAGCGCTTGGACGGTTGATCCGGCTACTGTGAGGGAACACATGGGGGGCGTCTCTTCAGTTTGTCTGATCGGCTGACTAAAGATATGACGAACACATCATTGTCATCTTCTTCCATGGCAAACCCTTGCCCTAGTGTCGGACCCACCTCGTGGGCCTGCGGGTCGTTGAGTGATAGCTGTCGCAGTTGTAGCGTTGCCCCGCGTGGCTTGATGTATGTTGATCAAAACCTGCTGTTCCTGTACAACTTCGCAAAGTGGTTAGGTTTCCCACAGTGGGAGCAGATCTTCCCTTTTGCGAGGCATAGCCCAGCCTGAGGGTGTTCTGTTCCACAGTTTCCACATGCTGCACCCGCCTGAGGCCTTGTGGGTGCAAGTGTGGCGATTGGGCGCCGTTGAATGGCTTCAACCCTTTCTTCTTTGACTGGAGTGTATCTGGGAGTATGAGATGCTGTGGCGTCTGTCTGTGGGCCCACGTCACCCTCCTGCTGTGGTGTACTCATTGTTGTGTTAGTTTACTGTTGCAGAGTCTGCTTCCTGGCAGTGTGCAGTCTTTATATTTTCAGTGGTGGCCTTATGCAGTTGTAACATGCACCTGTGATGTATCCTTAACTGTCTTTGGTTTTGCTGGCGTGTGATTTTTATTTTTTTTAAGTGCAGGGTTAGTCTCACACAACTTCAGCGACCAGGCTCATGAGACAGCAGGGGGCGCTGCAGGCACGTAACAAGCTGTGGTTGCAGGGCCTCAGCACGCTCACCTGCTTTAGGCTGTGGGGGTCGTCAGGTTGTCTTCTGCCCGCACAGCTATAACCTTCTCCCCAGCTGTCGGAGAGCGTGTGGCAGGGCGTGGCCACTCGTTGGTTATTGTTTCCTTGCAGCGTATCCAGCAGTGTGCACAGCCTCACGCTGCCTGTGTGTGATGGCGATGCATGGGCGGAGGTGCTGGGCCACCATCGGGAGCAGATGTGAGGGAGGCTGCCGATGGGCGTGATGTCAGCCAGGTCAGCGGGGCCAGTTGGTGATGCGGCTGTGCTGCCGTCCCGAGCGCCGGGGTGGCACGAGGGAGCCTCTGTGGAACCCTGCAGGTATGGTGGTGATGTGCGGTGTTCAGTATGGCCCTCGTCGCCAATGTAGCGCGGCCTGTGGGAATGGAGGCCTAGCGCAGTGCTAAAAAGAACCACATCACTCGGTTGCTCAGTTGTGGCGGGAGGACCCCGGTCTTCACGTCCTTTTTTTAATCCCTTGGGATGAGCCGAGGAGTGTGTGTGTGTGTGTGTGTGTGTGGATCCAAATTATAGGAGAGCCCGGATGGCTTTCTACAGTTGTGGTGCGACCTCCCTGGAGGCGGGATGCAAGAGCATGGAGGTGACAAGCGGCTCCTTTGTGATATGGTTTTGCTAGGCATGGTCTTAGAGTGCCATGGGGAGGGTACATTCTGAACTCTGGTCATGTACTTAACTTAATTAGGGAGATGGCTGTTGTGTGCAGATCCCCATACCTTCTGCCGCATCCCCCAGCCTTCAAGTGATATCCCCATGCAGTAAAATACGAGGGAAAACAATGCATTATGAAAGTGAAAGCGCACGTGGCGCACTGTAAATACATACAAAAAAGCAACCACCATTGCTACATCTGGCATCCCGCAAGTGCTGTTTACATTATTTGTGCAAAGAGTTCTCCCCAGCAGCTAATGCAAGCTATACAGTAAGGACACAGTAATAGGTCCAGTCGTTATGGGAGGATACAAATGCAGATAAGGCAGTACCAAGGAGGGACTACTAAGCTTATTCACAAATAAAAAGCAACGATTTCACAAGGACATTAACAGGAGCCAATTGGAAAGACGGGCGTGGAAATGGGTGGGGCTTCTGTGTCATAACTCAATGCAGCATGCCTCACAGAGCAGCGCAAGTGCTGCCTAGGCTCGACCTAAAAAGTAACCACGGACTAAATAAGGCCGAAAACCCTTAATTGCTGCGCTAATGAGGAAACATATGTGGTAAAAAAAGATTTTGATGGGCCGATATAGAAAACCTCCCTGGCTAATCACACCACTAAGCCCTCTGGAAGTACTTTCTCGTCAACTGCCAATGTACTAGTCACCCTATATGCAGTTTAGACTCGAATCGAGCTAAGGTGGATAACTCACATTGAGGTTTATGTTTAGCACCAATGTCACCAATGTCACCTCTGAAGGCCCTAGTTGGTGCACCCCTTTATCGCCCTCACCCCCACAATAAGGGGATATGAAACTGGTAAAGGAGCAGAAAAGTACATTTGGGCCTTCTTTCGGCTGGGGTTAGTATAAGAAGGTTTGCAACTCATTACTGCTATCTTAAAAAAGTTATTTCTCATCTCATTTTACCTGAACTTCGCAACCAGATTGCACCAGCAAAAAAAAGAAAATTATATGCCAGTAATGTGCACCAGAAAACCTGAAACAAAGCAAAAGCATAGCTAAAGCAAAAGGCAGAAACCTAACGATCACGATAATGAAATTAAAAATTGATTTATAAATGCGCACTACTAGCCTGGGGTGTCTAGGCACGAGTCTCTGAGTGGTGGCATGCTGAACTAACGTGAAAATTATAGTTTGAAAATCCACGTTTTAAGGGTCTTCCTGAAGGTAAGTTGGTCCGTTTCCTTTTTTAGAGTCGGAGGAGGACTGTTCCAAAGTAGTGATGTACTGCCAATGGATCTCAATTACGACAGCCGTTTTTTTCTTATCTGAAGAAAAAAAGACTATGAAGGAAACAAGGGTGAATTTCCCCACCTGTATGCGGGAAAACATCAACCCTACTAGATGACATGTTTGTAGGCTCGGGATCCCTGCCTTCTTGGCATTCACGCAGCTGCCATGGCTTGTAACTAGGCATAGTGTAGCGAGGCTTCATAAAGGCCGCACAGCGAGGGGGAAACCAAAGGGATCGAGAGTAAGCCGTCTACTTGCGAAGTGCGAGATCCCCAGGAGTACAGACATCCACTTACCTGCATCCAACAAGGTCGCTGTGCACAAAATAACCGATGCACACAGGGCACTGGTGTCGATACAGTAGCGGAAAGGCGCTGGGTGATGCAGTCCTTTTGAATTTGTACAGACAGTGGCTAAATACATAACATAGCAAAAACCAAAGGAAATGATGGACGGAGTGTTGAACTTTGCAAGCACTCACCCCAGTCAACTGATCTGGGTTAAATCCATCACCGTTCTTTAGCCCACTCTGCCACCCCAGTTCAGACACGGCCATATGCAAATCAGTCTGACCCTGTGCCTCATGGGAACAGTCCAGCCCGAACTGCCAAGCCATGTCTTCCCTGGACCGGAAACAAGCTTCCTAGGACCGGTTTCTGGCATTTCAGCCGTCTTCAGCCAGACTTGCTTGAATCCAGTGGCAAAGTGAGCAAGGGACTCACGTCTGAGCATACCCTGCCAACTTATGGCGAACAAAGCAAAAACCAAAGGAAATGATGGACGGAGTGTTGAACATTGCAAGCACTCACCCCCTGTCAACTGATCTGGGTTAAATCCATCACCATTCTTTAGCCCACTCTGCCACCCCAGTTCAGAAACGGCCATATGCAAATCAGTCTGACCCTGTGCCTCATGGGAACAGTCCAGCCCGAACTGCCAAGCCATGTCTTCCCTGGACCGGAAACAAGCTTCCTAGGACCGGTTTCTGGCATTTCAGCCGTCTTCAGCCAGTGGGGGTGAGTGCTTGCAATGTTCAACACTCCGTCCATCATTTCCTTTGGTTTTCGCTTTGTTCGCCATAAGTTGGCAGGGTATGCTCAGACGTGAGTCCCTTGCTCACTTTGCCACTGCATTCAAGCAAACCTGGCTGAAGACAGCTGAAATGCCAGAAACCGGTTCTTGGAAGCTTTTTTCCGGTCCAGGGAAGACATGGCTTGGCAGTTCGGGCTGGACTGTTCCCATGAGGTACAGGGTCAGACTGATTTGCATATGGCCATGTCTGAACTGGGGTGGCAGAGTGCGCTAAAGAACGGTGGTGGATTAAACCCAGATCAGTTGACTGGGGGTGAGTGCTTGCAATGTTCAACACTCCAACCATCATTTCCTTTGGTTTTCGCTTTGTTCGCCATAAGTTGGCAGGGTATGCTCAGACGTGAGTCCCTTGCTCACTTTGCCACTGGATTCAAGCAAGCCTGGCTGAAGACGGCTGAAATGCCAGAAACCGGTCCTAGGAAGCTTGTTTCCGGTCCAGGGAAGACATGGCTTGGCAGTTCGGGCTGGACTGTTCCCATGAGGCACAGGGTCAGACTGATTTGCATATGGCCATGTCTGAACTGGGGTGGCAGAGTGCGCTAAAGAACGGTGGTGGACTAAACCCAGATCAGTTGACTGGGGGTGAGTGCTTGCAATGTTCAACACTCCGTCCATCATTTCCTTTGGTTTTCGCTAAATGCATAACATACCATATTTTCCACAGTGCCTGTTTGCATAACTTCACCACGAATGTCTGAAAACAAACATTAAGTTGCAGTAAATGCTGTGGCTTCTGGGACTGTTAGTTTTACAACGTGTGTTGAGCTTTGTAATTCAACAATGTTTGACTTGATTTCCCAGAATGCAGTGACGTACCATAACCATCTGCGGGACTTTGTAAGTCTTTAATGTTAAGGCCAAGTGGCAGTTGGGGTTTATAGGTTATTGGCATTCATGTAAAGCTACAGTTATTCTGACCGAAGCAAGATGGCAGTTGGCACTCAAATCTATGAATGCAGTAAACACAGCAAAAGGAAGATGGAAAGAAATGTAGCAGCCCATTTAGTCAGATAAACGTTTTGAATAGTTGTAATCAGGACTTTAAGTGGGTGGGCTCCTGAGTGTAACATACCTGGTAGTAATTTAAACAAG
Source organism: Triturus cristatus (assembly GCF_964204655.1). NCBI lineage: Eukaryota > Metazoa > Chordata > Amphibia > Caudata > Salamandridae > Triturus > Triturus cristatus. The sequence continues at coordinate 965,540,640 of NC_140581.1, forward strand.
CTCAATCCCCCTTGAAAGGAAGCCCAAAACCAAACGAATATCTCACCAGAAGAAGCCCAACTGACGGTTGACATCCAAAATTGCAAAATGGCGAAGTAAATTCAAGCAACAAAGCTGGAGGCACAGAGCAGGAGGCATCACTAAACCAACTATGGCATTAAGAGTAGGTGGAAGGTTGGAATGCTACATTGAAATGTAAGCAGCTATGGTGCCAAAGTTGAACACAGTAAAATAGTAACAGAGCAGGAAACCAAGAAAAAAAGCCCTCTAGAGCACAGATAAACAATCATAGCATAATTATAGAGTTCTTAGTCCCTGCTCCGTGGGAATAACGGAAGAGAAAAAGGAGGGACAAAGAGGTGGGACAGACTACTAGTAAGCAAGGATTTTTAAAGGACACTGAAACAAACAAATGAAAAGCAGTGTGTGGAATTGAAGCCCACACAGAAGAATACACTAAAGCATATACAAGAGGTCAACAGCTCGACCTAATGAGACTCAATTGGTGCACAGGTACTTTTCTTATTGGTATGGTGCTCCAAATGTAGATGTAAATTTACATCAGCTTAGAACAATGCATAGAATTTAGAAATATGTTTTTACTTTACAAGATTACCATTATCTTTTAATGTCAATGAACAATAGGATAACAAATGATACAGATTTGCCAATTCGATACAAAGCAACCAAGATTCTGCAGGAGGATTGACACTGTTCATTTTACAGTGTAGGGTTCAGTCTCACTAGCATTTGGGATAACAGTTGTCTGTCAAAATATCGCAGACAATAACATTGGCGATAGAAATATTGCCCAAAAATATTGCGAACACAAATACTAACTTTATATAATATATGAGTAAGTAAAATGAGTAAGAATATTGAAATTTAGTATATTGATAACTTACATACATTAAATATATATATATATGTCTGTAAAAAATAAATATATGTTTCAACAGAAAATATTATTTCATCATAAATAAATACATCAAATCATAATATACAAAAATGGCATATTCAAAATTTTAAATGCATACAAAAACATAAAAATAAAACAACTTAAATGCAAAACATTATTGACAAAAATAATTCACAATAGACTAACTTTTACAATTAAAATCAGGAATATACAGCTTAAAAAAACCAAATTAGAATAGGAGGTGATATTCACTACTCCCACTGAAACCTAAGAAAAAGTAGTGCAGGCTTTGGAATTTGGAGGGGTTAAATTGACTATTCCCTCGCCAATGTTAGCAAAAGTAGGGAAAGTGTTGAATTTTGGAGGGGTTAGAATTACTATTCCCACTGCAAACTGAGCTACAGTATGGAACGTGTTGGTTTTTGGAGCAGATTTACTATTTCCACTTCATTCCAAGCAAACATAAAAAAAGTGTTAGACTTTGCAGGGATCAGATTTACTTTTTGAACTGCAACATAAGCACCAATAGGGAAAGTGTTGGACATTGAAGGGGTTAGATTTACTTTTCTCATGCCAACTAAGCAACAGTAGGTAAAAAGGGTTGAACTTTGGAGGGTTCAGATTTGTTATTAGACTTTCATGTAAACCAAAATAGTGGAAGCCTTGGATTTGGTGGGGCCACGTGTACTATTCCCACTCCAACTTAAGTAAAAGCAGGGAAAATGTTGGACTTTGAAGAGGTCAAATTTACTATTCCCAAACTGATGAAAGCAAAAGCAGGGAATGTGTTAGACTGTGGAGTGGTCAGATTTTCTAGTCCCGTTCCAATCTGAAGAAGAATAGGGAAAGTTTTGGACTTTAAAGTGGGTAAATCTACTATTGGCTCACCAACATAGACAAGAGTATAGAAAGTGTTGGTCTTTGAAGGGGGTCAAATTTACAATTCCTGCTGTAAGCTAAGCAACAGTAATGAAAGTGTGGGACTTTAGAGAGGCATATTTAATATTCCTACTCCAATCTAAGCAACAGTAGGCATAGTGCTGCATTTTGGAGAGGTAAGATTTACTATTACCACTCATAAACGTTTTGTATAAAACATTTTAATATTGACCAAAATATGTTAAATCATATGAAATCATACATTTTTTCCTTAAACCTAAGACATATAAATTAAATATAAAAAGTTAACATTGTATATTATAATTAAAAAAGTATAATTAAAAAAATAACCTTCCCACTACACCACCCTATAAATCATGTTATACAAATTAAAAATTATTATTATTAAATTAATTATTACATTTAACAAATACAATTAAAACACTTATTAAATATGGACATTACTACTCTGCCCTTACATACATGATGGAAGCATGGGGAGATTATATGAGGGTAACGTACAGATGGGTAAAATGTGAAGAATAGGGGCAGGGCCAGCTTTAGGGCAGTGCGACTGCTATGGTGGCACTGGGCGCTGACCCGTGGAGGGAGCGCTGACCTCTGGGGGGGCCATTGTTTTTATCAATAACATTATGATTGGAGAGACGAGGGGCACTTTTGCCTGGTGGTAGTGAGAGAATCCGAGGCGGCGGTCTTGGGGTGTTGAGGCGCCAAAAACGATTGCTGCACCGGACGCCACCAGCGCTAAAGCCGGCCCCGAATGGGGATGTTATTTACCTCGGGGTGCTGAGTAGTATAAGACTACTCGAATTGTGCTCTTCTTGCCTATTTGATGTAACTCGTAACCCCGAGGGGAATACCATAGCTGTCATCCACAGTTTCCCACCCATGATTCTCTATTGTGTGTCTTTGATGTGCAGAGTGTCCTGTTTAGTGGAGAACAACATTAAACTAACTTTGAATATTGCTTGTTTCCCTCCGAGCCTACAAAATCACAGGAACATTCTGACAGTGTCTCAGAAATATGATGCGCTTAAAATGTGATTTAACTTCAGTTAATGAAATAACATTTCTGGCTGCAATCCAGCGCGTATTCATCTTGATAGATCTTTAAAACTAATTATTTTTAACAACACTAGCACACAAGGGCAGAAAAGCACACTTTATTAAGAAGATGGCCATATTCCTCAACAGCTGCCAGATTTAGAGTTCACCAAAGTTGTGTCTGTGATTAAAGTCCCGAACAACTACAGAGAATGTATTTGTGTTTGTGCCATTATCCCCTCTGCTCTTAATTCAAAGAAAACAATCCGCTCCCATATTGCGAGAAATGTTGAGATATTTGCGCTACAGAATTTCCCCATCAATGTTATCCTATTTTGAGACTAACACAGGAGCCTGCTTGCATGAATGGCCCTTGAAAATAATGCCTCCTTTCATTACATTACTGATATCACGTTTTGGAGCTATTCAAATTGGCTTTAGGAATGTTATCTTTCTTGCTTAGCACACAAATTATTCTTGGAATGCAATGGCCTTCAATTAACAATAGGCAGCTGGACACAATTTCCTCTTGGTATGTGATTGACTCTGCAGGTTATCAACGCGGCCCTGCCCACCCTTTAGGAATGTATAATGTGGTATCTGAGCAGTTCTTTAGGAGTCCATTCTTATTGGCTGTGATTTAATCTACTGTACCTCATTATCTCTCTAATTGGCTCCTGAAATGGATAGAAGCATTCCTCAAAGTCCAGTGCAGTCTATGTGAGAGCACTATTGATCATTAAAAGTGCAGGGATATTTCCATGCTTTGGACCAGTCTCAGATCTCCATAACTAAGCAATCTAGGCATCAGAGGTAGCGGTCTCTAATTTAGGTGTGGGCACAACAGGTGTAATTCTCTCTACCGTAATTGCTCATAATTGCTGCAAGATTACTCACAATTATGCGGATTCACGTGAGAAGCATAATCCAGTATTTAGCGCTATTTTCTTAGTGCAAACTGCACCCTTGCGTCCAAATGGACCCGAGGGAGCATTTTGTACTAAGAAAAGAGCACTAAATGACAAAGGACACCTTCAGCACTAGCCATCAGTCATTCACTGTCTCTTAGTTCATTGCGCCTGTGCTCCTGCAGAAGTATTTTTGCCCCACATTACTCTTAATTACTCAAGCTGGTGCATTGCATAATTTCAGTAATTTCGCATTAGAAGAGTAACCCATTTTTACTGAAATTACTTTGATTACTCCGGCGTAATTAAAAGTTCTCCAAGTTCTACTCTAATTGTTATCAAACTAACATTGCTTTCAAACATGTTATGCAAAAATAATTATTTTCTTGACAAATAAGCAAGAGGACTGAATGGGAAAAATGATCGCTTCTGAGCTTTACTGCAAGTGTTAGAACTTGATTATTTCATAAACTCTGCCTCATATTTTGTTTTTTTCTGACAATAAGTCCATTCAAACACAGCAACTTGCAACTATTTACATTGAATGTGTGTACAGAAACTACTCCGATGACCTTAAATATTCCCTCTCTATTGCCTTTTCAGCTGCATGAGTGCATTGTATGTTCATATTAAGCAATAAATGGCAACCTAAACATTAGGTTATTTACTTTTTATTTACTGTTGTCCATTCAATTAGTCCTACATCCCTCAAGCCCCTGATGTCACTCAAGTCTCTGCACTAAAAGTAGAGTATAGAGGCCAGATGTATTGTCAGGCAGTTCAAAACTATTTCCATGCTGTCTGAGCTTGAGGCGAATTTCTACATACATATAATATAAAAAAGGGCAAATGGGGCAGAGATGCACTTTTTGCAGGCACCAACACTTATAGAGTGACGTCTGGTACTATCAAAGAGTTTTAGAAGGGATTAGAGAATGGACAATATCTCATATTACGTTAGGCGTATTTGAAAGTGCACTATCACCCGGAAGGGTATCCTCAGGCAGTGCAGGTGTGATACAAGCCTAGGTGTGGCCCAAGCTGGTAAGAGCGGTGGGGCCGGGTTGGGGGGAATTCGACAGACGTCCACAAGGGAAAGTTAAATAAAGAATTAATTTTCCTATGTCGTTGTCTGTCGAAATCGCCCCACCTGGCCCCACCACTCTTACCTGCACAGGCCGCTGCTGGACTAGCCCCGCCTGCGGAGGCAGGGTAGGGGGAATTCACAGACCTAGGTCTTCAGCTTCTTTCGGAATTCAGAATGAGAACGAGGCTCTAATGTGTAGTGGAAGGTTGTTCTAGGGTATAGGGGCGATGCAGGAGAAGGCCTGATTACCTGCTCTCGTCCTGCATATGCATGAGATGTGTGCAAGAAGTAGACCGGCTGAGAGGCGGTATCTAGATATTTTGAGGAAGAAGATACGCCAACTGATGTACACCGGTGTTGTGTAGTTCTTTAAAGGTGTGTGTGAGACGTTTTAACTGTGCTTATTTGTGTATTGGGATACAGTGGAGCTCCTTGAGGTGCGGTTCAATGTATGTGAAGCGTGGGAGGTTAAGTGCCAGTCATCCGGCCAAGGTCTGGATGGTGTGTAGTTGTCTGCTAAGTTGTTTGCTGATCCCAGTGTAGAGAGTGTTCCTGTAGCCCAACTTGCAAGTAATGAGTGTGTAAGTAACGGTTTTGCTTGTGCTTGTCAGGAGCCATTTGAAGATTTTCAACAGCATCTTCACGGTTGAGGAAGCATGAGGCTGTCATGACGCTGGGAGGAGGGGCCAAGCTGAGCTGACCACCAGGTGGATTCCCATGACGACAGGTTCTTCCAGAACATCATAACTTCTGTCTTGTTGGTATTGAGCTTTAGGCAGTTGGTACTCATCTAGTCGGCAAATTTGGTCATGCAGGCATTGAACTTGCTCCAGGAGTGGGGGTAATTGTCTAAGAGGGGGATTATGAGCTTGGTTGCATTATCCTAGGATAGGGCGCCGATGTCATGGGAGCAAATGATGCTAGCAAGATTGATCACATGTGCGTAGATAAGGCTTGGTCTCGTGAGGATCCTTATGGTACTCCACAGATGAGGTTACGGCTATTGAGGCCTAAGGGCCTAATAGACTTACTGGGCCCATCCAGTCAGAAAGGAGCAGATTCAGTAGATGGTGATTCCTAGAACCCTGGAAAGTCTTAGAGAGTAGCACCATCAAAAGCAGAGGCACATATAAAGAGGAGTACACATTTCACACATCTATGACTCATTTAGCAGCCAGTAAGTGGTTGACCTTCTCAGGCAGTGGGAGACTGTGGTGAGGCTGATACGTGGCTCAGCATCCCATTGTGGAAAATAAATTAGCTAGTTGAAGAAGGATAATGTTGTGAATCATTATTGGTATCATAACAAAATCTAATGTGAGATCATGGTAGGAACACACAGCCCCGGTTTGCATAGGTATATGACTATAAAGTCACTGCACCCAGTGCCGGGATCTCTGGCCCTCCGTTCTCCCACAGATACTCCGTCACAGATCTCCATGCCCTGAATCCTGGATGCAACAACAACTGCTGCCTCGCATCGCCTCACTTCACAGTGGGATATTTCTCCTGCATCTGCTGCCAGTTAACCTCCACCCTAGGACCGAATACCATCTCAGCAACCAATGGCACACCACACCATTCCCATCGGCTGAGACCTCCCCGGAATAACTCAGCTGCCAGCTGACCATCGCCAGGTCACTCTGCAAACACGCCACTGAAGTCTGGGACACAATCTCCACCCCCCGTCCCCCGACGTGACCTTCATTGCAGAAACCTGACTCAGCCCTGCCTCCACACCAGACCGTCACCGCAGCACTCATCAACTACAAGATGAAACACTCTGACTGCGCCAACAGACACGGAGGTGGAATCGCCATTGTACACAAAGAATCGATCATCCTCACCAGCACCGATGATGAGACCATGCCGATCATGAAACACATGAGCTTCCAGCTCCGCACAGACGAAAAACCCATTATCAAAGGTACCCTCACGGACAGACCCCCAGGACCACGAACCAGCGACTCCATGGCTGAATTCATCACCCCGCAAACCATCAAATCTGAACACTACGTCTTCCTGGGAGACCTCAACTACCACCTGAACTACCCCACTGACACTAACTCCACCGACCTCCTGGAACTACAGGACAACATCGACCTCAAGCAGCTGGTGCAGACCCCAAGCACAAAGCAGGACACATGCTGGACCCCATCTTCACGTCAAGTAACAGAATCAGATTCGGCTACACCAAGGAACTCACCTGGTCGGACCACTCCATCGTACACTTCACCATCACCGGACCTCCACACAACACCCCCAACCACCCCAACCACCACAGAACCTCCTTCCGCAGCTGGACCAAGGTCTCCCAGCACCAATGGACTGATACCCTCAGCCAGTCTAGTTCTGATAAAACTGGACGAGTAACTTTTGATAATGGTATTGGTCGAATTGACTATATCTTATTAAAAGTTGAGCACTGGTCCCTTATGGAGGACATGATAATATCTGTTCGCCCAGAGAGTGATCACAACCCGCTCCTACTTGGCCTGAAAATTGAGGGTGACACGGAGAGCGTTAGTATGCAGGAGATTATCACTGCAGAGGTTCGCCTTACTAATGATAGGCGTAGAGTTCGGTGGGAGAGGGTAGTTGTCGATTCTTAGACACTAGCTAGGATCTCCCAAGAAGTTTCCAACACTTTGGAGGTATTTAAGACACTGGGCAACCATGAAGATGGGTTTATGTCCGTTAGTGGACTTCACGAGCAGCTGTTCAGGGTTTTGAAATCCTTTTTTTCTAAGAGTGGCAATCTCGGTAAATCCGCCTCTTTTAAATCTGGGATTTCATGGTACAAAAAATCGTGCCGTTTGGCATATGGCTCTCTAGTTAAAGCCATAAAATCAGGATTTCTCGAGAATGTTAGGCTTGCTAGGCTAGAGTATAAGAAAACCCTCAAAAATGCCAAGAGGGATTGGGACGATCAACACTGACAGGCTTTATTGGAGGCCAGTAGGTCAAGAAATCAGACCAAGTTTTGGCAGGTAGTTAAATGGGAAAACACAGTGGTTTCGCAAGTCCCGGCAAACCACGTGTCTGCTGATAATTGGGTCGATTATTTTGGATCACAGTTTCGGGGTCTGGAAATAGAAACAGTCCCGATCTCTGTCGATCCTCAACTAAGGGAAATGCCCCCGTGCGACCCCTTTGTGTTCGACAGTAAAGAGGCTGAAAGTGCACTTAAGTTGGCACAAGGTGGTAAAGCCCCCGGCATGGATTGCATTCCGGCAGACTTATCTAAACATGATATTCATAATTGGGTGCCCTATATTACTTTTCTGGCCAATGCAATAGGGAAGGGTGCACCAATCCCGGATTCATGGCGAGGCGCCGAGATATTGCCTATATTTAAAAAGGGTGATCGATCAGTCCCGGCGAATTATCGCCCTATCAGTTTAATAGATGTCATCCAGAAAATCATAGCTAGGATTGTGCTGGCCAAGATACAGGCCTGGATGGAACAGGAGAATGTTCTGTCCCTGTTACAGGCAGGCTTTAGATCTTGTGTCAGCACGATTGATCAGGTGTTTAGATTTATTTTAATTTACTGGAAGGTTGTCATCCTGGGTGGTGGAACTATTTATGCAGCGTTTGTAGATCTAAAGTCTGCTTTTGACTTAGTCCCTAGAGTTAAGTTATGGGATGCATTAGGCAATATGGGGATGCCACGTGAACTCCTAGATGTAGTGATTAGACTTCACGAGGCAAACTTTGCACAGGTTAGATGGGGCAAACAGGGGCAGGTAACGGAAGGATTTCCCGTCACCTGGGGTGTACGTCAAGGATGTGTACTAGCACCGACCCTGTTTTTATTATTTATTAACAGGGTCGTGCAGTACTTTGCAGATTTTCCAACGGACGCCCCCGTCTTAGGAGGCACCAAGTTCCGCTTCTTATCTTTGCGGATGATACCCTAATCTTATCGAAAACTAAGATGGGTCTTCAGTCCGCACTGAATAGGTTTGAGGATTTTTGCCACACAAATGATTTACAGGTCAATGTATCTAAGACTAAATTTATTCCTCCGTGAAAATCATGAGTAGGGTGCTCTTGGTTAGACTCGAAGAATGGGCTGATTCTAATAATATCTTGGCCAACTCTCAATATGGTTTTAGGAAGGGACGGGGAACAGTAGAACAGTGCCTCAACCTTGAACTCCTAATAGGGAAATATACGAAGGCCAAGAAAGGATCTCTTTATCTCTGCTTTGCAGATCTGAGCAGTGCCTTCGATATGGTGAACCATAAGATTTTATGGGAGAAACTCCTGGAAATGGGTGCACCAGAGGGCATTGTTCATTTCTTGGCCCGGCTCTATGCCAATCTTAGATCGAGCGTACGTTATGGCTCGGCAGGGGAGTGCACCCCTAAGTTCCCTATTAGACGTGGTATCAGGCAGGGATGTGTACTCGCCCCCCTGCTTTTTACACTTTTTATTAATGAGGTCGATTCGGTCTTAAAGACTGTTGCGGCTGATACCCCTAAAACCCCCGATTTCCATATTCCTGTTTTACTTTATGCAGACGATGCCGTTATTTTATCTAGGACTCCCATCGGTCTGCAACGTCTAATGGACAGATTCTCTCTGTTCATTAAGGACAGGAAGTTGAAGATCAATAAATCAAAAACCTTTGTCATGGAGTGTGGCAATAGTTGTAAGAAGCCACATTCTTTTTTCATTGAAGGACAAAAGGTTTTAACAGTGGACACTTTCAACTACCTAGGTATCACCTTCTCTAAATCAGGTAGTTGGTCCAATGAGATTAATTATGTAAGGGGTAGAATGGCGAAAAGTGCCCATGGGGTGTTCCAGTTTGCTTCTAAATTAGGGGATAAACGGCTCATGGATATGCTGAAAATTTACCAAATGAGGTGCCTTTCTATTACTCTTTATGGTGCCGGTATTTGGGGGCATGCACCGAGTAGTAGTCTTCAAGTGGAGGAAAATATTTTTCTTAAAAGACTTTTAAGTCTACCCACTTCGGCTTCTACTGACCTGGTGCATAGGGAGTTTGGGGTTCAACATCTCTCAGACCATGTAGCCCTTAGACCGCTTATGCTTTGGCGTGCAATATGGATAAAGGAAGAGACCTCTCTAAACAGAGCAATTATTGAAGATTGTCTCTCCACCGATAAGCATTTATCGATTCCATGGGTAAAATTTGTTTCTGATAGTTTTTCTGAAATTTATGATCTTAATGTATTAGAGGATCATCATGCAGCCTCTTGTTTCACCAAAAATGAGTTGAAATCTGCTTTTATGAACCACAGGAATGAGAAGCGAGGGAGGACCAGTGGTAATTTAACAACCTGTCGTTTTTATGGAAGTTTTAGTGAAACGACAGGGTTTCAACCGTATCTGAGTTTTGTTTCTAGACCCTCCCATCGATTTGTTCTGACAAGACTCCGTTTTGGTATTGTTTATCATCTGGTCGCATTTCCAAGCATTAGGAAACACCCAACAGGCCCTTGCCCATGTGACAATATTACCGTACAAAGTACTATACACTTCTTACTGTTCTGTTCATTTTACGGAAATATCCGATCAGCTTTTTTAAAACCTGTTTTTAGGAAATATGGAGTTAGGACTGTAAAAGACACTATGAAACTGTTATTTAACCCGTCACCTGATATCTGTTTTTTCACTGCCACCTTCCTTCTACGGGCTATTAAGGCAAGGCCAAATCTGTCATTTTAAACTGTTTTAAAGTATTTATATGTTTGACTGTTAAAATGATGAAGTTGTTTTTATATATGCATGTGCTTTTATGGACTTTGTTTTTAAGCTCCAAATAAAGCCTTATGAACTGAACTGACTAAATTTATGGTTTTAACGAAAAACAAGTCTTCGTTGAATCATGTTAGTATGTATGGATGTGAGTTAGAGCAGGTAGAAGTTATGAACTACTTGGGGGTCGTGCTGGAAAATAGGCTTAGTTGGAAACCACAGCTTGATGTACTCTCACTGAAGTTTGCACAGTTGACCGGGTGCTTAGTCAAGGAGCAGAGGTCAGCCATGACTAAAAGGATAGGTCCTGCCCTAAAAATGTATCATGCCAAAAAAAGCTCAGTGATCCTGTATGGCGCGGACCTATGGGCTTTCTCGGACCTTTCATCGTTAGTGAGAGTCCAAAACAATTTTTTACGGAACCTGGTAGTCTATCCCCATGATGCCTTTGTTACTTGACTTGGGGTGCCACTCTATTGATGATGTGGCACGATTTAGAACAGTAGCTTTATGTAGGAGAATGTGGACTACTCCTGAATTGACGTCTTTTGCTAATGAAATACTGGACCTAAGATCCATAGTTGGGTCAGGAAACATTCCCTGGTTTAGGAATGTAAGAATATTATTGGAAAATATGGGCTTAAGCCATTTGTGGTTTGAACCCAATACCTGTGTTTTTCCATCGAAAAAGGACTTTAAAGATCTTAACTGGGCCACAGTGAGACAACAACTCATAGTCCAGACTGATATCACTTCTTTATCTGGTAGGTTTTTGGAACATAAACTCGACCCCTTTTTTGAGGAATACTGGGATATTATCACAAAGAGCGGTGATAGGAAGTTATATCACCAGTTTCGGGTCGGGTCGCTCCCATTGAGATCATTTACCTGCAAATGGAAAGGACAGACTAATGAGTTTTGCCCTTGGTGCACCAATCAAAAAGAGTCAATAGGTCACGTGTTATTTGTTTGCCCAGCGTACACAGCCCCACGGCGCAAATGGCTAAAACCTATTTGTAGCAATATGAGAACTCGGGTGGGATTGGTTGCCATACGTATTTTGAAGGCCAACATTACAGAATTGGTGGTTATAGCTGTTGCAAAGTTTTTTTGGGTTGGGCATGGTCTATTAGAGCTAGGCACACATTAAGATAGTTGTAAAGAGTTTGATATTAGTTTTTAGGAAGTCCTTAGTACGTTTTCATTTTGTTTTGAATTTGTGTGTAAAATAAATGATCAAGTTTGATACCTTTGTAGTTCATATGGATGTAGACTGTGTTATGGGATTAACTTAATCCATTATGGAAAAATTTATGTCCAGTATTTACTGCAACGGTTTATGGATTTTAACAGTTTTTAACATGTGTAATAATTTGTGGTTTAAGTATGATTGTCTTTTATGATGAAATAATTCGAAATAAAGACGTATGAACTGAACTGAACTGAACTGATACCCTCAGCATCACCCAGCCCAATGTCACCACTGACCTGAACCTAGCAGTAGAGAATTTTAACTCCTGGATCAATAGTACCGCCGACCTAGTCACCCCCACCAAATGAGACAAAATGCACAGATCCACCAAAACGAGCCAGCTGGTACACCCCTGAACAAAATGCAGATGTAAACAACTGGAAAGAATATGGCGAACCAGCAGTAAAAACACTGACCAACCCACCTCAACAACATATCACTGCCAGCTCAAAGCCACGAAAAAGGAGGCCCTGACACACCGGATCGAGACCAGGGCCAACCAACCAAGGAACTATTCACCATCGCCAGAGTTCACCTGGCTGTCAGCCACAGAAAATTCAATCTCCTCCTCACAGGAACTATGCGACGCCCTTGTCGACAACTTCACAACAAGATAGCAACCATCTAAAGACACTTAGATCCCCAACCCACTGACCTCCTCAGCATCCCATCAACCACTGCACTGCAGCCGACCACCGGCTCACCACATGGGAACAACTTAGCTCACAGATCACAGTTACCCTAATGAAAGCCATCCACTCAGGAGCACCCACCTATCCATGCTCACATCGACTTTTCAACTTCGGAAGTGACAAGATCAGCCATCAGCTCACCACCATCCTCAATGCCTCCATCGCCACAGTCAACTTTCCTGATGCATGTAAACATGTAGAAGCCAGACCCCTCCTCAAAAAACCCTCTACAGACCCCAGCGAGCTTCAGAACTACTGTTCCATCTTACTGCTCCTATTCCTGCCCAAAGTCCTGGAGAAGGCCATCAACCTGCAACTCACAAAACACCTGGAGAGACACAACCTGCTGGACCCTTCCCTAACAGGGTTCAGAGTCAATCACAGCACTGAGACAGCCCTGATCACCACCAAAAATGACATCTGTATCCTACTGGACAAAGGAGAATCAGTCGCCCTGATCCTGCTCAACCTCTCCGCAGCCTTCAACACCATCTTCCACCACACTCTCATCAATTGACTGCGCCATATTGGAATCCTCTCCCCATGCTCTGCAAAGTCTTCAAGTGACTCCCCATCAACACTAGGAAAATGGTGACGCAGGCCCTCATCTCCAGCCAACTGGACTATGGCAATGCACTCTACGCAGACACCACCAACGAACTCATGAAAAAAGTCCAGATGATCCAGAACGTAGCATCCAGACTGATCCTCAACCTGCTCATGAGGACCGTAATCAACCAGCACCTAAAAGACCTCCACTGGCTCCCCATCCAGAAAAGATGCCACTTGAAGCTTCTGATCCACACATACAAAGCCCTCCATGACCTAGGACCATTGTATATAAACCAAGGCCTGGTTCTCCACCCACCTCCCTGGAACTTCCGCTCCACTCACCGCGCCCTCGCACAGATACCATGAATCTGCTGTTGCCGCACTGGAGGGTGGTCCTTCTCCCAACTTGCCGCCAAGCCCTGGAACATCCTTCCCCTCCACCTCCATACTTTATCCTCGATGACTCACTTCAGAAAGGACTCAAGACCTGGCTCTTCGACTAATAACTGCAGCACAGCACCTGGATACACTCTTGGGTGATTAGCTGTGATATGTAAGGAACACTTGATTGACTAATTGAATGGGTACACCAGGGGTACAAATCTGTAGAGAAAGAGTGAGTTTGCAGCACTTCTGATACTCATGAAATGCAGGCAGCACAAGGCATGCAATCATTGGGGAGGGTGTTAAACCACTATTCTCTTTTTCTGTGCAGACTCTTGGGTGGGAGGGCTATTGTCCCCTCAAAGTTGGACATATTCAAACACTGCACCTAATCATATTGGGCCGTAAACTATCTTTATACTCCTAGATGCCTAGTGCACACTCAGGGACACTGACTCATCGGTCCCTGCCAAGATGTGAGTCTCTATTAAGCCAGATATTGACCTTTCTCCTTAATTGGTGATCAGGATGCCCTAAGTGTCCTGGTTGATAAAAAGTTATCACTACCAGGATCTTTTTCACAAATATCTATGTCTGTAATGCAGGTGTACTGGGTTCTCTCATTTGAATAGGATGAGAGAATGCTAACTTTACATTGTCCCTGTGCAGCATGCAGTGGCTAACAATCTGGTTACCTGTATCATGGAGCTGCTTAGCAGGTGTGGAATTTGACTGCAATGGGAATGTACTTTGATTCAGGCTGAGTGAGCATTCAGATCAAATTCCTGATTTGTATATCATGGGCATCTACACTTGTACTGTAATCTTTCTGTGTGAATGGAGTGTGTGTCCTGTCACACAACGGGAGCAATCAGGAGCCAGCCAGAAGCTGCAGTGTGCCTCTGATGATGTCAGAGAATAATGAGGCCGGTAATCACTGAAACGTGTGTGTGAGGAAGTTGGTGAAAGAGACAACTTGATCTAAACACTGAAAGGAGATTTACACCATTTTTTTCCTGAGAAGCTGTCATGTGAGGTGTTCCTTCGAAGGAGCTTTCATGTTAGACACCCATCAAGTCCCTTTCTCTGGGTGGTATCATGAGAAAAGTTCCAGTTTCTAGAATTCTGACCCATATTTGGTTAAATTATACACTTAAGTTGATGGAATACTGTTGAGGACACTGGAGGACTCTATGATAAATAGAATAATGAGCAAGCCCAGTTTGTGCAACGTGGATGGAAGATATAATTCTTAAAAGCTAGAAAGAGAGTATATAGTGTGTTCACTACAGAAAAAAATAAAAGCAAATCAGACTTCAAAATACATTGTATTATCACATGAAGAATAAATCCTTTTGTTCCTTTCGCTCTATTGTGCCCGGTCCCCAAGCCTTTTGGCTTGATCACCCCAGATCAGTCTTGTGTATCTGGGTAAAAGCTTGTGGTGCTAAGAGGAGCAAAAATGAGGTATCACCTGGTTGGCTAGCCATAGGCAAGTCACTAACCTGAGAAGATATGGAGAACGTCACACCTCTCTCTTAGAAAGTCTCACAGGGAAATTCCCTGTGGTAAAACAAGAGAAAAAGACATCAACAGCTCATCTCATAAGAAGATACTCCATCTAGACACAGTGGTTGTGACAATGTTTACACATATAAACACACACACACCTATATATATGCACTGTGAGAAATAATGTCTATTACTAAATACATTTAAGCAGTGTGACTATCAAATAAACAAATATTAATGGGGCCAATTCCGTACCACTCAAAAATGCCATTGTGAATTAAACACTCTCTGTTAAAAATAAAGCTCTGTCTGTAAGCATTTGTAATAAACTTCTAACTTTGCAAAGTACTAAGTAGATGATATATCTTTCCTGAGGTCTTTGTTGGGTCTCCCCTACATGCAATCTGTTCTACCGTCAAGAGTTGCACAAATACCTCTATCTCATCTGGAGTATTCTAGAGCAGTTATGAAAAATGCTCTTTCTTTGTGAGCTATCTGCTCTCATCCTCCTAAGAGGTCTCTGTATTTTCCTCTTCTTCTTTTCATATTTGTTAGCTGATCTCTCTTGTTCTCTGTGTTAATGTGTCCCTCTCAGAATTCTGTCTCTCTTCTCACACTCTTAATGACTATTGCATCCACTTTTACATTAACCATGGCAAGGTAACAGTATTTCCTTTTCAAAATATTGTTTGACATAAATATGGTGCCCTAAATATTGTCTACAAAATGTGCATATAACAATATGGACATTGTGGACGTTGTGCTGAGTGGGGTGCGATTTTAATCTTTGCACTTGCAGTCCGGGACTGCGAGGACCAGGCTGCTTGGCGGCGTCACCAGCTGTCTCCTCTTCCCGGCCCCTCCCCCCGCAGGTACATAACGCCTCGCGGCCCCCGCTTCGCGGGAGCCGCTCGTAGGCTCGCCATTGACTTCTTTTTACCTGGGTTCTTGTTGTGGATCACCTGAGGATATCAAGGACATTGTGGACGTTGTGCTGAGTGGGGTGCGATTTTAATCTTTGCACTTGCAGTCCGGGACTGCGAGGACCAGGCTGCTTGGCGGCGTCACCAGCTGTCTCCTCTTCCCGGCCCCTCCCCCCCAACATCCTCCGCCCATAAAGTTGCAAATCCGATCCACGCGCAAGCGGGACGCGCGCGGGGCGTAGCCCGGGGCTAAGCCTGGGCAAAGGGTGGGCCCTCTTAGGCCCTCAGAGGCCGAGTGAGGCCGGGCTGGGCTCGGCTACTGCTCAGTTGGTTTTGGTTGCGCTTGTATACGTGTGCGTTTAATGTGTAATAACCAAATGGCTAATATGGCTAATACCCCCATTAGCATCGTAGAGCAGAAGGCATATAACAATATCCGAAACATGGCACTTTTTAGCAACAATTCTACAAAACACACATTATGATTCACATTTTGACTCTATATGAGTACCTATGGGTAGATTGCCCAGAGCATCCATACAAATAAAACGATATTGTTTTCACCAAAGCAGCCAGTTGTTTTAAAATGCTTCAGTTGTATGGACACCATCAGCTTTTGTTTTCCTAACCTTAACTCAACTTTAAGAATATTGATTTAGTGTCTATTTTTTAAGATGTTTTATTTCTATAACATGCAACAAGCAATGCAGTTTCATAAACATTTTCCTTGATATGGGTTAAAAGGAAAGAATATCCTCTAGCCACACCTGCATTTTACTACTTTAGAATGATTGGAAAATCACATAAGGACGATAACAACAACAGTAAGCCCAACTACGCTAATCAATAGTTTAAGCCTTGCCAGTTGCCGCTGACCTTTGGTCCTATGAGACAAACTGGGAACCAGTCAGCCTTAGGATTGTCTTTCCCCGAACATTTTGCCTACCTCCCCTTTTTTTACTGATCTTGTTTTTGATGGCCTTAGGACTCTGCACCCTCTACCACTGCTAACCTATGCTAAAGTGCATGTGTCCACTCCTTAAAAAATGCAACATTGGCTTATCTCAAAATGGCATATTTAATTTACTTGCAATGCCACAGTAAAGTGGTACTTCGTGTACCCAGGACCTGTAAAATAAATGCTATTAGTGGGCCTGCAGCACTGAATGAGTCAGCTACTTAAGCATTTTTCAGGTCTGCCATTGCAGCCTGTGAGCGCACATTTTTTAAACTGCAATTTTGGCTAGTCAAAAGAACTTTTTTGCCAGGCCCAAACATTTATTTTTAATAGATGTAAGTCACCCCTAGGGTAGGCCCTAGACAGCCCAGAGGGAAGGGTGCAGTGCATTTAAAAAGTTGGACATTAACTTTTAGGTTTTACACATCCTAGTAGTGAAAAACCCTTAATTTGTTTACACTATGGCAAGGCATGTCTCTGCAATAGGATAATATTGCAATTACCTTATTATATTTAAAACGCTGTAACTTCCAAATGGGAACAGGTAAGCAGTTCATGTTTAGTGTCTTTGGAATTGTAATGAAAAATCCTCCTTCATGGTGAAGTTGGATTTGGGTCACATGACTGGGTGTAGCTGACAGTTGGGCTTTGGGTATTCCTCCTAGACAGCCACACACAATAGAGAGCTTAGGTGTTCCTGAAAGGGGGAAACATCCTTTACCATGAGAGCAGAAGCACGACCTGCCTTTACAATGCAGTCACTGCCCTGACTGCGACATTACCACACATTCATTTGCGCCGCAAGTCGTTAGTGACATGCTTTAGGGAACGCAGTGTTGGGCTGGTGTTGGATGTTAAGTCCAATCCTTTCCCCACTGATATACCCATGGGAGTAAGAAAAGTGATTTATACAATTCCAAAGTCCAGCGCCGAAAGCAAGTCGTTGTAACAACCTGCGTGGTAAAGGAACACTTGGTAGCACCGCGGTGGGGATAGTGACTGCATTGTAAAGGCATGCATGGTAAATGCATGAATGGTTTTGATCATACACCCCCTGAATGGGACATTACTGGCAGTTTTGGAGGGCAGCGCTGGCCACTGGCCTACTTACACTTGAGTAGTCTGTGTCCTGCCTCCTCACATAGGGTTGCAAACTTCCTGTAGTAAGTTTGGAGCCTGTGCAGGAAAGGCAGGAAGCCTGTGCACTTCACAGAGAATTTCTAGAAGCTTTTCCCACCTTCCAGAGGAAGGGCGCCCACCAGGTGTAAATGGTAGACCTCAAACACTATCTCCTCAGTAGACTTCTGGACCTGTGGTCCTCGGCCATGAAGAAGGACTGCTGTGCTGCTGAAAGGACAGTCACTTTGCTGGACTGCTGTTCGCAAGGACTGCTGCTCTGCTGTGCTGCCCTATTGCCAGGGTGAGAAGGACTCGACCTGAATCTGTTGAACCCAGGACCCCAAAGTGACTCCGAGGGCTAGCTGGTCGTCTCCTGACTACAGCCTCAGGGGCAGAAGGCTCCAACAACCGTGAACACTTTATTTACCCCACACACTCAATCAAAATGGAAACATCCCTGGCCTGATTCGTATAGTGATTTACACAAAAGTATGCTAAGTGTATGTGCACTGCGCACACCAGCCAGAAATAGCTGCTGTTCATAAAAACTCATTCAGATGTATATGCACAGTGGTAGCCTGACTTCAGTGTGCATAATTGTCCATGTCAACACAATACCCAGTTGAAAATTTGCTTCCAAGGTATAAATGTGGATTTGTTCAATTGTTGGATCCAAAGCGGGGAACGCCAAGACACCCCTGGGTAATCGAGCGCTTTACAAGTTGCTTAACATAACATAACAATGGTAAAATGCTCTTATTGTTACAAATTGAGCCCAATTTGATTGCGCTGGTACTCTCGGACATGTTCCTCTACTCAACCTGTGTCTTAACGTATTTGTTGATTTACATGTAATTCCTCACATATTGACTGATGGTGAAATTTCGATATTTTCCTAAGACAGGAGGCACCCAGCAAAGGAGAATGAGAAAGAAATGCCTCTGCTTACAGGGCTTTGGCTGCATGGCAGGCGGACACCATTTTAGCAATCTGGAGGATGAGGAGGTGTAAAAAAGAGAACACAGAGAAAGAGCCGATTCCACTATAGAGGATGGGACGATCATCAGTAACTTGTATATGGGAGTTGGGCACTGTGGGAGAGAAGGTGGACGTCGGCATCCCCACCAGCACAGAACACAGAGAGGCAAGTGGTGTTTAGGGATGAGGTTACTTCAAACCACAACCACTTCACCCGTCATTCCTCCTCTCACCACTACTATCCACCCAGCAAAACATTGGCAGCCTAAGATGACAGTGACACCTGGCTTCCCTGAACTATCAGGTGCCCGCACTAACCAGCCTCAATGTTTGCAGGCAAAACTTATCTGGGCAGCATGAACCCCAAGGATTTTTGCTCTCCCCACCTGGTGGATATTACATTGTTTGCTCCACATGAGTCCTTTGCTGTCCAATTAAGGACATTGCCTTACTTGATGTCTTTGTGGGCCACCTCCATGTCAGTTCTTAACCGTCTCACTACTTCTCCAGCTGTTGTGCTTGAGAACCCTCCCTTTACAACCATCACCATCATCCCTTCCCCTGCACCTGCCCCTCAGCAGGAAGTGTCTGGCGCTCTCATCCCCTGGGATTATGCCTGCACAGTGATACACATTTATGCAGTGTTACGCAGTCTATTATACCGCATAACACTGATGAAGACCAGAATGGTCAGGGTATGTTATCCCGGAGCCAAAATAGTACCATTGATCTCCGTAGTTTCAT
Organism: Triturus cristatus; assembly: GCF_964204655.1. Taxonomy (NCBI): domain Eukaryota; kingdom Metazoa; phylum Chordata; class Amphibia; order Caudata; family Salamandridae; genus Triturus; species Triturus cristatus. The sequence goes on from NC_140581.1 coordinate 965,560,345, forward strand.
TTTTTTGATCATTTGTTCTTTATTGAATTGTGATTATTTTATTATTTGGGGTAGACAATTTAATTATTTAAAACATTATTTTAGATTAAAACTTGTATCTCCCCCTCCAAGTTCTACTTTTCTAACCATGTCGGGGAATATTTATGTAAGCTTGTTTGTCATTGTAATAGTTGCAAGGTACTTTGGTCATAAACCATTCTTCTATGACGTCAGGGATGAATAATATATATAGGTTTATCTGCTTTAATCTGAAAAGAGTCGAACATAAGGTGGTAGCTCTGAGAAATAATACCTTTCCAGCATATACTCATCTAAAGCTGTACAAAGGGCGGTCTTTCACTTTCAGCTCTATAGTCTACTTCCGCTCAAAGGACTTCATTCATTACATAAATTGGTACGCAATACCTAGAATCCTTAACAATGGTGATTGATGTAAGACGAGCATTTTCATTGATAAATTTCATTGTAAATATTGTAGCTCAATATAACAGTGTCTCATTATTCCTTTAGCATGAGGAAATGGAACATTTGAACATTGTAAATTAATGTTAAATTGTGTCACTTTTACTGGTTTCGTTTTTTTTCGAGAATCTGGGAAATATGCTTGCATCTCGTGCACTAGCACTGCACAAAACAGAGCCACATTAGGGGTTAATTCTAAATCCTGGGATAACTTTGAAGTCGAGACCAAACGCTGTTTGCTCACAAAACCACATTCCTGGTTTGTGCATACACACAGGTTGTAATTGACAGTCGTTGACCTTTGTAAACCTATATTTACACTCACAAAATGGCTCCAATTGCTCCTGACAGCTTCCCACAAAAGGATACATGTCAGGCATCAACAGTGAGTTGCCAGCATTGAGGCTATGAAAAAGGACACATTACCTTCTCTTGATCAACCAGTGCCCCAAAATTCTTCCGATAATCCATCTATAATGGAACATGGAGATTCCAATGTTATATAGAGTTAAATGGCCACTTACTTTTGATCCTAAAATACATCTCCGAGACAAACTTGATGATGGAGCCTAGCTGGAGAACAAGATGACTACAGTGCAATAGAAACAAGGTGGAGGAAAGAGGGTAGGAGACAACACTGAAACCCATGAAAAATAAGGTTGCAGGAGAGACCTGAAAAATAAGCACAAAGCGTACTATCTAGTGCTGCACCTAAAACTGCTATCCCTCTGCCCTGGACCATGTCTTGCGCTCCTGTATCCATTACTGTCCATCAAAGCAAATTGTTGATGTATATGCTAGATTGAAACGCAAGGAACCTGGCCTTTCGAATCCCTGTTTGATACAACATTATCAACAATAAGGAGGAAAACCTTACAGACAAATATCGTTCAAATAGAACAAATTGTCCCAAAACTGCTCTACAAGATGGAGTCTAAAGTAGGGGTAGGAATAAGCAGAAAGGTCCGACTGGTCAGCACAGGATTCAAATGTCCTTCTTCAGCAGCGTGCCATGCCTTACCACCATTCTGCAATCAAAGGACCAACATATCTTGGGATTCAGGCTAAAAGTTCCCTTTAATTCATTTTTTGTGAAGAAATGAAATCTTGGTGTGCACACCTGCCCTTACCATGCTCGAGAGAAGGAGAGTTCAGCCACTATGATGGAGATGTATGCTTGGGTGCCTCTCCCTGACATGATTTGAACATGGAGCAGAACAGTTTGTTTTAAAGCATAGTTTTCCAAGCACATTGGCTAATGTTTTTGGGATGTGTTCAATCTTATTATGACTTATTATGTGTTTTAGTTCATGCCTTAAAAAATACAATACACAGTATGTGGCAATTGATTCTAATTGGAATGGTCGAACATTAACAGCCTGTTTGAAAACAATTAAGCAAACAATTCCAAATTATTATTTTGCATTTTATATATATGTATATATGTATATGTATGTTAGCTTCCTCACTAGGAGCAGATTTAGATTTTGTGTACAAATCACAAAACAATTTTCATACATACAGAGGGTTTCACTTTTCACTGCAAAATTCACATTTCAAGGGATTTGTGTATGCATGATATTATACTAACAAGGTGTTATATTGTGCAGGGGAAAGCCAATAAAATTTCAGCCACTCCTTGGAAAGTTTAGGGACACCGAGAGTTTGTGAGAATTCACCTCAATCTACTGCACCTTGGAATTCCCCTCAACCTATTCCACCCTGGAACCAGTCAGATTTACTACTATCATGGTAATGGTGTAAATAGGATGGACCAACCCCAATTAAGTTTAATGAGATGCAGGGAAGGTTTTTTTTTTTTTTATCCACAGTTAATAAACATCTTGCCAAGAACGCAAAAAATTAAAATGTAATTATCGAATTGCCTTCAGATACACAGAAATGGTCAATCACAAACGGTTTATATGGGTATTCCAGGAAACTTGTGACGGTGACAGGTTTCCTGGAGAGCTCCTAGAGACCTTTGTGAATAGTAGAAATGTGGAAATATACACCAATACAAGTGCATAAAACTAACAGAGCTCATTTATGAAATCCTATGAAACCGTGGTCCATGATTTTTTTCCAGAAGCTTAGGAAACAGAGGCAGTCCTTGTTTTCCAGAAATAGTTCTAAAAATGTATTGTGAATTCACAGCACATGCTGTGAAAGCAGTCCCGCGTGCACGATTGTGCACTGTGTACACTATATCATGCGAATAAGCCTTTGCATTCTTGCAATTACATTTGTTTTGTATTTATTTTTTTCCTAAGGAGAAATCCATTTACTTGTACAGTAATTACTTTCACCAAACATCCTGCAGCCCAATTTTTTGTGTTTCTTTCCCTGTGCTTTGAGAGATGCACATCTCTGATGCTTTCCAAGTTGTGGTTAAGCTTGTTACTATTAACAAACACATGGGATTTAAGTGTTCACAAACTTTCCAGGGCATCACCACCATACAACACTCACTCTCAACTGCTGGGAGATTTATTTATGTGTAATATTACAGCAAACTGGGATCGTATGATACATAAGTATATCTCTTTATGTCTGCAAGTCATGTTTCGTGAATCACAAAAGTGAATTTGTTCTTTGGAGCTATGCCTTTGGCACAAGGGATCTGAAATTACATGGGCAAATTGCTGTATGAAATGGGCACTAACATGTATTGATACCTAATTTAAAAGAGGAATGGGGAAAAAGTACTAAAGTCTAGCATGTTCCTCAGAGTATGTCACTTGTTGCAATACAGGATGGTTCTTAATCAGAGAAGATCAATGGGTTCTCCGTCACGCGGACAGGCATTTCCTCATCAGCCTCAAAGAGGATTGCACATAACTCTGACAAAAAAAATCAATGAAAATCAGACTGGTAAGATTATAGGTACATCCCTTTTCTTCTTAATTTAATTTAATTAATTTACTGAGAATTAGTTTTACTCTAATATGTAAAATGATTTTTACACTAAAACTATCATTAATAGACCTCGTGAGATCAATACCCTAGAGTGCTACAGGAGGGTGCTACCTTTAGAAGCTGCGGCATGGATTTCTAGGAGAGCAGAAGGGAACATTGCCACCCTAGATGATTCTTCACTGTAGAAGACGTACGAGCAGAAACAAGTGTTTTGTCCTGTGTGTAATGAGCAGTCTCCCTCTGTTCAAGTCCCTGATAGAGAAGCTGTGTGCTGCCTCTTCTGCAGGTCTGATTGTGGCAAATGCAGTGCCAGATCTTTTTGTTGGTTCATTTTATATCATCACCCTATGTTTATACGACCTATGCATTATCCAGCTATATTTCTTCCTAACAATCTAACTGGCATTGCAAATGTTCAACAGGTGGGGGAGGTGGCGAACACTACAGAACGGAGACGAAACACCATTTGCATTCCCACAGCTCTTTACACATAAGCTGATTTCTTTTTCTTGACTTCAGCCTTGTATGGGGGAACAACATTTTGTCCTGGATAAACATGTAAAGGCAAAAGCCTTTGCACAATAAAAACCTCTTCTTAGTTCAGTTTAATATTCTGGGGCATAAATGTCCAAAAACATTGCTGTGAACCTTTCATATTTTCTACATGATACAACCATCAATGATTTTATGGGGATCGTTTAGAAAAGATACATTGTCCAGTGACCCTTCCCATGTGTAAAGTGCTGTGCTACTAACCATTTTATGTCACTTGACATTACTGCAGCTTGACTTACACTTCTGTAGGTATATCAGTGGCGTTTCATTGCACACCCTGTGCTCTTAATTATTTATTCCATTGCTGTACCTACTTTACAGAAAGAAGTCCCATTTTGGGGGCAGGACCCCTGTACACATCCATGCCCCTGTAGTACAGTTTTAAGTGTGATATATCCTCCTATTATGACAGATAGTAGTGCTGGTTGATGTCAGGCAGCTACTGTGTGCGTTTCCAACTTGGGTTTTGAGAATAGCAACAATTTCCTACTGACGTACAATGCAGAGATAGTCATTTCCAAGAATTCGTTTGTGCATCAAGCCCATAGAGTTTTGGAAAACATACGTGTTCAAGTCTTTGTCATTGCTGGAGGTTAGGGTGATGTCTCCTGTGTCCTACAGACACAAGCAAGTAGCCTGGCAAAATCTAATGAAACACAACATAAAATTAAGAAATAGCAGTTGAATATCATTATCTACCAATCACAAGACACAGTACATCTTTATCCTGACTCCTGGGTTGTCTTATAGAATATCAATGCTAAAAGTATTGTGAGAACAGAATATAGCTTAAAATATATTGAGGACCAAAATATCGAGACGTTAAGTGCAAATAGGTAAGGATATATTTATTATTCTTAACTCCACCTCTACGTAGCTTGAATATATATACATATTGTCAATGTACAACTAAGTGGAGTTAAGTATAGAAAACTCTCATTATTCATAGAAAATCACAATATTTTTGTCCTTGATATGTTTGACACAATATTTTGTCCTGACAATTTTTTTGACTCAATATTCTGTCCGAACAACGACTCCTGGCTGCTGCCTTCTTCTCTTTCTTAGTTCCTGCATGGAAGCCATTTTAGTGTGAAGAAACATATCCACTACAGTGTTATATCTTTGGGCTCATAGTTACACTTGTTTCCACTCTCCTTCCACTGTTTATAAGAATCCTTGTTTAGTAGTGTTAGATTTGGAATGCTGTAAATATGCTGTTAACTAACTGTTTTCTCCCCACAGGTTGCTGAGGTCATGCTTGGGTCGAGGGTCGTACATGGACAGGAAATAGGCCTGGGCGCCAAAATAAAAGTGGCTCCCTTTAGTAAATTAGATATTTAAAAAAGTGACCCATGTTTGCAAATTGGGCCAATTTTCAACTTGTGAATGTACGCTGTATGAATGCACTGAAAGGTATGGAAGACGGCATGGATTTGAACATGCTGCAAGCAATTTTGCTTTAATATCAGGGAAATCAAAAGAAGAAACTGGCTCAACCAACCATAAAACAGACAAAAAAACAGCACACACACTGACCTGGCAGACCTGCCAGACCATGCTTGGGACTATCTGTCCACAGCTGTGGGGACCCTTAATTTTTTTCTCACTGGGCATTGCCACTGGCCCCTCCCTAGTGCTTTGTGTTGGCATGGTGAAGGAAGTCTCTCCTCCAGTGCAGGGTGGAAGGCAGAGTCGGAGAGTCCAGGTCAGAGAGGCTGTGCCGTTCGAGTGCAGTGTGACTGTCTAGCAGCAGGTGGAACATTACCACGTCCATCTCAAGTCCTCTTTCTAGATCAAGTACCACACCCATACAGAGGACGCCCACAGGCTTTGTCTCTCAGCAAGCATCAGAACCAGCAAGTGTCCTACCAAAATCAAGTGCATATTTTTACCACTCATCCCACTTGGGTCCTGCTACCCCATTATCTGACACCCCTGGAGTCTGTTTTCCTCCACACTTGTAGCTCATGACTAGTAACAAGGAAACATGAGCTTTCAAATTGTTGTAGTGCATTGTCTTGTCTCAATTAAGGGGAATAATCTTCGAAAAATATAGCTCAGCTCCTAGGTTTCCATGTGATATCCTTAATATTAATCTTCGATATCCATGGCTGAGGAATATTATTGTACCTCTAGGAGAAGGTGGTAGAGGAGCAGTTCCTCTACCCCATAGACAGGAACTTCTCAGACATAATTGACTGCAAGTTGTGCAGAGCAGTTTCAGGGAACATTCAGCCACTAGATATCATCTGGACCCTGAAAAAGATCTGCAATATAACAGAGGAAGATAAGGCCTTCTGTAGCCTGATTTCACCAGAGATTCTGCCAGGCAGTGCAAAACATGTACACTGGGCACAACGGGTGGTTTGCTTTCTGGGCATTACCAATTGCATCCTATCCACAGAGTGCAGATGCTTCCTCCTAATTAAATGAACCCCAAGTTGGGAGAATTTATAATCTCAGAGTGACCATCTCAAGTAAGGAGAGAGATACGTGTAATTTCTGTCGTCTTGGTGCATGATGACTTGGGATGCCTACGTACTGCAAACAGTGGTGGACTACCACATTTAGGGACTTATTTACAAGAAATTGGCGTATGGCAGTGCTGCAAGGCTTCTTGCCGCGCTGCCCTATGCCAATTTGAAAAGGTAGGAATGCACAGTATTTACAAGATCCGGTGCATTCCTGTCCTTTCATTCAGGGCCGGCGAATATTTTCTATGGTGCAAGGGTGTCTGCATTGTTGGCAGGATTGTTTTTGTGCAGGAAGGGACACCTTCCTGCACAAAAACAATCCTAAGAGATGTTTGCCTCTTTCTATGTGTGCTGCAGAATGCACCACACATAAAAAGAGGAAACAATTAGGAGAAATTAAAGGATTTCTCCTCGTTACGTCTGCTCTGGGGAGGCGCATGTTTTTTAACCCCTTCGCTGCGGCGCGAATTCCGCCGCGGTGCTGGGAGGGTGCGGGGTGAGCGCGGCGCCGCCATGCTCGTGACGGAACCACGCCGTCATGAGTCACGGGCGAGCTGTGCTCATGACGGCGTGGTTCCGTCACGACTACGCCCACTCTCTATTTCGCCCGCACAGGCGGGTAATCAGTGCCGCGTGGGAGGAGCGGCCACAGCATGACGGAACCACGTCGTCATGAGCACACGCCGCCCATGGCTCATGACAGCGTGGTTCCGTCATGCTCACACAAGGGGTTAAGCATTCCCAGATTTATGCCATGTTGTAAATCCAGGAATGTGTCAAACTCCATGGGCATTGCATGGGAATACCCACTTTGATGCCTATGGAATGCCTCTTTGGCTCAGACTAAGGCAAGGCAGCAACTTGTGCTGCTTTGCCTTACTCCATATCTACAAGGCCATGAAAAGCCTTTGCATGACATCATCGATATGGGTCTGCACACTCCACCTCCGAAGCTCCAGCTACTCAAACATGCAACCAGGAACTTGCAAATAAGCCTCAGAGTTCTAATTTTCCCTAAAAAAGTTGGTGTCCACTCGCTTTAGATTAGACCTTTCCCAGGATCAATTTGAGCTGCTGGATTCTGATGTCTCAGAGCTAGAGGTCAAATGATTGACTTCCTCCCTCCATTTAAGATGCTTTTTTGAGTAATTTGTTCTTGGTAAAAAAGAAGAAGAATGCTTTACTTTTGGTAATCAACCATAAGAGGTTTGAGTGCTTGATTAATAGACCTTTCAAGATAGGGGGCATTGACTGCTGAGGGCTTGCCTGCTTCCAAATGACGATGTACTTTGGACCCCAAAGAAGCCTACCTGACTTTTCTCATCTTCAGTCCTATTTGCCATTTCCTTCAATTCCAAAGACACAATCAGGTGTTCAAGTTCAGTGTTCTCCCCTTCAGCCTGACATCAGCACTGTAGGAAGGTGAAGTATTGTGCAGCGATGCTCGTTAGGCTTCACTATGCAATACTCTCACAATACCCCAAGGATGGTCCTTGGATTCACAATAATAAATCCTTAGCTGAGTCCTGGTAGAGTGGCAAAGAGCAGTCAGACTTTACTAGAGGAATATGTATTAATCGTAGAGTACCAACCTGAACGATGAGTAATTGATACGACTCAAAAGAAATCTGACATCAATTTATAAAATAAAGCTGATTGTTATATAAATTTAGACACCAAAATGAAGTAAACCAGATTAATACAAACGGAGGTATGGATCTTAGGAGCAAATAAATTACTGTAAAACTTTAGCATTGAAGTCAATGGTAAAAAGCAATAGTGACAATTGATCACTTGCAGGTTGAGTTGAGTGCCACAACAGTCAGTTTGATTTTACCTGGCTTGGGGAGCCCCGGTGCAGAGTTGTCCTGGCTGTCTGTGGTGCTGAAGCAGGAGCTGCAGGGGAGCTGGTTTTACCGCTTACACAGTGCTGGTGAGGAAACCGGTGCAAAAAGTAGAAAACGAGGCCACTGCCAGTGTCAGATGAAGGTATTACAGTGTTCCCCCAAGATGCAGCGTTGAGTAAAGGTGGTGGTTCCATGACTGTCCACCAACAAGCCTTGGCAGTGGTAAGGTCAGCAAGACATTCTTTTGATGCCTGGAGGTCCAGGGGAAAATGGTAGCCACCTGAAATTTGCTGTAGGTCAGAATTACATTTCCCACAATGCACTGAACTATCTACTTTTGGGCGATCCCTCGGAGGGCCCGATGGCCAGCGATTCTTTGGTTTCGGTACATTGTTTTTACCTGCAGTGTGCTGGGGACTAGTGCCATTAGTCAGGTGAAGCTGGAGTTGAATTTGGCTCTCAAAGGGGCCCCTCTGTCTGGGGAAATCGGTCTTTACTCCAGGATGAATTGCAGTCATGCAGTTTCAGGAAGGTTGCCACAGGTGCAGAGTTGCATGCCTTTGGTTTGTGCAGCTCCTGTTGTTGCAGTCTCGGGTCTCTTCTGTGTCTCTTGTAGTACCTCAGGTTAAAACTGAGGCTCTGGTGTCAGGGCTGCCCCTTAAATCTTAGATTTAGTAGTGTTAGGGGTGTGGGTGCAAGTGGCCAATGGGCTACCAGCCCCAATGCTGACCACACCTGAGGGTGTGTGTCACCTTTTTGACCCAGAACCCTCTATTCAACAAATTCCAAAATATGGCAGAAACCTTTCTTAGCTGTACAGACCAGTTAGCTTACCCTACAGGTATGGCTAGTCTTCTGGTGGTGTACACCTCTTAACTGCCTATTATTCCCATCTGCCCAAGTGCAAATGCGCATGGGGGAATGGGGAGGACTGTTTTCTTCTTTGGGAGGCAGCCTGGTTGCATATCACAGGTGGTGAAGGCTTTGAAGCTCACCGCCTTGATGTGCCATTTCACTGGCCATCCTGTCAAGGAGGAAGTAGTGATCTCCTTCCCATCCAGGCGTTGTTTATGATTCCTGGGAGAATTCACACCTCCTGGCAGGGGATGAGATTCCTGTCTTGGCAGCAGCAGCAGTGGGCCGCCAGCCAGAGCACAGGAAAGGCAGGCCAACCAGGTGAGCAATCTCCAAGGTGGCCACCTGGGTGCATGCCACATTGCCCTTGACACATTAATCATGTCAGGGGTGAGGAGGCACATTGTTTGATACTAAACATGAAATATTTCAGTGGTACCATAATAGAGCTGGTGACCTCAAGTTTGCCCGGGTGCCAGCCCATGTTATCCTATGGACCGCTTGCCACTTATAGTAGGCTTTAATGGAAAAGGCCACTATAGGAACATATAAGCTTGCATCTGTATGCCCACACCTTTAATATAACACTTCCTGCCTCCTGAGATCAGGAGGCCTTCCTTAGGGGTGCTTTGGCATATATTAAAATTAGTGCATTGACCTTTCCACACATGGTGAAGGCAAAGTCGAGTTCGAGCAGTTTGCACTGCTCCTGAAGTCTGCTAACATTGGACTGCTGTCATCAGTTTACTTGGATCACTAAAGATGGCACAAGCAGTGCTTCAGGCCCTGGTGAACCCTTTAACTCCCACATCCTGGGTACCACTGGTACCATATGCAAGGGACTTATAAAGGGGTAAAGTATTTGCCAATTGTGGTTGGCAATTCACATGACTGAGTTTTAGGGAGAGAGCACTGACACTGAGGTCTGGGCAGCAGGCTCCAGTGCTCTTTCAGAGTCCTAAAAATCAGTATTGGAGCAAAAAGTAGAAGGGGGGTACAAAAAGGCCACTTTCCTACATGACCGGCTCTCAGACAAAAAGTAATGGGCAACTACCCTATCCCCTGCTAGTTCTCATTGTTTAAGTGGAAAAACCTGGAAAGGTCATCTGCATTGGAATGGTCAGTCCCTGCACTGTGTTCCACTGTAAAGTCCTTACCCTGTTGGGAAATGGAGCATCTCAACAATGTGGGGTTCTCTCCGCTTACCTGCATCAGCCATCTGAGAGGCATGTGGTCGGTTTGAACCTTGACGTGAGTCCTAAACAAGTATGGTATCAGCTTCTTCAGGGACCAAACCACAGCAAAGGCTTCCCTCTCAATGTATCTAGGGGGGAAACAACCTTTACAACGCAGTCATTACATCGCACTACCTTTACAACGCAGTCATTACAACGCAACATCCTTTACATCGCATGCGATTACACCACAGCCATTACATCACATGTCACTACAACGCAACAAAAATGTATACCATTACAACACATCGTTTTTATCCTTGCACTATCCAACACTTACCCTACTGTTTCACTCACTGGAGTGGGAATAGTAATTTTTACCCCTACACTATCCAACACTTACCCTACTGTTGCACTCACTGGAGTGGGAATAGTAATTTTTACCCCTACACTATCCAACATTTACCCTACTGTTGCACTCACTGGAGTGGGAATAGTAATTTTTACCCCTACACTATCCAATGCTTACCTTACCTGCAATGTAATGGTATGCGTTGTAATGTTATGTGTTGTAATGGTATAATGCGATGTTATGGAATGCGTTGTAAATGTAGTTTCTAAAAATGCATTGTGATGGCATGCAATGTAAAAATATGCGTTGTAATGGATGTTGCGATGTAAAAACTGCATTGTAAAGGCATGCGTAGTAAATATTTGCTTTGTAACGAGTACTATTCATCTAGGGAGGAGTCGCCTACTGATATAGGCAACTGGTTAATCTTGACCCTCATCATTTGTGACAACACTGCCCCAATCCCATGTTCAGAAGCATCGGTTTGGACAATGAACTCCTTCCCATGGTCTGGTATCTTCAGTACAGGTGCTGAGCACATAGCCTCTTTCAGGGTATCAAAGGCCTTTTGACATCTTGCGGTCCAGATGACATCCTTAGACTGCTTTTTGGAGGGAGGTTTAATGAGTGGGGATACAATGGTCCCATATCCTGTCACAAAACTCCTGTATTACCCAGTCAAGCCAAGAAAAGCCCTGACTTAAGTCTGGGTTTTGGGAGCCTCCCAGTCCAGAATGGTTTGGATCTTGAGTTGGAGAGTTTGCATTTGGCCTCCACCTACAAGGTGGCCAAATAACACCATAGAACTCTCCCCTATCTGCCACTTACTTGCCTTGATAGTCAGGCCTGCCTGCTGCAGGGCCTGTAAAACTATCCTTAGTTGGACCAGGTAATCCTCCCAGGGGGAACTAAAGACAGCTATATAATCTAGATATGCTGCACTAAAGTTATCCAGACCGGAAAGAACTTTATTCACTAACCTTTGGCAGTGGCAGGTACATTTTGCAGACCAAAAAGAATTATCTTAAATTGAAAGTGACCTTCAGGGGTTGAAAATGCTGACCTCGCCTTTGCTCCCTGGGTGAGTCTAATTTCCAGTACGCTGATGTTAAATCAAAAGCACTCAATAATTTAGCTGCACCAAGCTTGTCAATAAGCTCGTCTGCTCTTGGGACGAGGTGTGCATCTGTTTTAGAGATTACATTTCACCTCAGTAATCCACACAACACCTCATTTCTGGTTTTCCACCCTTTGAGTGAGGTATTGGGGCCAGTACCATTGACTATCCCAGGGACAGTCAGAGGGTTCAATCACCCATAGCTCTAGCATCTTGCTGACCTCAGCCTTGATGTAGGCTTTGACTTGATCAGACAGTCTGCATATTTTGTTTTTGTCAGGGAGGCTGTCACCAGTATCCACATCATGGGTACACCATATTGCCTAACCAGGGGTCAAAGAAAAGAGGTCAGCAAACTTGCCCATGACTTGCCTGCAGTCAGTTTGCTGTTGCACAGTAAGAGAGTCTGATAAACAGCACCCTATACTGAACCATCTAGTGGGTTATTTAAAAAGTACTTAATAAAGGGGCTCACTTTCCTCCTCCCGGGCACCATCAGTGACCATGAACATGGTCTTGTCAGCTCTGTCCTGGAGTTGAGTTTGGCAATTCACATGGAGAACTCTGTGAGTATTTCATGGTGCCTATGTCCACTAGATACATGACTTCACCTTTCTTCTCCACATTGGGAAAGGGCCAAGTCCACTTGTCCTAGAGGACCCTGGGAGCCATAGGCTCCAACACCCACATCAACTGGCCGGGTTAGTACTCAGCCAGTGCTGACTTTTAGTCATACCAGTGCTTGATAAGCTCCTGGCTTGCATCCAGATGCTTGTTTGCTCTTTTTATGTACTCGGTCATGCATGAACGCAGGCCCAATACATAGTCCACTATGTCTTGTTTGGGCAATTTGAGAGGTTTCTCCTAGCCTTCCCTCACCCAACTTAGAGGTCCCCTTAAAGGATGTTAAAACAGAAGTTCAAAAAGGCTGAAGCAAACCCCCTTCTGTGGCACCTCTTTGCATTCAAACAATAGGCAAGGTAACAGGACATACCATGGATTTGTTGAAACTCTCAATTAAACCATTTGTCAAGGGTATTAGAGGTGGTACATTTCTAGATCACACAACAGTCATCACACATAACATTTAGATATGCAGACATGAAATGTGCTGCTCTATCGGAAACCACCTCTTTAGGAAAACCTACTCTGGTAAAGATACCAAGAAGAGCCTCTGCCACGGCAGGGACAGTGATAGTCTCGAGAGGAATTACCTCTGGGTACCCAGTGGCATGGTCCACTACTACTAGAATTAATCTGTTCCCATAAGCAGTTTGAGGGTCAAGGGGACAAACAATGTCAATTCCTACCCTGTCACAACCACTGGAAGTGGGATTAAGGGATAATTTGGTTTTGTGCCTGTCTTGACAGGTGACAAACAAGCAATAAAACTCCTTCATGTTTTCAGACATCTGGGGCTGATAAAAATGGGGAACCAACCTCTGCCAGATTTTGGTTTGTCCCAGATGTCTAGGTAGGGGGATGCTATGTGCTAAGGTCAGAATCAAGTCTCTCTACATATGAGGGACAACTACTCTCCTGGCTGCCCCTAGTGTGGGGTCCCTGGCCTCAGTGTACAGAAGCCAATCTTTCCAGTAGACGCTATGGGTCCAGTTCAGACCCGAATGGCTCGGTCTGAACTGGAGTGGCGAAGTGAGCTAAAGAATGATGATGGATTAAACCCAGATCTGTGACTGGGGGTGAGTGTCTAAAAAGCTTCAGTGCTCAATCCATCATCTCCTTGTGTTTGCTTTCTCCTTAAGTTGGCAGGGTATGCCACACATGGGTCCCTTGCTCACTTTGCCACTGGATTCAAGCTAGCTTGGCTGATGGGGGTGTTACCCCAAACCCGGTCCCAGGATGTTTGTTTCTGGTCCAGGGAAGTCATGGTTGGACAGTTTGGCTGGACTGCTCCCATGAGGCACAGGGTCAAGACTGATTTGCATTTGGCTGGGTCAGAACTGGGGTGGCGAATTGAGCTAAGGAATGATAATGGATTACACCCAGATCTGTGACTGGGGTGAGGGTCTGAAAAGTTTCAGCGCTCCATCCATCCTCTCTTTGTGTTTACTTTGTTTGCCCTAAGTTGGCAAGGTATGCCCAGACATGGGTCCCTTGCTCACTTTGCCACTGGATTCAAGCTAGCCTGGCTTATGAGGGGTGTTACTTCGAAACCAGTCCCAGGATGTTTGTTTCCGGTCCACGGAAGACCTGGCTTGGCAGTACGGGCTGGACTGTTACCATGAGGCACATCGTCAAGACTGATTTGCAAAATCTTCCTTATGAGCAAATTTCTCGTCTAACACTACCTCAACTACTTCTTTGTCATAACCTATGGTGGCCCACTACTTCCCTCCTAACCACCGGGTCTCCCGAAACTCCAGAATCTTGGGACCGGGTCAGAATTATTGAAAATGTACTCTGTAAATATGTTTTCTCGCTCTGTGTAATTGGTTATGTAAACTGAAAATACATGCTTCGCTTTACCCTATATATACTTGAGCTGTAACTGGTCGACTCTAAATCTGTCTGTATATTGCTTTGCTCCCATGTAAAGCGCTCTGATACCCTAACGGGTCAAGTTTGCGCTCTATAAAACACATAAATAAAAAATAAAATATGGCTGGGTCTGAACTGGGGTAGCGAAGTGAGCTGAAGAATGATGATGGATTCAACCCAGATCTGTGACTGGGGGTGAGTGTCTGAAATGTTTCAGTGCTCCATCCATCATCTTCTTGTGTTTGCTGTGTTTGCCCTGAGTTGGCAGGGTATACCCAGACGCTGGTTCCTCACTCACTTTGCCACTGGATTCAAGCAAGCCTGGCTGATGAGGGGTATTACCCCGAAACCGGTCTGAGGTTTTTGGTTTTTAGTTCAGGGAAGACTTGGCTTGACAGTTCGGGTTGGACTGTTCCTATGAGGCACAGGGTCAAGACTGATTTGCATATGGCTGGGTCTGAACTGGGGTGGCGAATTGCGCTAAAGAATGATGATGGATTAAACCCAGATTGGTGACTGGGGGTGAGTGTCTGAAAAGTTTCAGCAATCCTTCCATCATCTCCTTGTGTTTGCTTTGCTAAATCCATCTCCCTCTTCTTGCCTTGCAACTTGCATCCGAAGGCCTTCAAGAGTTGGGTTGGCTTTTGCCCTTGACATAGGTCCTCAGGCAGCAGGGCATCAACCTCAGGAGAACTCTCACCCTAGTCATGTGACCTATTTGAAGCTATCTTAGAAGATGTCTTTTCCTTTCTTTTGCTTTGGGAGCCTCGGTCCATCATTTCAGGCTCCAAGCTCCCATGACTTTCTTGATGTGTCACTTGTGCTCTTGTGGCAACACATACACACCTAGGGACACCCAACATTTCTGCATGAGCCCTCATTTCCACTTCTGTCAAAGCAGATGTTTCAAGATCATTTCCCAACAGACACTTCTCTAGGATGGCAGGGGACACAACCACCTTCTTTGAGCCAGTAACCCTCTCCCCACTCTAAGCTTAACAAGGCCATTGGATGGAGCTTAGTCACGTTGTTAGCAATGGTGACCTGGTGACTAACACAGGTAGCTATTGCTGCCACCACCTGTATCCCTCAGAGCATCTATCTCAGTGCTATTGATATTCGGCCTTAGTCTATACTTCTACTGGCTGGGAGGTAAGACAGCCAGGTTTTTAATATCCACCCCACACAGGGAAACTAATGTAGCCTCAGTGTAATCTCTGGCCTCTCCAGAGTTTACTTCCATTCTCCATCCCTATGGCAGCCAATACCTAAAGTTGTCCACCACTGGGGGACCTTTTGGACCATGTCCTGGCTGATGAAAGTCATGACATAGCCCAGAAGCCTTTACCGGGTCCCAGTTCTTACCCTGATACCCCTTGCCTAACACTCGGGCCCACCCTATGGAGAAGTATATTGGGGCCTTTTCGGAGCTCCTTCTTTTTGTTGTTGTTGTTGCTCACCTCCTTCCCCTGCTGAGAAATCTTAGCACCCTGTTTCTGGTCAATCCCACCATGGGTCTTTTTGGACACCCTGGTTCTGACCCATTTGTCAGCTATCCTCCCTAGCTTTCTGGGGGAAGATAATTTAGAATCCACCAAAAGCTGATGCAATTTCTCTGTGGTACAATTAGTAAAATGTGCTCTTTCATAATTAAATTATATGGGCCATCATGAGTGCCCATCTCATTGCCTTTTATCCAGCCGTTTAGTGCTTTGACTGAAGAGTTCACAAAGTTCACCAATGTCTGTTTTTGAGCTTTATGGATGTCCCTAAATTTCAATCGGTATTCCTCTGTGATGAGTCCAAATCCTTCTATCTAGGTCTCCTTCATATGCCGATAGGACTCAGCTACATCCTCATTAGGGGTCATAAGTCTATCCCTGCCCTTCACTGACAATAACTCCGCAGTAGAGAGCCCCAATGTTGTTGACCTAGCCTCTTCATTTTGCAAGCCCTCTCAAAAGCGGCAAACCACTTGTTGATATCATCGCCATCTCTAAACTTGGGGACAATCCTGTTGGGGATCTTAGGGTCAAAGGTTTCCTCTTTTGACCCATTAAAGTTGCTGTCACCATTATCTTTGGAATTAAAGCCCATCTTGACCCTTCCTTCTTCAAGGGCTAGTCTCTCTTTCCTCGTGTTCAAGTTTTCTGTCCTCTAGTGAGTGGAGGTCAAGCACTTCCTCAAAGCTTACTACCAATTTTTCAATAGCAGGTCTGCTAGAAAGACGGCTTTCACTTCCCACTGGTGAAGGTGGTCTAGGAAAGAGTGGAGAGTTTTGGTCTTCACGTTCTTCCACATTGTCTTGAATCTATGCTAGGCATCATCCTCACCATGACGACTCAGGTCAACTCTGTCTCCTCCTGCTTCTTCATCCTCCACATGCTTCATCACATATTCAAATGGCTAACCCAAAGCTTAAGATGCACCATCTCCCAGGCCCTCATCTCCAGCTGACTGCACTACAGCAACGCTCTCTACACAGGGATCGCAGCTCACCTGCTCCACTGGCTGAAGACCATACAGAATGCTGCAGCCAGGCTTGTCCTGGATCTCCCTAGACAAACTCACTTCACCCCTTACCTCAGGGAACTCTACTGGCTTCCTGTACAGAAATGATGCAGGTTCAAGCTCCTGGCCCATGTATACAAGGCTGTACACAACTGTGGTTCTGCCTACCTGAACCACCGCCTGAACTTCCATCAGCCCACGGGACACCTCCAATTCTGCATCCCTTTATCTAACCCTCCCCCCCTTGGAGGGTCCAATGGCCAGCGATTCTTTGGTTCTGGTATGTTATTTTTACCAACAGTGTGAAGGGGACTAATGAAACTAGTTCAGGGGAGTCTGGAGTATCCTTTGGATCTCAATGGGGTCCCTCTGTTTGGGGAACTGGTCTTTAGTCTGA
This sequence comes from Triturus cristatus, assembly GCF_964204655.1. Classification (NCBI taxonomy): domain Eukaryota; kingdom Metazoa; phylum Chordata; class Amphibia; order Caudata; family Salamandridae; genus Triturus; species Triturus cristatus. The sequence goes on from NC_140581.1 coordinate 965,577,511, forward strand.
GATGAGTCGCTGATGTACAGCTACAGAAAGGTTGCCACAGGTGTAGAGCAGCACACTTTTGGTTTGTACAGCTCCTGTTGTCATAGACTCTGGTCTCTTCTGTGACCCTTGTTGACAGTCAGATTAGAACTGAGGATATGGTGTCAGGGGTGCCCCTTAAATCCTAGATTTAGGTGTGTCAGGGGCTTGGGTGCAAGTGACCAATGAGCTACTAGCCCCTGCGGCTAATAAGCCCCTGAGGTGACCATATCCAGAGGGAGGCATTGCATTTTTGACCCAGAGCACTCTATTCTACCACATCTAAAAATGGCAGCAACCTTCCATAGCTGTACAGACCAGGTAGCCTACCCTAGAGATATGGCTAGCCTTCGGGGGGTGTACACCTCTTGACTATATGTTCTTCCCACATGCCTGGTTGAAAATGTTCCTGGGGGCATGGGGAGGTCTGTTTCCTCCTTTGGGAGGCAGCTTGGTTGTATATCACACGTGGTGAGGCGTTGAAGCTCACCACCTTGATGTGCCACTTCATTAGCCATCCTGCGAGGGAAGGAGGTGTGATCTCCTGCCCATCCAGGCCATTATTTCTGACTCCTGAGTGAGTTCGCACAGTTCTGGCAGGAGTTCAGATTCCTGTCTTGGCAGCAGCAGCTGCGGACAGCCATCCAGAGAACAGGAAACGATGGGGCAGCCAGGTGGGCAACCTCTAAGGTAGCCACCAGGGTGCATGCCACATCGACCTTGACATGAGCATCATATCAGGGGTGAGGAGGCACATTCTTTGATACCAAACATGACATATTTCAGCAGTACTATAATGGAGCTGTTGACCTTGAGTTTGGTCAGGTTCTAGTCAATGTTTTATTATGGACCGCTGACCATGTAAGGGAGCCTTTGTTGGAAAAAGTCACTATAGAGACATATAAGCTTGCACTTATACGCTCAGATCTTTAAAATGCACCCTGCCTCCTGGGCCCAGGAGGCCTTTATTAGGGGTGACTGGCACATATTAAAAATAGTGCATTGACCTTGCCACACATTGCGAGGGCAAAGTCGAGTTCAAGCAGTTTGCGCTACTCCTACAGCCTGCAATGACAGGACTGCTGTCATCAGTTTACTAGGGTGGCACAAACAGTGCTTCTTCAGGCCCTGGTGACTCCTTTAACACCAATGCCCCGGGTATTACTGGAACCATATACATGGACTTAAAATGGGTTAAAGTTCTTGCCAATTCACATGTATAATTTATAGGGAGAGACCACTGGCATTGGGGCCTGGACAGCATGCTCCAGTGCACTTTCAGAGTCAAAACCATCAGTATTGGAGCAAAACGTGTGGGAGGGGGGTTATGACCATACAAAAAGAGCAGCACTTCCCTACAAGCACCATAGTTCTCAACCAAGTTTCCCAGGCCCATAGTGGAGTATTTCAGGACCAAGGGCCTAAGGCTCATAGTGCACTTAGATGAACTACTCTTTTTGGATCAGTTCCTGGTTTACATGGAAATGCACTTGAGGTGTGTGGTCAGTCTCCTTTAAGGTCATGAATTCATCATCATTGGGACAAAAATCAGAGTTGGTTCTTCAACTGTCCTTTAGATTTCTAGCTTTTGCAATAGATTCATTCCCAGCTATGGTGCACCAGGGTCCAGAAAGAAGGCTGTAAGGATCAACAGGGAACTGATGGGATCCCTCTCCAGAGACAGGATCTCTCTGTGAAAGATGGCCAGATTGGTGGAGCTCTCAGCCTCTTCCATTCAGATGATTTTCCCAGGACCTCTCCATTGTCGAGCTCTGCTGAGGACAAAGGCCACCCATCTTTGCAAAGGCCTAAAGTTTTCTTAACTGATTTCCCTATACGAGCCAGAATTTAAGCAATGGCTATATCACATGTAGGCCTAGCTCAGAAGGACAATTCTGGAATGCTCCAGATCTAATTCTAGATTCAGATACCACCCAGAGGGACTGGAGTGCCCACTGTGGGGAAACCTCTAGAGATAGAGAGTGGACCAGCAAAAAACTAAAATGCATATCAATAGCCTAAGCTCTTTGCGAGGTCTTTCTCAGTAAAATGTATAGGGTCCGATTCACAGAACTAATCTGAGATAAAATCCGAAACGTACTACTTTTGGTATTCACAGAAGACATTTAGTAGTAGTAAAGTTAGGAATCCTAACTTTACTACTACTAAACAGAGACAAAATCCTAACTTTACGACTTTCAGTATTCACAAAAGGCATTTAGAAGTAGTAAAGTTAGGAATCCTAACTATACTACTACTAAATGCCTTTTGTGAATACAGAAAATCGTAAAGTTAGGATTTTGTCTCACTTTAGTAGTAGTAGAGTTCGGAGTCCTAACTTTACTACTACTAAATGCCTTCTGTGAATAATAAAATAGTAAATTTAGGATTTTATCTAAGATTAGTTCTGTGAATCAACTCCATAGTGAGGGACAAGGTGACCTGTTGTGTTCCCCTGTGAATGGACAATATCTAGGTTGTTGTATACATCAATGGCTCAGGGGGCAGATTATCTGCTGGGCTCAAGGAACATGATGGCGGACTGGAGTTCCAGGCATTTATGGGATTCCAGCAACTGTAAGCCGAACCCTCGAATTTTGCAAAACCTCATGGCATGAAGAAGTCCAAAACGGATATCTTTACCTCTCATTTGACTCACCAACTACTGAATTATTTCAGCTGGCAACAAGATCTTCAGGCTCTTGCAGTGGACACAGTCGTCCTTCAGTGGTGGGGGAACTACTGCTAGTACATCGTCCCTCCCTTTTCCATGATTACCAGTGTAGCAGCCTAAAGTGTAGAGGGGTTGACATGATCAACAGGGTAGAGACCCAAGTACTGAGACAGTTGATTTTGGCGACGTCCATTTGGAGGCTCAAATTTCCTCTCCAGCTTTACTGGAACCTTCTTGGGATTCTCTGATCCTTATTCTCAAGCCTCATTAAATTGAGATGGATTGCCAGGGACAGCTCCACCAACTGGTCCTGGAGGGGTCATTCCATTTTATGGCGAGTTTCAAAGGAAGATGGCCAATCCTCTGCTTTTTGGACCAGAAAAAGGTTCTTTTCCAATGAGCATGGGTAGGCAGTACCACTAAGAGTTACAGATATGCATGGCAATGTTGGTCCTACTGGTGTTTGGGATGAAGTCTATATCCCAAAAGGGCAGGCCTTATTCCCAAGGTAAATTTTCTTCATAACTAACTGAAGCCGAAAAAACCTAAAGGCACATTCCTTTGGAGGGACTGTCCAGCTGGGTAGCACCCCCTAATCTGCAAATTATGGCAAATGGTTTGACTCTCGATTCTCCTGAGAGCTTACAGTCTTGTAATGTGAATTTGCAGCTTAATCTCTTTATGACATTGTTTTAGAAAGGGTTTCTATCCAAGCAGAAACTTTGATTGAGCTGGCTTTGCTTTTCTGCCTCATTTGCTGTAGGAGTGTGCTGTTTACCCTCGGATGAGGTGCTGCTTTTCATTTCCAGGTGGACCAAGTCAAAAACGTGGGCAGTCCCATACCTGACTTTCCTTTATTGTCCTAATCTTTGCATGGTTTGATATCTGAGAGCATACTAAATCATGATACTGGAATTACACCCCCTGGAGTGAAACATCTGCTTAATTAATTCAGGAAACCCTTCACATTTTTTTGTTGCAACAAGAAACAGAAAATGCCTGGTGAAGGCTGGAATTGACACCTCCTATTTTAAATTTCATTCAGCTAAAGGCAATATGTCACGCAAAGCATTTTCCTTAGTAACTAGCTGGAAGCCATATTGGAGGGTGAGGACTAGTCCACAGACTCCACTTTTAAGTAGTTTATTTTAGGCTAATGTTGAAAATGGCATTTCTGGGAGTGAGCAAGCTTTTAACTTTCATAATGCTAGCCCTTGCCCTGATATAAAGTGAAAAATTCTATAGCTCCGGTGATGGAAAGTATTAATTCTGTTGAGGACATGGAGGCAAGGATTATGACACTCAGGAGCATATTTACAAGCCCCTATCGCCATCACAACATCACTCAAAGTGACGTGATTCCCGATACGGGCCTCGCCTTGTTCACAAGGCAGCGGTAATCCATTTAACGTGTCTAAATGCTGCAGTGTGAATAAGGCACCCTTTCATGCTGCATTTAGCGTGAAAGGGGAGGGCAATAGGTGTTGCGGTGGGCGTACCACCGCAAAACCTATTGATTTTGATGCTGCCTCCTATGTACAAGGGCAATGTAAATAGGAGGCAGCGCCAAAATTAAAACCAGGAAAAACCTGGTCTTAAACAGGCGAAACGAGGAGAAATGCTTTATTTCTCCTCGTTTTTGCTGTGTCCATGTGTGATGCCTTGTGCAGCACACATGGAAACAGCAAAATGCCTATGATTGTTTATGTGCAGAAAGGTCCTTCTTCCTGCACATAAACAATCATTTTTAAAAATGCAGTTTTGCAACTTCTATGGATGCTGCATTAAGCAGCACACATAGAAGTTACAGAACAGTATTTAAAGATTGTTTATATGCAGGAAGGGGGACCTTCCTGCACATAAACAATCTTCCCCTCAACACAGGTACCCTTGCACTATGGTGCAAGGGTGCCTTCGTTGGTGCTAGGCAGCTAAAGTTAGCGCAGGGGGAAACGCAGGGCTGCACCATATTCAATTAAATATGGTGCAGCCCTGCGTTTCTAAAGTGACAAAGCGTGTTGTTTGCCTTGGCTTAATGACACACTTTGCCACTTTTATGCTCCTCACTCTTTCAGACCATCTTTCCAGGTATACACCCAGTTATGAATAAAAGGTTTTGAAAGGCATATGTGTATTTCTTGTGCTATGTTCGAGAGATGTTATCATAATGTATTATAGCTGAATGTTGATGCCACTTGGGATGATGGTATTAACCCTTTCGATGCGCATGACGGAGCGGTTCCGTCATGCGCATCGGTTGCGCTGTGCGGATGACGGAACAGCTCCGTCATGGCCCCGCCCGCGCACGAACCCTTCAGCACAGCGCGGTAATCCGCGCCGCACTGAAGGGGTTAATGATGCATTTGTTGTTAGTGGTAATATACACGTGGTGTTGTTATGTGTTGTTGGCAGGAGCGGACCAAAAACAGGAGTGGATCCCTTTTAACACCAGACTGGGTCACAACTTGCATCAATGAAAGCGAGGAGCAGCCTATGGTTATCAGGACAAAGATGGACTGCCTTTTGTTATTAGTGGAAATGCCACTGTTACATCCTCATTTCCTGTTGTAAGAGGAGTAGTATTTTTTTCTTTAGTTCAAGATTGCTTGATGCTTTAGTGAGACTGTTGGGTTATGACTAAAGGAGGCAAGATGTGCATTCCTTAATGCTGTGTCTTTAATAGGAGCTAGGAGAGTTTTTATTCAGCATTGGAATTCACCATTAGCCTATGATTTTCACAATGTTAACTCTCCAAACCTGTATTCTAAAGGGCTGACTCTCATGTTAATGCTTTCTCGGTCACTCCATGGCCCTTTGCAGTCCACTAGAATTTGGTAACAATAATGATGATGGGATTCTGACTGTCTACTTTTCAACAAAAAGACAGCGCAATACATGTACCTCTGTATAAAGAGCCCATCTCTAATTTTCATATTATAAGAAACTTGTGACGTCTCTAGTCATTTGATTGATTTGATTGATTAGATTTGATTTGTGAATTTGTAGAGCGCACGAATGCCCAGGGGCGTCTTGGCGCTAGGTTAATGCAAAAGTCTGGAGCTGTCGGTGAAATGATGTTCTAACTAGGAGGTGAAGAGCCAGGTTTTTACCGCCTTCCTGAATGATAGTAGCGAGGAGCTATTTTTTTATTGTAATAGGAATTTGGTTCCAGGTTTTAGCTGTCTGCAGCAGGAAGCTTCTCCCCCCCCCACCTTACCTGCTTGAATTTAGGGACCTTAATCAACTTTGCCTGACTAGATCTTAGACTCCTGGGAGGCTCTTATGGTTTTAGATGAGTTTTTAAGAAATGGGATCCTACCCCATGAAGGGCCTTGTAGGCTAGACAGACTGACTTAAACCTTATAATTTTCTCCATTGGTAACCAGTGCAGGGCTCTTAGTCCGTGGGCAACCGGCTCAGATCTGGGAATGTCCAGCACCAACCGCGCTGCTGCATTTTGTAGACGCTGAACTTTTGTTAGCTGTTGGATTTGCATCTCCACATACAGGGCGTTCCCGTAGTCCAACCTGTATAAGGCCAGTGCCGTTACTAGTGTTTTGCATGATTCTTGGGGAATAAAAGGCAGAAGTCTTTTTACCATTTTCAGAATGTACCACACAGTTGAGGACAGTTTGTTAATCTGAGCGTTAAACAACAGTTTATTGTCAAATACAACTCCCAGATTTCTAACTTTGTCCACTGGGGAGGGGCAGTTGCCTAAGCTATCTGGCCACCATTTAGGCGACCAAATATTTTAATCTGTCCCTAGCAGCATGACTTCGGTTTTATTTTAGACAGTAGTTTAATTGCATCCAATGATTGACCTGTTTCATGCAATTGCTAAATCTATCTGCTGTTTTATCTGGGTTATTTGAGACTGACACCACTATTTGGGTGTCATCTGCGTAGGAGACAGGTAGAAACCCACAGTTCTTTATAATAGTTGCTAGTGGGGCAACATATATATTAAAAAGGGTAGGGCTCAGGGACGACCCCTGAGGTACCCCCCATGGTGACTTAAAGGATTTAGATGTGGAATCTCCTAATTTAACTGTAAAAGTTCTTTTGGTCAAGTATGAGGATAACAGCTTGAGTGATGTATCGTGAGCTCCTAGTTCTGCTAATCGGGTCAGGAGTATATCATGGTTTACAGTGTCAAAGGCTGCCGAGAGATCCAAAAGGATCAGGGCAGTCTTCCCACCTGCATCCAGTATACTCCTGAGTTCCTCTACTGCCATGATCAAAGCTTTCTCGGTTCCATGTTCCTCCCTGAACCCATACTGTGATTGGTCTACGGCGTATGCAGAGGCTGGAAATTCTGACAGTTGTTTGTTCAGTAGTTTTCCCAGTACTCTTGTTGGAAAAGGTATTCTAGAGATTGGTCTGTAACTCGCAGGTTCATGCGGATCCAAATTGGGCTTTTGTAATAAAGAAATGGCGTAGTTTCTCAACTATAATAACTTGTTACAATTGAGGTCTGGTGTCTCAATGAATGCTGTCAGCAGCCAAGTGAAAGGCAGGACACAGAGCATAGTTAAAACTGTGGTTTAAAAACCTGAAAAGAAACTAGGCTTTTCCGTCTGCTCCATTTTTTAGATAAACAGGGATCAGCAGAAAGGAGATATTTAAGGCAACATGCTTATTTTTTTTTTTTAACATATTTCATTTGTCAATTTGCATATATTGCGCAGGACTCTGCACTCCAGAGTCATCTGCCAAAGCAAACCAAAGGCAACCATTACATCAAAAGACTCCCCCCCGTAAACAACAATAAAATACATAGGGGCATTTGACAATATTTTCCACACCACCAACTCCCCCCTCCTACTCCCCCCCAAAGATCGCACAGGTCCATACCATCTCATCTGTAACATCAAAAAGAAGATCAACAGGTCCTAATCCAGACTCGTCACCCCCCTGCTCCTTTCCTCCCCTCCCCCTATGCTGGACCCCAGACTTAAACCGATATCGAAGGCTCCTCTATTGCTGGAGGTTCCAGCCAAAGGACCCGGTACTCCGCCCATCGCTTCCATATTTTATAGTATTTGCGTGGTCAACCCCTAGCCACAAAGATGGGCTGCTCCAGACCCATGCAAGAGTTCAGACCATTTTTCCAGGCCGCCACCGAGGGAGCCCTCGTCACCTTCCAGACCTTGGCAATGTCTCGTTTTGCCAGAGTCAGGCCTAGGAGCATGAGGTGTTGTTTATTAACATTGCCCCCCACCCCCTCCATAACATGTAACAGTGCCAGCTTTGGTGTGCGGATAAGCTCCCAACCCAGGACCTCTGAGAGACAGGCAAAGACCCCCCCTCCAGAAGCGGTCTAACGAAGTGCAGTGCCAAACCGTGTGTATAAACGTACCCTCCGCCTGACTACAGCGAAGACATTCCGGGGAGGCGATCGTGACCTGGTAAAGTAGACTCTGTGAAGGTATTTGAATTGGACTAGGTGTAATCGTATTGCTATGGCCAACCCCGCGGGGCTGCCAGGGCCTCCGTCCAATCCTCCTCTTCCAGCCCGCCCACATCTGCCTGCCAGTCCCCTCAGAGTTTCTGCAGTGTAGGGGAGCAATGCGTGACCAGGGACCGATAAATAGGCAAAATCTTTTTGTCTTGTAGGTCCCCCATAAATACTTTCCCTTCAACAGGACTAAATTCAGGTATGGACTCCAGGCCCTGCAGACTAGGGGACCACGCATGGCGCAGCTGCAGATAGCGATAGAATTGAGCCTGAGGCATATGGACCTCCTCTTGGAGATCGCGAAAGGATTTTAGGTGTTGTGCCCCTCAGGACATCACCCAGGGAGGAGACACCGATGGTGTCCCATCCCCGAAACCCCGGAAGGGCCGCCAATTGGGGCAGATGCCCATTATTCGACAAAGGAGTCTCCCGGGTCAGGACGTTCCACCTGCCCATGCGCCGCAACGCCTGCCTCCAAACCATGAACACCACCTGTGTAGCTGGTGGCAACGCGCTCCGCAACCGTGCCGAGTATAAGAGTGTATGCAGTGTGTGATTCCCAATAAGATAGCGTTCTAGTGCGTACGCCGGGTCCCCCCACTCCCCATACCACCACTTTTTAAGGACCAGCAGGTGTGAGGCCTGATAGTACGAGAGGAGATCCGGATATGCCAGTCCCCACAATAAGTAGATAAAAAGCATGTTCGTATGACCACTCGCACCTTCCCTCCCTCCCACAGAAACTGTCCCAATATAGAGTTTACCAGTCTGAACCATCTAGGCGGGATCGGATATGGGTGATTCTGTAGCTGATAGAGAAGTCGGGGGAGCGCCACCATCTTGAAAATCGCCGATCTGCCAAACAGTGTCAGGGGCATGCAGGACCAGGACTTAAGGTCCACCCGAACCCGATCCCACACAGGTGTCAGGTTACGCTCCCAGGCCACAGCCGGTACATCCGAAAGCACCACCCCCAGATATTTCAAGCCACCTGCAGCCGACTGGACCTCGGTCATCCACGAGCCCACCCCCGTCTGACCTCCCAACACCCACAATGTGGATCCGCATTATCCGCAGAAGCCGTGGCCTCGTCCTGTCGACTGCCATCAGGAAAAAGAGGACGTCGTCCGCATACAGCGTGATTCTATCGGACAGGCCCGTGGCCCATTCAAATCCCCGTACCTGGGCGTCCACACGCACCCAGGCCACCAAGGGCTCCATGGCAAGGGCAAACAGATACGGTGAAAGGGGGCATTCCTACTGCGTTCCCCTCTGAATAGCAAAAGTGGAGGAGTTGGCGCCCGCTACCCGCACCGACACCGTCAACCCCGTGTACAGGAGTTTCACGTAGGAAAAAAAGCGTGGACCCAGATTGAGTCTAGGAAGCAGAGCAAACAGGTATACCCAGCTCAAGGAATCAAACGCCCTGTCCATGTCCGCCAAAAGTAGTGCCGCCGGTTCCCCTAGCCGCTGGATCGCCGCAATTGCCACCTGCACCCTTCTGATATTGTGCCGAGTGGCCCGCTGAGGCATGAACCTCGCCTGATCGGGGTGCACAAGTGACGTGATATGGGGTAATAGTCGATTGGCCAGTGCCTTCGCTAGGACTTTGGCCTCCACGTTTAAGAGGTATATGGGGCGGTAAGAGGCGTGATGTTCCGGGGGATGCCCGGGCTTATGGAACACCACCACTTCTGCGTGTCTCCAGTCCGGGGGATCAATCCCCTGTCCCGGGCCTCCTCCACCACCGCGCGGTAATGTTGGGCCAACTGCACATTATACCGATGCAATCGGTCATCGGAGTCCCTGCGGAGTCCAAAATTCCTGGCAGGACTTGAGTGTGAAAGGTGCCCTGACAAAGGCGATGCAACATCTTACTCGACTTGTCCCCCCATTGGTACACTCTGCTGCGCATTGCCAGCCATACTTGTCGTGCCTCATCCATCAGCAGAGCTGCGCACTCCTGTTGGGCCAGCAGCAACTGTCGCACTCCCAGAGCAATCCCCGACTCTCGGTTCTGTCACTCAAGTATCTCTATGTGCGCCTCAGCGCTTTTCAGTTTCTCCCTACGCTGCCTGAGAGCTGCTGCGCACCAAGAAATGTCCACACTTCGCAGCGTGGGCTTCAACGCCTCCCACAGAGTGGCCGCCCTGGAGACGGATCCCACATTCGCCGTCAGGTACTGAGCCCATATGAGCTGTATATTCCGCCTTCTGGAGATTCCACACCACCATGCGCCACCGAAACGGCTGCCTTTCCCTGCCTACATCTAGTTTTATGAGTACTGGGGAGTGGTCAAAGAGCCCCCGAGGCAAAATCTCTACCGCCACCACCCTACCAGCCATCACCCGGGGAACAAAAATGTAGTCCAATCTAGAGAAGGATTTGTGGACTGCTGATAGGTACGTGTACTCCCGAACCGCGCCATGAGCACGCCGCCATGTGTCCACCTAGTCTAGTCCCGTCACCAGAGAATGTAGTTTTGTAGGGAGATCACTCCTACAACCCTCCACAACCCCTGTCCTGTCTGCATTTGTGTTCATAATGTTATTCCAGTCCCCGCCCACCACAGACATTACATCCGGCATATCGTCCCACAAAGATTGTAGCCGCTCAATTAAATTCCACTGCAACGGGGGAGGGGCAAATACACTACCTAAAATCAGGGGGTCCTCCCGGGCCCTGCCCCGGATAAACAAGTAGCGTCCCTGCCTATCAATCCACTGCTGTTCATGCGTGTAGGGGACCCTGCGATGTATCAGTATAGCCACGCCTCAAGACCCTCTCATAAAGCCAGCATGAAAAACCTGTTGGAACCCATGCGCTAGAAGCAAAGGGCCTTTGTGCCCATGAGGTGGGTCTCCTGTAACATAAGAATATCAGCCTTCGCCCTCTTCGCGTGGTAGAGTATGGCCCCCCGCTTGATCTTGTCCAGGACCCCTCGTACATTCCAACTCAGGATACAGAGACCACCCTGCGTTCCTTGCCCACCATCGGACATTTCAACCATATGGGGTTGCATCATTGTTCAATACTAACATGGAGCCTCGGTGGCATGTGTGCAACCTGTAATGGGCCTGTAATGGAAGTGCGACCTGAAAACAGCAACAACCCCTCCCCAACAAACCCCCACCCCATACCAAAAAAAAAACCACTGAAGTATCTGTCGCGGCAGGGCTGGCCCCCAATCCCCAACGGGGGATGTGAACCACCCCAACCAATGGATCCCCAATTCACAGCCCATAACCACCAGGCAGGGCTCCCGCCAGCTCACACCTGACGGTAGGTCAAGCCCAGTTCAGGACATCCCAGTTATCAATAGTTGAAGTTTCACAGCGCAGCACCCTCATCCTCCGCTAAGGATCCAATGTCTGTCCCCCCAGGGCCGGCCCCCCTCTGGTGGAGGCACTGCTGGACTGCGAGAACCGCCGGGACCTTCTGCTTCTGGCCATGGGCCCCCCCCCCGAGCCGCATAATTCGAGGATGAATCTGATTCCCTACCCGGCGGCGTGTGGGGCCTCACCCGCACCGTTTCATCTGTCCACCGGAAGACCTCTTCTGGAGTATCAAAGAAGTGAGTACGGGAACGAAAGACCACTCGGAGGCGAGCCGGAAAGAGCAGGGCGTAAGGAAGCTTGAGCTCTCTCAGCTGGGCCTTGGCTGCCATAAACAGCCACTCTCGAAATCCAACGAATCGGAGATTGTTGAGTCGAGCCCGTCCTTCCGCATCTTCCGTTCTGAGCGTGAGGTCCTTTTGGACGGTCTCCATCGCTGCCACCTTTCGCTTAAACTCCGCAACGTCACCCTCCAGTCCAGAGATGCGAGTCTCAGTCTCAGTAATACGGGACACCGCATTGCGTAGATCTTGCCACAGCAGTGTAACGTCTGCTCCGACTGCCCCTATTTTCGCATCCAACTTGTCCCTAGATTGGGTAATGGTGGCCATCAGGGCCGCATTGCCCGGCACTGCTCCTGATTGGCCCCCAGGAGCTCCAGCCACCGCCCCTGGGACGGTAAATTTATCAATAGGCCCCTGCCTGGTCGAACCGCCACCCCCCTTGTCTCTGGTCATGATGGTGTCGTGGGCTTCTAGGACTGGCCCACCCCGACCGAGTGATGTGCAAACCCAGGTGATAGCGAATCCCGCGGCCCGATCTAGCCGCCGAGTGTGCACTAGTCGGCCCCAGGCCCCTTTTTTCTGGCTCTCCGAGCACCCCAGAGGCCCACACCCACCGAGGTGTGCGGGACCGCACACCCCGCCCAACCAGCTTCTGAAGCAACCGGTCACCGGGTGGAGCCCACCCACCCACACCACCAAATATTCTTCACACAGGCAGCGACGGGCTCCCCCAGTGGCCCATCCCTCACTCCTGCAGCCCGATCCATACACTGCCGAGAGCTCCAGATGCCCAAATTAATTCTTGAAGCGGGCGGTGGGGTGCAGGCAAATGACCCGATCTTCGGTCCCCACCCCGCGACTCGATAGTGCCGCCGAGTCCCGCCACTTACTCCTCTCTATGGGGTGACCTCATGGGGCACAGGATCCTCCTTTCGGCCTCTGCACCTAAGACCCAGCGGGCCCAGGCTATCACAACCGGGGTGGGGGCAGCCCAACAAAGTGTCCGGTGTTACCCAAGGCAGTCCAGCTGCCCCTCCGCTCTCCCGTCGTGACTGTTAATGCGGAGGGAAGAGGGGTGCGCCACCGCTCAGCATGTAGGCCCCAAAGCATCCAATACATCCCAAAGAGGGGGCCAAGGTTGCCGAGCCCAGTTGCGGCAGCTCCCCCGATGCGGCCCGGCCCAGCAGCCGATTCCCGTTTGTAGCTCTGAAAAGGGGGGGAACCGGGACTCAACCACCACTGCCACACCGGAGCCGCAGAAAGAACCAGGTGCCACTAAGGAGAGGTGGCGAGGCAGCCTACCAGTCGCCCGGCAGCCCCCCGCAGGCCCGACTATGCCGCCGGTCCCCCCGCAACACCAGAGAGGAAGGGCACTTCAAGGAGCAAGCTCGTCACCCCTGTCGGCGGCCTCCTCAGCCCTCGTGCACCTCAGCCCCTACAATGACTCAGAATTTGCCGCCTCTCCTGCCGCAGACTCTCCGCCTTACCACTGCGACGCGGTCCGGCCACCGGATCGCCCCGTCTCACTCCTGCAGGCCTACCGTCCCAGCAGCCGAGTCCCAGCGCAGGTCCCCACAGCTCAATCGGATGACGGGCCTCCTGCCACAGGGCCAGTCCGCTCGCAGCTCCCGGGGCCCTCCTCGCTCGGCCAGGCCTCTCCCCCGCAGCAGCGGAATCACAGCTCCACAGCAGCTCCCCGCTCCTAGATTTCACCAGTCAAGAAGGTATCAGGTACTGCGCCACAGACACGTCGATTTCTGCCTCAAACTTTCCAGGATGCCAGGATTATCGTCGGATATATTGCAGGCTGGACGGAGCCGGCTTAGAACACGTCCGCCATGTTGGCTTCCCAAGCCACGCCCCCCAACATGCTTATTTTTTAACCTTTTCTTTGCATGTTTGTACACATTTGGAGCTCAGCATTTTTTTTATCTCGCTTGAATTAAACTGATTCTAATATCTTTTTATAAAAAATATTGAACTGCTTTTGGTGTGTTTAATTTTGCACTAAAGAGTTTCATTCTGCACTACCAATTCTAATGTTATAGTACAGGTCTGCAAACACCCTTTCTCTTCCATACATATGATAAAAACACCAAGGGGCAGGTTTACAAGCTCCTTGCGCCACTTTTGCGTCACTTTTAACATGGGAAAAGTGACGCGAAAGTGGTTCAAGGGGCTTGTAAATCTGCCCCCAAGATTTTAAGTGGTGTGTGGAAAGGATGATGTTGTGACCATGTATTATACAGAATAAAGTCCACTATGTCATATATATTATAAAGATATTGCAAGTCACCTTGGACCTCCTTGACCTTACAATGGAATTCGGCATTATGTCTCGATCCTCTATGTGGTCAGTGACTCCTCTGTGCTTAGCAATATCCTTATGATGTATAACAGGAGTTATTTACCCCATATTTATTTCCATTTTCTTATCTGCCAGCACTGTTAATAACAGTGTTGCACCAGAATTTTAATAAAATGTATGTCAAATCTTCATGTAACCAGCTTGATTTTATACCGCTTTGTTTAGTGTGCCCTCGAACTTGCCTATCATACTACTATACAAATATGCTTACCAGCATTTCTCTGCCACATCACTTTGACCATGGGAATTATGTTAACATCATTTATGATAGGTTTTAAGCATTATTACCATAGCTGTCACGTTTTACGTGTAACAATAAAACATTTCAGACACTGAAGTAAATTCATGCCTCACAGCTTTATACATTAAGAAAAACACCTGCTCCACTGCTTTGTCAATACATGCCCTATGTCAGCTAAGGACATGAAAACGAATAAACATTAAACCATAGATGTCTGCACCAGAGGAGTCCCAAGGCAAGCAATTCTTTTAATTTTTATGGCTTTTTAGGACACCTGACATTCATCATTGTCTTTGGTGCTTACATGTCTCTTTTAGAGCCATCAGTGCTACATGTCTGGGCCAACTACTTTGATTAAAGCCTGATTCCTCACAAATGTCGAGTTTAGGTCTTAACAAACTAGTTTAAAATGCGCCCGGAGATACGGCAAGGGAGAGGAACTGTAAGGTATTCTAATCACTTCTGTAAACCAGTAAGCACGTTTTATCCCTTTCTGCCATCTCTACAGAAAAGGACAGACCGCAGGAAGGACTGTGCAGTTTTACTTCTTCCTTTTAGCGCTCAGGGAAGAGCGCGTGCCCACATGGAAGTGTGCCTAAAAGTGTATAAGCCTTGGACTCTGCTCTTTTAGTAGCACCAAAACGCCTTCAATATGATGCTACTCTCACAAAAATCACACTCAGTCAGTCAGTCAGTCAGTCAATGCTTTTTATTCTTTATTCGGCATAAAAAGCCGTAAAAGAAACAAGGAGATAAAAATGTATACAATGGTCTACTTCTTCAGTAAGAAGAATACTTGTAATATAAACATATGTACAAATCATCGAAAATTCATAATATATGGGATATTCTAAACATATACAAAGTCGTCAGGGGTTCATAAAATAAAACGAATTCAGCCCTCACAATATTTCTCATTTATGTTAGCTATTCGTGGAGAAATTAAAATTTGTAATAAGAGGTATAACTGGAATTCATCTAAAAATAATCCCTTCAACTCAGAATTTATGATTCCTACCTTTTTCTTATTATAATGGCATTTCTTATCAAATCTAAAATTGCATAGCAAGTAGCCGGTGTCTCTAATTGCTGTAAAAATTTTATTGTAGGCTTATTGGATCTACTATTATTACGCTATCGTAGAATAGGAACCAAATACAAAAAATGGCCGGTAGTGTATAATTTGCAAAACAGCATAAAGTGACAGGTGCCTTGTATAGAAACATTACCACAGAGGCAAGGGGGCAACGTCTTAAAGAAAGTAGCTGCGAGGAGAGAGCTACAATAAAATGCACTTTGCTCAACCTTAAACGAGTCAGATAAAAATGATGGCTAGAGTTTGTTATAGAAGTTAAATATGGTTCCAGCCCACTGATTATGAGTGTTCCGAATATGATTCAGTCGGACTCCCATAGACTTCAATAGGAGCCTGCCACACTGTGCATGGTTGGAAAGAAGGGTCCCTTGTGCACCCCCACGGGCCCCATTCAAAAGGATCTGGGTGAAGGGGGGGACTGCTAAGAGCCCCCAAAGTCAGATTCCGACAGCCGATCCATGTCGGAACAACAGATTCGGAAAGGCTTTCCGAATCTGACATCGTAATCGCTCGGTCGGAAACGCGGACCGTTGACCTGTACGAGTTGGCTCTGAACGACTCGGTTCCACCAAATGCCATTCGGAACCGACTCAGTAAGACCGAGCTCTTTCCGAACATCATAATTGGTCAGTCGGAAAGCTTTCTGAATCGGTCGGAAAGACGGGTTCCAAATCAGATTCGGAGCCATTCCGAACAACATCGTAATCAACCCCTAAAAAGTACAAATTTAAATATTGTTCCAAAGTACCAATCCCAGACCGGAAACCAAACTGAGTTTCCAATAAAATCTTGTTTTTATCTGCCCAGGCTTCCAAGTGAGACAAAATGACCCATCCAAAAATGTTAGCACTTGAGTCCATTTAAGAAATTGGCCGATAAAAACTCAGCGAACTTCTACCCCATTCTTAAAAATTGGGACTGTAGCTGATTCCCTCTATGACCCTGGGAGTGGGCCAACTATCTCAGCTCTTATTGCAAAGGTAATAAAGGGGCCCATAGAGAACTATTTGTCTTAAAAATACTACTGGGACTCGATCAATATCCGGGGCTTTTCCTGCAGTACTACTCTGTATTGCCCAGGCCATTTCCTCAACCCCTATTGTATCACAAAATGCTTATAATTCTGGAACAAACAAACGCCCTTCACCCTCTGATGCTGAAGGACAAATCACTACCTCTTCTGTTTAGAAAATTACAGAAAATGATTACCAAATACTCAGCAGACTCCACCTTAGGCAATGCATGATCTGAGAAGAAAGAGCGATTTACAACCTCTTAAAATCTCATGGTGTCCCTTGCCCTCCCTACTTCTATTAAGTCTTCCTATGCCTTTCGCCTTAGCTCCTTCCTACATACTTCCAGTGTGTGCTTATATATATGGTGTGCAAGCTTTATCTTCTGAGGGAATCTTGAGATCAAATGAAGGGCTGATTTCAACTGTTTATGGGCTGCCAAACAAGTAGCATCAAACCATCTACACGGTTTGGCCTCAAAGGGATCTGACTTACATGATAACATTTTTGAAATAGCAAAGCATATCTTTTTTATACTTTCTTATATACAACACGGGTCAAACTCATAGGACAACCATTAAAAAGGCATCCTTATGCACAGTAATAAGTTAGCTAATAAAAATGTCTGGTTCCACCTTATCCAGTTGTACCCTTATGTCTTTGGACTTAGACTACACAGGGGTGAGGAACTTTCTCAATGAGCCTGTATTCATAGTTTTATTCCAGTATGCAGTGAGGGGTTTGTGATCACTACCACAATTACTAATTATTTCAAACCCTATTAAAAACTAACAGAGATCAGATGAAGCCAATATAAAATCAATTGTACTCTCTTTCACATTCCTGCTAAAATTAGGGATTTGTGAAACTGGCATTTCATCTTAAAAAGTTAGGTCATACTACATTATTGATCTATTTAAAGATCCTCCATATGCTAAATGGGAAAAATTGGACAATTCATTATTTTTCAGGTCGTTAAAACCACAGGCACGTTGACCAATAAACTAACAAATTGAAATATTGAAATCTCCTGTCCATATTATGAAAATGGTTCGACATCTATTTCTACAAATCTTTTTCTAAAAAAACATCTAATTGATCTATCAGATGACTGTACTGTGACTACAAATATTATAGTAAAACTGTATCAATAAAATATCAAAAGATGTTTGGAGGGAGAGTAAAGTGACCAAAAAATATGGTGAGGACCAGCCTACCTCTGTTTGATGGAGGGTAGTTTTAACTTAAATTAATGTAGCCAGTCCTCCCTTTGCCCTACCTGCTCGTGAGGGAGTAGCATGCCGAAATAAACCATAAAAACAATCAATATGAAAACCCTCCCTTCTCCATGTCTCTTCACAACAAATAACATCAAAGTTGCGGACAGAAGATAACCAATCTAGGTTTGATATTTTGATACGAGCACCTGAAATATTCCAAGAGACAAAGGCTTAACACTTGTCTGACCTAGTAGGAGAGGGTGGAAAGCGTGCATCTCCATTAGTGGAAACAAGGTGCAAGATTTCAAACCCAGCACATATCGCTGGAGCTGCTACAGTATTACATTGAACAGCATTACTTGGGCATGGTAGTCAACTATTTCTATTAAGCCCCTGGCTTCAAGTGATTTGCTATCAGAGCATTAAAACGAATATCAGTGCCCTCTTAGACCTCTTTTCCCAGATCAGAAAATAAAGGAAGATTGGATGTCATCATAGTTGGTCTATAGAAATACTCCAAAGGACGCACTTGGATACCATCCCGAATCATAGTCAAATGTGATAAATTGTGTAAAAGATATGTTACTAATATTGGATCCTTAAAATTCACCACAACACAATCTCCTTTAGTGCCCGTCTTTTGTGGACCAGTGCAACCCACCCTTCTAACTAAAAGAATATTATTATAGAAATCATCATGGCAGCCCATTTTTGAACCAAGCCAGTGCACCACCTTGCGTTTTAATGAAAAAAACGCCCTCCTTTGATTCAGGCATAACTGTTGGTACATATTCCAGGACAATAACATAAGAGGGGAAGTCTGGTGGTAAACATAAGGTGTCACTGCAGTGGGAAGGCCTTCATTTCCCTCAATCAGTTCCAATTCCTGTTTGGTTTGTGCATTGACCCTCAGATTGTGTAGGGGCATGATAGGTAACTCCATGGTGAGGATTCTCAGTATTTTTATAAGTAGCTTCGATGGTGAGCATTGGGACAAATGATGAAGTTTCAGTGTGACATGGTCGACTAAGGACCTCTTTATGGGTTGGTAGTGATGAGTGCTTCCTGGCCACTGATTGATCTACTATGCCTGACAGCTTACAATAACTTTTGGGACAGACATTAGTCAGGATTAGTTAAACCTTTTATAGGAACTGGGTACATATTTCCATAACCTGTTTTTGAATGCCCTTCAATACCTCATGCCCGACAATTTCAATGTTATTATCAATGTCTTTATGATCATTGGCTTCTCCCTCCACACTCAATTATAAGAACGGCTGAGGTTTGAACTGAGCAATCTTGAGTTGGCTGGGACTTCTTACATGGCTTACTCATACCTTGTTTTCTCTTTTTTTAATTTGGAGGTTGGTTGAATAAATGTGCAGAGTGTGCCACTAACTCAGTTTCTCTATCACTAATACCATTTAGACCTTGCATTTGTGAGACTAAACCCGCAGTTGAGGTAGCAATTGAGGTAGCTCCAGGATCAGAATTACCAGCGACCGTTCAGGTACAGGTTCCAGGATTGTGAGAGGTTGGCCTGGTATATGATGTACACTTATGAAACTTTCCAGACAACACTTATGGTGATTTAGGAGGTCTTAGACAATCATCGAAAGCTCTCTAAGTGGTAGCTGTGGAGAGCAGCCTTCAGGCTAAGTCCAGAAGGAGTGTAAAGCAGCTTATTTTACCAGAATTGAATCTTATAGGTATAGATTAAATGAAAAAGAACCAAACAAGGTATTTATAAATATATGTATTTATTATATAATACTCTTTAACATGTTTATATATCTCTTACCCAGAGATATGGACAGTGCACACAATACTTTGCATAGAAATCACGTAAGTAGCACAGACCAAACCATATATTAAGAAAGTGGTATAAGAACCACGACTTGTGTCAAGACAATGTCTAGAGGACGTAGAAGTGCTGGGCCCCCAAGGAATCACCCAAGGTGAGTGACTAGGAACCCAATGGAGAGTGTGTGCAGTGTGGGAACATGACCGCGTTCTCCATACAAATCATCGTGTAAGTCGTGGTTGGATTTTTGAATAAAAATGACCCTTCCCAATGGACCCTAAAGAAACCCCGTGGAAGACAGAAGATTGGAGAGCCACCCCACCCATGGATACCCTAGTACCCACGTTACCTACCCCAGAGAAGCCGGGTGCATAGGTGTGAAGTGGTGTCGGAAACAGCTGTTGTTTCCAATGGAGGACTTTAGGAAAGTTCCGCTTCTGGAGAAGGAGAAAGTGTCCGGTGAAATCCGAAGATGGATTCTGCAGTCCATGCTGCATTTCCTGTCCAGAGACTATCTAGACTCTGATCATCTGTTTAAGGTTCAGCCTGAGCTTGACCACTCTCCCCGGCAGTTTATAGAAATGTATACGCCTGAACAGAACATCATTATGGATGAATCCCTGGAGTTATTCAAGTGACTGCTGCTGTGTAAGGCGAAGCTCAAAACAAGAGAGATTGACATGGTATCAAATTGTACCGCCTACCACCACCCAGCCTTATACCCCTACGGCCATCTCTACCTCAAATTTGGGGATCCCTACGGACCCAAGACCATCACCCTTAAGTGCAACACCACCTGAACTCCTGGCTGACCAAGGGCAATAATGTCATGCTCTGTAAATATGTAATATATAATTGTCCAACCCTAATCGCTTTTTAAAATGTAATCTTGAGTTATTTGCAACTTGTAAATATGTAACTCTAACCACTAGTATCTGTAGTAGACGTATGTATTTGCTGCCATTCTTATGTAAATTTAGAGTTTTTCTGTTTGTATCTTTTCCTTGAGTGAATTTTCAACTTGTATATATATGCAACTCTTACCACTAGTATCTGTAGTAGACGTATGTACTTACTACCATTCTTTTGTGAATTTAGAGTTTTTCTGTTTGTATCTTTTATGTAACTCTTGTATCTTTTATGTAACTCATGTACTCCAAAGTCCTTATGTAATGTATTTTTTTTTGTAAAGCGCTCTGACACCTTTGGGTAAAGTTTGCGCTATAAAATTGTCTTAAATAAATAAATAAGTAAATAAAATAAATAAGTACCTACTATGTGAAAACTCTACTGACAATGCCTACAGCCTACAAGTCTGCACTGGGATGCCCTCTAGTATCTCATTAACGTTTTGCCATGAGCCTTTAGCTACAAGTGAGAAAATTGTATGTTATCTTGTGGTTCCCTTATTGAACAAGGGTCATAACTTGTATCTAGATAAATTCTATACTGCAGATTTATTTTTCAGCAGTGGTGCTGGAACAATTTTCACAGTGATTGCCAGCGGTGTCAGTTAACAAACCTTACATGAGTTTTAAAAATCTCAATAATTCTGAATTAGCACACCACCAACTCCCCCCTCCTACTCCCCCCCAAAGATCGCACAGGTCCATACCATCTCACCTGTAACATCAAAAAGAAGATCAACAGGTCCTAATCCAGACTCGTCACCCCCCTGCTCCTTTCCTCCCCTCCCCCTATGCTGGACCCCAGACTTAAACCGATATCGAAGGCTCCTCTATTGCTGGAGGTTCCAGCCAAAGGACCCGGTACTCCTCCCATCGCTTCCATATTTTATAGTATTTGCGTGGTCAACCCCTAGCCACAAAGATGGGCTGCTCCAGACCCATGCAAAAGTTCAGACCATTTTTCCAGGCCGCCACCGAGGGAGCCCTCGTCACCTTCCAGACCTTGGCAATGTCTCGTTTTGCCAGAGTCAGGCCTAGGAGCATGAGGTGTTGTTTATTAACATTGCCCCCCACCCCCTCCATAACATGTAACAGTGCCAGCTTTGGTGTGCGGATAAGCTCCCAACCCAGGACCTCTGAGAGACAGGCAATGACCCCCCCCTCCAGAAGCGGTCTAACGAAGTGCAGTGCCAAACCGTGTGTATAAACGTACCCTCCGCCTGACTACAGCGAAGACATTCCGGGGAGGCGATCGTGACCTGGTAAAGTAGACTCTGTGAAGGTATTTGAATTGGACTAGGCGTAATCGTATTGCTATGGCCAACCCCGCGGGGCTGCCAGGGCCTCCGTCCAATCCTCCTCTTCCAGCCCGCCCACATCTGCCTGCCAGTCCCCTCAGAGTTTCTGCAGTGTAGGGGAGCAATGCGTGACCAGGGACCGATAAATAGGCAAAATCTTTTTGTCTTGTAGGTCCCCCATAAATACTTTCCCTTCAACGGGACTAAATTCAGGTATGGACTCCAGGCCCTGCAGACTAGGGGACCACGCATGGCGCAGCTGCAGATAGCGATAGAATTGAGCCTGAGGCATATGGACCTCCTCTTGGAGATCGCGAAAGGATTTTAGGTGTTGTGCCCCTCAGGACATCACCCAGGGAGGAGACACCGATGGTGTCCCATCCCCGAAACCCCGGAAGGGCCGCCAATTGGGGCAGATGCCCATTATTCGACAAAGGAGTCTCCCGGGTCAGGACGTTCCACCTGCCCATGCGCCGCAACGCCTGCCTCCAAACCATGAACACCACCTGTGTAGCTAGTGGCAACGCGCTCCGCAACCGTGCCGAGTATAAGAGTGTATGCAGTGTGTGATTCCCAATAAGATAGCGTTCTAGTGCGTACACCGGGTCCCCCCCACTCCCCATACCACCACTTTTTAAGGACCAGCAGGTGTGAGGCCTGATAGTACGAGAGGAGATCCGGATATGCCAGTCCCCACAATAAGTAGATAAAAAGCATGTTCGTATGACCACTCGCACCTTCCCTCCCTCCCACAGAAACTGTCCCAATATAGAGTTTACCAGTCTGAACCATCTAGGCGGGATCGGATATGGGTGATTCTGTAGCTGATAGAGAAGTCGGGGGAGCGCCACCATCTTGAAAATCGCCGATCTGCCAAACAGTGTCAGGGGCATGCAGGACCAGGACTTAAGGTCCACCCGAACCCGATCCCACACAGGTGTCAGGTTACGCTCCCAGGCCACAGCCGGTACATCCGAAAGCACCACCCCCAGATATTTCAAGCCACCTGCAGCCGACTGGACCTCGGTCATCCACGAGCCCACCCCCGTCTGACCTCCCAACACCCACAATGTGGATCCGCATTATCCGCAGAAGCCGTGGCCTCGTCCTGTCGACTGCCATCAGGAAAAAGAGGACGTCGTCCGCATACAGCGTGATTCTATCGGACAGGCCCGTGGCCCATTCAAATCCCCGTACCTGGGCGTCCACACGCACCCAGGCCACCAAGGGCTCCATGGCAAGGGCAAACAGATACGGTGAAAGGGGGCATTCCTACTGCGTTCCCCTCTGAATAGCAAAAGTGGAGGAGTTGGCGCCCGCTACCCGCACCGACACCGTCAACCCCGTGTACAGGAGTTTCACGTAGGAAAAAAAGCGTGGACCCAGATTGAGTCTAGGAAGCAGAGCAAACAGGTATACCCAGCTCAAGGAATCAAACGCCCTGTCCATGTCCGCCAAAAGTAGTGCCGCCGGTTCCCCTAGCCGCTGGATCGCCGCAATTGCCACCTGCACCCTTCTGATATTGTGCCGAGTGGCCCGCTGAGGCATGAACCTCGCCTGATCGGGGTGCACAAGTGACGTGATATGGGGTAATAGTCGATTGGCCAGCGCCTTCGCTAGGACTTTGGCCTCCACGTTTAAGAAAATCTCTACCGCCACCACCCTACCAGCCATCACCCGGGGAACAAAAATGTAGTCCAATCTAGAGAAGGATTTGTGGACTGCTGATAGGTACGTGTACTCCCGAACCGCGCCATGAGCACGCCGCCATGTGTCCACCTAGTCTAGTCCCGTCACCAGAGAATGTAGTTTTGTAGGGAGATCACTCCTACAACCCTCCACAACCCCTGTCCTGTCTGCATTTGTGTTCATAATGTCATTCCAGTCCCCGCCCACCACAGACATTACATCCGGCATATCGTCCCACAAAGATTGTAGCCGCTCAATTAAATTCCACTGCAACGGGGGAGGGGCAAATACACTACCTAAAATCAGGGGGTCCTCCCGGGCCCTGCCCCGGATAAACAAGTAGCTTCCCTGCCTATCAATCCACTGCTGTTCATGCGTGTAGGGGACCCTGCGATGTATCAGTATAGCCACGCCTCAAGACCCTCTCATAAAGCCAGCATGAAAAACCTGTTGGAACCCATGCGCTAGAAGCAAAGCGCCTTTGTGCCCATGAGGTGGGTCTCCTGTAACATAAGAATATCAGCCTTCGCCCTCTTCGCGTGGTAGAGTATGGCCCCCCGCTTGATCTTGTCCAGGACCCCTCGTACATTCCAACTCAGGATACAGAGACCACCCTGCGTTCCTTGCCCACCATCGGACATTTCAACCATATGGGGTTGCATCATTGTTCAATACTAACATGGAGCCTCGGTGGCATGTGTGCAACCTGTAATGGACCTGTAATGGAAGTGCGACCTGAAAACAGCAACAACCCCTCCCCAACAAACCCCCACCCCATACCAAAAAAAAAACCACTGAAGTATCTGTCGCGGCAGGGCTGGCCCCCAATCCCCAACGGGGGATGTGAACCACCCCAACCAATGGATCCCCAATTCACAGCCCATAACCACCAGGCAGGGCTCCCGCCAGCTCACACCTGACGGTAGGTCAAGCCCAGTTCAGGACATCCCAGTTATCAATAGTTGAAGTTTCACAGCGCAGCACCCTCATCCTCCGCTAAGGATCCAATGTCTGTCCCCCCAGGGCCGGCCCCCCTCTGGTGGAGGCACTGCTGGACTGCGAGAACCGCCGGGACCTTCTGTTTCTGGCCATGGGCCCCCCCCGAGCCGCATAATTCGAGGATGAATCTGATTCCCTACCCGGCGGCGTGTGGGGCCTCACCCGCACCGTTTCATCTGTCCACCGGAAGACCTCTTCTGGAGTATCAAAGAAGTGAGTACGGGAACGAAAGACCACTCGGAGGCGAGCCGGAAAGAGCAGGGCGTAAGGAAGCTTGAGCTCTCTCAGCTGGGCCTTGGCTGCCATAAACAGCCCTTCTCGAAATCCAACGAATCGGAGATTGTTGAGTCGAGCCCGTCCTTCCGCATCTTCCGTTCTGAGCGTGAGGTCCTTTTGGACGGTCTCCATCGCTGCCACCTTTCGCTTAAACTCCGCAACGTCACCCTCCAGTCCAGAGATGCGAGTCTCAGTCTCAGTAATACGGGACACCGCATTGCGTAGATCTTGCCACAGCAGTGTAACGTCCGCTCCGACTGCCCCTATTTTCGCATCCAACTTGTCCCTAGATTGGGTAATGGTGGCCATCAGGGCCGCATTGCCCGGCACTGCTCCTGATTGGCCCCCAGGAGCTCCAGCCACCGCCCCTGGGACGGTAAATTTATCAATAGGCCCCTGCCTGGTCGAACCGCCACCCCCCTTGTCTCTGGTCATGATGGTGTCGTGGGCTTCTAGGACTGGCCCACCCCGACCGAGTGATGTGCAAACCCAGGTGATAGCGAATCCCGCGGCCCGATCTAGCCGCCGAGTGTGCACTAGTCGGCCCCAGGCCCCTTTTTTCTGGCTCTCCGAGAACCCCAGAGGCCCACACCCACCCAGGTGTGCGGGACCGCGGACCCCGCCCAACCAGCTTCTGAAGCAACCGGTCACCGGGTGGAGCCCACCCACCCACACCACCAAATATTCTTCACACAGGCAGCGACGGGCTCCCCCAGTGGCCCATCCCTCACTCCTGCAGCCCGATCCATACACTGCCGAGAGCTCCAGATACCCAAATTAATTCTTGAAGCGGGCGGTGGGGTGCAGGCAAATGACCCGATCTTCGGTCCCCACCCCGCGACTCGATAGTGCCACTGAGTCCCGCCACTTACTCCTCTCTATGGGGTGACCTCGTGGGGCACAGGATCCTCCTTTCGGCCTCTGCACCTAAGACCCAGCGGGCCCAGGCTATCACAACCGGGGTGGGGGCAGCCCAACAAAGTGTCCGGTGTTACCCAAGGCAGTCCAGCTGCCCCTCCGCTCTCCCGTCGTGACTGTTAATGCGGAGGGAAGAGGGGTGCGCCACCGCTCAGCATGTAGGCCCCAAAGCATCCAATACATCCCAAAGAGGGGGCCAAGGTTGCCGAGCCCAGTTGCGGCAGCTCCCCCGATGTGGCCCGGCCCAGCAGCCGATTCCCGTTTGTAGCTCTGAAAAGGGGGGGAACCGGGACTCAACCACCACTGCCACACCGGAGCCGCAGAAAGAACCAGGTGCCACTAAGGAGAGGTGGCGAGGCAGCCTACCAGTCGCCCGGCAGCCCCCCGCAGGCCCGACTATGCCGCCGGTCCCCCCGCAACACCAGAAAGGAAGGGCACTTCAAGGAGCAAGCTCGTCACGCCTGTCGGCGGCCGCCTCAGCCCTCGTGCACCTCAGCCCCTACAATGACTCAGAATTTGCCGCCTCTCCTGCCGCAGACTCTCCGCCTTACCACTGCGACCCGGTCCGGCCACCGGATCGCCCCGTCTCACTCCTGCAGGCCTACCGTCCCAGCAGCCGAGTCCCAGCGCAGGTCCCCACAGCTCAATCGGATGACGGGCCTCCTGCCACAGGGCCAGTCCGCTCGCAGCTCCCGGGGCCCTCCTCGCTCGGCCAGGCCTCTCCCCCGCAGCAGCGGAATCACAGCTCCACAGCAGCTCCCCGCTCCTAGATTTCACCAGTCAAGAAGGTATCAGGTACTGCGCCACAGACACGTCGATTTCTGCCTCAAACTTTCCAGGATGCCAGGATTATCGTCGGATATATTGCGGGCTGGACGGAGCCGGCTTAGAACACGTCCGCCATGTTGGCTTCCCAAGCCACGCCCCCCAACATGCTTATTTTTTAACCTTTTCTTTGCATGTTTGTACACATTTGGAGCTCAGCATTTTTTTTATCTCGCTTGTATTAAACTGATTCTAATATCTTTTTATAAAAAATATTGAACTGCTTTTGGTGTGTTTAATTTTGCACTACAGAGTTTCATTCTGCACTACCAATTCTAATGTTATAGTACAGGTCTGCAAACACCCTTTCTCTTCCATACATATGATAAAAACACCAAGGGGCAGGTTTACAAGCTCCTTGCGCCACTTTTGCGTCACTTTTAACATGGGAAAAGTGACGCGAAAGTGGTTCAAGGGGCTTGTAAATCTGCCCCCAAGATTTTAAGTGGCGTGTGGAAAGGATGATGTTGTGACCATGTATTATACAGAATAAAGTCCACTATGTCATATATATTATAAAGATATTGCAAGTCACCTTGGACCTCCTTGACCTTACAATGGAATTCGGCATTATGTCTCGATCCTCTATGTGGTCAGTGACTCCTCTGTGCTTAGCAATATCCTTATGATGTATAACAGGAGTTATTTACCCCATATTTATTTCCATTTTCTTATCTGCCAGCACTGTTAATAACAGTGTTGCACCAGAATTTTAATAAAATGTATGTCAAATCTTCATGTAACCAGCTTGATTTTATACCGCTTTGTTTAGTGTGCCCTCGAACTTGCCTATCATACTACTATACAAATATGCTTACCAGCATTTCTCTGCCACATCACTTTGACCATGGGAATTATGTTAACATCATTTATGATAGGTTTTAAGCATTATTACCATAGCTGTCACGTTTTACGTGTAACAATAAAACATTTCAGACACTGAAGTAAATTCATGCCTCACAGCTTTATACATTAAGAAAAACACCTGTTCCACTGCTTTGTCAATACATGCCCTATGTCAGCTAAGGACATGAAAACGAATAAACATTAAACCATAGATGTCTGCACCAGAGGAGTCCCTAGGCAAGCAATTCTTCTAATTTTTATGGCTTTTTAGGACACCTGACATTCATCATTGTCTTTGGTGCTTACATGTCTCTTTTAGAGCCATCAGTGCTACATGTCTGGGCCAACTACTTTGATTAAAGCCTGATTCCTCACAAATGTCGAGTTTAGGTCTTAACAAACTAGTTTAAAATGCGCCCGGAGATACGGCAAGGGAGAGGAACTGTAAGGTATTCTAATCACTTCTGTAAACCAGTAAGCACGTTTTATCCCTTTCTGCCATTTCTACAGAAAAGGACAGACCGCAGGAAGGACTGTGCAGTTTTACTTCTTCCTTTTAGCGCTCAGGGAAGAGCGCGTGCCCACATGGAAGAGTGCCTAAAAGTTTATAAGCCTTGGACTCTGATCTTTTAGTAGCACCAAAACGCCTTCAATATGATGCTTATCTCACAAAAATCACACTCAGTCAGTCAGTCAGTCAGTCAATGCTTTTTATTCTTTATTCGGCATAAAAAGCCGTAAAAGAAACAAGGAGATAAAAATGTATACAATGGTCTACTTCTTCAGTAAGAAGAATACTTGTAATATAAACATATGTACAAATCATCGAAAATTCATAATATATGGGATATTCTAAACATATACAAAGTCGTCAGGGGTTCATAAAATAAAACGAATTCAGCCCTCACAATATTTCTCATTTATGTTAGCTATTCGTGGAGAAATTAAAATTTGTAATAAGAGGTATAACTGGAATTCATCTAAAAATAATCCCTTCAACTCAGAATTTATGAATCCTACCTTTTTCTTATTATAATGGCATTTCTTATCAAATCTAAAATTGCATAGCAAGTAGCCGGTGTCTCTAATTGCTGTAAAAATTTTATTGTAG
This sequence comes from Triturus cristatus, assembly GCF_964204655.1. Lineage (NCBI taxonomy): Eukaryota > Metazoa > Chordata > Amphibia > Caudata > Salamandridae > Triturus > Triturus cristatus. The sequence continues at coordinate 965,605,898 of NC_140581.1, forward strand.
GCTTATTGGATCTACTATTATTACGCTATCGTAGAATAGGAACCAAATACAAAAAATGGCCGGTAGTGTATAATTTGCAAAACAGCATAAAGTGACAGGTGCCTTGTATAGAAACATTACCACAGAGGCAAGGGGGCAACGTCTTAAAGAAAGTAGCTGCGAGGAGAGAGCTACAATAAAATGCACTTTGCTCAACCTTAAACGAGTCAGATAAAAATGATGGCTAGAGTTTGTTATAGAAGTTAAATATGGTTCCAGCCCACTGATTATGAGTGTTCCGAATATGATTCAGTCGGACTCCCATAGACTTCAATAGGAGCCTGCCACACTGTGCATGGTTGGAAAGAAGGGTCCCTTGTGCACCCCCACGGGCCCCATTCAAAAGGATCTGGGTGAAGGGGGGGACTGCTAAGAGCCCCCAAAGTCAGATTCCGACAGCCGATCCATGTCGGAACAACAGATTCGGAAAGGCTTTCCGAATCTGACATCGTAATCGCTCGGTCGGAAACGCGGACCGTTGACCTGTACGAGTTGGCTCTGAACGACTCGGTTCCACCAAATGCCATTCGGAACCGACTCAGTAAGTCCGAGCTCTTTCCGAACATCATAATTGGTCAGTCGGAAAGCTTTCTGAATCGGTCGGAAAGACGGGTTCCAAATCAGATTCGGAGCCATTCCGAACAACATCGTAATCAACCCCTAAAAAGTACAAATTTAAATATTGTTCCAAAGTACCAATCCCAGACCGGAAACCAAACTGAGTTTCCAATAAAATCTTGTTTTTATCTGCCCAGGCTTCCAAGTGAGACAAAATGACCCATCCAAAAATGTTAGCACTTGAGTCCATTTAAGAAATTGGCCGATAAAAACTCAGCGAACTTCTACCCCATTCTTAAAAATTGGGACTGTAGCTGATTCCCTCTATGACCCTGGGAGTGGGCCAACTATCTCAGCTCTTATTGCAAAGGTAATAAAGGGGCCCATAGAGAACTATTTGTCTTAAAAATACTACTGGGACTCGATCAATATCCGGGGCTTTTCCTGCAGTACTACTCTGTATTGCCCAGGCCATTTCCTCAACCCCTATTGTATCACAAAATGCTTATAATTCTGGAACAAACAAACGCCCTTCACCCTCTGATGCTGAAGGACAAATCACTACCTCTTCTGTTTAGAAAATTACAGAAAATGATTACCAAATACTCAGCAGACTCCACCTTAGGCAATGCATGATCTGAGAAGAAAGAGCGATTTACAACCTCTTAAAATCTCATGGTGTCCCTTGCCCTCCCTACTTCTATTAAGTCTTCCTATGCCTTTCGCCTTAGCTCCTTCCTACATACTTCCAGTGTGTGCTTATATATATGGTGTGCAAGCTTTATCTTCTGAGGGAATCTTGAGATCAAATGAAGGGCTGATTTCAACTGTTTATGGGCTGCCAAACAAGTAGCATCAAACCATCTACACGGTTTGGCCTCAAAGGGATCTGACTTACATGATAACATTTTTGAAATAGCAAAGCATATCTTTTTTATACTTTCTTATATACAACACGGGTCAAACTCATAGGACAACCATTAAAAAGGCATCCTTATGCACAGTAATAAGTTAGCTAATAAAAATGTCTGGTTCCACCTTATCCAGTTGTACCCTTATGTCTTTGGACTTAGACTACACAGGGGTGAGGAACTTTCTCAATGAGCCTGTATTCATAGTTTTATTCCAGTATGCAGTGAGGGGTTTGTGATCACTACCACAATTACTAATTATTTCAAACCCTATTAAAAACTAACAGAGATCAGATGAAGCCAATATAAAATCAATTGTACTCTCTTTCACATTCCTGCTAAAATTAGGGATTTGTGAAACTGGCATTTCATCTTAAAAAGTTAGGTCATACTACATTATTGATCTATTTAAAGATCCTCCATATGCTAAATGGGAAAAATTGGACAATTCATTATTTTTCAGGTCGTTAAAACCACAGGCACGTTGACCAATAAACTAACAAATTGAAATATTGAAATCTCCTGTCCATATTATGAAAATGGTTCGACATCTATTTCTACAAATCTTTTTCTAAAAAAACATCTAATTGATCTATCAGATGACTGTACTGTGACTACAAATATTATAGTAAAACTGTATCAATAAAATATCAAAAGATGTTTGGAGGGAGAGTAAAGTGACCAAAAAATATGGTGAGGACCAGCCTACCTCTGTTTGATGGAGGGTAGTTTTAACTTAAATTAATGTAGCCAGTCCTCCCTTTGCCCTACCTGCTCGTGAGGGAGTAGCATGCCGAAATAAACCATAAAAACAATCAATATGAAAACCCTCCCTTCTCCATGTCTCTTCACAACAAATAATATCAAAGTTGCGGACAGAAGATAACCAATCTAGGTTTGATATTTTGATACGAGCACCTGAAATATTCCAAGAGACAAAGGCTAAACACTTGTCTGACCTAGTAGGAGAGGGTGGAAAGCGTGCATCTCCATTAGTGGAAACAAGGTGCAAGATTTCAAACCCAGCACATATCGCTGGAGCTGCTACAGTATTACATTGAACAGCATTACTTGGGCATGGTAGTCAACTATTTCTATTAAGCCCCTGGCTTCAAGTGATTTGCTATCAGAGCATTAAAACGAATATCAGTGCCCTCTTAGACCTCTTTTCCCAGATCAGAAAATAAAGGAAGATTGGATGTCATCATAGTTGGTCTATAGAAATACTCCAAAGGACGCACTTGGATACCATCCCGAATCATAGTCAAATGTGATAAATTGTGTAAAAGATGTTACTAATATTGGATCCTTAAAATTGACCACAACACAATCTCCTTTAGTGCCCGTCTTTTGTGGACCAGTGCAACCCACCCTTCTAACTAAAAGAATATTATTATAGAAATCATCATGGCAGCCCATTTTTGAACCAAGCCAGTGCACCACCTTGCGTTTTAATGAAAAAAACGCCCTCCTTTGATTCTGGCATAACTGTTGGTACATATTCCAGGACAATAACATAAGAGGGGAAGTCTGGTGGTAAACATAAGGTGTCACTGCAGTGGGGAGGCCTTCATTTCCCTCAATCAGTGCCAATTCCTGTTTGGTTTGTGCATTGACCCTCAGATTGTGTAGGGGCATGATAGGTAACTCCATGGTGAGGATTCTCAGTATTTTTATAAGTAGCTTCGATGGTGAGCATTGGGACAAATAATGAAGTTTCAGTGTGACATGGTCGACTAAGGACCTCTTTATGGGTTGGTAGTGATGAGTGCTTCCTGGCCACTGATTGATCTACTATGCCTGACAGCTTACAATAACTTTTGGGACAGACATTAGTCAGGATTAGTTAAACCTTTTATAGGAACTGGGTACATATTTCCATAACCTGTTTTTGAATGCCCTTCAATACCTCATGCCCGACAATTTCAATGTTATTATCAATGTCTTTATGATCATTGGCTACTCCCTCCACACTCAATTATAAGAACGGCTGAGGTTTGAACTGAGCAATCTTGAGTTGGCTGGGACTTCTTACATGGCTTACTCATACCTTGTTTTCTCTTTTTTTAATTTGGAGGTTGGTTGAATAAATGTGCAGAGTGTGCCACTAACTCAGTTTCTCTATCACTAATACCATTTAGACCTTGCATTTGTGAGACTAAACCCGCAGTTGAGGTAGCAATTGAGGTAGCTCCAGGATCAGAATTACCAGCGACCGTTCAGGTACAGGTTCCAGGATTGTGAGAGGTTGGCCTGGTATATGATGTACACTTATGAAACTTTCCAGACAACACTTATGGTGATTTAGGAGGTCTTAGACAATCATCGAAAGCTCTCTAAGTGGTAGCTGTGGAGAGCAGCCTTCAGGCTAAGTCCAGAAGGAGTGTAAAGCAGCTTATTTTACCAGAATTGAATCTTATAGGTATAGATTAAATGAAAAAGAACCAAACAAGGTATTTATAAATATATGTATTTATTATATAATACTCTTTAACATGTTTATATATCTCTTACCCAGAGATATGCACAGTGCACACAATACTTTGCATAGAAATCACGTAAGTAGCACAGAATACACAGTGAACCCCGGGGGGGGGGGACCAAACCATATATTAAGAAAGTGGTATAAGAACCACGACTTGTGTCAAGACAATGTCTAGAGGACGTAGAAGTGCTGGGCCCCCAAGGAATCACCCAAGGTGAGTGACTAGGAACCCAATGGAGAGTGTGTGCAGTGTGGGAACATGACCGCGTTCTCCATACAAATCATCGTGTAAGTCGTGGTTGGATTTTTGAATAAAAATGACCCTTCCCAATGGACCCTAAAGAAACCCCGTGGAAGACAGAAGATTGGAGAGCCACCCCACCCATGGATACCCTAGTACCCACGTTACCTACCCCAGAGAAGCCGGGTGCATAGGTGTGAAGTGGTGTCGGAAACAGCTGTTGTTTCCAATGGAGGACTTTAGGAAAGTTCCGCTTCTGGAGAAGGAGAAAGTGTCCGGTGAAATCCGAAGATGGATTCTGCAGTCCATGCTGCATTTCCTGTCCAGAGACTATCTAGACTCTGATCATCTGTTTAAGGTTCAGCCTGAGCTTGACCACTCTCCCCGGCAGTTTATAGAAATGTATACACCTGAACAGAACATCATTATGGATGAATCCCTGGAGTTATTCAAGTGACTGCTGCTGTGTAAGTAGAAGCTCAAAACAAGAGAGATTGACATGGTATCAAATTGTACCGCCTACCACCACCCAGCCTTATACCCCTACGGCCATCTCTACCTCAAATTTGGGGATCCCTACGGACCCAAGACCATCGCTCTTAAGTGCAACACCACCTGAACTCCTGGCTGACCAAGGGCAATAATGTCATGCTCTGTAAATATGTAATATATAATTGTCCAACCCTAATCGCTTTTTAAAATGTAATCTTGAGTTATTTGCAACTTGTAAATATGTAACTCTAACCACTAGTATCTGTAGTAGACGTATGTATTTGCTGCCATTCTTATGTAAATTTAGAGTTTTTCTGTTTGTATCTTTTCCTTGAGTGAATTTTCAACTTGTATATATGCAACTCTTACCACTAGTATCTGTAGTAGACGTATGTACTTACTACCATTCTTTTGTGAATTTAGAGTTTTTCTGTTTGTATCTTTTATGTAACTCTTGTATCTTTTATGTAACTCATGTACTCCGAAGTCCTTATGTAATGTATTTTTTTTTGTAATGCGCTCTGACACCTTTGGGTAAAGTTTGCGCTATATAAAATTGCATTAAATAAATAAATAAGTAAATAAAATAAATAAGTACCTACTATGTGAAAACTCTACTGACAATGCCTACAGCCTACAAGTCTGCACTGGGATGCCCTCTAGTATCTCATTAACGTTTTGCCATGAGCCTTTAGCTACAAGTGAGAAAATTGTATGTTATCTTGTGGTTCCCTTATTGAACAAGGGTCATAACTTGTATCTAGATAAATTCTATACTGCAGATTTATTTTTCAGCAGTGGTGCTGGAACAATTTTCACAGTGATTGCCAGCGGTGTCAGTTAACAAACCTTACATGAGTTTTAAAAATCTCAATAATTCTGAATTAGCAGGCATCAACACTGGCGGAAAAACCTTTAAGCGCAAGGGAGAGTAAGTAGATAGTGCAGATGTGATAGTTAGAGATAATTCTCACAAAAACGTTGCCAACTTATGCATTCAGAAACACATTATTTCTAAATATATAAGTAAAATGGGGTAAAAAGGCATTTGGTAGTGTATGGTCTTTTACAGAAAGTACCTTCTGCATTGAAAATGCATCTAGGTGATGAAAGTAATAGATCTCTGGCACTTCTGTCAACCAGACAGGCCATAATACTATTTGCAAAGTATAATGGTCTCTGTTAGACATTATGTTGTTGGTTGACTGGGGTGTCAACAACAGTCACAATCCCTTGTGAGGTGATTCACAAAAGGTCACCAAATTAACCTGTTCTAAACCTTGGATAGCTTTGCACAAAAAGCAGCCAGGCCTAACTTAGAGGCAATGTGTAAATTATTTATATAGCAAACAAACAGTATTGAAGTAAAAACACAACACAAGAAAAATCCCAAACCACTTTAGAAAACCTGAGTACATTTTAATAAAGTATTTGATGTAAAAACTAACCAAATACAATCAGTAGAACCGTAGTTAGGAATTTTATTTTTTAAAGATTTTTTAAAGATGTCGGTGAAAATAGCAACAAAAAGCACAGACCGCCAACTATGGATATCTGGAGTGCAGGTTGGCTACAGTCACCAAGATAGGCCTGCTGAAGTTTTACCTTCTCAAGTCCCATTTGCAATGGAGTGGGCTCCTAGGAGCAGGGAGAACATCACAAGAGGCTGTAGGCGTAACGCGAAGAGTAGTCCAGGCGTCGTGGTTGGCATTGCTGGAGCTTCGCGTTGGTGGTCCCCATGAGCAGTCGATGCTGTTGTGCGAATGGTGGGGTTGATGGAGCTATGCACTGAATCATGGTGCGAGCAGCAAAGTAATGGTGCAAACTGGCCCGTTCATGGTTGTGAAGAGCCCAAGAGCTTGATTTCAGCATTTTGAGCCACACTAACTGTGCCACAACTAGGGCACCACTTAGGATCAGGAACACACTTCAGCTGGGTCCGGGTGATGGTGCAGGATGCTGGGGAGTGTTTTTATGTCCCTGAGGCTCAGATCAGAAGGCCAGCAGACCAGCTATTGGAGTCACTGTGGTAGCCCTGGTTCAAGATGAAGTTGTAGGTCAAGTTCTTCTTCCCCACGCGAGAGAGCAGCAGGGCAGAAAGGCAGCAACACAGCAAAGCAGCAGCAGGTCATCAGTCCAGCATAGTGGCAGTCCTTTTATCAGCATAGCAGTCCCCCTTCCTGGTAGAGTAGCTAGAGGTCCAGAGGTTTACTGAAGAGTTGGTGACTGAGGTACTACATTTATACCCTGGTGCCCTGGTCCTGGAAGGTGTTACAAGCCTTTAAACAGTGGCTTTGAAGGGCATGGAATTTCATGCCCCCTCTACCTGGCTCCAAGCTGGCTGCAGTGATAATGTGTCATTAAGCCCTTTGTATGAAGTCAGAACACAGGCTATTCAGGTGGAAGGAGGTTTGTGCTCTGTTCCACCTTTTGCGGACACCGTCGTTCCTCAAGACTTGTGCAATGAATTTCAGAGGTCCACCTCCAGGCACCGCCAAGTCCGCTTGCTATGATAGCAGAGGTTATTGGAATGGCAAAGTGAGGGAAAGGGTGGTACGGAGGGAACAGCAGGGAAGAGAGATCTGAAAACAGAATGTCAACAAAGGTTTGAATTTTGTTTGGACTGTCCTTATCTAAATATGTTTATATATAGGGTCTCGATGCGCCATTACCTGTAATTGTAAGCCTGTTATGCTTCTTTGTGTATGAATGGTTGGTAGCATTGAAAACCATAAGAAATAAAGTACACAGTTTAATTCTGCATCTAGTATTCCCTACTGACAATCACTGCATTCTTGATCAAATAAAGATACTTCATTCATAATATCACATACCATAAAACCATTCTGGAAGGTCTTGTCTGTTTGTATAGTTTTGATCTGCAAGCAAATGTCAAATGGAGTTCAATCACAAGCTGTTTTGGCACGATTTATATATAAGGCTTATTGGCGAAAATCTCAAACAGTCCTATTTTCCTTGCTTTTCTCAGTCTCTGGTTTAAAACAATGTCACTCCTCTCGGGACCTGCCTCGCGAGTGCGACATACCAGCACAGCACTCTTATCAGGGAGGATTGAAGTCTTACACGGGCGATATCTCAAGTGCAGCGTGCTTAGCGGGGAGATCCGTCAGGTCTTAGAAGTGATTTCTTGCTGCGGGCTAAACAAAGACAACAAATCTTTGGAATCCCATGCCAATCACTGCCCCAGTCTCGGGTTCTGGAGCAGCTGGAGATGCGCAAGCTGCTCGCAAGAGATGCATCAGCTGTTTTCTCCTTGTGTGGGCCACCGTGAGGGAACCTGCGTTAGGCGCAGCATCAATAATAATGAGCATGCGGTGCTGGGCGGGGCTGCTTTTATAGCATTGCCCCTCCAAAAATGGCTGCCGCTCAAGGTGTGTTGGGACATGTAGTCCCTGTAGAATGGTGCAGTCCCAGCCAATTCCCCAGCAAAAATAACACCAGGGCGATATTGTATGGCTGCTTTACATAGTTCGACATGCTGGAAGCTCACCAGGCGTACATAAGGTACAATGAGCCCTATGAAGGCAATGTAGCCAATCTTGTCCTCCTATACCATTGGCATGACTCCTACCATGTAGTGTGTGCCTCGTAGAATAGCAAGTGGTTGTTCGCATGGCCCTAGAGATGCCAGCTAATGCCAGAACAGCACACTCCATCCTTCCAGCAGATGGCCCATTGAGGCACACGTGATCCCTCTAGTGTGTGATTATCTAGGAAGAATTCTGTCATTTACATCCAGTCATGTGATCCAGGCCAAGCTACAGGCACAAAAAGGCTAAGGACACAAAAATGCCAAATTGCTAAAAGTGGCATTTCTAAAATTGTAATAAAAAAAACCAACTTTACTATTAAATTATGCTTTTCACTAAAATTCTTCAAAAGTCACCAAACATGACATAGCTTCCAGCGCCCAATTGGAAATTGCAGCTTATTAAATGTAATAAAGAATCCACAATGTTATTCCATGGGAGGGGAAGACCTCAGAGTAGTGAAAATCGAATTTGGGAGATTTTCACTACCAGAACATGTAAAACTTAAACGTACATGCCCAACCTTTTAATGACACAGCACCTTGCCCTATGGGCTACCTAGGGCCTACTTTAGGGGTAACTTATATGATATGTACTAAAAAGGGAGTTTAAGGATTGGCATGGGTGTTTTAATTCCTAGTCAACATAGTAATTCAAAACTACATTTAGGCTGTAATGGCAGACATGGGGCATGTTTCAAGGTGCTACTTAAGTGGGTTTCACAATACGTGCTGCAGGCTCACTAGGATCATGTAAAGGGGCCTTATTTACAAGGTGGCGTTAAGCTACAAAAAGTGGCTTAACGCCGCTTTGTAAATATGGAGAATGGTATATCGCCACCAAAAGGTCACTAAAAGTGATGTTCTGGTGGTGGTATCCGCTTGTAAATATGCCCCTGAGTTTCAGACCAGTGGTTTCCAGATCTCAAGATGCAGGTGGGGTCAGTGGGGCAAGAGAAAGTAGAAGTATGTTTGGGTGAAGGACTGTGGGCTCAAAGTCAGGACTTGATGAAAATATCACATTGTACGTGGCCGCATGGAAGCACTGACTGGGTTACTGTTTGAATAATAATTACAACACTGCCATAACTGGGTGTGGTGTGAGAATTACAAGTCCCCTGCTGGTTTAGCACACACCACTATGCATTCTGCCTCCTGTAGTTTAAATGTTTCCATTCAACGTACAAAACTACGAGCACCAGAATTGAAAACATGTGGGATAAAAGCGGAAGGAGCTGTCATCTGACACCATGTCACTCGGGGTACTCTCAATCAGTCCTGCATGTTAAGCAGAATCACAAGCATGTTGGGACTTGTATTATTAACTTACGATTTTAAGAATGAACCATCGCTAGGCACAGAATGCTGAGTTCTGTTGACTGAAAAACGAGGACTGACAGCAAGTCATGCTGGTGAAAACGAGCCAGTTGACAAAACATACAATTCTGTCTAATCCTCTCATGTGACAGGTTGTGCTCTTTAGTAAATCTCTGCAATATGATGCACTTGAACTATAGTCTCTCAGTGGCCTGCACATGCCTGCAGCAATTGTGTTAACCTTCTCAGCTATCTAACTGTATGGCGAGATTATGTTTGCCAGATGGTTCCATGTCATCAAGGAGACAGTGCTCCCGCAGTGGACTTTCATTTAACAACCCATTGCATTCTGGGAGTTGTACTCTTAGTTCATTCCAGCTGTGCCGACTCTTTTGTATGGCTCGTTTCGGCTAAGAGCCCATGTGAGCTACAAAGGCTGACTTTCAGCACAGATCCATTCTCACTCATTTGTATGGATGGTTATGTCTCAGGGCTCATGTGAACTCCTACCAAGGCTGACTTTCAGCACAGATCCATTCTCACTCATTTGTATGGCTGGTTATGTCTCAGGGCTCATGTGAACTCCTACCAAGGCTGACTTTCAGCCAGCTCCATTCTTCACTCATGTGTATGGCTGGTGATATCTAAGTGCCTCTGTGAACTCCTACAAAGGACAACTCAGTGCAGCTCCAGTCCTCCCAGTTGCATATAGCTGGTTATGTCTGATTAAGTCTAAAGGCTCATGTGAACTTCTCAAACGCTGACTTTCAGGGCAACTTCATTCCTACCCCCTGCACATGGCTGCTTACTTCTAAGGTTCCATGTTAACTCTTACAAAGGTTAACTTTTATAGCAGCTTCATTTCTCTCTGGTGCATATGGCTGGTTATGTCTAAGATGATGACTCGTATTCTACTAATATGTCCTGTGAATTATCCCTTGCTAAGATACGGTTTGAAATACCACGGACAACCACACTGCCAAGAGAAACTTTCATTTAATGTCCTCTAAGTGAAGGAATTCTTCTGCTCTTCCGCGGACTTCTGAGTTTCTCATTCTCATAGATTTCATGTCAAAACCAGAGGCTAGCATTTTGCATAACCTTTTATTGCTAGAAATGCAGCACTTTTTGAAGTATATCTTAAGCACACGGAAAGTTCCAGAATTAGAACTCCACTACAGTCCATATAAACCAGAACACAGCAGCCATCTTCCTCTTTTATTTGCTGCTCCTGTCAGTTAAGTATCTACTAGCACTTGTTTTAATTTTTATATATAGGTTTCTTGATTTTATGATTGATTATTTTTTAGTTTGCATTGTTTTAATTTATGTTATATGATTTAAATATATTTAGATGTGTTTGCTTTTAAAAATGCGTAAATGGTCTTATCCCAATTTATGAGATTAATTTAGTATGTGGATTAAGTTAGTTAAGGATACGAATTCTGGTGAGGAGGGTAAGATGTTAAAATAAATATGTATATATTTTTTTCATGATTAGAAAGTACGTAGGCTAAACGATAACAGCAGCAAAAAAATCAAACGTATACACGTTTGTATGTACCTCGTGCTTTGTCAGTTTTTCTCTATATCGGGAAGTGGAAGTGCTTTGTGATTTCGTGCTCGAGAACTCATCCAAGACAAGCCCTCGACGACACCAGTAGCTCATTGATGTTGCCCGTTGGGTATGCACTAGCGTCACTGAATTGGGTGCTGCCATTGTGAGCATACGGGTTGCTTGCAGAACACTTCTCTCGGCAACCCAGGGAATTGTAAGCCAGGTGTGACTACATTTAAATAAAAAACAAACAAAATGAGGAAACAGAGGTGAAAGCTTTACGCATTGACGTCTTGTCTGCGTGTGGCAAATTTAGCATACAGGGTAGCCATTCTCGGCAACAGTGTCCGTTGAAGAGATTTTTATTGTTACAATCAGTTACAAATAGTTAGATTTGAGATGACGCTCTTAGCACTGAGAGTTGTATAAAAAAAATCTGGAAAACGAAGATATTGGAGTTTGAGGTAGATTTTAGGGAGAGAGTAAAAATTATTTATTTTCAAGTGAAGAACTAGAGGGATTCACGTTGAACCAATATGAGTAAAGGGGGTGTATCCATGGATATGGAATCAAATAGTGATTTGGTTAAGAAATTGGTACAAGAAGAGGTAAGGACTTCGGTTAAGGAAATTTTGGGTTCAGTTTTTAAAAGAAAAAGAAAGGGAACAGATGTTTCTGATGAGGAGTTTTGGTCATTAGAGGAGGAGGAGAGCAAACAAGCTAATAGCATGTCAGGGAAAAGGAAAATGAAGAGGAAGAACGTAGAGAGAGAAGATGATAGGTTTGTAGCCTGGCAAAAAAGGATGTTCTTGACACCACACAAAGAGAAGGTGCAAAGCGCAGCACAAAAGTGGGTGTCCATAGCGGCACACATGAGAATCAGGAAGGACCTGATGATGATAATTCATACAGCCATGATGTTGAGAATTTTGATGAATTTATAAGGATTGGTAAAAGACCTTCAGGGCATTCATATGTTCAGTCCAGATTTAATTAGGCACCTTAGAAGTGCAGTCTGGTGGCCGCTTGCGAATATTGCAGAATTTATAGCCATGTGGATCAAATAGCCTTTCGAAAAGGAAGTTAGGTCTGTGATGCAGGCGGAGCATTCTCGCCCAGTAATAAATAATAAAGCTAGTTGCGACTGCAGCTCTAGATCCGGATCTGATTTGTTTTTTATTCAAGATGGGTCGTGATCCCAGGAAGGGATTGGAAAGGGCACTTAAACAGAGCCAGTATCATTTGCTGCATGTTATTGGTCCACTTGCAACGATTTTGGATATGGCTGAAAAAGCCAAAAATAAATCAGTCTCTGTGGATACAGAGCTCTTAAGTGGTTGGTCTCAAAGAGAGGTGTGTTTCCTTGGGAACACAAAGGCAGCCATTATTGTGGAAATACGTAAGCAGTCCTCATGCGCATTAGCCCGAAATTGGGGGATTTTGCTAGAAGGGAATCTAGCGAGGATCTGAAGGATTATTTCTTTGGTGACGGACTAATGAAAGGAGTGGGAAAATACGTGCCCACCTTCACTAGCCTTGATAAGGCACAGAGTTGCCATAGGAACATTTTTGTGGGACGTGTTTTTGACAGGGCTGGATCAAAGGGACGTTTCTCCAGCCAATTTAATACAAGGTTCCAATATCAATCTTTCGGAAGGCCATCTTTTAGAGGGTTCCAGTCAGCGACCGGATTTTATCTTCAGAGAGGAAGAGGCATCAGAGGACGTCAACCCAGACTCATTTCGAACAAGGAAATATAGGTAGGTATGAGGATGATTCCTGGTTTTTGTCCAGAAAAGGTAGGGGGGAGATTTTAAAAAATGCAGCAAAACTGGAGGAAAATAACACAGGATGAATGGGTTCTACGGGCAATTCAGGGTTATTCTATAGAATCTAGGGAATTGCCTATTCAAGAGGTAGAGCCAAAAGAGCTGATTTTTTCAAAAGGAACAACAGGAGTTGGAAAGCACGGAGGTTCAAGGTATGTTGAAGAAAGAAGCAATAGAGGAAGTAGAATCGGGATGTGTGGGATATGTGAGCAGGTTGTTTTGAGTAACAAAAAGGGCAAAGGATGGTGTCCTGCGATAAACTTGAGGAGTTTAAATTGGTACCTAGTTTACATGCATTTCAAGATGGAAGGTATCCATCTATTAGGAGATTACTTGGAGATAAACAATTGGTTGGTAAAATTGGATCTAAAGGATGCTTATTTTACCATACCAATAGCAGAGGAGTTCTTTATCAGTTTGTCTGCCTGCCATTTGGCCTGGTGTCGGCGATTTGGCGTTTTACAAAGGTGTTAAGGCCAGTGGCTTCATATCTCAGAGAGAGAGGAGTTTGTATGATTATGTACCTCAACGATTTCTTATTGATGTCATAGAATCAGGAGTAGTTGAGGAATCATTTGTCCTTAGTTCAACAGTTTCAGGAGTCTGTTTTTTTTGTTAATTTGGAAAAGTCAGTTCTGGAACCATGTCAAGATTAGATGTTTCTTGGTTTCCAGGTGAATGCTTTGTGAGCAGATTTGCGTTTGCCAGAAGGGAAGGTTGTGAAAATAAAGCAGATTCTGAAAAAGGAATTTATTTCCTTGCGAGCTTTTGCAAGCATAATAGGTTCGTTTTCTTCTTCAATTCAGGTGATTTTTTCGGGACCGTTCATTACAGAGGTTTGCAGAGGTTGAAGGCAGAAAGTCCGAGGAAGGGTTTGTGTTATGGAGATCTGGTGCAGATTTCTGTCGAAGCACAGGAAGAATTAGTTTGGTGGTTGGAGAATTAAGAAGCATGGAATGGCAGAGCAATTTTGGGAATATGTCCGGATTTTGTTGTTGAGACGGATGCAAGCCTTTCTGGCTGGGGGGCTTGTTTGGAACAGGAAGACATAGGTGGTGGGTGGTCATTAAAGGAAAGTCAGAGCCATATAAATGGTTTAGAGATGAAGGCAGGCCTTTTTGCTTTGCAGAGTTTTGGAAAACAATTGAAGAATTGCAATGTTCTACTGAAGATGGACAATGTATCAGCAGTTCGTTATATAAATAATTTGGGTGGAAGCAAATCAAAGAATGTGACTCAAGTAGCGAAGGAGATATGGAGTTTTTGTCTGGAACAAAAAAGGGTTTGCAGGTGTAGTATCTTCCAGATCTGCTCAATGTAGCAGCAGCTTGGAATTCACTGTATTACAGCGACTGGAAGTTGAGTGTGAATCTGTTCAAAAGAATTCAAAATGTTTGGGGTCCCTTGGAGGTGGAACTGTTTGCCTCGAGGTTGTCTTTCCAGTTACCTCGATATTTCAACTGGAGAGCGGATCCTCAAGAGAAGGCAGTGGATGCTTTTCAGCAGGAGTGGATGAATCTTAAGGGTTATGCTTTTCCACCATTTTCAATTATACAGAGGGTACAGTTAACGGTGAGGAGGCAGAAATGCCAGATTGTTCTGATAACGCCATTTTGGATGGCACAACCTCGGTTTTCGGGTTTGCTGGAGTTGGTAGTAGAAGAACCTTATTTAATTCATATGTCAGAGGAGATGTTAATAGGTCCAGGTGGAGAGATCCATCCGTTGGTTGTAGAGGGTTCCTTGAACCTTTTGATCTTGAAGATTACATGCAAGGTTATCAGTTTGAAGGTCTTTCGGAACAGGCTCAGGAGTTGCTCAAGTAATCTTGGGCACCTGGAACAAGGAAGAAATACATTGGAGTGTGAAAGAAATGGGTTGGTTGGTGCTTGGAGAGAGACATGGATCCTCTGAAGACATCTCCCGTAGTTTTTTCCTAATTATTTATTAAGATTGTTTGAGAAGGATCTTTCTTATAGGACTATTAATTGTTATAGGTTGGTGGTAGCAGCAGGGCATGCCCCAGTCGAAGGATTTT
Source organism: Triturus cristatus (assembly GCF_964204655.1). Lineage (NCBI taxonomy): Eukaryota > Metazoa > Chordata > Amphibia > Caudata > Salamandridae > Triturus > Triturus cristatus. Next base: position 965,620,916 of record NC_140581.1, read on the forward strand.
CAATAGGAAGGCATGTTTTGGTTTGTAGAGTGATGAAAGGGATAAAGTTACGGAGACCACCTAAACCTAAATATACTTATTTATGGGACGTGAATTTGGTTTTAAAAAGGATAGAAAGTTGGCCTTCTAATTCTTTTGAAACCTTACGGCAGTTGAGTAGCAAAATTGCAACACTTTTATGTCTAATGTCTTTCAGAAGGGTATCAGATGTTCGTGCTTTGGAAGTAAGTAACAGATTTTATAACCCAGATTGGGTGATATTTAATATCTCAAAAGAATGAAGACAATGTATTTGTGGATTTTTTACTCTAGGTTTGATGACCATCCGCAATTTTGTGTTGTATGATGGTTAAAGGAGTATGAGAGTAGAATGGCTGAGTACAGAAAAAATGGAGTAAATCAGTTATTGGTTTTCTATGTTAGGCCATTTAATCCAGTGAGTGCTGCAGCTATTGCTCGTTGGGTGAGATGATGTATATTAGTATCTGCAATCGATATGTTGAGCTTTGGAGCACGATGGCAAGTAAGGTGTTTGAGTGTGTAGGTCACCTAGAAGAGATTCTGAACGTGGCAGACTGTCTAATGCTGGTGTTTTTGCAAGATTTTATGTTAAGCCTACAGAACATGTTTCAGCAGTGATAGTATAACAGCTTTGAAAATGCATAATACTAGCCTCCAGTCTTGACATGGAATGTAGGTTATCCTAGTTTAAATGATTAGAGAATCTGAATTTCATTAAAGACACAGAGAATAGCATTAACCCACCCGCCCTTCCAAGGTAGGTTTAAAAAGAAAGAAGGGTGGATGAAGGCTTGGTGTTGAAGATCTTGCATCATTTAAGACATAAAGATATATTTTTTGGTATTATGATTTGCATTAATTGCAGTATTCAGTCGCTGTTATTCTGTGTTTATAAAATAGAGAATCCTTACAGATGGAAAATGGAAGCAGGCGAGAAGTCTCTGGAAAAAAAGGCTAAACTTTTTTCGTATTACTTCGGTAAAAGTTCAGGAAGATCCTTGGATCAGCTAAAAGAGGAAGATGGCTGCTGGGTTCCGGTTTATATGGCTGTAGTGGAGTTCTATTTCTGGAATTTTAGGTGTGCTTAAGATGTGCTTTAAAGTGCTGCAGTTTGGAGTGGCAATTAAAGGTTATGCATAATGCTAGCCTTCATGTCTTTAATGAAATCTAGATTCTCTTTTTTCAATTCCGACTGCTCCGCTTCAAGCCTAGTTGAGGTATGTTGTTTGTGCCCCAGCGTGGCATTGTCTCCAACCAAAGTTTATTTATTATATTTTAAAATGCATTAAAAACACACACATTTTATTGTCCTGAAGATAAATTCATAAATTATTTTAGTTGCTCTGCTTCGAGCTTTGTTGCGGTATGTTGTTTTTGTCCCTCCTTGGCATTGTCTGCAATCAGAGTTTGTTTTAAAATGCGTCGCAAATGCAGATTTTATTGTGCTTAAGATAAATACATAAATGTTAAGCACAATGCATTCTAACCCTGCACACACCGGACACCCCTGCAGCATATGTTGGCCTACAGACCAGTTAGCTCAAAGTGCCACTATCCGCCCATGACCCTTACCAAGGAGCGAATAGTTTCTGGCAACCACTGAACATGACAACTCTCAAACCCCTCAGGGATCGTGGAAACAGTACAGCACTTTTCCATCAGTCACTCATACTCACTTCTTCTCAGTAAGATATACAGAATAAACGAAGGGGACATTTTGCAATAAGAATTTATTGAACCAGCATCATTCTAGTATAAAATACGTGTGCTGCTACAACCATTTGACAAAAACAGAGATATACCATTATAACCACCAATGAAATTTGTACTTGTATAGCACACTGCTGCCCCAGCAATGGGGCATCCTGGCGCTTGTACTCATACTGCCGTGGAACCCTTCCTGGCTTTCCCTGTGAAATGTCCACTCCTGGGCACCCCCAAGGTGAAGCCAGGCATCCCCAGTGCTGTTGGGGCCATTGTGGAGATTAAGCAAGCTATTGCCCAGAGTTGCAGAGTGGGACCCATGATTAGAGTAGGCACCGAGGCGAGAATTATCAGGTCCGAGGAAATTGAGCCCAAGACCTGCCGAGGCGAGAATTGAACCCTGGTCCCGGGCCAGATCTCTGCATCAGGGTCTGCCGCTCTAACCATTGAGCCACACTTCTCCACAACGTAAATAAAAGATAGAATTCTACTATGGTGCTAAAACAGTGAATATAGGCAGGCATGTAGATACATAGCAATAACCAAGTGTACTCCTAAGATGCGAACCCTAGCTAAGTGTACCTAAGTGTACCTAGCATATATGTAGGTGTGAAGCCAAGAATCCCCCTAGGAAAGAGCCAACCCCATTCCCATTACCTGATGGAAAAGAGCAAAGGACCCCATCATGGTCTCGAGTCGGACACCCTGCAAAGGATGTCAAACCACTACATGGTGGAGTTTCTGCATGCAGGGACTTCAGCATCTCATGTCAGCATGGAAGCTTCTGCTCTGGTATGCCAAGCAAAGATGTAGTTCTTTATATACCCAGAGGGTACCCTCAGGGGGTCTACCTAGAATGGTACTGTGGGCCTGTCGTTCTAGGATGACGATAGCACAGACTTTTGTACAGAGTTATTATACAGAAGATACTGTGATACTAAGAATTCTCATGCATAATAAATTAGGCTAGTTTTCGAAGAAAATCACACAACATTTATCCGGCACATAACTAGGTAAAAGGTCAGCACCAGAACCGTCATGTCGAGCAAGGTAGGACAAATGTAGGTGAAAGATTGTGCATCTACCTGGGCCTATATTGGGGTACCTTGGGGATCATAACAAAATAAGTATGCATGTCATCAGCAATTGTCTTGTTACATTACAAAACTGGCAGCGGAGCAGCAAACAGTCTAACAAGCCAGCCCTAACAAAAAGAATTATCAATGTTTGAGCTGTGATCTAATGGCTGTGCAACCTTCTAGCCCATGAATCACTTTGTTGTTCCCATAGCAATGTAAGATCAGGATAATTGCTTGCATTTACATATGTTTGCACACAGTCGGACTGAGCAGAACTAGTGACTGTAATGTCCCAATTCAATGTTAAATGCTTCACAATTCATGCCGCTGGCCTTGTTTGCAAGGGGCCCTGCCAAGTGTAATATCTGAGGCATTTGAAGAGTCTGTCCATTTACCAACCACTGCCTTTTCAAAACCCACCTATATCCATCCATTTCTCATGCAATTGTATAATATGCAAACATAGATAAGTGCCTAATGGGTATTTAAGATAGGCGACATGCATGCACTATCTTTGCTAGATAATATACATTTAAATACACATATCAACAATGTAACCAAACACACTCATACACAAGCAAGCATGCATACACAAGCAGACGTCGAGTTGTGTTTAGTGCATTCTGGAGCCAGCACTACAACCATTTCAGGCTTTGACATCAGCTTATTCTGATGTTGCTGTATGCTGAAGTCGGCATATCTTAACAACTGTGTATCTTGACATCGCCATGTTTTGACATCAACCTGTCTTGACATCCGCATACCTTAATGTTGGTGTATCTAGATATCAGCATATATTGACATCAGTGTATATTGGTGTCTTCACATCCTGATATCACCTATCTATTCTGTGCAGCTCTCACCCAATCTATCCACCATGCCACATAATTCCACTACACAAATTTACTCTACACAACACAATTCTACCCCGCACAATTCCACAACTAACAATTCCAATCCAACCAGCATAATTCCACATCCCCACCACATGCATCCAATCCATTACAAACCAAAACACAACAGGTAAAAGACAATGTTATTTACAATACCAATAGCTCTAACTCTTGCAAATGAAACACCTATTGGCATTGCCAATGCTTGTTTAAGTGACAAGTTTATTTTGGAAAACCATGAGCTATCTACAATTATACAAATGCCCTTGCTGAATTTGGAATTTTGTTTTCACAAATGTATAGCTTTCTGGTTTCACCCACAGGTTTCGCACCTGGTTCCACCACAAACTGTAAGTAGGTTAAAACCACCAGCAAAATGGGTTAAACGACCTACCAGTTGGAAAAATGCAAAAGTTGTGGTAATAAATTGGTCTTCTTTCAAAACTCTACATGCTCCTGAAACCTGAAAAGGTGGTGGTCTTAAGGCAGCAAGCATTTTTGATGATGCCATTTTTCGGGGAAAAGAATACGCTTTCAAGCACAGCACTTTTTTCCCATCTTTCCAACAAAACCCTGCAGCTGCTGACAGAGCACTTTTTGCTTCGGTATAGTAAACAGAGTGCCATGACTAACAGGATTGTGGACACAGCTCCATAGTATGTATTATAACTACATTTAAAGGCATTTCACCAGGGCCGGACTGGGAACCAAAACCGGTCCTGGCAAAGTGCTCGGCCGTGCCGCTCCCCCCCTGGGGGGGGTTGGGGGTGCCGCCGAGCTCTTTGCCAGGGCCGGTTTTCGGCCGATTTTGTTACAGGGCCGATTCTGCAGCTATGCTGCAAAAACGGCCCTGTAACAAAAACGCCCCCCCCCCCCCGGGACCAAAACCGGTCCCCACCCCTGCGGCTCGCCAGGGGATTGCCTGGTGCCCGCTACGACCAGTCCAGCCCTGCATTTCACTTTCACTGGAACGGAAGAGCTCACAGTGCTTGAAAAAGCCTACTGCCCTGGTGTGGAATGCCCTTCGCTTTGGGCAGGAAAGGACAAAAAGCAGCACTACCCTCCAATTGCTTCACCACCCACAGCACTAAACTAAAAAAAAAAAGGAAACATTGCACTACCATCCTCATGCTTTTGCCTCTGTGTAGGACTTAACCAAGAACAGATTTGGGTGGGGCACTTCTATTATGCTGCAAGTTTGGTACACATTTCTCGATTCCCATTTGGCTTACATCTATAGTAAGGTTATTAGTAGATCACTTTTACAACAGTTTGGCCAGGTCTTACTTATGTTAGATAAGCGTTTTGGGAAACAAGTACTCTCTGTTGACACATTTTTATTCAGTGTACTATATTATAAAAAGCATATGTATTATTTTGCAGCTTGAGAGTAAAATGGATGTTCTGAAACATTCTGAGGGACAAGGGCTGCTTTTCTTAGCCCATGGGCTACAGTGACGAAAGGCGGCATTGTAAAAAATATGGCAAGCTAGGTAGATATCCAAAGACTACCAAAAAATAATAGGACATTGTTTAGCTGTTTTATGAGACGGTATGCATTTTCTACATACTCTCTTCTTATTTGGCTGTTCTAAAGCTCTAATAATGATAAGAATTGCTTCCATTTTTCAAACTAGTCTTAGTGCATAATAAAGAGTTGTCAGATACCATACATCTGTGTCGCCGCATTCTCCTGACTGACCCATCCTGTGGAATAGCGCACAGGAAAGTCAGTGTGTTCCCTGAAAGTTAAGTCTACTTTACTGACCCATGGGCTCTCTACAAGAGTATGGGTCAAGAGGATCTACCAGGAGGACCGCAATCTCTTCTTGCTCACAGATCAACACCCAGCTGTCACCCTTGTCTGCATGACATTGTCAAGCCACAATTACTTGTGTCTCCATGCAAAGACAAACAAGAAATGGGGTCTATTAGAAACCCTGATGATGGTTCTACAACTGCAGAGTCAATGGCTAGGCCAGAACACCAATAGAAAGGTCACCAGCACCTGGAAATAAATAACGGATCCTGACCAAACAATCAAATCTTGAATCTTGAAAGTTGTCTCTAAATCCAGATCTGTACAGGGTGATATAGCAAGATGAGGTGAGAAGAGAGAAGTTGATTAAGAAAATCAGAAATTGATTCTGAATGGTTCTTAAAAATAAAGGTCAAATAAAAAGGCTAGAGGCAGTTGGCAATGACTATTGGGAGCAATTGCGTTATCCACTTTGAGCAAACAAAGGGGCCGGTCAGTAGGTGACTAGTTGAAACAATGACCTATTAAAAGTCTCACCGGCACTGGGATGTAAGAGGCCCTTTTAAGGCTTCTCTTCCCATTGATCTCCAATAGCATTTGACCTGTATATGCCTCATTACAATTGTTGCAGATTTTCAGAGCTGCAGAATTCAGAAACCATCCTGTGTAAAATAAAACTGATTGCCATTTTAGTATTTAAAAGCAATTGCTTCTATTGTCGCAGAAAATCAGTCTTACAGGTGCTCCACTCCATATTCTCTAACTACGCTGTGGACTTCCAAGTTGAAACTACATTCCCAAATCTCCTGGCAACAGCATTACAGCCCAAGAATCTGAGTCCAAATCAGCAGCTTCTTCAAACCTTTGTAGTGCACTCAAGAAAAATACCTGGGACCAAAGAAAGGGGAAAAAGTCATATTGCATCTCGAGGATCTTGACTTCAGACTAAAAGTGGGACCGCATCAATCCCCATTATTGTAGAATCCCAGCTTCCCTTGAAAGAAATAGCCACTTAATAAAGAAATTGTACGCTTCCTAGAACACACCACATAAATCAACAGAATCAATATTAATGTTAACTATTCCTGAACTGTCAGTCTGCACATGGGATTTATTAGTGAGTAACACTTGAGGTTCATGTGTAAAGGGATGCATACATTGTGAGAATTACGCTGATGTGTTCCTGGACTGGGAGTGTGTACGTAAACAGGTCTCACTTGACAATGTATCTAACAAAGCAACAAAGGATTATTTTTTATGTGAATTTAGGAAACTATGGGGCAGATTTATGTTCCCTGGCGCATCCCTGCAAATCAGCATGGATGCGCCAGGGAAGATGCGTCACGCAAGTTTGCCCTTGCGCCACAGCAGATGCGCCGCATTTACAATGCGGCGCATCGTGGCACAAGGACAAGCAGATACGTGCCGCATCTGCCGGCGTAAGGTTGGCGCAGTGCTGAAGTTGCGTCGCAAGCGCGACGCAACTCCAGCACTGTTCGAACCTACCCTGTCCCTAACATGGTGCATCAAGCCTTACGCCTGCTTCAAGCAGGCGCAGGGTTTTGATGCATCAGCGTTGGGAAAGTGACTCAATGAAATCTTATAGATTTCACTGAGTCACTTTTCAGGGGCGTTCCTGCGACGGAATGCCCCCCCTGAGTAGCAACGTCCACATGAAACCTGACGCAGGTTTCATGTGGCGCAGGGCTTTACACCATGACGCATCTCCATAGATGCGTCACGATGTAAATGGGGCGCAACATGGTGCAGGGTTTACGCCGCCGCTGCGTCACAAAAGTGACGCAACGGTGGTGTAAAAGGGGCGCAAGTCCCTCATAAATCTGCCCCTATACTTCCAATAGTCAACTTAATGCCAATAATCCATTAGTGGAAGAACTTCAGTAGCAGCACACCTGTGGTGGTGGTACGTGCCAGATGACTTATCCCAGATGGAATACTTTTTTCAAGAATGTCCCAACAAACATCCCAAAAAATCACGTGAGTTTCTGTTTGGACTAATATGAGTTAAATAGCATGGTGACATGTTCATCCAACTATATCTCTAACACCAAATGAAGGTGTATGTGTACAGAAAAAGGCTTCTTTAAATGGACTTTTAGTAAGTAAGTAAGCAATAAATGTAATGTTCCATTGGTTGAAATTCTGACAAAACAGAACAATTTGTGTGATTTTTTTTAGAATATACAATAAAAAAGAAATGTCATGCATAAAGGAAAATTCTACGATCAAACATGCACATTTAATCTTCTAAGTAGAGTTGTAGTCCTGGCTCTCTAAAATCCGCGTTTGATAGAGAGCGGGCCTTCACCTCGAGACAGGAGGGCACTTCTACACCTAAGTGGGGGCCCGTGCAGGAAGGTGAGTGAGTGATTTAAAAATTAATGCAAAATCCCCCCCTCTATCAAACGCAGTTTTTAGAGAGCGAGGGCTGCTGATGATGAAGCATGACACCTGGTGGTGTGTGAGGACAGTCCTTACATTTTTTTGAGATGCCCAACACCACACAGAAGAAGGCATAGTGCGCCTCCGTTTACCTCAAGAATCAGATACTCATTCAGGGTAGCTTCTTGTTGTGTGTACTTAGAGGCCAGCTCACCCTGATTACCCTGTAGCCTCTTGTTCCCTTCCCTAGTGAATATTAGGGATATTGTGTGTATATAACCCTATATCTGAGCCTAATGGGGCTAGTTGTGCTCTGTGTGTTAGCTGGGCAAGGTGATTTCGCATATCATAGTTGTTCCTTAGGATGTGACGTTTGCACCTGTGGCATATCATGGCAGCTGGCTTGTTAACATACGAGGGGAAAATTAAGTAGACTTTCAGAACTAACTAGACTTTGATCTGAACTATTTGCTTCATTTACTCTACTACCTTGTACATATTGTAGCATTTTGTCTTCATCAGCAGTGATGTCATGCTCCTTAATGTTATTATGGAAAAGAAGTTATGCAATGTAACTCCTTGTGGTCTGCCGGTGTCAGGATATAAGATTAATGACAGGATTGAAGGGGAGCAAAATGACGTCCGCTCCCAATTTCCATCCAGGAACTCACTGCTCTCAAGAATATAGTATACCAAAGTGCAGCTATGTTCAAAGGGGGGGAAAGGGGATGGGGAAGAGAAGAGACAGCCAAAACCGCGGTTCCTCTAAGAAGGTATTCTTCTTTTCTTCGGTTTGGTTTTTTCACTCAGATTTCCATCTTATTATTTGTGGAACTGCAAAAGAACATTAAATAACATGCGTCATACTATTCTCTCATTTTCTAACTTTCTATATTTCTCTCATAGTCATTACATACCATCACTCTCTCAGGCTATTGCTCCCTTCCTGTGCTGTATACAGATATTTCTTCTACAGCTATACTTCTGCATTATTATTTTGTCACGTTACATTTTCAACATTAATTCATGTTGTGCAGGTTATCCTTTCCTTCCAGAGGAAGTACTTGCGTGTCAGCCGAATTTCTTGAAAATAAGCAGGATCTACTTTGCTACAGGTAAGTGTTCAGGCAAGGATTCTTTCAAGTGCAAGTGTTTTCTTTCTTCTTGCTCTCTGTCTCCTTAGGAATACCTCAACACAAGGAAGACACATAGATCAGTACTAATGTGAAGACATATTCTCCTTGTTTCTCTTATATTTCTTTAACCTTTCAGTTTTAAGATTTAGAAGTCACTGATATCGTTATTCATAAAAAAAAACCTTAGGTCTCTTGCAGTTCTTCGTAGACTTAGTGCTGATTGAGTCTTGAGAAAGATCCTATTGGGATAAAACCTGTCAGTTGACAACGTTTACTGTAATTCATATTTTTAGCTTTGTTTCTTCAGATTTATAGAACAATAAAGCTGTGTACATCAAACCAATTTACAGACTTTTTAAAATACTTTAGCCCATGCACTACTGTTAGTGTCAAAAGGACTCAAATAATACGAGATTGCTGAGTGCCCACAAATTGACAGTATAAGCATTTTTATGCCAACACATTTTGGCGTATTTTGGGGTCTGTAATGACTGGCCCTAAGAGATTGCACCACCCTTGGCTATTAAGTTTGAGTCTGTATATAGACTGTGGCAAGATTTACGAGTGTAAGCTACTGTTGTTAATCATTCGATGAGAAATAAGGGATGTACATTAATTTTTTCTCATTCTTTTTTCTTTCACTTTCATCAAAAAAGTTTTTAATGCCCTCTGTCTCTACTGTTGCATGTATAATCTAGCAATATCAAAGGTGAGATTGCAGGTGTTCCCCACTAACCAGGTCAAAGACTGCTCAGTCTGCTTTGGAAAGTTGGCCTCCCAAACCTCCTTGACTCTCCAGAGGCTTAGTTACACCTAGATGATTCTCCTCCACGCCAAACAAACATTATGGGGTTTCATTACGATGTCGGGCGGAGACACCAACTCGCTCATAGGACTGACCCACACTCAGTCGGCGGTCCCCACCGCCCCATAAGGATGTGACTTAACACTGTTCTGTCGCATGCCTATATTTCACTATGGGAGCATGCATTACGGCCATAAACTGGCTGTGATGCATGCTCCCAAAGTGAAATGGGAGGTGTGGTTCATCCCTGCACTGCATGACTGGCACCTCAAGTTGCCTGCCACAAGGTGCAGGGATCAACGCCTCCTTAGCCTCCAACCGGAGGCCGTGTACCCAAGAGGACCCTGTTGAGGGCCCCCAAACATGCTTTCCGTCATAGTTTCCATGTCGGACAGGCTGGCATGGAAACCATGTCGAAAACCACCCTAGTAATCTCATGGGCAGAAAGGCCCACCCACGAGATTACTACCCGGCTTCCGAGTGGCCGATGGGCTCTCCAAGACTGTTGGAAGCCAGCTGGAATGACCAGTAAGTTTCCTTTCTGACCGCCTCCATTGTGATGCAGCCATAAATGCTCCAACAGTAGGTCGGAGCCTTTACAAGCTGCATTGTAATCGGTATATATTTCTCTTGACAACTTCTCCATTCACCTGTCAAGATCAATATTACCTTTTGTCAAAGGCATTCCTTCTGATGCTGTATTCCTTTTCCAAAGCCAATGCTCAAACAAAACAAGCATTGCAAAGCCAAAGGGTCTGTCACTGGCCACCAGCCTTGTTAGAAATGGGGGTCTCTAGTTGGCAAGGGCTTGCACCTTTGTCCAAATAGGGACCCTTCTTCCTAGTCAGGATAAGGGAGTTACACTCCTAAAACAACCCCTGCTCAACCCCTTGGTAGCTTGGCACGAGCAGTCAGGCTTATCTTAAAGCATTTGCACATAACCAACAGTAATACAGTGTAAGCACTACAAAAGGACACCACACCAGTTTAGAAAAATATCCAATATTTTTATATACAAGACCAAAAATGATAAAAATCCACAATACAGTACTACAGTTATCAAAATACGCTTTAAAAACAGTTCCTTGATGTCGATAGCTCCGTCAGGGGCTATCACGGCGTCATGAGCAAACAAATACAAACAGTTCTGGCTGACCGCGGTGTCGCGGGCCAGCTACGGTGTTGGGAAGACCCGCAAACAGTACCTTTTAGAAATGCAAGGCGGCAGCGACCTCTTGTTGAGATTCCGAAAACATGGCGTCCGCAGGCGTCGGTTCCGGAGGTCGGTGCAGGAGTCATCGCGGCCCTCGAAGTCACACGTGTTGCAGGTCGATCTCCTCTCTGTTGGAGTCAGGAGCACTGGCGTCGGCAGGCGTCGGGTGCTGTGGTGCAAAGTTCAGCGGTGTTGTGTGCGGTGCCTTCAGGTCACGGTGTGAGCAGCGGCTCGGTGGCAGTGTCAGATGGCATCGTCGGTGAGACCAGGGTCGCGGTACGAAATGAAGGTGGTGCTCGTCACGGTGCTAGCAGGTCACAGTGCAAGCAGCAGCGTCGTTGTTGTTGAAGCGCTATCGTCGGCTGACGAACTGGAGTCGATGGTGCCAGCGTCGGTAGGCCAAGGCTGCGGTGCGGGATGAGAGCGGTGCATCGTGTAACTTTACGAGCGGTGCCCTCAAACCATGGTGCAAGCAGCAGAGTCAATTTCGGCGTGGAGTATTGTCGTCTGGGATACCAAGGCATCATTGTGAAGCAAGGTGGTGCGGAGTGTGGTGCCCACAGGTCACGGTACGAGCAGCAGCTCACCAGGCATCATCGTTGAGACCAGGGTCACGGTGCAGCGTTGTGGCGATGCCCTCTGTGATGTCAAGGGATCGTCGTGGAGCGTGGTGGTGAAGAGTGAGGTGCCGACAAGGGCGGTGCAAGCAGCGGCTCGGTGAGGGGGTCAGCAGGCATTGTCGGTGAGACCAAGGTCGCGGTGTGGCGTTGCAGCGGTTCCCTCTGCGATGCCAAGGCATCGTCGTGAAGTGAGGTGGTGCAGAGTGCGGTGCCGACAAGGGCGGTGCGAGCAGCGGCTCGGTGGGGGGGTCAGCAGGCATTGTCGGTGAGACCAAGGTCGCGGTGCGGCGTTGCAGCGGTTCCCTCTGCGATGCCAAGGCATCGTCGTGAAGTGAGGTTGTGCGGAGTGCGGTGCCCACAGGTCGCGGTGCGAGCAGCGGCATCAGCAGGCGTCAGCAGGCGTCGTTGGTGAGACCAAAGTCACGGTGTGGCATTGCGGCAGTGCCCTCTGCGGTGCCGTCAGGACACGGAGTCAGCAGCGGCGTCATAGATGTCGTCGAGTTGCTTTTCCTCTGTTGCAGCACAAAACACACAGTCCCCAGTGCTGCAGGCAGAAGAGTTTGAAGTCTTTGTTGCTCCTGAGACTTCTTGAACAGGGGGCAAGCTCTACCTCAAGCCGTTGGAGAAACTCACAAAGCAGATTGCAGAAAGTTCAGTCCAGTCTTTTCACTGACCAAGACAGAAGCAGCCACTGCAAGCCAACACAGCAAAAGCACACAGCAAAGTGGTAGTTCCTTATCACAGCTTCTCCAGCTCTTCTTCTTGGCAGTCTTCTTGATCCAAAAGAGTTCTAAAGTTCAGGGGTCTGGGCCCTAATATTTATATCCCAAAATCCTTTAATCCCTTAGGCAGAGAGTGTCTGTGCCCTGCCAAAACCAGTTCTGCCTTCTCTGGTGTGATTTCCTGGCAGGAGGTGGACACAGCATTGTCAAATGCAGACCAGGCCCTTTGAGGTGCAACAAAATCTCCTCCCTCTTCCTCTATTGCAGCCCAGGTCTATTCAGCTCTTTCCTGACCCACCTAGACTATCTGGAGCCACTCCTGCTCCCCCAGACTTCTGTCATCCAAAACCCAGAGAGACAATTCACATTCCAGCAGAGGCACACGGGATGACTGAGCAAGAAAATACCTACTTTTTAAAAGATGTATTTTAAAACACAGAATGTAAAAATCACCTTCACTAAAAGATGCATCTTTAGATTCTGAGTTCAGGCATACTAAATTGTAATTCCCTACCTAGTTCCCAGGGCCAGTTATGTTTACAAGATGTTATACACAAACTTCCCTTCTCTCCCATGGGGAACAGGTAGCCTTACAATAGTGAAAAACGAATTGGGCTGTGATTCACTATCAGGACATGCTAAACACACCAGGACATGTCCTAGCTTTCACATACACTGCACCCTGCCCACAGGGGTAGCGTGGGCCTTCCTTAGAGGTGCCTGACATGTAAGAAAAGGGAAGGTTAGGGACTGGCAAGTGTTTGCACTGGCCAAGTCAACATGGCAGTTACCAACTGCACGCAGACTCTGCAATGGCAGGTCTGAGTTACCTTTTTAAGGCTACTCACATGGGTGGCACAATCAGTGCTGCAGGCCCATTAGTAGCAGTTGATTTACAGGCCCTGGCACACTCAGTGCACTTTACTAGGGACTAACAAGTATATCAAATACCCAATCATGGAAACACCAATCCATAACAAAATTTACCACAGGAGCACTTGCAAGTGCGCAGAAACACTACGCCAGCAAAAACAGAGTGAAAACCGGGAGGGCAGAAACTCAGGGGAAACACGCCAAAAGATGCCAAGTCTAACACATGTCCCCTCCAGCTGAAAGTAGGGATAACTACCCAACTTCCTGTGAGTTCTCTTCACTAAGGCTGAAGAACCTGGACAGACCATCTGCATTGGCATGTTCTGTGCCAGGACGGTGTTCCACCGTAAAGTCCATTCCATGTAGGGAGATGTACCACCTCCGCAGTTTTGGATTCTCACCCCTCATTTGCAATAACCACCTGAGGGCCCTGTGGTCTGTCTGAACCCAATAGTAAGTCCCAAACAGGTAGGGCCTCAGCTTCTTCAGTGCCCAGACCACAGCGAAAGCTTCCCTTTCTATGGCGCTCCACCTCTGGTCCCTGGGGAGTAGTCTCCTGCTAAGGAAGACAACAGGCTGGTCTAGGCCCTCTTCGTTCAACTGTGAGAGCACCGCTCCCACATCATGCTCTGAAGCGTCAGTCTGCACGACAAATTCCTTGGAGAAGTCGGGTGCCTTGAGCACGGGCGCGGTGCACATGAGGGCCTTCAGGGCATCAAAAGCCTACTGGCAGGACTCAGTCCAGATCACCTTCTTGGCTGCTTCCTGGAAGTCAGCTTGGTTAAGGGGGAAACAATGGTGCCATAACCCTTAACGAATCTCCAGTACTACCCGGTGAGTCCTAAAACGGCCCTCACCTCTGTCTGGGTCTTGAGGGGCTCCCCAGCCAGAATGGTGACAATCTTGGGTTGTAGGGGCGCCACCTGGCCGCTTCCTACCTGGTGTCCCAAGTACACCACAGAACCCTGCCCTGTCTCGCATTTACTGGCCTTGGTCGTGAGGCCTGCCCTCTGCAGCGCCTTCAACACTTCACCGAGGTGCTGCAAGTGTTCTTCCCAGCTGGAACTGAACACTGCAATGTCATCCAGGTATGCGGCACTGAAATCCTCCAGCCCAGCCAACACCTAGTTGACCAACCTCTGAAAGGTGGCAGGGGCATTCTTCAACCCAAAGGGCATCACCCGGAACTGGTAATGTCCTGGGGTTGAAAATGCTGACCTCTCCTTGGCCCCATCGGTTAAGGCAATTTGCCAGTACTCAGACATTAAATCAAACGTGCTGAGGAACCGATCAATGAGCTCATCATCTCTGGGGATGGGGTGTGCGTCAGTCCTGGTGACTGCATTGAGCCCTAAGTAGTCCACACAAAACCGCACTTCTGGAGTGGCACCAGGTGCAGCAGCCTTGGAGACCAAGACCACTGGGTTTGTGGTAAATATTAAAATTACCTGTACTATTTTTATGCGGTAAGTCTAGTAAGAATAACTCAGTCAAAATAAGAGGCAGAATCCGTGGTATTAGAGGTTCTGAAAAGGGCTTTATTCCTTACAAAGGAATCATAGTTCGAACTAGGCAATCTTATTCCATCACCACGAAGGTTCAGGAAGGGATAGGCAATACATTATTGACAAGTAACAATATATATAAGAAAAGCATTGCATTAAGACAGATGCAGGAGGCGTAACAGCTGATAATACAGATAAGAATACACATACGTAATGAAAAGTAGGCGTAAATACAGGCATATACTAGAAACGTCATTTAAAATGATGTCACAAGTGGGTGGATCCATAAGAGAATCCTGCAGTGTCAGCAGAAATATTTGGCAGAGATGCGCGCGCAGCCGCATGACGTGTGATTGACGTGCAACTAGAGGGTGAAGGGGAATTGACATTTAG
Organism: Triturus cristatus; assembly: GCF_964204655.1. Classification (NCBI taxonomy): domain Eukaryota; kingdom Metazoa; phylum Chordata; class Amphibia; order Caudata; family Salamandridae; genus Triturus; species Triturus cristatus. The sequence goes on from NC_140581.1 coordinate 965,636,042, forward strand.
CTCTACATGTGGAGACAAAAGTCTGGGGGGTCAGATCAACCTAATCCCAAATCGTATCTAATATCTTTGTTTAAGGAACTGTGTTATCCAAAAGGAAAGGTTTCTCGGACGGAATCTATTCTATACTGACTGTTAGTGCATGTACAAGCGTCTATGTGTCTACATGAGATGCAAGGGGCAGGAATCTTCCATGGTAACAGGGGCTATGAATTACTTGCAAAAAGACAGCGAGGCCAAGCTCTTTGCTCGGTAGCTGGAAGGATGTTTACCTAAACTACTAGACAGGAATGCATTGGGTGAGGAGCGGAGCAGATAACTTGAAGGCTGAATACAGTTTTTTGGCAGGCAACAGGCCGCGTCAGGCACCGTTAGCCGCGCAGGGAGTAGGACAAAGTTCATGGATACGGATGCAGGTCCAGGCTGGAGCATTTCAGAGGCAGAAGCAGGAAAAGGCTTGATGACAGAATCCAGGGCCTACTTGCCTGAACTGTAAAACTAGAAAAGTGAACCATATAAAGTCGGTGGCCAATCATATTTAGGAATGGAATATTTGACCCATTCATGGCGGATCTGAAAGAGGACATGTTGACGTTGGACGCACATGTATTTGCGTCTTCATAGCTAGAACTGGAGGGAACATACATGTACTTGTAGCATGTACATGGAGCCGTTGGGGTCTAAGATAGGGGACACAATTGACCATAAAATTCATATTTCCTCATTCCCTCCTTGTCCCCTACGGACCCTCATGAAATATCCATCTTCATCAATCCATCAATCTGTTCATATAGCATCATTTGTTCTTCTTTCTTCTTCCGGGATCTTGAGTGAAAATTCGAAGGCGGGATACACGATGTGGCACACAGACCACAAATCGCTGGCCCACATTGTAGACACAAGCAGCAACTGAATAGAATGAGAAAGCCAATACCTAGGAAGGATAGGATCCTCCATCCCCAGGCTGACAACACGCTCCAGAACCAACCGGACCAAGTCCAGGTGCCTGGATTCTGGTGTATCTGGCTTACGATCTTATGAAGTCGAGTTATGGCTTTATATACTGACGGCGCGTTTTCTGGTATGAAAACACAGCAACTTGATCCGATGACCCTACAAGCTCCGCCCCTATCTGCCAGGATGACGTCAAGGACAAGACGGTTTTGAAGAACAACAATCCGCATCGCAGACTGCTCCTCTGTTAAGTTGCCTAAGGCGGAAGTAGTTTCATTCACTACTGCTTCAAGGGTTCTAGTTAATCTACGTATCAACTTACTATTAGTGACTGTACCTATGTAAGGAAAGAAACCTTTATTGAAATCTGTGTATTGCTCCCATGCTGTTTCGGTGTAGTCGACAATCGGGAGATCTCTCTGCTGTCTATTGTGTACTAAATGGGTATTCCTATGGTAATCAGGCGGGGCTAGGAAAACAGGTGGCAGAAGGAATGCAATGTAACAGGTACCATCCCAATCTAGGGGTAGGCGTATGTATGCGGTGTGACCACAGATGAAGTAGGAGTGACGAGAAGCTCTAAACGTAGATTTGCCTTTATCACTGAATTCTATTACAGTGGTACATTTACTATGGCCCATGTGAATTGAACCATTCTTTCTTACACATAATTCGCCTCTAACTGGAAATACTGACATAGCGGGCAAGATTGGTGTAGCTTCGGATTCAACATTCAGGATCATGAGATTAAGTGTAAAGTTACCTAATCCATATACTTCATTTTCTAGATCAGTTCCTGTTCTTTTGGGAAGCCCCTCCTTGTTAGGGTAGCAGACTTTAAGTAAAACTAGGTTCAGGTTTCCCCAAACCCAGTTGTCTTGATAAACTACTGAATTTGAATCTAGGGAATTAATCAAACTAAACCATGCTCCACAGGAGCCATTGTGGGTGAATGGATACGGAAAGAGAGGCAGAACTCCCTTGTATTTCTGATAGGGAGGGAGTCGGCCACATATCCAACAATTTGTAGCATTGCTGGTCTGATGAGAATGATGTAACATACTAATGAATGTGTTGTTGCGCAGCGCAAATCTATAGGACAACTCATGCGGGGGTAGTTCGCTAAAAGAATGTTCGGCAGTAACATTGAAAGCACGCTTGGAAATAGGGTAATACATGTGTAATAACATACTAGTAATGATAATCAAAAGACTTAGAAAAAACATAATTAACAATGTCACTATGCAGTGACTACGAAGTGATTTACAGTATGCATATTTTTTTAGCTGTTTCTGTCTATTTCTCTCTCTATTTCGGTCTAGAGGATACATGTCAGAGACAAATTCAACCGATTCACCTTGGAGAGGACTTAAACAATCAAATTGTCTGACTTGCTAGACCTTAGTTTCAGTTTATAGTTTTCCTTTTCTGGCTTATCAACCAGGGGGAGTTTTGAGTCAGTCTGTGAGGGAATGCAGGGCTGAAAATTCAAATCGGATGATAGTCCATGAAATGTTTTGATATGGCTCGAGTGCAACCACCCTTTACGTCCCTCAATCTTCACAGCTGTCCTTGTGGTCAATAAGACGAGTTTAGGCGACTGCCAGCGAGGCTCCAGCGGGTTCCTTCTGTCGAAGTTCCTGATCAATACCAGATCTCCTGGAACCACATCATGGGGCTTCACCTCAGTGTTATCGGGAAAAGCTGCAGCTACCTGTGAACGACAAGATTGTAGTGCAGACATCAAGAAAGCCAGGTAATCTGTCAGCATATTACAATCAACATCAGTTATTTTACGGGGTATAGGCGTCCCCCACATATTTGGTGGTCTACCAAAGATCACCTCATACGGGGATAGCCCTGTTCGAGAGTGTGCTACCATTCTCATGTAAAAGAGCGCAACTGGTAAGGCTACTATCCAGTCGACACCTTTTTCTCTACATACTTTGGACAGTCTAATTTTCAAAGTTTGATTATGCCGCTCCACGAGACCTGCTGCCTCGGGATGTCGGACACAGTGGAATTTCCATTGATAGCCTAACAAAAGTGAAACATGTTTCATTAGCTCGGATGAAAACGGTTGGCCATTATCTGAGTACACGACACGGGGCAAACCATACCGTGGGAAGAATTCTCGAACTAACTGTTTGGCAGTAGTCGGGGCAGTGTAATCTGAGACGGGATACGCCTCTGTCCATCGGGAAAGAGCACATACAACTACGAGGACATATTTGAATCCTTGACATCGTTCCATCTGGATATAATCCATCTGGAGGACTTCAAAAGGGTGATCGGGGGTTTGGAATCCACCCTGTTCTACAGGTACGCCTTTTCCTGGATTGAACTGACAACAAATCATGCAGGTACGTACTTTCTGTTTAGCTGCTGCTCGTAAGTGTTTATTGAACCAAATGTGTTGAATACTGTCTAGCATAGCTTTCTCTCCTAGGTGCGCTGGACTATGTATTGTGTTAATGATGACTTGAACCATGGAGTCAGGAAGAAACCATATAGATTTTCCCTTCGTCATCCATCCTTGATCCGTTTGGATCCCTCCTAATTCAGTCCATCTCTTTATTTCTTCTGGTGTAGCATGTGTCTGTATGTCAATTACATCAAGGGCGGGATCCTTAACTGTCATGCAGTGTGTTGGTGTCGGAACTATTGTCTTTGTCGTGTCAGTTGTATGAGTCTGATTCTGAGCAGTCTGTTTAGCTGTTCTGTCAGCTAGGTCGTTACCCTGAGAAATAATATCAGTCACTTTTGTATGGGCTTTACACTTCATAATCGATATTGCAGTCGGCAGATGTATTGCATCTAACAGAGCTTGAATAAGGGGACCGTGCTGGATGTGGGCACCGTGAGAAGTTAAATAACCTCTCTCTCGCCAAAGCACGCCGAAGTCATGGACGACTCCGAATGCATAACGTGAATCTGTGTATATGTTGACTTTCTTATTTTTGGCTTGAATACAGGCTTGTGTCAGAGCGATGAGCTCTGCTGCTTGAGCTGACAAGGTATCGATACAATTTGTTTCAATAACTTCAGTGTCTGTTGTGACTGCATAAGCGGCCACTAACTCTCCTGTACTTGTTCTCATGCATGAACCATCTACATACAATGTCAGGTCTGGATCTGATAATGGAATATCTGTCAAGTCTTGTCTGGGTTTCGTCGTAATAGTGATGACTTCAATACAATCATGTGCCAATGGGTCTGTTCCACTTACTGGCAAAAGTGTGGCAGGATTTAATGTACTACAACGTCTGATTTCTATGTGTGGCTGGAACAATGTTAATTCATAACCCGTCAGTCTTGCTATGGTCAAGTGTTGTGTTTGGGTCCGGTTCAAGAGAACCTCTACTGCATGTGGTACTTGTACTGTCAATTGATGTCCTAACACTATGGCATCGCTTTGTCGGATTGCTAAAGCTGTTGCTGCGACTGATTTCAGGCACGCAGGAAGAGCCTGAGCTACGGGATCTAATGTACTGGAAAAATAAGCACATGGCTTATGTAATCCTGCTTGTTCCTGCGTGAGTACTGACAAAGCAGTACCTTCTCGTTCTGTAACAAAAAGTGTAAAACGTTTGCTGTAACATGGTGTTGCTAAGACAGGTGCTTGACATAAAGCTTTCTTTAAGTTTTCAAAAGCTTGCGTATGTTCCTGAGTCCAAGGGAGGACAGTTGATGTCGCTGCCTCCTGTGTTGTCAACTGAATGAGTGGTTTTGCTAGAAATGCATATTGAGGGATCCACTGCCTACAGTACGAAGTGAGGCCTATGAATGCCCGTACCTCCTTTTGTGTCTTGGGTGTCGGCATGTTAACAATTAACTGGATACGGTCGGGTGTAAGCTGTCTTCCCCCCTTGGACAGCAAGTGCCCAAGGTACACAACTTGCTGGACACAGAATTGCAGCTTTGAAGGGGACACCTTGTGCCCCTTGTCGGCTAGGAAATGTAAAACCGTCAGTGATGCTTTTTCACATTCAGGTTCGCTTCGGGCGGTGATCAGCAGATCATCGACGTATTGAAGCAAGGCAGTGTTAGCTGGCATGTGGATACTGTCAAGTTCTCTTTTCAGTGCTTGGCTATAGATGCTGGGGCTTTCTGTGAATCCTTGAGGTGCGCGTGTGAATTTAAAACTTCGTCCATTTAAACTGAATCCGAACAAATATTGGCTTTCCGGATCAATTGGGACACTAAAGAAAGCGTTCTTGAGATCAATTACAGTAAAGAACGTTGCTTCTGAATCTATGGCTGTTAGCAATGAAGAGATATCTGGGACCACAGGGTATTGTGGTACAATGCATTTATTTAATTCTCGCAGATCAATAACCAATCGATATACTGGTGGTGCCTTTGGATCAGTTCGTTTAAGAATCGGAATTATCGGGGAATTACATATATTGGAATCCGTTTCTACAACCACTCCTTGTGCAATGAACTCGTCAATGATTTGCAGTAAAGCCACAACAGCATCTGGCGGTAACTTGTATTGTCGTATTCGTGGTAATACTACTCCTGTTTTGAGTGTAACTCGATATGGTGTAATGTGCATACAACCTACATCAGTGGGGCCTTGTGCCCATAAATGTGCAGGTAGATTCTGTAACCGATGATCCATGTCTCTAGACACATAGTGACCTTTAAAGTCACGCAAAAATAGTCGTACTCCTTCCGGAGAACAACATATTACAGCTCCTAGAGCTTTCAATGTTTTTATACCTAACAAGTTTTCTGGGCATGATTTTGTGAGCAATAGATCTGTAGTCCGTGTTAATGGACCGACCGATAATGCAAGCGGTTGCGATACTTCATTAATAGTGGGCTTTCCTGAAAAACCAAGGGAGATATTTTGTGAGCCTGAGAGGGGTACCCCTGGGACTTCGCTGTGACGGATAGTGGTTCTGCTTGCCCCTGTATCGAGTAGAAACTTTCTGTCTTTCCCTAATACTTGACTCTGTACGTAAGGACCTTCTTGATCTACGGGAACCTCGATAAGGGGTGGGCCAACTTCCCTCTCTAGGCTATTTCATGTGTAGCGCTGATATTCTGGATAGTCATTTTGTGCATACTGGTACATCTGTTGTGTCGTGTTTTGTGTTGCAGCAATAGGCTGTGGCTGTTGTTGTTGTTGTTGTTGTGGTTGTGGTGCGGTCTGTTGTACAGCTGGCATAGGCTGTGTATTCTGAGGTACTTGTTGTTGGATCTGATCCTGTCTAGGCGGACGTGGTCTCTCCTTTGTTCTACCCGTAGAGATATTATGTTTTAGAACTGCGCAATCGTGTATATAATGACCTGGCTGTTTACAATAGTTGCATGTTCCTCTAACAGGATCTACTGAATCATTGGACTGTGTTGTACCCCTTTTATGACCATCAGCTGGAACTGACTGCGCAACAAGCATTTTCATTTTCGTGTCTTTCATACGTCTTTGTTCATTTTCTTGTTCTTCTCTAATTCTATTGTGATGTTATTGTAACATTTGTAACATCTGTGACGGTGTGTTACCTTGCCAGGTACTCTCGAATTTTAATACTCTACCTTTAACTTGGGGCAGGGAATTCTCAACTAATTTTGTCACAAACAGATGTGGATACGACTCACTACTTGCTTTTATGCCACTATTAATACCAAAACATTTTTCAAATCGGGAATAGAAATCACTAGTGTCTTCATCTTGTTTTTGTTTACAGGCTGAAATTGCACCCCAGTCTTCCTTTTTCGTAGTCAATAGACGTGGTAGTACCTGCACTAATAATCCTGGTAATGCTGTAGTCTTTTCCCCAAGCCCTGAACCTGCAGCTCGGGCTTTTTCTTCGTTTTCTAATGTTGTCCACTCTATCTTTTGGTCTCCCACCTCCCATTCCTTTTCTTTGAGTTTCTCGTAAATACCGGCAGGCAATAAAACTTTTAATATTTTCATAATGTCTGGATAAGTATACTCTCCCATGAGTAACATGTCTTTTATCTCACGGTGGAAACCTGCTGGGTCTTTGTCATGGCTAGGTACCACTTTCTTCATTTCTAATAATTCAATTTTAGTTATGGGCGTGTACACAAACACGCGTTTAAAAGTATTGTCTTCGCCTCTGATTGGGTGCACTTCGCGTAAGGGATTCTGTCTGTCTATGTGATACGTTTTTCTTTCCAACTTGGGGGGAACTGAAACATGTTCTGGGCATACGAAGACAGTGTACTGGTGTCGATGTTCTAGAATTTCTTTAATTAAATCAGTACCCGAACCTCTCCATTTATTCGTGAGTAATTCCATCAATATATCAGGTAGGGGACCAGGATCGGAACGTTGGCTTCTATACAATATAACGAGGTGCTGTATCATGTATATACCAGCTAAACGCTGTTCGTCTGGGGTAAGATTCAAAAACGTGTGTGCTAACGCATCATCACTGTATTTTTCAGAACTGTCAGCCCATTGTACTGCTGACCTGGCTAATTCTTGTTCATCCATAGAATCAAGCATGTGATACCCCCTTCGGTCTCGGAGTAATTTATCAGCAGCCTGCAATAAGTGTTCAGGGGACTTCGCATTTAGCATAGGGGCTTGAAAATGTCTGTTACATTCTGGACGTATCGGACGTATCGGGTCATTAAAGTATCTGGTATTGTTACAAGGTCTTCCCCTACCTACATAAGCAATCGTTTCTAATTGTCCTGTGGGCATTTCTGATTCTTCCTCCCCCTCTCCCTCTGATTCAGTTTTGTCTGCCTCCGATCTGGCTTTATGTGTTCGTTCTACTTCCTTGCGGATCTTTCGGCACATAGCCACTATACATGTCTGTTTATCGTGTTTTCCCTCTGATATATTCTGACCCCATCTGGTAAGGACTTGCATTTCATCCTGATCTACCTCGGACCTATCTCTGTCTCTGATCAAGCAGTTTATGAAGAAGCGTAACAATAGTCTCTGTACATCCACTTTCTGGTATTCCATGGCTTCGTCAATACTTTCAGGGCCTTGCCCTGTTTGGACAAAGCGATATATATTGTCTAAATGTTTAATCATTCCTGGTAATGTCGTTAAATACGATGAAGCTCGTCGTATACGTAGTGATGATAACAGCATTTTTACCGGGCACTGGGTCATATCTACAATCTATAAGATGTTCCTTAAACATATCGGACGTTGCTATTTGTGGTGTACGTTGGTTTGCTAAATCTCTAAGAGACGATTTACTTCGTAATGGTGGCGTGGCAAAAATTGCTGCCGCACCTCCTGTCGCACCTTCTGAGGTGCTAGACATAAAAGGGTTTGTGGGATGTAAGGTAGAAACTGCGGATGCAGGAACAGTTGGATTGTGCGGAGGAGTTTGTAGCTGCGGAGTTGGGGCCAGATGATCTCGGCGTTGAGCACCATCGACAGGTGGTGTGTGTGGTGGAACATTAACATATTCGGGAGCTGCATCGTCTAAATAGGAGGAAAGGAAAATATCCTTTGCAGTCTTGGGATGTGCTTTAATCGGGAGTAATGGGGGCGGCAAGTCTTTCGGTATTTCCGGGGTGGCCTTAGGTAAACCTTCGGCCAAGAGAGGATACATACCATTCATAAGAGTGTTTCGTTGTCTGTCTACTTGTTCTGTTTTTACTCGGGTACCTTCCTCAATTAGCATATTTTCTCGGGCTTTATTGGAATTCTCCCTACTTTTCTCTTCCAGTCTGAGCGCTTTCTCTGTGCGCCTATGCGATTCTTTACGCCATAGTTCAATGGCATCTTTCTGTGATTGTCTGGCTTTCTTTTTCCATAATTCTTCTTCTACTCTCATGATGCAATCTGCATCCCATGTCCCAGCTGCGGGCCATCTCTGATTTTCTGCTAAATCCTTGGTGTAGTCCACCCATAAATCAAGATATAACACGGCATCTAAGCCATGTTTATGATACATAAAATACCCTGGAGAATCCCTAGGTGGAATGGGAACAGCTTCTTCGAGTACTCCTTTTCTAGTTTTGATCTGTCTTAATTTTGAAAAGAACGGCATTTTTAAACCTTGCTACTTGATTCTTACTTGAACTGGACTTGAACACAATTAATACGAAAAACACAATAATGAACACTCATTCATACCACAATTTTTTAACACAGTAAAACATTTAACATTTAACATTTAACGAACAATGATAATTAAGAGAAAACTAACTACTGACATAATACTAATACTAGATAATACTAGATTATATATACATGAACATACTGGATATACTGCTAAACAGTACAGATACACTGCTAAAACAGTGCAGACCGGATTTGTGTACCCAAACCCGTCAGGACCGGCACAAACCAATGTGCACGTCTAACTGCCTCCCCAGCAATGGTACTCACCGGGTAGCACAGAACGGAAGGCCTCGGAACTGAACTGAACTGGACCGGACTGGACTCGACTCGACTCGGAACTTCGGAACCTGGTGGGCCTCTGCATACCTCGGATCTTGCTCTCTCAGCTAGGCTCTGGTCGGGATACTTCGCACTTCTCACCGCCTCGTCTGGGTGTTGATCGCAGCCTCAGTCACCCCCGCTTGGCCGGAGGGAGATACAGGAAATCCTGCGGGTACGCGTTTTTGTCCGTTCAGCTGTGGCAGGGGACCGGGCCTGCAACGCACCTCCGGCGCGTGAGATGAGAAAGTGTCCCTGTTCGGGCGCCAATTTATGTGGTAAATATTAAAATTACCTGTACTATTTTTATGCGGTAAGTCTAGTAAGAATAACTCAGTCAAAATAAGAGGCAGAATCCGTGGTATTAGAGGTTCTGAAAAGGGCTTTATTCCTTACAAAGGAATCATAGTTCGAACTAGGCAATCTTATTCCATCACCACGAAGGTTCAGGAAGGGATAGGCAATACATTATTGACAAGTAACAATATATATAAGAAAAGCATTGCATTAAGACAGATGCAGGAGGCGTAACAGCTGATAATACAGATAAGAAAACACATACGTAATGAAAAGTAGGCGTAAATACAGGCGTATACTAGAAACGTCATTTAAAATGATGTCACAAGTGGGTGGATCCATAAGAGAATCCTGCAGTGTCAGCAGAAATATTTGGCAGAGATGCGCGCGCAGCCGCATGACGTGTGATTGACGTGCAACTAGAGAGTGAAGGGGAATTGACATTTAGCTCTACATGTGGAGACAAAAGTCTGGGGGGTCAGATCAACCTAATCCCAAATCGTATCTAATATCTTTGTTTAAGGAACTGTGTTATCCAAAAGGAAAGGTTTCTCGGACGGAATCTATTCTATACTGACTGTTAGTGCATGTACAAGCGTCTATGTGTCTACATGAGATGCAAGGGGCAGGAATCTTCCATGGTAACAGGGGCTATGAATTACTTGCAAAAAGACAGCGAGGCCAAGCTCTTTGCTCGGTAGCTGGAAGGATGTTTACCTAAACTACTAGACAGGAATGCATTGGGTGAGGAGCGGAGCAGATAACTTGAAGGCTGAATACAGTTTTTTGGCAGGCAACAGGCCGCGTCAGGCACCGTTAGCCGCGCAGGGAGTAGGACAAAGTTCATGGATACGGATGCAGGTCCAGGCTGGAGCATTTCAGAGGCAGAAGTAGGAAAAGGCTTGATGACAGAATCCAGGGCCTACTTGCCTGAACTGTAAAACTAGAAAAGTGAACCATATAAAGTCGGTGGCCAATCATATTTAGGAATGGAATATTTGACCCATTCATGGCGGATCTGAAAGAGGACATGTTGACGTTGGACGCACATGTATTTGCGTCTTCATAGCTAGAACTGGAGGGAACATACATGTACTTGTAGCATGTACATGGAGCCGTTGGGGTCTAAGATAGGGGACACAATTGACCATAAAATTCATATTTCCTCAGGTTGGCCCAAGGACTGCTGGAAGGCTCGACCACCCCTAACGCCAACATCTTGGAGACCTCCTCTTTGATGCTGGCCTTGACTCGGTCAGTCAACTTGTAAATCTTGTGCTTCACAGGCGGGATGTCACCAGTGTCCACGTCATGGGAACACCAGTGAGTAACAGCGGGGGTTAGGGAGAACAGTGGGGCAAACTGTCCCAACAACCAGTGACAGTCCTGCTCTGCGGTCGGTGTAGGGGAGAGGATCACCCCTTCCACTGACCCATCACCTTCCTTGGTAGACAGGAGGTCAGGGGGAGGCTCACTCTCCTCTTCCACCCCGTCATCTGTCGCCAAGAGCATGCTCACTTCGGACCTCTCGAAGTGGGGTTTTAGGCAGTTCACGTGGAGGAGCCTCAAAGGGTTTTTGGGAGCCTGCAAATCCACCAGGTAGGTGACATCACTTTTGTGCTCCACCACCACAAATGGCCCAGTTCACTTGTCATGCAAGGCACAAGATTCCACTGGGGCCACGACCCATACGATTTGTCCAGGTTGAAATTCTACTAGAGTGGCATTCTGGTCAGACCACTTCTTCATTTCTTCCTGGCTTGCTTCCAGGTTTGCCTGAGCGAGTTTCCTGAAGTGGGCAGTTTGGTTTCGGAAGGCCAGCATGTAACTAAACACATCCTGGGGAGTTTTCCTTGGAGCTGCCTCCCAGCCTTCCTTCACCAAGCTCAGAGGTCCTCTCACAGGCTGACCATACAGAAGCTCAAAGGGACTGAACCCAAGGGACTTCTGTGGTACCTCCCTGTATGCAAAGAGAAGGCACAGCAAGAGGACATCCACTTATGCCTCATGGGTTTGGTTAGACCCTTAATCATGCCCTTCAAGGTCTGGTAGAATGTCTCTACCAGACCGTTACCTTGTAGGTGGTAAGGAGTGGTGAACTTGTAAGTTACACCACACTCCTTCCACAGGGGTGTCACATACTTAGATATGAAGTTGGTCCCCCTGTCAGAAACCACCTCTCTGGGGAACCCCACTCGGGAAAAGATCCCCATTAACGCCCGGCCCACCATTGGCACCGTTGTTGTCCAGAGAGGGATTGCCTCCGGGTACCGGGTGGCATGGTCCACCAAGACCAGGATGTACCTGTGGCCCATGGCGGTTTTGGGATCCAGTGGCCCCTCAATTTCCATCCGTACCCTTTCAAAGGGTGTTCCAACAACTGGAAACGGTTGGAGAGGAGCTTTGACCTTCCTCCCACTGTTACCACTTGCCTGGCAAGTTTGGCAAGACCGGCAATGTCCATCTGACTGCCTTCGCATTTGGGGCCAGAAGAAGTGGGTGACAAGCCTGTCAAAGGTCTTGTCCTGCCCCAAATGTCCTGCCAAAGGCACATCATGAGCCAGACCCAGTAGGAAGGTCCTGATATGCTGGGGTACCGCCAGCAAGTGACCTTAGGCTCGCTATACAGGAGATCATTCTCCCAGTAGATCCAATGTGATCCTGACTGATCACCAGCTACCTGGTCTGCAGCCTGCCGCCGCAGAACCTCTAGAGAAGGGCACTCTTTCTGCTTCTTGCAGAATTCCGCCCTGGTGGGACCCCATTCTTGCTGCCAATGGGTCAGCTCAGAGATGTCCCCCAGTTCAGCTACCTGCTCCCCTGTAGGCACCGGGGTGTCCCCCTCAAGGTTTGCCTCCTCCCGGTCCGTGGGAACTTCAGGGGCCAGTTTCCCGTGCCCCTTGCCCTTTCTCTTGGCAGGGACTTGGGCCACTGTTTCCGGCTCCAAGTCCTCTTGACCACCCTCTCTGGCCACCATTGACCGAGTGGACACACATGCCCACTCTGGCAATCCAAGCATCTCCAAGTGAGACCTGAGCTCAATATCCTTCCACAAGGACTACTCCAGGTCATTACCTAGCAGACAATCTACAGGCATGGAAGGGCTCACAACCACCCTCAAGGGACCAGAGACCCCCCCCACTCGAAGGGAACCTGCGCCACCAGACACTGCCGCTCTGAATTGTCTACCGCAATTACTTGGTGGAATGGCCCTGGAACTACCTGCTTCTCAGAGACCAGGTGACACCGGACTGAGGTGACACTGGCTTCAGTATGTCTGAGAGCCTCTACCCTTTTCCCATTGATGGTCACCCAGGTGCTGTATTTCTTTGTGTTAGGGGCACCTAGTTTCCTGAGACCATCTCACTGTCCCCTAGTGAGACGAGGGTCATTTCTGCGGGCTCCCCACCCTCCTGTGGGTACTCCTCCTCCTCCCCAAGTGCTACAATAGCCAACACTTTGGACTGCCCACCGGTGGGTGGCTGAGCCCCCTTTGAGCACCTGGGGTCCCCCTTCATGTGCCCCACCTTGTCACATGCAAAACACTTGTGGGGGTGGGTCTCAACAGGCTTTCCTGATGAGAACCCTTGTTTCTTATCTCTGGGGGATGGGAGCCTTTTCCCTGGGTGTTAGTTTGGGCTCCTTTAGGGAACTCCTGTGCTTTACCCTTGTCCCCCCACTTTTCTGCTGGGGACTCTGTCCACCTTTGGCTGAGTCTCCCCCAAACGCTTTCTTGTGGACCCTGGTACTCACCCAGCGGTCCGTCTCCACAGCAAGCTTCCTGGGGTCAGTCAGCTTACTACCAACTAGGTGCTGGTGCAGATCTGCAAAACATAGACTAGACAAGTGCTCCCATGTAATCAAATTGTAGAGTCCCTGAAAGTCTGTCACATTACTGCCCTTCACCCAGCCATCCAGTGGCCGGCAAAACACATCCACACATTCCAACCAAGTGCTGGCATCAGACCTGAACTGATCTCTGTACTTTTCAGGAGTAAGACCATACTTAGTGAGAAGGGCGTTCTTCATGTCTGGATAGGTGAGGTGATACCACTTACCCAAAGCTATTAAAGTATCCCTTGCTTCTTCTGGGAAGAGAGGCCACAATCCTGCTCCCCAATTCTCCTCAGTGACCCCATTCATGTGGATTGCTGCCTCGTACCCCTGAAGCCACCTCTGTATGCCATCCCCCTTCGTGATTTCCTTGCCTACATTCTTAGGGATGTGCACAATTCTGTCTGCCTGTCTTGACGGGTTGCTGCCACCATCTGAGCTGGCTCTACTCCTCTGATCCAGCTCCTTTATCCTGATCTTGTGATCTAACATCATCCTTTTCTCTTCCATGGCTAACTTAAGCTTCACCAGTTCTACTGCCACTCTACTTGCTTCCCACCTGCCCTCCAGCTCCTATGGGGACCGGCCACTGCTGCCTTGCCTGGAGGGTCTCCCCCCGCCCAAAAGCACATCCACCCTAGAAATAGGCTCCTCCGCCTCTCCACTGAGATCACCAGACTGCTAGCTGGCATATCTGGCTGCTACCCAGGCCCTCAGTGCCTTTTGTAGCTCGTCCTTCCTAGTGAGGCCTCTGACTTGGACTTTTAGGTTTTTGCAAATTGATTTAATTTCCCTAACATTGTAGGCTTCCAACCTATCCTCCTCAAAGGCAATTTCCAGGGATGCAACGGATGATGCTCTTGATTCCAGCATGGTGATGTAGCAAGTTCAAACTGGCAAGATCAAAAATAGGCCAAAAAGAAAAAGAACCAGTATGTGGCACGTAATGGTCTGCGATATGGTAGTAGTGCACACCAATCAGTGTACGTCAAGTGTATTGGTATTTATTTATTAACTGTACAATTAATTAAAATCTTTACAGTAAAAAAAGAGAAACAGACAACAAGACTAAAATTAGTAAAAACTTCAGGTTGTGTTTGGGCGATGTGATCGCCCCCCCCCCCCCCCCCCACCCCTCCCGAGACCCGCTTGTTCAACCGGCGGCCCTCAGTAGTCACTAAAAACAGTTTGCTTATCGAGTCTATAAGCCGTTCACCAAGGCACTTCAGTTAAAGTACATAAAATGGTGCTGTCATGATTGGGCGGATGAAGAGGGGTAAGCGCCTCAGTGCTTTTTGGGTGTCTGGCTGCCTTCTTTCTCTGGGTGTTCTTTGATTGATTCCAGGGTTTGATTGTGTTCATTTGAAGCCTCTAGGGAGATCCTAATCTGGTGAGTAAATTTCCCCAGTCTTGCTAGTGTCATTGTGGTTGCTGCGCAAAACCACAAGGCTGACGCTTCACTACAAGACTTTATGCTGTTGGTGATACAAACTGGGAGCAAGAGTTGCTGGAGTTCGTTGTTGAGTTCGGGACAGCAACATAGGAGGTGCACCCAAGATTACCTCCTGTAGGAGCACAGTCTGCAATTTGTAGTTTCCCCCCTGCGGGCCCATGCGGGTTTAAAATCGGCAATTCCTAGTGTGCTTAGTCTCATAAAAAGAATCTTACTTCGGGCTTGTGGTGTGAGGGCCTCACTTAGGCAGGGTTGTGCTTTACCTACCATATAGGAATTATTCAGTGGGTCTAAAAGGGTACTCGAGCGGAGAGATTTGTAGTCGAGATCAAAAGATATGTTGCACACTTGTCTATTTATAGCTTTTTTCCAAGCGTTCAATGGAATTTCCAGCCGCGGGATGCTCTCTTCCTCAATCTTCAGCGTGGTGAGAGCTATGCCAAGGCTGGTGTGCCAGGCCGAGAGAGGCCCCTCGAAGATGAATCTAAATTGTTGTCTTAGAGAATTTGTTGGGGCCCCTAAAATCCTTAGATATAGTGTTATGATCTACCCCTGGCCCGTCAGGTCTGGTCTTGCCAAGCCTAGCTCCAATCTTAGCCTTGGGATCCTTGCTGACCTAGGAATGAGGAGCACAGATTTATATGCCTTGGCCTGGGCTGAGTTGAGGAGTGCGTCCAGTGAGCCATGGAACGCCAGGTGGCCATAGCTAATAGCTGGCAGTAATTTCGCCTTTAAAACGGACAACATTGGTCTGGCCGAAGGGCTTACCAGGTGTAGGCTCAGTTGCTTTAGCAGGTGTGTGATCTTTTTGGCCTTAGATAGCTGTTGTTTCAGATAGGCGTTCGCCTTGGCTCGCTTTGTCAGCAAAACCCCTAGGTAATTATATGACACCGCCATGTTGATTAGCAGGTTTCCGATTTGCCACTGTGTTTTCTTTTTCAAATGATAACTCCTGAAGATGACAACCTTGGTCTTCCCCTGGTTAACTTTCAGGTTGTTGTCGTTATTATAACTGTTCAGTGTGTTTAGTGCTCTTTGGAGGCCCACCTTCGTGTAATCCATTATGGTGGTATCATTGGCATATTGTAGCACCGGCAGCCTCACGCTTCCTAGCCTTGGTGCTACCAGGCTGGCTCCTTTCAGGGCATCCCCCAAGTCCACGGTATACTGTAAGTCAAGTGCAAACGCAAGTCCTATCCTCACCGCTGACAACCAATGTTAGAAATGGGGTCTCTAGTTGGCAAGGGCTTGCACCTTTGTCCAAATAGGGACCCTTCCTCCTAGTCAGCATAAGGGAGTTACACTCCTGAAATAAACCCTGCTCACCCCCTTGGTAGCTTGGCACGAGCAGTCAGGCTTATCTTAGAGGCAGTATGTAAAGCATTTGCACATAACCAACAGTAATACAGTGTAAGCACTACAAAAGGACACCACACCAGTTTAGAAAAATATCCAATATTTTTATATACAAGACCAAAAACGATAAAAATCCACAACACAGTTCTTACAAATCTACAGTTATCAAAATACGCTTTAAAAACAGTTCCTTGATGTCGATAGCTCCGTCCGGGGCTATCACGGCGTTGCGAGCAAACAAATCCAAACAGTTCTGGCTGACCGCGGTGTCGCGGGCCAGCTATGGTGTCGGGAAGACCCGCAAACAGTACCCTTTAGAAATGCAGGGCGCCGTCGACCTCTCGTTGAGTTTCCGAAAACACGACGTCCGCAGGTGTTGGTTCCGGAGGTCGGTGAAGGAGTCGTCTGGGCCCTCGGAGTCACACACGTTGCAGGTCGATCTCCTCTCTGTTGGAGTCAGGAGTGCTGCCGTCAGCAGGCGTTGGGTGCTGCGGTGCGAAGTGCAGCGGTGCGGGGTGCGGTGCTCTCAGGTCACGGTGCGAGCAGCGGCTCGGTGGTGGCGCCAGATGGCGTCGTCGGTGAGACCAGGGTCACGGTGCGAGATGAAGGCAGCGCTCATCACAGTGCTAGCAGGTCACGGTGCAAGCAGCAGCGTCATCATTGCTGAAGCGCTGTCATCAGCTGACGAACTGGAGTCGATGGCGCCTGTGTCGGTAGGCCAAGGCTGCAGTGGGGGATGAGGGCAGTGCGTCGTGTAACTTTACGAGCGATGCCCTCGAACCACGGTGCAAGCAGCGGTGTTGATTTTGGCATGGAGCTTCGTCATCAGGGATACCAAGGTGTCGTTGTGAAGTGAGGCAGTGCGAAGTGCGGTGCCCACAGGTCGCGGTGCAAGCAGCGCCTTGGTGGTGGCGTCAGCAGGCGTCGTCGGTGAGACCAAGGTCGCGTTGCGGTGGTGCCCTCTGTGGTGCCGTCAGGACACGGAGTCGGCAGCGGCATCACAGACGTCGTCGAGTTGCTTTTCCTCTATTGCAGCAAAAAACACACAGTCCCCAGTGCTGCGGGCAGAAGAGTTTGAAGTCTTTGTTGTTCCTGAGACTTCTTGAACAGGGGGCAAGCTCTACCTCAAGCCCTTGGAGAAACTCACAAATCAGATTGCGGAAAGTTCAGTCCAGTCCTTTCACTGCCCAAGACAAAAGCAGCCACTGCAGGCCAAGTGGTAGGTCCTCCTCACAGCTTCTTCAGCTTGTCTTCTTTGCAGTCTTCTTGATCCAAAAGAGTTCTATAGTTCAGGGGTCTGGGCCCCAATATTTATATCCCCAAATCCTTTGATCTCTTAGGCAGAGAGTGTCTGTGCCCAGCCAGAACCAGTTCTGCCTTCTCTGGTGTGACTTCCTGGCAGGAGGTGGAGACGGCATTGTCAGAGGCAGACCAGGCCCTTTGAGGTGCAAGGAAATCTCCTCACTCTTCCCCCATCGCAGTCTAGGTCTATTCAGCCCTTTCCTGACCCACCTAGACTATCTGGAGCCACTCCTGCTCCCCCAGCCTTCTGTCATCCAAAACCGAGACAGGCAATCCACATTCAAGCAGAGGCACACGGGATGACTGAGCAAAGAAATACCTACTTTGTAATAGTGGTATTTTCAAACACAGAGTGTAAAAATCACCTTCACTAAAAGAGGCATCTTTAGATTCTGAGTTCAAGCACACTAAATGTTATTTCCCTACCTAGTTCCCAGGGCCTGTTATGTTTACAAGATGTTATAAACAAACTTCCCATTCTGTCCTATGGGGAACAGGTAGCCTTACAATAGTGAAAAACGAAATGGGCTGTGATTCACTATCAGGACATGCCACACACACCAGGGCATGTCCTACCTTTCACATACACTGCACCCTGCCCACAGGGGTACCTTGGCCCTCCTTAGGGGTGCCTGACATGTAAGATAAGGGAAGGTTAGGGACTGGCCAGTGTGTGCACTGGCCAAGTCGACATAGCAGTTACCAACTGCATGCAGACTCTGCAATGGCAGGTCTGAGTTACATCTTTAAGGCTACTCACGTGGGTGGCACAATCAGTGCAGCAGGCCCACTAGTAGCAGTTGATTTACAGGCCCTGGCACACTCAGTGCACTTTACTAGGGACTAACAAGTAAATCAAATACCCCATCATGGAAACACCAATCCAGAACACAATTTACCACAGGAGCACATGTACTTTACCACTGATCAGCAGTGAGAAAAGTGCACAGAAACACTACACCAGCCAAAACAGAGTCAAAACCGGGAGGGCAGAAAGCAAAAACTCAGGGGAAATACGCCAAAAGATGCCAAGTCTAACAAGCCTTTTGACTTTTCATATTCTTGTTTTGTTCTGTCACGTTTTTTGCAAAATGTGTTGTTCGGGAAGCTGCCAAATCCCCACCAATATAAAAAAAAATAAACATTAGCTACTGGCAAACATATTTTTTGGTCTGCAATAAGCGCATATTACCATAGTCCCTGGCACCAGAGAGAAATACTTTGTGTGTGAATATACTCCTTGTGAAAGGGAAACATGCAGTAACACACAATAAATTCAGCTAATGCCTGAATGGGACCGGCCCATGATGCATGCTGGAGTTAGTGTATGAAAAATTTGAATGAGACAACAACACACAAATAGATTAAGTCGGGTTTAAAATCCATATAACTAACTGTGTTCACAGATACTTTTTGTAAACTGAAAAGGGCTTCACTAATACAAGACTTAGAAAAGGAAATCAATCTGGCGTTGGATACCAGCCATTTGGCTTTGCTAATGCTTAATTTGTAATGTTTTTGTAAATCTTTATTACAAATATAGAGAGAGGGTTGAAAATATAGATAAATATGGAGGCTTGCAAAGACAGAGGGAGTTGTACAGATAGATAGTGTTGCATAGTAGACAGAGAGACAGACAGACAGACAGACAGACAGACAGACAGAGAGACAGAGAGACAGACAGACAGACAGACAGACAGACAGACAGACAGACAGACAGACAGACAGACAGACAGACAGACAGACAGACAGATAGATAGATAGATAGATAGATAGATAGATAGATAGATAGATAGATAGATAGATAGATAGATAGATAGATAGATAGATAGATAGATAGATAGATAGATAGATAGATAGATAGATAGATAGATAGATAGATAGATAGATATGCAAAGATAGAATGTATAGGGTTGTGTAGGAAATTGGATTACTGGTTGCGGGGGGTGACACCTTTCTCAAGGAGCAACCACAATTTTTGTCAGGGTGAAACACAAGCAAACATCGAATTAAGCTATGCACAGCCCTCTGGTAGCTTGACAAAAAGCTGTCACGCTTAACTTAGAGGCAATTCGTTCCATCAAGGCATCTTTCACTCTAGGCAATCACTCTATGGTCAGGATCTTGTCCCCTGGAGGCGCTGAATGTTGAATCTCCTTCCCTGATGGTTTTCTCACCCATCGATCTGCCTGAGTCACTGAAGGTCCGTAAGGCCTTGAAATCAGGCTCCTAGTCTGATCCCTGTGCAGCCAGGCTTTTGGCTTCGGTCGCAGAGACAGTGAACCCCAAAGGTAACAGACTCATTAATCTGTCCCTCCAGGAGGCTTATGTTCCGTCAGCATGGAAACAGGCCAAGATTTTGCCCCTTTTAAAAAAACTGTCACTGGATCCGTTGAACCCAGTTAGTTATCGCCCCATCTTCCTTCTTCCAAGTGTGGCAAAAGTTTGTGAAAAGTTGTAAACAAACAACTTATTGACTTTGTCAAGGGCTCTGGCCAACTCCATCCAGCCCAATCCGGGTTCAGAGCCTCTTATAGTACTGAATCTGCTCTGGTGGAAATCTCTGAAGCCATTCAGGAGTGCCTGGACTGGGGAGGTAGGGCAGCTCTAATTCTGTTCAACCTCTTGCCAGCATTTGATACTGTCCCCCATTCTCTGTTGCTTACCCGCCTTGCAGACATGGGAATTTCAGGTGCTGTCCTGAGTTGACTGAAATCATTTTTGGAAGGCCGCACACAACAGGTGTGGCTCCCCCCGTTCTCTTCCTCACCTCAAACGGTGTCTACTGGGGTGCCACAGGGGTCCTCTTTGAGCCCCCTTCTTTTTAATTTATACATCACCCCTTTGATTCACTTGGCTGAAGAGTTGGGAGCCAAAATGATAGCTTACGCTGATGACACTCAGCTTCTATTTACCTAGGGAAAATCAGAGTGTTCCACGTCCTCGGCCAGAAATTGTTTGTCAGCAGTCTTTCAATGACTTTCCTCAGCGCAGCTTAAATGTAATGAGGACAAATCGGAAATCCTCCTCTATGGGACCTTTCCCCCCCAGTTCAGGGAAGCACTATGGCCAGTCGAATTGTCTATCCCAGCCTCGACGGGGCAACCCGCCAAGAAGCTTGGAGTCTGGTTCAAAGAGAATCTTTATTTTTCTACCTATATTAAGAAGCTGGCTGGGAATTGCTTTGGGATTCTTAAAACCCTCAGGAAATTTCTCCCGCTTCTCCCTAGGACAGCCAAGGAAACGGTTACTCGGGCCCTGATACTCTCATGGATCGACTATGCTAACGCCTTGTATGTCGGCCTTCTGGGTTACCAACTCAATAGACTGCAGGTTGTCCAGAATGCTGCAGCAAGGCTTCTTTTTAATATCCCAATAAGAAGCAGCGTTAGGCAGCATCTGCGTTCACTTCATTGGCTGCCTGTGGTCGAATGAGTCAAGTTTAAAGCTCTGATCCTGGCACATCGTGCCCTGCATGCCTTCGGTCCTATTTAATTAAGGAAGCATTTCCTGTTCTACACCCCCGCCAGACACCTTCGTTCAGCATCTCAGCTCCTGTCCCACACTCCTCGGTTCTGCTTACGAGAATGGGGGGCAGTTCCCTTGCTGTCGGGGTGCAATGGCATGGAACTCGCTTCCTCTGGCTCTTCGCAGCACCCATGACTTCAGTCTCTTCAAAAAAAGACTGAAGACATTTCTCTTTGTTTAATCTGCTCCTCTTTCCCTCTCTAGGCTCGTGCTGGGACACTCCTTGGAGTAGCCGTGAGTGCTATAAGCTCCAATAACATAACATAACAATGTATAAAACATTTATGCAGCGCTTCAAAAAGTAATAATTTAAAAACAATACACACAAAAAAATCAAACACCAATTTAAATAAATGGAGTAAAAGGTAGTAAATTATTTCAGACAAAAACAGCAAAAATTCAATTAGTAGACCAGACACATGCACTTTTCAAGGTTTAGATAAAAATAGTGCTTAAAGCACAAAGCACCAACTGTGGTTCGCTGGTTACACTGGAGAGGGACAATGTCACAAGTTCAGGCTGACTGCGATGAAAAGTGGGGCGGATAGAGGGACCAAGTTAGGCCCATTGAACAAAGGACCTTATGCCCTTCATGTGCAGCATGCGCATAGTTGCTTTGTGAGGTTTTGTGTCGTCCAGCTTGGGTTCTGATGAAGCTGTGTGGTGAGGCTTTGAGGAGCTTTGCGTCACTCTCTGTTAGTTCCAATGAGCTGTGCAGCAATGCCTAGTTGGGCTTTGCATCGCATTGTGTCTGTTCCAATGAAGCTGGCAGCTGTGCAGCGATGCTTTGGGACCTTTGCATTTGTCCCGATGAGGCTCGCAGCTGGACGGTCAGGCTTTGTGAGACTTAGTGTCAGTTCCGATTGGGAACAGCAGCTGGGCTGTCAGAGCACCTTCACTTCAGGCCCCACTTTCAGTACTCCAGGACGGGGGTGACACCACTTGGAGGGGAAGGACTCATTGCAGTCACAGCCCAGGTGCAGGGTTCAAGGTGGTTGGAGCCTTTTTTGTCCCTGAGGTTCTGATCAGGAGGTAGTAAACTAGCCCTTGGAGTCACTCTGGTCCTGGGTTCAAGATGCAGACCCAGTACTTCTCACTCAGGCAGTAAGGCAGCAAAGTAACAGGGCACCAGAGTAACAGTCCTTCTTGCAACAGATCAGCACAGCAGTCCTTCTGAGTCTTCCACAGGTCCAATTGTGTACTCAAGAGTTAGGTCTGAGGGGCCACTATTTATCCTTGGTGCCATCTTTGAAGAAGGAGATGTTTCTAGAGAGTTCGACCCCCAGAGGTGTTGGAAATTTCCTCCTTCCATGCCCTGGCCCCAGCTTGTCTGCGAGCACAAAAGAACAGTGTGAAACCCTTTATGAGTTTACTGAGCCAAAGCCTTTGTGATGTGCATGAGTAATAGGTGACTGATCTGCTCCTTATCAATTTTGAGATGACCCATCCTGCCAACACCTATTATCCCTTTTTCTCACTGCTGAGAGCAATACACAAAGATCAACTGCCAGCTAAGCCAAGCCATGTCACTCAGGATACGAGCTGTAGCCACCTAATAGTTTGGATAGGAAAATGTCAACTTTCTAAAAGTGGCATTTTCAGAATTGTGACTTATAATTTGACTTTACATTTAAAGAGGGTTTTAAAATACGATTCTTTAGAGGCCAAACTTGACATTCCTACCTGCTCCAAATTAAAAGTTATCACTTATTGAATGCAATAATTTAACCCAACGTTATCTATCATATTGGAGAGGCATCTGTGAAAAAATAATGTAAGCGTTTTTCACTACCATGACATGTAAAAGTTAAACATTTGTGTCCAACTATTTAATTACACTGCACCCTGTCCTGTTTAGGGCATACCCTAGGGGTGACTTATATATGTATTAAAAAGGAAGGTTTAGGCCTGACAGAAGGTTTACTTTAACAGGTCAAAATGGCAGTTTGAAACTGTACACACAGGCTGTGATGGCATGCCTGAGACATGTTTGACAGGCAAATTAAGTGGGTGGCACAATCAGTGCTGCAGGTCCACTAGTAGTATTTAAATTACAGGCCCTGGGTACATGAAGTACCAGTTTACTAGGGACTTACAAGCAAATTAAATGGGCCAATTGGGTGTAAGCCTATTTCACCTTGATTAAAGGACAGAGCACAAGCACTTTAGCACTGGTTAGCAGTGGTAAAGTGTGCAGAGTCCTAAGAGCCAAGCAAAATGGGTTCAGAAAACAGGAGGGTGATGCCAAAATGTTTGGGGATGACCCTGCAGATAAAGTAAAGTCCAACAGGTTGCACAGATAAAGATAGACAGACAGACAGACAGACAGACAGATAGATAGATAGATAGATAGATAGATAGACAGACAGATAGATAGATAGATAGATAGATAGATAGATAGATAGATAGATAGATAGATAGATAGATAGATAGATAGATAGATAGATAGATAGATAGATAGATAGATAGATAGATAGATAGATAGATAGATAGATAGATAGATAGATAGATAGATAGATAGATAGATAGATAGATAGATAGATAGATCGATCGATCGATAGATCGATAGATAGATAGATAGATAGATAGATAGATAGATAGATAGATAGATAGATAGATAGATAGATAGATAGATAGATAGATAGATAGATAGATAGATAGATAGATAGATAGATAGATAGATAGATAGATAGATAGATAGATAGATAGATAGATAGATAGATAGAAAGATTAGTAACAAAATAGTTACATGTCTATACAAGCATGACATACAAGAGCACTGAAAGCAAACTAGAAAGCCATATAAGTAGGACAAACAGGCTAAATTGGTTTACAAGTTTACTGTTTTGATTGTAATGATTTTTATTAATCAAGCAATAAAGATATTATTATTATTAAAGTAAAAAGTTTACTGTCGTCCTTACAATACCTACCTGCATGACATAAAGGATTGCAGTTATAAATGCACTTTATTGCCTGCATGATAAAAAGGGGATCGTTTTATAAAGAAGAGCTTCAAATGGACACATTCTGCTATTTTGTGAAATAGCAGTAGTGAGATAAACAAGGATGTATGTCATTACAACGCACACTTTTACAACGCATGCACTTACAACGCATATTTTACAACGCAACATTCACTACAACGCATTCCATTACATAGCATGACACTACAACGCATGTTTAAAAACTACCTTTACAACGCATTCCATTACATCGCATACTACCTTTACAACGCATACCATTACAACGCATAGTATAGGGGTAAAAATTACTATTCTAACTCCAGGGGGTGCAACAGTAGGGTAAGTGTTGGATTGCGTTGTAATGGTATGCGTTGTAAAGGTAGTATGCGATGTAATGGAATGCGTTGTAAAGGTAGTTTTTAAACATGCGTTGTAGTGTCATGCTATGTAATGGAATGCGTTGTAGTGGATGTTGCGTTGTAAAAATTTTGTTGTAAGTGTAGTGCGTTGTAATAGTTTTGTTGTAAAGGTTGTTCACCGATAAACAAAGGTCACTCTAAAAGGAATTTACACCAGCATTAGCAGGAAACAGCAACTGATAACGTTGGAATGTGAAAACACTAAGAGTGGTATCAGTTCCTAAAGGGAGAGGAGAGTATGAATCTAAAGTGAGATGGTGGGTGAGTGGTGGGTGGTCGACATGTTTCTCGCTTTCCGTGGTCCCTAACGGATCCCTTAGCGCTTCATCAGGACCTTCGTAAGAAAAAGGAGGAAAAGGGGAATCAGGGAGGAAGAAACCCTATATTCCCTTACTACCATATGACAGGTGAGTGTCATAGATACTATAAGTGGGCATGTCTTATTTGTGTCCCATGCTCGAAACCCTCCCTGTTATTGAGAAGGGAGGGGCAACCCTGGCAACCCTGGAGGAAGAACAGGTTTCCAGATTGCACCAGAGCACCAGAGGGGGGATACTTCACCCTTCTCACCAGACGGTTACCGCCAGAGAAGCCCTTCTCAATAACAGGAAGGGCTCACTCACCCACCATCTCACTTTAAATTCACAAACGGGTTGAGAGCAGAGGGAGAACATCTTTTCCTCCCCCTACTCATTTCAGCGCGATCTGCGCCTCCATCCCCGATCTATTTTTAACCTGTCTCTGCGGACTCGTGAATAAAACTACAAGGGTACCAATGGGCCATTTTATCTCACTACTTCTCACCCAACCCACACACCCACATGCACAACTGCGGCTACTCCTAAAAGATCTCCAACAGAGCGCCCTCGAGAAGGGCCCGGGAGGGACTGCAGTACCACCCCCACGAGGAGCAGTGCCCAATGATGATGCTTTGCACCCGCAAGGGTTTGTGAGGGCACAACTATCACCCGCACAGGAGCACCACTACCCTATTATACACACACTCTAGAACCTGCTTTTGGAGACACCCACCCCTAGATGCAGTACCGACCTGGACTGCCAGATTTCATACTCTCCTCTCCCTTTAGGAACTGATACCACTCTTAGTGTTTATGGTTAGCCTTTGGAGCATCGGTACCGGACCTTTCTTCAATAACTGCTCCATGTCCCCCTCTCATATTGTGATTACAACATTGGAATGTGCCCTGTGCTCTATCAAAAGAGTCTTGCTATCATATCAGGCTTGAAACACAAAGGCAACACTAAAGTAATAATAAATTAAAAACAAAAACACTGGTACCGAAGGGAACTACCTTGTGTGCAATGTGTTTCTTGTGAAAGACCACATGCAGTCATTCAAAGTGAATTTAACCTGTTGGTGAAATAGGCTGACCCATTGTCCCATGCTGTATGCTGTGGGGGCGTAAGCAAAATGAGAATGGGGAGAGGAGTTGGCTTAACGGCTAGGGCGATTGACCTCGAATCTGGGGAACTAGGTTTGAGTCTCAGCAATGATGCTGAACATCCTGTGATTCTGGGCAAATAACGTAATCTCCCCGTGCCTAACAAAAATGAATGTGTCCTCATGTAATGCAACTGGTGCTATGTAAAGCGCTCTGATACCCGATATGGGTCAAGTTAGCACTATATAAAACTCCGTAAAAAAAAAAAATGGCACAGTAACTGACCAATGGATAAAGAGAGCTGGCTGAAAGCCCATTTAAGTAAGTATATAATTCAGGAGAACTCCAACGTACTTGGCTAACAGTAGACCTAAACATAGATCTTGTTGCTCATAAATGGACCTTTCATAAAGTTCTGACTTATCTGTTTTTTTTATCTTTTTGTTGGATTCTTAAGATCTTATTCACAAACATAAATTCCATTGTAAACGCACATTGATGACTGAATGTACCTTTTTTCAAACCTGCCAGGAACTGATGAAGAGATTCCTAGCATGCATAAACCCATTCACTTGGGCAGAGATCTCTGACACAAATGTTGATAGCTCTACAGTCGTAAACCCCTACTCATGGGGTTAAAAGCGTGCATTCCCAGGCATGTACATTGGTGGCCATTCTAAACTCGGATCTAACCCTTTCCCATCTTGGGACTGGTAGGAGATTTACTCCAGCACAGGGCTGTAGTAACACCTCTGCCATGGCGGTCCTAGGAACAGATCACCCCCAGATATGTGAGGGCTGTAGGGGAAAAGTGTTATAAGCATAATGCTTTTTTTGGCCAGAGCCTGGAGCCCCCGCTGCTATTTATTTATTTTATTTATTTATTTGCATATTTGTACCGCGCTGGAATCGACTCCCTGAGGAGTATCTCCGCGCCCTTTAGCACCATCAATAAACAAAAGAACAGACACTAGCCGTGTACCATTATAACATTGAAGTGGTATCCTAATTCAGAAAAAGGAAGGTTTTTAATTGTTTTCTGAAAGGAAAATGTTCTCTGTACAGTCTGATAGCTATGGGGAGGCTATTCCACAACATAGGACCTGCCACAGATAAAGCTCTGGACCACTGTCTTGCTTTCCTAGCTCTGGGGACCCATAGCAAGGCCTGTTCACTAGATCTGAGAGAGCATGTGGGGACATACGGAGTAAATTTGTTGGCCAGGTAGGCCGGGCCTCTCCCAGTCAGGCATTTCTGTATGATACAGCATATTTTAAACTTCACCCTCTGTTTCACTGGTAACCAATGAAGTTTAACCAACAGGGGTTTGGAAGGTGTTCGGGGGGTGCGTTTAGTACAAGGCGAGCAGCAGTGTTCTGAAACACCTGCAATCTTGAGATGACTCCTTCGTTTGCTGATAGTAACAGACCGTTACAATAGTCTAGTCTGCTCAAAACTAGCGCTTGCACCAAGGTCTTTCTTGTGGCGTCTGGAAGTAAAGGAAACACTTTCCGAAGCAGCCCAATGATGTGAAAGCATGAGCCCACCACTTGATTACCATGTTGTTTTAAGGAAAGCTCCTGGTCCAGCCTGACAACCAAGTCCTTCACTACCAGTTTAGGCTCAGGGACTGGCCCAAGATCTTGAGGCCACCAGTTCGGAGTCCACAGGAGTTTGGCCTCACCGAATAACATCACCTCTGTTTTAGCAACATTACATTGCAAATAGTTGGATGCCATCCAGTGTGCCACTGCTTTCATTCCCTGGGCAAAAGAGTTCCTGATCTCTGTAGTGAGGGTTTTAAATGGAAAGAGGAGTTGGATATCATGATGCTGGCCAAGGGGTCCACATAGATGTTAAAAAGCGTGGGGCTCAAACAAGAGCCCTGTGGCACCCCTTTAGAGATCCCCAGCTCCTCTGACCGATATGTACCCAAGGTGACACTTTGGGTACGATCTGTTAGGAAACTCCTCAGCCAAGCCAGCGCCTTATCTTCCAGGCCAATGTCAGCTAGCCTGGAGGTCAGGATGTTGTGCGACACGGTGTCAAACGCCGCAGACAGATCCAACAGCACCAGGATAACGGAATAACCCCTATCCTGGAATATATGTAGATCGTCTGCGACAGACAGCAAGGTGGTCTTGGTGCTGTGTCTAGGCCTAAACCCTGACTGGGAAGAATCCAGCCCCCCTGCTTTTTCGATGTAAGTTGACAGGTTGCGATTTACAAACTTCTCAATTAGTTTACCCAAAAAGGGAAGAAGAGAGATAGGTCTCAAATTAGACAGTTCTGTCCAGGGAATGGCATTGTTTTTCCTCAAAGGTCTTACCAGCGCCCGTTTCCAGTCTAGGGGAACCTCCCCTGTACTCAGGGACAGAATGACTAATCGCTGAATTCCCGGACCTAGATCGTTAGCCAACATAGGCATGATGCGTGCAGGGATGGTATCCAAAGGACAACCACTCTTTATTTGCATGATTAATGAAATTACCTCCTCTATAGATATGGGAGGGAAATCAGTGAGGCACAGGGCGGAGTGAGAATGGAATCCTGCAGTCAGTGGAGGGATGTTATCTGCTATGGCAGTTCTGTTGGAATACATTATTTTGTCATAGATCCCATCTATCTTCCTTGTAAAGAATAGTGAGATCTCGTCGCAGAGTTCTTGGGATGCTATTTCTGCCGTTTCACAGGCTGCTGGCTTGATGAAAGTTTGTAAGATTTGATATAGCACTTTCGGGTTTTTACCAGCTGCTGATAATTGTGCTGCAATATAGTTTTTCCGTGCAGCACGAATGGCCTTGTGATATGTCTTAAGTGAGATCCTATGGTGTTCCTTGTCTTCAGTCCTCCGCGATGATCTCCATATCTTTTCTAGTTTTCTTGTATTTAGTTTAAGGGATCTTAATTCATCGGAAAACCAGACCTCTTGCTTATGTGCTACACGAGGTTTAAACACTCTCAGAGGAATGGTAGCATTTATAGCCTTGGCAACCGCTTCCTCAAACATATTTAATTCAATTGTGATATCATCTGCAGGGTTATTAACTATGGGTTCCTTATATTTTTCCCTAAAACCCTCCGAAGTGAGTTTGTGCCAGGGTCTCCTTGTGCTGGCTAGCGCAATCTGTCCAGCCCGGGGCTTGTAGTTAGCAAAGGTGTAAAATTTAAGGATGAAGTGGTCCGTCCAGTCCACTTGAGTAGGTGGCATACATTTGATCAAGGGCGAATTGGACATGACTAAGTCCAAAGTATGGCCTGCTTGATGAGTGGGCCCATGATTGATCTTTTTAAGTCCCAGTAAGTCTAAGTCCGTAAGTAAGGTTTTTGCCTCCGTACAGTTTCCTAACTCACTGTGGACATTAAAGTCCCCTACAAGAAGAAAATCAGGTTTCTCTTGCACATGAGGAGCTAAAGCCTCAATGAGAAGAACAGAAAAGTTCTCGCATGGACCAGGGGGGCGGTACACCAAAGCTCCCTTCCTGTGTTCCTTAGATGCTGAATTGATTTTAAAAATCAATAATTCTATCTGAGGTGTGCAAAGTTCCTCGATAATAATGACGTTCATTTCTTGTTTGTATACGATAGCTACCCCCCCCCCCCCTTTTTTATTTGGGCGATCCAGCCTGGTTATTTTGTAGCCTATCGGTATACCCAAGGTAATGGCCGGGATTGAGTGAGGCTTGAGCCATGTTTCTGTTAGGAAACATAAATCTGGTTCCTCAGATGATATAAGGTCCCAAACCTCTGTGGCATGTTTGGCTAATGAACGGATGTTACACAGCAAGTTCTTACTCCCCAATGGTAAATTGCACATAGGATTGTTTGTCGATGTAATATGTTGTACTTGTAGCGCCAAATCCGGGGGGTGCTCCAAGTGTTGCCTAACTTCAGTGGGAATATTAAACTGCACATGACATCCCCGACAGGCAAACGGGCCCTCTAGGTTGGCTCCCACCTCATGTGTGCATACCCTAGGAACATGTGTGCCAATCTCTATTAATACCTGAGAGGTGTATGTTATCCTGCTGCTAGGAGGTATCTCTGAGCTGGATGTATAATCCTCCATAGCCCCCTGCCCCTAGCCCCGACCTGTCGCGGACGGGCGCAGACGGGCTGGTCTTCGGCTCGTCTTAGGCGCAGGAGTAGGCGCCACACTGCACGCAAACGCTGCGCGCTAGAGGCGACGAGTGGCTAAATAGCCCTCGAATGTAGAAGAGCTAGAGCGCTAACCGCTCGCCTTCCTGTGTTGGCCTGGCTCTGCCCCGCCCTCTGCACCCGGGATTGACTGCTGGGTCGGAACGGGCGTGCAGGCACAGTTCAAGCTCTGGAACAATACTAAAGCACCTAGCCCCTCAGTGAGTGCGAGAATGCGGTAATATTACAGCGTGCCAGTAAAATTATAACATCATGTGGTCACTACCATTAAAGTAAGATACAAACAAAGGTGACGAAATTTTTTTTAAAAAGTTTCAGCTCAAGAGACTTCTAAATTTAAAATAAACACAGCGATGCAACTTTGATCAGTAATGGCGCCAAGCGGGGTCGGGAGATGCTGCCACCGTCGTCCCTACCGCAAAAGTCGGTGCCTCCTCGCAACCTAAATAGCCCTCGAATGTAGAAGAGCTAGAGCGCTAACCGCTCGCCTTCCTGTGTGGGCCTGGCTCTGCCCCGCCCTCCGCACCCGGGATTGACTGCTGGGTCGGAACGGGCGTGCAGGCACAGTTCAAGCTCTGGAACAATACTAAAGCACGTAGCCCCTCAGTGAGTGCGAGAATGCGGTAATATTACAGCGTGCCAGTAAAATTATAACATCATGTTGTCACTACCATTAAAGTAAGATACAAACAAAGGTGACGAATTTTTTTTTTAAAGTTTCAGCTCAAGAGACTTCTAAATTTAAAATAAACACAGCGATGCAACTTTGATCAGTAATGGCGCCAAGCGGGGTCGGGAGATGCTGCCACCGTCGTCCCTACCGCCCTATCACTTGAAGCACCCCTAGGGGAGCCCGCCCCCCAGTTTGAGGACCCCTGCCCTGGTCCATCCTAGGAAAGAGAAACACATAATCATGGTACAAATCCAGCAGGAATTAGGACATCGTTTTCGTTTAACAGTCACCACCTTCATAATCTGGGCCATAAAGCGGCCTATCTCTGAGAGGTAAATTAAAAGTTCCTAATGAGTTAAAAAAAAACTGGGTTCTGTCAGACTGAGCCCGTGATATATTCAAACAGCTGGCGGTGTTTCCCTAATGCTGTGCATGGCAGCCAAGTAATCCACGTGTAAATCCTCTCGTGAGAATTCTTAAAGGGGAAGAGCATTAAATGCTATTCACCCCACTCCCCGCTCACATTTCTGAAATCGTGCTTCTTATAGTATATCACACGCAACACACCTGATTAATTTAGCACATATGGCTCCTCTTGCGCCCGTACCTTGGATCGAAAGCGCGCGAACGCGGTGTCAGGAGCGTGCCAGACTGAATGTCACACAATGGGAGACTCTGCGCCCTTTGACGCCTTAATGCTGCCATTATGTACCAGGGTACCGGGGGATACAAGGTGTAGCGAGCAGACCTCGATGAGCTAATCAGTAAAATGTGTCTGAGGAAAAACGCGGTGTTCAAGAGTGCAGGGTGCAGCAGGCCCCCTCAACAGTTTATTCCAGAGCACACAGAGGCTGCCATTCGACTCTCACTTGGGAAATTTGAGCGAGCGGCTTGGAGAAGGTAACGTGCTTTGGCAAGAAAGAGGTTTTGAAATGAATGCAGTTGTGAGCTTTCCTCAAGCAACATATGCTTCTACTAAGCCGCATTGTTCCTTCATTTCACAGGCTGAGATTTTAAATCACGGCTGTACCTTATGTTTTTCAAAGATCGCAAGACGAACTTGGCTTGGTGAGCACTGCTGTGGTACAACATTTTTAAGCGTGGTGGGAGGCGGTGCTGCTTAGTGGCTGGAGCTAACGACCTTGAAACTGGCGAACGTTCCAATCCCGGCCTCAGCCCAACAACATCCTGTGATTCTGGGCAAATCATTTCAGACCCCCGTGCACAAGGAAAAAAAGATGTGTAACCTCTGGTTCTCGTATAAAGCGCTTTAATGCCCGTGGACTAGGTTCGCGCTATACATAAAAAACAAAAAATGGCGGATAACAGCAAGTATAAGAAGATGAATGCGGGGAAGAAAGAACACGGTACAAATCTGTCTTTAAAACAAAAATACAGAAGACCGTGAAAAAAGTATCATTAAGGTTCATCGAACAGTTTCTATTGTTTAGGCCAGCGAGTTATGAATGCTAATGTACTGTTCGAAAGCGCCAGCAGTGAATCCGAGGCGGAGTTCTATAACGGGCGCATTGTAAAACCTGAAACCTCTCCCTCCTTCCTTGTGGCAAATAATATTTTGTTAGCGCTGAAGCTGCGTTTTAAAAAATATCTTCGGTAATTAAGAGCGGCCTTGAAACACAAAGAGCCGCTTTATTTCTTCTTTTCATGAGGGATGCGAGGCTCGAACGCCAACAGGTCGGGCATGTCTCCAGTTGCTCTGCATTCTTATATTTCTCAGATTTTGTTATTCTTCGGGAATTTACCTTTTTATATCAGGTAAATTAATTCCAGTTAATAAAACTAGATCCATCAACGTTATGCAATTTAGGGCATGCCAAGACAGGAGAGAAAGCCTGAGCGATGCATTTCAAGAGGAACCACAGAACCGTCACCGAGAAGGGAAACTTTCTTTAGGATGTTTCTGAATCTTTAGTAAGTAGTGAACCACAATCTATATTGTTGTATTGATTTCTACTTTAAAAGTAAGTCTGCGAGGGGCAGTGGATGTCAGCTTTAACATCACTCAAATTCAAACTGAAGTTCATTTCTTAAATAATGTTTCCACCAAGTAAAATTTAGCAAGGAGTCCCTAAGGGGCTTATTTATATAAAACGGACGCATCTGTATAGAGGCATGAGTTTCCCTGCGCAAACCTGCAAAACCCTTGCGCTACCATGGATGCGCGGTATTTACAATACGGCACACCATGGCGCAACTAATGACAGATGCATCAGAAATTCTTACACGCTTATCGGCGCAAAAGTCACGCATTGCTGGAGTCGTGTTGCAAGCAAAACGCAACTCCAGCAATGCATCCTCATTGTGCTGCATTGCTCCTAATGGCTCCAAGCCGACTTAAGGTTTTGATGCAGTGGCGTCCTAGAAGTGGCGCAGTGAAATCTTGTAGATCTCACTGCGTCCCTTCTACGAGGCTTTCCCGCGTGGGAACACCCACCTTGCATACATTATACCTGACGCAGGTATAATGTGACGCAGGGTTTTACAACGTGACGCATCTCCCTAGATGTGCCACATTGTAAATGGGCCGCAATAGGGCACATTGTTTATGCCCTCGCTACGTCACAAAAAGTGACGCAACAGCAGTGCAAACTTCACTTGCAGAGGAATTTGCTGAGAACTATTGGCAGGAATTGTGAGACAGGTAACTGGTTACATGACTGGCAATGCCCAGCCTTACGCGGCTAATGTGGGTCTATTGGGAAGGTCAGCCAAGGGGGTCTGAGGTATTTTGATGGGTTGAAAGAGGCCTCCCAGACAGCTCGTGAGCCAGTCTGAGGTATCGACGGACAGAGCGGTGCCTCCTTCTCCGAGCAGTCAGCCGGGTGAGGTGAGGCTTTTCTCCCACACAAAGCTGGGAATGAAGACATCGTTCTTACGCTCTAGTTTGAGCCTTTTTTGGTAGGGTGGCAATTGCCACACCGGTATCCCACATTCACATTTGGTGTATGGGTATAGGTTTATCACTTTTTCATTAGTTTTGCAGTAGCACTTTTTTTCGGTCCTGAAGAAAGCCGGGTAAATTTACCTTAGCGGCTGAAACATGTCGACCACACGCTCACATGAACCAAAGACTAGCCTGTAGAAATATATGACAGACTATAGGTTCTTTTAGTCATGAAACTTGGTTGATTCCCATTAAACATATTTTTTGACCAAGTATTCATTTTTAACTTCACTTCACTTCTTTGCACTGCACATCACTGGAGCCCTCAACTACTTGGGCACAGACCCTGGCAGGAGTTGATTTTCTTTTGGGTTATCACTGTCCGGTGCACCTAGGCAGAGTCCCTGGGGATCTGCATTTATGGGCCAAGACAGCGTTTCCCAGGAGTACCAGATGACGAGGCTCCGCCAATAAGGGTGGGCTGATGGACTCCTACCTCCTGCGGAGGGCTTGTCTCAATTATTTGTAGGATCTCTCGTGTTTCTCTACATTAACTACTGTTTTGCTATTTTGCTACGGACTGTGCACCTTCTTGTTGGTTTCATTGTGTACTTTTGGGATTGGAGGTGTTTCAGTCCTTAAACCAAGTCCCTCACTTTGACCCTCGTTTAAATTTGTTGTTTGGGTTGAAAGAGGTACCACTTGCTGGGTGGCAAATTAAGAATGGAAAGGAATTCATTTGACATCCACAGTTTAGTGATCTGAGGCAGACCAGAGGGTTCTTAAGGGATTTTATCTACCATTTTGGACAGGAAGAAATACCACTTCCATATTATCTGGGAGATGGAAGCATGTGGGCAGTCATGTGACTAACTCTGCATGGCTGTCTAGGATGAGACTGACCATGGTGGGATTGCCTGCATGGGGTTTTAAGTTTTCCTTTTGGGCAGGAATAAGTGATGCTTGCTGACTGAGACCAAGAGTGCAGCAGTGATCACATGTCTGGAACCACACAACCTTCAGGGATGAGTCTGATACGGGATGAACAGTCTGTTTGGGTTTGAAGTTTACCTTTCTGGTGTAAAACAGTGCAATTTCCTGATTAGTTGTGAGTTTGTGTGTGGGTGGGTGATGATACGGCACAGTCTTCCTAGGCAAGCTTTAGGAGTGCGATAAAAGGCACTGAAGAAGAGAAGTTCCACCATAATTAGGATCACTAGACCAGGCCAACAACCCATACATGTACAGTTAGTCAACTTCTGGCACCATAGCTAATTATCAAACACATAACCCTCAGTTCCACCTTTAGTACTACAACAACCTATGGCTTCTAACATTTACAAATCTACCTGCTCTTTCCTTTGAGAACTAGATGTCTGTCAAGTTTGCATGCTCAACACTCACCGGCCCTCTTCCTTTCAAATGAACAGGACGTCATCATCCTCTATGTGCATCAGTAGCACTTTGCTTACCATGGTTTGTGGCCTCACAATATCCTTAGAGCCCTCCGAAGGGGGCTCTACCGGCCATTAAAGGCCCGCTCTAGCATCGGCTCGGGCCTTTAACAAGGGAGCAGGCCTTTAATGGCTGGTAGAGCCCACTATGGACGGCTCTAAGGCAATTAGAACATTCATCTCCTAGAGGGCAGAATGTTCTAATTAGTAAAAACAAAGGCCTCATGGAGCCTGAGGGGGTTTAAATCACCTCTGGTTTCGAGCAGCCTTTGTTCACAGCAACAGCTGTGAAATGAAAAAAACATCGAATTTTTGTCCTCCGGGCTTCTATTAGCCATTAGAAGCCCGGAGCACTCCATTGTCTTCCAATGAGCACTCAACATTCCAATGTTTTAATGCATGTTAAACCTATCTGACAACAGGAAGACCCTCCACAAACTTGTTAACAGTTTTAGCCTCTGGATAGTTTTTGTTAGTAGACATGACTTATTCTCCTGGGCCCCTGCATTAATGCCAACAGCAAATTCACAATAAAGAAATGTGCGGTACAGTATTATTATCACCCATTTTGTTTCTTCTTCCTTTCTCCTTTCTTTCTCTCTTTCCCTCATTTATCCATGTTTCTCTTCGCAACCATTTCTAGAATTGAATATGGTTGCTCAACTTTATCAGGTCTTCCTAAGATTTCAACAGCTCTCCTTTAAAGACTGTCTCAATGCGGCAGCTAGACTTATATCGGGATCCAAAAACTTTGACCATATCACTCCTCACCTGAAAGCTCTCAATTGGTTACCGTTCGAGGTGAGAATACAGCTAAATTTTGCATGTGTAACACACGAGGCTATTCACAACTCAACTCCTCATTACCTTGCCCAGAAAATTACATTGTCTGGGGGTTGTAGATCCTCCCAGGGGGGCGGGAGATCTTTACTGAAACCAGCTTTATTCAGGAAGAAGAGATCATATGATAGAGCATTCACGGGAGCTGCATCTAGGATTTGGAACTTACTCCCGCCGAATATCAGAAGGATTACCCACGTGACCCAATTCAAGAAGGAGACTAAGTCCTTTCTGTGAGTAAATTCCTCCCTTAATAATGGAGGGGCTTAAGGTCAATTCATAGGACTTCCGTCTGGGTCCTTGTAGAATTCATCATTGTTCTGGTTTTTTGCTGTACTTGTCATACATTACGTCACCTTTGTGTATTCCTAATAATGCTCAGTATTGGTTTTGGTTTGTAAATAAGGGTTATGTGATTTGTTTTAAGGTTTGTCTATTACTATTAAGTGTAGGTTATTGTAACTATTAGGACATGCAACGGGGTTAAGTCTCATTTTCCCAGAAGTAGGATTGTATAGGTTTTTATCTGAAAATGTAGTGTGATCTAACTGTAAAGAGCTCTGACACTTATTTCTTTGGGTCATGTTCGTGCTATAGAAAACACTGAATAAATAAATAAATAAATAAATAAACCTCTCCTCACTAACCACAACAACTTCTGTTTAATTTCCTGTGGCTAACCATTCCCTCCAATACTAAGGTGGTAAGGTCAGGTTACAAAAGCTAGGCAGTTCTATTCAGCAAAAGCTGTTGACAAATAATGAACCAAAATCTTTATCCACAAATGAATCCTTGCTTCAACCAACATCCTATCTCATACTTAATTTGCCCCTCTTTCAATAAATAAGAGACAGCGCAGAAACCATTGACAACAAGATGCTGTCACAAAACATCATTTTTATGATAGGAATCCATGCACAGGCTTTTGCTTGATTGGCCTGTATTTTATGTGGTATATCACTACGTTGTGTTGGAAAATTGAAATGTTGTTCCCATCATAACCTACTCTCAAGGACATGAACTCTTCCCAGTCCTCATCAGACCTTACAATGAGCCCATGGGAAATCTGTTGGAGTCTACTCACATGCCACGAAAATGCACCTGCTGTCCCTTCACTTGCAACTTTACAAAATATAAAAAGTAGGCCTCACAGATATTAAACAATGTAAAAAAGCATTCTCGATACTGTACCCATAAAAAACAGAATATTTGATGACTACACGCCCGATGTTACTGGATTGCATTGTTTGTATACACCTCAAGAGCGATGTGAGACAAAATCGAGATGTATCAATTACAACATTTTATTTTCATTTACCTGTTATGCACTTTCAGATTATGTGCTATACGATGAGCATGTTAAAAATATATATATATATTTGATGACTGACGAGTCAGCCGGCTAAATGAATATCAATCTATATCAGCATGAAACCCATAGCCTTGCTGCTAATACTCCCTTAAAAGACAAATCCCAATTTTAGCCTTTTTTCTATGGAAGAGGAGCCCCAAACTTTAGCACACAACTATCAAGGTGCTAGTCCATCTCTCCTCGATATTCTGTGGCAGCATAATAAGGGCAAGCACCATCCAGACCCTTGAAAAAAACCAAGATTTAATTACCAGAATATTTACCAGATAACACAAATATCACACTATGCCCATTCTGCAAGAGCAAAATTTGGGCCATTTAAATGCAAGGGGTATCTTCTAGATTAATTACATAAACTGCACAACTATATCTCAAAGTCTTCTAGTCCGTCTTTTTCTGTCCAACAACTATATCAATTTTTGAGGGTTTTTTTTCATTGTAGTTCTTGATCGTTGTATTTGATTATACAGATCTTTATCCTTTCCTCCTTAAGCATTAAGTTAAAGAGATTGGCTTATGTTTTTAGATCAAGCAGAATTACTATTATTGTAATTTGATCTTGCAAGCCAAAATGCCATGTGTAAATAATTTTCAGTGCTATTTTATATTTTTATATTTTATTTTACCAGTAGGGTTACACTTCATATTTGGGTGAAAACAGAGACCTCATACATTTTCCTTTTTTACAGACCTCGATGATTTGACAGATGGCTCCCGCCATGTGAAAGTTTGCATTTGGGAAGCACAGTCTATTTTTTTATTAGTTTCATTCAAATCAAACATTGACTAGAAAGAACAGTTTGGTCCAAATCAAACTTCTCTAAATGTCAAGCTAAGTTTTTGAAGTTGCAAAGTCAACATGAGCACTGTCCAACCTGACAAACTTGTAATTTAGTAACTTTTTCAATTTTCACTTAAAATGCATGAGCATTGGCTCTCCTGTTGGTGACTAAAGGTTGCTGTCAAAATATGAGCCCATTGGCAGGTATAGGCTGTGTGTCCCAGCCACACAGTTCTCTTTCGGGCAAAAATTATTCTTACTGTTAGCGGAGTGCAATAAAGTAGTTAGGGGTGGACGAGGGTATGGACAAGCCATGCTCT
The DNA here is from genome assembly GCF_964204655.1 of Triturus cristatus. Classification (NCBI taxonomy): domain Eukaryota; kingdom Metazoa; phylum Chordata; class Amphibia; order Caudata; family Salamandridae; genus Triturus; species Triturus cristatus. Next base: position 965,674,449 of record NC_140581.1, read on the forward strand.
CTGTAAAATACATTACCGTATCCTAATGCAAGCACCATACAACCTATTGTATTGTATAAAACCATAGTAAAGAAATCGCGTTTCCCAAGGCCATTGCAAAGCAAGTATTATTTACAATCAATTTACTCTCAAGTGAGTAATTTTCACTCCTAAATACACCCTATCACCAGGTAGATTTCAAATCCTTTAATTTCCCAGCATGCATGCTGCAGAAAATTTCTATAAGTAAGATGTACTCACAAGAGGGATTCATAACACTTCATGTGTGTGATAGGTGGCCCTCCTATATGCGATCCCTCAGATTTGCAAAGCATACACTAATTTGTGTTGAAGATCTTTTGCCTTGGCATTGCCATTAAAATCTCTAAAATGGAGTAATATTATTGAAATTCCATAGAAATACAATATATATTCAGTACCTATTAAAAAATTGGCTATGTTCTCATTTACTTTGTTACTCTTACCTGTGAGCATGTGAAGCTCATTTGGCCATGCGTGGAAAGATGGTACCACAGGTTGAGATGGTGCTGAGTAAGAAGGCGAGTTTAGGTATCAGAGACCACAAAAACAGTTTTAGGAAAGATCGCTACAGCCTCCAGTCTTTTCCTGTCAAGCCTGGCAATGTACTCCAGTGCCCTCTTCACTACTACTCACACTAAGGTCTTTACAAGTGCTCTGGTTTTTAACAGTGCCTGTGCAAACATGTGTCTGCGAAGGGGTCAGAATTACTAGTTGTGCAAAATATATATCATTAAATTCTGCACCTCGCAGGACATTGAACAGGTGCAACCTGCTAAAATTTAAAGGGAGAAAAATACCTGGTCATGGTCAGAACATGAGGATTTTAGGCAATACTCAAAATAGGTACTATTTCTTGCACCTGATATATCCCAAATCCATCAGTATTAGATTTTATCTGGTGTAATAAATGTCACATCTTACAACAGAACATTAATATTTCAATGGCTAAGCGAGTTGTGGGAGTCGGACGCAGTAAAATAAAGATTAAGAGGCAGCGGAAAGACTTCAGGAGTGGAAAAGATATGAAAGAGAGGATAGTACTGCATGAATGTCCACTCCTAAAATCATGCTTAGTTCCCTATCCAAGTCAATTGCAACTAAAATAGAACACATAAGCAAACCAAATCTGTTCTTATTGTGTTTGGCATAATAATCAGGACTACATTCACAAATGCTTTCAAAAAGGGTATTTCTAATGCGTACAAATAAATTAGACCATATTTTGGGGCAGAACAATCATAAATACATCAACATTCTTAAGAAGTGTATTTTCTATCCATATAAATAACTTGGAACATTGCTTGGTTGACATTAATATCAGCTTTACAAACATGTTTTCAAATTATAAAGGCAATGTTTGAGGTGGGAAGCTTCCCATTGTGCGGGTGAGCTTGTGTGGGATAACTGCTCAGCTGCCATTGAAGTCTAGGCACTGATTATTGCAGGTATCTTCTGATAGGATTTTTGGCACGTAAAAAAACAACATTATTTTCTCGCTCTTGTTTCTTGCTTTTCCAGTTTACATAACCAAAGTTTTTTTGTTTATGCACGAACTTCAAAATAATAAACCCAAATATATATATATACACACACACACACACACCCACACACACACACACGCACACACGCACGCACACACATACTCACACACACACACACACACTCTCTCTCTTTAAAAGAGAACATTGAACTCCAAAGAATCTGTAAATCACAGTAATTGAATTCACCAAGCACGCCTATCTCAACTCTACACCGACGCGTTTCAATACCATGCCTTGCTCATGGTAAATGAGTCTCTCATTACTAACCATTTAAATACTCAGCCCCAATTTTTTCAGTATGCAGCATTATGGGAAATGTAGTTAGCACATGACAATTAATTCTGTACATTACAAAACAATTAAAGTTATTCAAATGACATTTCTATGGAAGCAATATTGACAGCACATTACTTGTTATTCACAATCTCCCACCACCAGGCCAACAGAAATATCCAGATCTGCTCAGCAAGACCCTGCTGTAAAGATGGCAACCGAACAGAAGACCACCACCACAGTGGTCTTATCTATCATGTATACATCTAGATAGGGCTTGCAGACTGCCGTCAGCTCTACAGTGTTTCAGAGACCACTGTGGTGGCAGGCCGGCGTTCAGACCGCCACGATCTAATTCAGGCCCTAGATGTTGTTGTTGATGTCATATTTCTTTATGCAAAATGTAGCCTGGTGCAAATGTGATAACACCTGCTTTTGTGGATCGGCCAGCTGTTTTACAAAGTCTTGCTGTCAAGTACATTTTCAGAGTGCAGTACAACATTTTTGGCCAACATATGAGGATGCGTACCAGTTCAACAATAAAAGGGGGAAATCCCAGTGGCTGAAGGCTGTGAATGATTATAAACAAATTCAGCAAAAGGTATAAAAGATTGCCAGCCCTTTGGAGTAGAGGTCAATAGACATCACAGTATCTGTTTCAAAACCTGATGTACCCACTCCATCTGCCCATCAGTTTGTGCACAATAAGCATCTAAAAGTTTAGCACCAATATCCATTGATGCTCAAAGATTGGGCCAAAATTGTGAAATGAATTGCGGGCCCCCATCAGAAATTATGGCCAAGGGGAGTCAGTGCAACTGCATTATTTGCTGAATAAACAGAATTGTGGGGGTCTTGGCCGGGGGTATTTCTGTTAGGGCAATCAAATGCACCGTTATGGAAAAAAGGTCTACTACCATCCAAATGGTATTATGGCCATTGGAGTTGGGGAGGTCAGTAATAAGGTTCATGCTTATGGGATGCGAAGGAAGTGGAGGCACTGGCAAGCTCTGTATTTGGCCTGATGGGGTGGAATGGGAAGTCTTGTTTTGAGAAGATATTGAGGAGATCTGAACATAGTCATGCCCATCTTTGGAGAATGTGGTCCACCAAAATATTGCTGACAGTTTGTTAATGTCTTTTGGATTTCTGGATGACCTGCTAATGAAATGTCATGACACTAAGTGAAGATTTCCTACTTAAATTATTTTGTGGGGACATATAAAGTGGTACCGGAGTAAGGAAGCTTATTGTGTGCGTGATTATCCTCTTCAGACACCCAAGAGTCCATTTCTTCTTGACTCATACTCTGCCAAACTTCATCTAAGGGCTCCTGGTCGCAGAGACCTATGATATGCATTGCGTTCACATTGTTCTGCGGTGTCTGTTCTAAAATGTCCTGTTTAGTGTAACGTCTAGTCTAACTAGGAGATCTGTCTTAATCTGTTGTGTGTCTGGCCGAAGGAAGTGTTGCCATTCTTGAACGCATAATTTAATGGACAATAACTCTTGTTTGGCAGCTGAGTAATTCTGCTCTGTCAACAATAACCTTTTGATAAAATGTTGTACTGTGTACATGTGTTCTGTTGTGTTATCACATTGTGACAATAGCACCTACAGCTACCTGTGGGGCATCCAACCTCCACAAGAGTAGACTGCATGGGGTCTGGATGTCTGAGTGTTAAGGCCATGGTGCATCTCTCCTTAACTAAGTGAAAGGCATTATTGGCCTCCTGGGACCATTCACCTTCTTACTAGCCAATCTGGAAAAAGAGAATGTTCTGTCTCAGTCTCAGAGGGTGTGTTATAATAGCAATGCATCTGACAGAAACAAGATTCTAAAGTGACGAAATGGAGGGACCAGTCAATAGAGGGATTGTGTAACTGAAACCAAGGGAGTCCTAAAATAGTGCCAAAGGCAGATGTGTCAATGAGGTCAAAGGTCAAGTCTCAGTATGCCCTTTCTCACATACTAAGAATAGCAAAGTAGTTTGGTATATAATCATCCCAGAAAAGAGCTCAGAGCCATTTATGACTCTAACTGATTCACTTTTTCTAACCCGTGGAATATGTAAAACACTGGCCAAGGCTAGATCTAAGAAATGTCCTGTGGCCCTAGACTCTACAAGTATTGGTAAAACCTGTCTCTGTTGGTGTGCAATGATTTGGGTGACTAGTATCGTTAAATGTCGTGGAACTTTACGTGAGGTATTAGGCAGATAAATGGAGGTCGGTTCATGAACCACACCCGACTGAGTGGCTCATATGTCAGCTGGGTACTCTAACTTTTTAGGCATCCTGTCAGAAGCCAAGGCACTAGCCTTCTGAATTCCCTTCAGTTTGGTAGGATACTCCTGGGCAAAATGCCCTACTTCACTGCAATACATACACAGATTTAATTTCTTTCTTTGTTTTATTTCCTCAACGGTCAAAAGACCATGCAAATCCCCATTCCGCATGGGTTTTGTGTAATTCTGATTCTTAGAGTCTGACTCTTTCCGCTCAGACCACACAACTGGCAGTCTCGGCTTCTCTCTGGAATGTTCTATTAAACTATGGTCAAGCCTGACAACTAAGTTAATGAACTCTAAACAATCTGATGGTAAATCTAAAATGTGCGCCAGGAAATCTTTTGAGCCATCCATTAACCCCCTATTAAAGAGGCAAATCTTCCTCCGGCCACTGGGTTTCTGTACCTAGCTTACAAAATTCAGTAATGTAGTTAAGGAGGTCCTTACAGTCCTGACAGAGTTTTAGCAACTCATTTTCACTGGCCTGGAAAAATATGATCATGATACTATCATGTAAAACCCAGTCATTACTTTCAATAAGTGGAATAGCCCAACCAGCAGCTGTACCCCCGAGATAGGATATGATCAAGGCTATTCTAGAAGAATTCGTGGTAAAGGCTCCTGGTTTACAAAGAAACTGGCACTGAATCAAAAATGCCTCAAAATTGTGATTTTCCCCAAAATTTGTTCGGGTGGGGTCAATGGCACGGGGGCAGGAGTGGTCCTTGTGACATGAACAGGATTAGCAGAGGTACTTTTTAGATTTGGCAAACCGCTTAGGTGTGTGTGCTATGGAATCGGAGAGGTGCTTTTGTGAACTGCCCCAATCCCCACCACAAATGACCATGGTGAAGGGTTTGGAACAAAATAAGAAAAGAGAGACTTGCGGTACGGGATCAGCTCAGCAGCTGTGCCAAACTGCGTAACAGGATTTGCCACTTCTGAAACCGTCTACGTTTGCGAGGTAGATGTGCACTGGACCAGAACCTCTGCCTTTGTAATGACACAATGCACTGGAAATAACAAGAGGAAGCAGTTACCATCAGTATCCCTACAAATCTTTACATACAATGAGCATGCATTAACTTTAGTGACTCTAACTTACAAGTTTCATCAGCAGCTCGTCATGACAGCAGAAATACCAAAATCACAGATTGGAGTTTGGCACTCCTAGGAATAAACTTGAAATACAATTTTTTGTATAAGGTCAATAAATATATCAAAGACTCGGAAGTGCTTTCTTTAGGCTCTTTTGTTCATTCGAGAAACACGGAGCTCAACTCCTTAATCCTTGTGTGATATGGTTCTAGTGCCCAGGTTGTAGGGAGGGTCTGGAGAATAAACACACATAAAGCACTGGTTAATTCACAGAGAGGACATGGAGGAAAAGTCTATAGTCTTTGAAGACGAGGATACTCGGTCCTGTTTAATACTGTAGGAGGTTTAGTGCACACTAACCTGATATCAAGTACTTAGCCTAGTTCTTCAACTTATCTGAAGTTTGAAAAATATCTCAAAGCCTTGACTTAGGGAGACTTGGGGTGTCCAGAGTAGTTGTGCAGGAGGGAGTGAGGAGGAGCATGTCGAAGGAGTGGGTGCCGCAGCTACTACAGGTTCGAATGGACTTTAAGGGGACTGGAGCGTATCTTGGTTCCAGCAGCATTCTTCAGGTGAGTGGGAATGGTGAAGCTTGTTCTGCAGGGAGCAAGGCCAAGCCACATTTCAGGTTTTGGTGGAGTTTACATACCTTCTTGAAGGCTTGATGGATATAGCTAGATCATGTGAAAGAATGAATGAATAAGACACTTATAGCACACTCTACCACTCCCATGGGAGCATCTTGTGATGCTATGTGGAAGGAAATTGCCTAGTTACAAAGAAAAGAAGGAACCTGAGAAGGGGCTTTAACTGAGAGACTCGGAGAATGACAGAATACATCAGAGGATGAAAAAGACATATTTTAAGTTGCTTTTTAACTGTACTTCAGACTCGGTGAGTCTTAGGTGGTGGGGAAGCTGATTTAATGCATTGGTGGCTAGAACTGAGAAAGATTTGTCAGCTCAAGTTTTGAGTCTGAACGAGGGTGGCTTGAAAAGGTTTGCAAAGGAGGATCTCAAAGTTCTTTTAGTTGTGTGGTGGGAAAATCTCGCTATTAAATAGCTAGACCCTGTAGACCTATACACTCTGAAGGTAGATAGGAGAATTTTGAACAGGATTCTTTTATGGACTTGAAGCCAGTGCAGGGTTTTAAGAGCTGCTGAGGCCAATCAACATCTGGGAACATCTGCACGTGGGGCACATGGCCATCTGGAAGGTTCTCGAAACTTGGGGAAAACACATGTTAGTACACTCTCTTTGACCTTACAGAATGGGCAGGTGCAACTTGGTGATCGAAACTAAATAACAGGAAACTAATGTATCATTTTCGCTCAAAAGTGCATAGTGGAAAACAACACCAATGGCCCAGTAACAGCAAGAGAAAGGCTTGCCATTAGCTCACTGAAATCTTGGGGAAGCTTGCAGGGATTTAATGGAAATCCATTCCAGGGTCCTAGGAACAGCAAGAGTAGTTGAACCACTGGTTCACGGGTTGTGGAGTACGCTTGTAGTGGTTCAAGCGCAGTGCGAATTATGGGTGCTGGTGAAGCATCAGTCACGAGGGCGCGGGGGAAAGCTAGCCATGAGGGTTGCAGGGGAGGGCACATCAGTCATGAGGGTGCTGGGGAAAAACTTAGTCACAAGGTATGCTGGGAGAGCATCAGCCATGAGGGAGCTGGGGGAATATCAGTTATGAGGGTGCTGGGAGAACATCAGTCATGAGGGATGCAGGGGGAGCATCAGTCATGAGGTCGCTGGGGGAACATCAGCCATGTGGGATGCTGAGGGAGCATCAGTCATGAGGGAGCTGGGGGTACATCAGTTATGAGGGATGCTGTGGAAGCATCAGTCATGGGGGGTGTTGGGGGAACATAGATCATATGGATGCTGGGGAAGCATCAGTCAGGAATATCATAGCATGCATGGGGCACCATAGCGGTAAATCAACATGAGTCCTGCGCGCTAAACCACTACATAAAGCAACTTGAGCCCTGCGAGCTAGACCACTATGCAGAGGACGCAAGAGGGGGTGAAAAGAAGTGTAAACTTTTTCTTTCCTACTGTAAACAGAGTTCTAAGCCAATTAAATGCTGTTTAATAGCTCCAAAATCCCATGGTACTATCACAAATGTTTCTAGGAAGTACTGCAGTACATGAAACACAACCAAAATATTATATATCACAAAATAAACATGTGCCTTGTTGTTTGTTTTTTAACATGAACATATTTGATAAACTTTAATGTTAAGAAGTAAAGCATTATGTGATTGGTTTCTAATACCAACTGGGCTATAAACACAGCCCATTACTACAAAATGGATCACTGACAGAATATTGACACCAAAAATGTCGAGCTACAAAAATATCGGGACAAAAATATTGTTATCCAAAATATCGAAGTCCTATCTACAAAATGGAAGGTACAAAAATATTGGGAGAAAAATATTGTTGTTAAAAATGTTTTTTTTTTTAAATGTTTCAAAAATAATGTAAAATAAAGTAAATAATACATATCATTTTAAAAAGATAGTTAGAATTATTAGAAAATGTTTAAAATTATAAATAATAAAAATAATGGTAAAATAAGTTAAACATACATATATCTAAAATATAATATATAAACTTACTCAATAATATTAATAAATAATTATTTCAATAAATTATAAAAAGTTAGAAACATATTAAAAATTGTAAATACATATATATATATATATATTTTTTTTTTTTCACTACGTTCTCCGTCAGTTTCCTGCTCTCAACACAGCGGGTGCTCCAGCCGCGAGGACGAAACTCGTTTATTCATGCCAGCCACAAACGCGTTTCAGCCTCCTGGCTTTCGTCAATGTCCATTGATGAAGGCCAGGAGGCTGAAACGCGTTTGGCAGTCGATCGTGTTCAGATCGTGTTTTGCAATGAATTTAAATAAATTAATTTGAATATTGGCCGGAGTGCGCAGCATTTTTCGAACTGTGGCTGGCATATATATATATATATTCACTTAAAAAACCATAGGTTTCACACACGTTATAGTTAGGTGGATATTTCACTCTTGACATCACTGATGACATCATCCTTGTGATAGAGTGGCGGTCGCGCAAGTTATAGTTATCTGAAGTAAGTATAACGGGGGAATTTCAATGGTTTTTTACGAGTGAAATGTCCAGCTAACTATAACATGTGTGAAACCTATGGTTTTTTAAGTGAATATATATATATATTCATATACCAGTAAAATAAAAATGTATTTATAATATTTTAAAATATTAAAATATTTTTATTCTTTTACAATTACATTTGATTCTACATTAACAGCAATAGTAGGGAAAATGTTGGATAGGGGAAGGGATAAAATTACTGTTCCCAGTCCAGGGAGTGCAACAGTAGAGAAAGTGTTGGATAGTGGAGAGGAATAATTTACTATTCCCACACCAGGGAGTGCAACACTAGGGAAAGTGTAGGATTGCAGACTGGAATAATTTACTATTTCCACTCTAGCAAGTACAACAGTAGGGAACATTTTGGATAGCGTAGGGGAATAATTTACTATTCCCACTCCAGGGAGTGCAACAGTAGGAAAAGTGTTGGATAGCGGAGTGGATAAAATTAATATTCCCACTCCAGGGAGTACAACAGTAGGGAAAGTGTTGGATAGCGAAGAGTAATAATTTACTATTCCCAATCCAGCAAGTACAACAGTAGACAAAAGTATTGGATAGCAGAGAGGAATAATTTACTATTCCCACTCCATCGAGTGTAACAGTAGGGAAAGTATTGGATAGCGGAGGGGAATAATTTTCTATTCACACTCCAGGGAATGCAACAGTAGGGAAAGTGTTGGATTGCAGAGAGGATAAAATTTACTATTCCCACTCCAGAGAGTGCAACAGTAGGGAAAGTGTTGGATAGCAGAGGGGTAAAAATTACTATTCCCACTCCAAAGAGTGCAAAAGTAGGGAAAGTGTTAGATAGCGGAGGGGATAAAATTACTATTCCCACTCCAGCAAGTGCTACCGTAGGGAAAGTGTTGGATAGCAAAGGGGAATAATTTACTATTTCCACTCCAGGAAGTACAACAGTAGGGAAAGTGTTGGATAGTGGAGGGGAATAATTTACTATTCCCACTCCAGGGAGTGCAACAGTAGGGAAAGTGTTGGATAGAGGAGGGGTAACAATTACTATTCCCACTCCTGCGAGTGCAACAGTAGAGAAAAGTTTGGATAGCGGAGGGCAATCATTTACTATTCCCACTCCAGCAAAAGCAACAGTAGGGAAAGTGTTGGATAGCGGAGGGGTAAAAATTACTATTCCCACTCCAGCAAGTGCAACATTAGGGAAAGTGATGGATAGCGGAGAGGAATAATTTACTATTCCCACTCCAGCGCGAGCAACAGTAGGGAAAGTGTTGGATAGCGGAGGGGAAACATTTACTATTCCCACTCCAGCGAGAGCAACAGTAGGGAAAGTGTTGGCTAGCAGAGGGGAATAATTTACTATTCCCGCTCAAGCAAAATAATTCAAATAAATGAACAAACAATTAACTAATTAATTTTACCACTTCATTTTTCGCCGGCCGCAGCCTCTCCTCAGTCTTGTTCAGCTTACTTCTTCTTGCAGTCCCAGCAGCAGGAAGCACCCACTCCCTGACTCCCCTGAGCCAATCACAACAATGCAATACAGTATTGTGATTGGTCTGAGCTCCGTGGTTCAGCACTCAGACAGGCACAGGGAGGCTTTGCATGTTCCTCACCAGGCTGTGTAATGCAGCCTGGTGGGGAACATGCAAAGTGCGCATGACTGTTTGGTCGGCCCCATGAGGGCCGGCCAAACTGTCATGTGCACTTAGGGAGTGTGCAAACCACCCTTCTCCCTGTGCCATCAGTCCTGCCCCACCCTAAACCAGACCTGCAGCTACAAAAAATAAAATGATACCGTTATTATCATTTTATTTTTGCTGCTCTGCTCTGAGAGCAGTGGGGTGACACTCCTTCACCTTAGCGGTGGAGCAGCCCTGACTAGGAGACCTTTTATCACAAGTATACCTAGAGAAAGCCATAGTGTTGTTGGGGCACAGTGTCAGCACAACTCAACTTTTTAATACTTTCATTAACAAACTTCCTTTTATCTTTCAAATTCACGTTGTTCTTTCTTGTCTTTGTTCACTCCTTCATTATCAACTACAACCTGTTGCAGCAGATACCACTCCAAGTCAGGATTCCTTAAATATTATCCTTCGTAGCCGCAATATAAACACAGTCTAGAACAAATAATGGAATGAAAATACAATTTTCAGGAGGTAGTCTGAAGGAGTTAAATGTTTCTGCATTTTCTTGTAGGAGCATGGCACAAAAGATAACAAACTGAAAGAAATATGTTAGTTTCACATAAACCACAATCTACAATCTGTCCCCTTATATACATAAAAAATACTGACACAGATTTTCATAGTGTCTAACTTTCATGCCTCTGTAAGATCCAGATGTAGCCATCTGTTAATGGCCTCATTTAACGGATTCCAGATCTCAATTTCCATTTATGTATTCCCATTTTAAGGTAACAGCCTGGAGACTATATGTGATTGCCATCTAAGAAGTGTTGCACAAGTAAATGCACATTTATGGACTTTTAAGCTTTCTATCAGAAAATGTTGGTGAAGTTGAAAAAATATATGAACTCAGTGACTGCAAATAATTATTAAACAATGAAAAAGGCCTGCTAAGACAAAGAGAAGTGAGAATTTGTAAATAGAAAGATAGCTCCAGAGTATTGACAATGAAAGTCAATGTGATGCGCTCTCTTGGTGGAACATAAATGACATAACATGTGGCTTACATGTGCATTTGTAAAGCGCACTTTCACATTAAGGGGTAGCGTATATGTATCCATATTTATATAGCAGAAATGTAGCTAGGAAGCAATAGAGCGTTGTACTATACATGGGGGGGTTGGTAGATTATCTGCAAAAACGTGTATATCAAGTGGGGATAGCAAAAAAAACACTGTACTGCGCCACATCTCCTCCCCCATCTTAGAACTAATACTAGATGTTTGATGTCGCCCAACTCTATGATATTCATTTTATCGAATTCAGGAGAGTGAAAAAGTTGAGTGGACCTGCCACGATTTGAACCAGTGATCTAAGCTCAATGGAACTATCATGTTGCAGACGACATTAGTCCACTGAACCACCAGATGAGCTATGGACATGTGATAGATCAGCTATTTCCAGGTGAGTTGTCCATTTCTTGAAAGGGATGCTCAATCAGATTTCCTCTAGTTCCACTTGTATGCCACAATGGCATAGTGAAATGACTTTGCACCAGTTATCCCTTTATATTAATGGATAATATATTGCAACTTGTCTACATTATCAGTTGCCATGATCAGCTAAATAAAAAGGTGTTTGATGAACAGATCTCTATGAACCCTACTGCATGGTAACGAGTGCAAGATTACAAATGGCTCTTGTTTCCACACTTATACAATGACCGCTTATTCCAAATGCAGAATTGCGTTCTCACAATAAGGCTAGTGTAATGTGAAACAGTATTATTTGCAATGCACTATATAACAATACTGTCATATTCACATTATGAATCTGCGTTCTTTTTCAACCTCAGTTCCTTAATTGACATGGGGTGTGTTTGGATGCTTGCTAGAGTTTAAGACTTCTTTCTTAATAAGTCTAACAGTCAATTGCATCAGCTATGGGTAGAGAGGGACAAAAAACTCTATTGATTAAGGAACATTTCTTGGCAAAAACAAAAGGCAGAAACATATCTATATTCTGTATTGGTCAAACTGATAAACCTTTGTTCCCAGCATAACATTGGAAAACCTATCATTTACATCAGTTCCATCAAAGGTGTAAATAATAACTTACAAAGTAGTGCTGTTTCTATCAGATGTTAACTTACATAAGGGATCTATTATATTTCCTCAAAGTTACTTAACATGCCATGTTAAAAAATTACATTCACTATTCTTTTGTGGTGGATGCAAAGTCCCTGGCACTAAGATGCCTGGGCATTTTTGTCACAGCTTATCTGTGGTGGGTTTCCCACAGGTTATTTACTTTCCTTAGGTCTGCAACACACAATTGATCAAAATGAGACATGGGGTTACAAATTAGCCTCACAATTAATCTATTTGCTTTGCTATCAAATGTAACTTCAAGTTCCCTATGTTAGCATATAGATGATGACGGATCTGAGAACCCCACAGAATTCGAGTCCAACAGAATGGATGGGTGATCCCTTGTACACTTTACCTTATTCAAATGACACATCATCAACGTCTGTTTGATTCTAGTTTAGACAGTTATCTTTTTATGAATTTCTACCTATTTTCAGAAATAGAAGTAGACTTATGTCCCAGGCGAAAATAACAAATTATGACCTCTCCCTTCTGTAGCTCAGTCTAGTTTTAAATCGAATACCCTATGCTTGCAAATACATTTCTGAAGCCAATCTAAAACATAATTTGTATGTAGTTACAAAGGTATTGAAAGGAAAAAAGCACAAAAGATTGGATTGAGGACCTTTTTTAAATGAACCACTTTACCCTTTGCCATGCCTTACTCTACACACTCACCTTATGCAAGACTTAAGAAAATAAGACTCCTCCTCCTATGCAGTAGAAAAGCAAGTAGACAGTTTGAACATCTGCCTACACACCACTTGCTACAAGAGTGACTAATGATGGTCTCCTGCTTTGGCTCAAAGGCCCAGTGTACCAGGAATTCTCTGGGTCATGCAGCCTGGAGATCAGTGTCCATCTTTTCTTGGGCTTCAATCCGGCACAGCTTTTATGTGTCATCAGAGGTAAATGGAAAGGTGATGGTGATTTTGAAGGCACTATTGGCAAACCCTAAACTTTTCCTCACCTCGTGGATTATAGCAGAATAAAGGGCTACAGTATACACACCTTAAGTGCACTATGTCTTTTTTTACCATCACATTTTGCTTAATGGTATTGGAGGAACCAGTTAAAGAAGTGGTGACGTCTTTCCAGATTAAACTTTTTAAAGTCTCATTTTCAGATCTCATGAAGTTGTAAAAGTAGTTGATTTAGCAAGTATCATAGATAGTTAGGACGATGCAGCAGTGTGATGTTTAAGATCTTCAGTCAAAAAATAGTCAAATATTTTTTAGAACAGATTTTCTAAATAGTTTAAACTTTTGGTATAGGACCAGTGGTCTATATAATAATAATCATTATAAAAATTATTTTTGTAGTTACTGCTGTAATCGTTGGATCAACAGCGCCTCCACCATACTTCCTAGAATAATGCTTAAAACTATTGCAGGCCATCAGGCTTTTGGACAGATACATATGTTAGTTTTCCAGGTTAATTTATTGTCAATATCCATCCCAAGACATGGACAATGCTAAATGTTCATATTGCCAAGGGCCCATGACTGCTTCGGTTTTAGGCAGCCAAAAGATATTATTTTGGTTTCTGAATAGTTAACTTTCAAGGTTATTTTCACTGTAATATTTATATCAGCAATTTCAATGATTTGGTAGTTATTTATCAAGTGTGGAAATGATAAACAAGTCGTATTTCCACCCAGTCTAGATTTGGAGGATGGTGTTTATATGTTGTGGAGTCACATGTGCTATGACAGTGCATTTTCCTACTTTACTAGCGCTTGTTTGGACTTTTACATTTTTGCTTGCTTCTCTTATTTATACCATTATCTGTTGCATCACACACACTTATCATACATCTCTTAAGAATGGTCTGTGTGCTGACTCAAGCTGCTAACCAATAAGATAAAGGACAACCTCTCAGGGGAAATTTTGAGGGAAATATTGGTTCACACATCTGAAGTCTCAGGAACCAGACTGTACCGGGGAGATGGAATTTGGGGTTCTGTTCTTTCAAGTGAGCTTTGCCCTTTTGAAAAACATATACATAGATACACTCCACTGCATCGTAGGGACCATAACATTCTATATCATCAGGCATCCTATTAAAACCATTTGAACATACAGCTCTGTATGGTAATTGGGCTAACCCACCACTATGTACTGCTTCCTGCAGAATGGACATTTAAATAATATCACACTTCTCTGGCGACTGCTCTCTATGGGGAATGTAAAGAGATGTATATGCCGAGGAACAGAAATGGAGCACACCTGCAGTGCAGGCTTTTGACAAAGAACTGATGGTCGTGAGACAACGGGTGGAGGCTCACAAACATTTTTTATGATAAATCATTCAGAACTCACTCTATTTTGAAAATGTTAATTTTCAATATATTTTAGATGTAGATCGAGTCATAGGCAGTGGCGGCTCGCCGAGGGAATGCTGTGGGGCGGTGCGGCAGGGTGAGGGGGGGCAGGGAGAGGGGTAGTGGAGTTAGTGATGCAGTGTGCGCAAGGTAAATTGTTTTATTTATTTAATTACTTACCTTACTCCTGTCTGTCGTATGTCGGACTCCACTACCCCCCACCCTGCCCCTCTCCCGCCCCACCCCACCACCCCGCAGCACTCTCTCGGCGAGTCGCCACGGGTCATAGGTTCAATAATACTATCCAATTGGAGGAATTATCAATAGATGCTTAGTTAGTTGCTCAACACAACAGAAGCAACTTATGGATAATTCAAAGTCTGCTGTTTAACTTATTTGTGTAGAGGTGTTCTTTGTATAACTACCACAGAACAATAAATGAGAACATGTGGGAATAACAAACAATAACAAATTTGACATTATTTTTGTTGTTCTTGTGCTCTCAATCATGCAGGCCAAACACATCTGTTTTCACTAGAGCCTTTGATTAGTTATTGTCAATGTGTATCTATTCTTTCTGGCCCTTTAAAAACATAATCCTATATTCTGAACTTCCTTAAGATCCAATGTCTTTTTCGTTATTTTTGGTTAAATATTATTTCATGTTTGTGACAAGCATTTACCCGGTTTATTAACGTAGAGGAGATTTTTCAGCAACACCAGCTTCTAAAGACCTTCATACATATTGATAGAGTCCCTTTTCTATTGCTTTCGAATATTACTTTTTTTTAAGATTAATGTCTAGATCCTTTTTTTTGCATACATCCCTGAAAGTTTAATCTCTTACATTCCTTTTAGCAAATTTACTGTTTTGAACACTTGGGGGCTTATTTACAAGCCCCTTGCGCCACAGGGCGTCAATTTTAACATGGGAAAAAGTGACGCAGAGGCGAAGCAGGGGGCTTGTAAATAAGACCCTCGGTGTTTAAGTGGCCATACGTTTAATTTGATTTTTCTGAGTGGTTCTATATGGTTTGAGTGGTTCCATATGGTTATTTTTATTTTTATACTTCATATATTTGTGTTATCTGCTATCCCATTTCATTGACTTTCTTGAGGTGAAAGTAGGAACTCACCCCATAAAATCGATTTCAAATGTCATTAACCAGGATCTTTTCTCCAAATGTGACCTCCATTGCCCTCTCCATCTCATTCGTAGGTTTATTTTACTTCGCACATTCAAAAGCAAAGATATGTTTGCACTTTTTTAATGGTTTTATTTTCTATTTTGTATCCTCTAACAGAATGTTCTCACGTGCGCATTAATTATGCTTCACTCGGATGATGGCCAATTGATTAGTCCATCCAGATCGAAGTATCGACCATGTACAAGAGGCTTAAGGGGCAATTCAAGATCACTTTGCAGGCCTGTTATACCAAAATCAAATATTGCTTGAATTATTGCCTACTAGACTTAGCTCACTATTTGTTTTAAACTTTCGGATCAATGTTGCCCTTGATCAAACTCTATCTGCACAATTGTTCTGCATGCCTGTGCACTGAGCACTGCACTGTTTACATAATCCTAGCACTACCTGCCAAAGTACACAACTTGTCATTAATTGGAGACAGTATTTTATTTTTATATCGCTTCCGTCTATCCACCATTTTCTGAAATGTGGTCTGCCTTAAATGCACAGTATGCATCCAGATGCTTAAAAAAAGCATGTCGATGTCAGAATTTACAATACAGGACTATGAAGAGGGGCCACTGTTCAATGCTACACGAGAATCAATTAAGGCTGACATGCTAGAAAACATCTTTAATTCTTCGGTTAAGGATACATGCAGGATGACACGTGTGGGCCTGGCTGCACTGTACTCCTAAGAGCAGTCTTCACCAGGTTCTAGACTGGAGAAACACTCAGAGGGTGACGCAGTGACTGCCAGTGGATTTTAAAAGAACTGTGGCTGAAAGTATGGCGGCAGGTGGAATGTAAGTACAGGGCGTGAGCCCAAACTAAAAGAGCACTATGCCTTCCGAGGAGTGGCTAGTTAGTGGGGTTCTCCCCAGGAGAAAATGAAGAAAAAGGGTTCAAAAGGAACATATTACAGCTTTTAGTTTAACCCGTTCCGTGCTCATGACGGAACCACTCCGTCATGAGCCACGGGTGCGCTGTGCTCATGACGGAGTGGTTCCGTCATGCTGCAGCCGTTGGTGGCCGCTCCGCCCACGCGGCGCTAATTCCCCGCCTGTGCGGGCGATTAGCGCAGTGGGCGGAGTCATGACGGAACCACTCCGTCATGAGCACAGCTCGCCCGTGACTCATGACGGAGTGGTTCCGTCACGAGCACGGCTGCACCGCAACTGCCCCCAAACCCCCCCAGCGCCGCGGCGTAATTCCTGCCGCGGCAAAGGGGTTAAGAAAACGTAGTGCAAAATGTAAACAAGCACTGGCAAAGCCAATATGGGGTCAGCTGCTACATATTTCGCACTGCCAATGATTATTTTTGTTTGTGAATGCGTTTTTTCATTAGTGCACACATTGTATGAAAACAGGCATTATCTACAATCCAAAATGTATGCATTTTATTTTCAATAAAATCACATTGCTCCAGTAATCCCTATCAGCGAAGGGGACTACTATTGTGTGGATGTGCACATTGAGCAGGAGAACAATGGCATCACTCAGGTAAACCAATGGCAGGAGTGTCTGACCCTGTGCGCGATGCTACATGCTGTGGTGGGCGGAAGACGCATGTGAATGACACTACAGCAGATCAGTAGATGAAGACAGCGTGCTGAAAGCCCCTTTAAATTAGTATTTATTGTATGCACACTTTTATTAAAAGCAAAAGATCTTGGTAAACACCAGACCTTTAAAAGGGGCAAAACTGATGCAGTTTACAGCACAGATGTCAAGACGAAAATCCATTTGAAACAAGAGAAAAAAGACCCCATGTATAATGCATAACTGGTCTGTTTGCACAGTGCCTTAAACCACAAGCCAAGCACACATCCATCCTTGAGTCATCCAGCTCTGATTCGATTTAGGCCATCTTGCTAGTGTCATTCAACGTGTTTACATGAAGCATGCCTGCTTTGCTTCCTTCCTCTACACTAAATATCTGTCCCACCCAAATGGGGCTTCAAACATTACATCCCGTCTCCTCAATGTCCCTCCTCTTCTATGCTGAGGTATGTCGCCATTACTATTGAGTCACTCCATGTCATGTTTGACAATTTTAGATAGGCCTGGCTCTTTGGTTAAGAGTTTGGTGCATTCTGGGACTTGCAGTTTAGCTTTTAACACTGCAAGTATGGGCTCAAAGCATTAAGAAATTAAAGTGTTGTTGGCTACCAGAAATGGCTGAAAGTGTTACCCATGAGATTAGGCCATTCTGTATTTCTGCGGCAAAGGGGTGAGCAATAGGTGTTGCTGTGGGCATTCCCAGCAACACTCATGGCTTTTTGATACTGCTCCAGATTTTCAAGGATCTGTCAATCTGAAGCAGCGCCAAAAAATAAAGCCTTTCAAAAGGATGCATTAATGTTTTGCAACAAGGACAAATACTTTTATTTCTCCTCGTTTTTTACTCTTTCTATGTGTGCTAGAAGGAGCAAAACGCCATTAATGATTGTTTTCCTGCAGGAAGGAGCTCCTTCTTGCACATCCCTGTGCTGATGCAGCTCAGTGTAGCAATATGACTTACGGAACCGCGCTGCACTATTTCCATTTGAAAATATGCCCCTTGGTGTGCCCAGAGGTCTCATCCCATCTAGTCACAGTCTCTCTCACCCGGGCCTGGTCCCTGTCTGGATAGTGGGCATTGATACTGCATCTGGTCACGCACTCTGAACCCTAATCAGCAATGGTTTTCAACATTCTTATGCACTGGGACAGTTCTTTCATTATCTACTGGGAAGAAACTCTTCAATCAAAGGAGACTTCAAGCCGGCCAGAATCAGGTAACAGAGTGCTGGGTCGCAGAAGTGGAAAACTGCTGGCTTGTCTATTGAGTTGCTGCTGCCGCTGGGCCCCTTAGTGAGTACGTGCTTGCATGAAGGAACTACCAGATGACAACTCCTTAACTTGGCAAGAAGTAGCCGCAACCTTATGCTTGAGCAGCAGAGACATTTGCAGTGCACCAGTACCTCATGCTAACTCTACGCTTTACCCAACTCATCACAGGGTGAGGAGGGGTCAGTGAGGCTTGCTGATCCCTGTCCACACTGTGGCAAATTGGGTAAAAGGCTGGAAGCAACGCTCACTGATTGACCTACATCCTAGGGCAGCAAAGGGCCTCAGACTAAAGCCCCAGGGCTGTTTTTGGTAAATGAGGCTTCAGTACATCATGCGAGGGTGTGGCGCTACAGGACACAGAGGACCAGTAGTGGAAAAGGGTAAGGATATGAATTCACTGCAGTATTGTGGACATTGAGAATTGATTAACTGGAGTGTCTTAGTTGACCAAAGTGAGTGTGACATTGTTGCAGGGATCTCAAACCTGTCCCAAGTGTTTGTTTTCTTTTACCCAGGAAAGCTCTTCCAAATGTGTGACTGCTAGCACATTCTTTGCCTTTAAAATGAGTGTCAAATTGAAGTCAATTACTGTGCTGCCACCACTACAATTTAAAAGAAAATATTAAGAGGAAGAAAATTTGTAGTGTGCAGAGCCCATATGCTCCCATTAATGAACTGCCATTGGGTGCTGAGTGTGCTCGCTTCTCTGCCATGAACTCCTAACTTTATTGGAAGAGAAATTGATAAAATTGTTTCCCAACCTCCATATTGGCAGAAATATTTTGCACTCCAAAACTGATATGGAGCAGCATCGCCCTATGCTTTCTCGCAGTGCGAGAAGCAGAAACATAAAATGGTATTATAAGTACCATTTTATGTTTCTGCTTCTCGCACTGCAAGAAAGCAGAAGGGTTTGGTTGGGACAGGCAGGTAAGCGTCCCGCTCGAGGACAGGGGAGAAGTGGCTTCCCACTCTGAGGGCGTCTGGCTGTTTGGTCGACCCCAGGGCTGACCAAACCAGTCATACGCAGTCTCCCTTTTCTCTATGTAGGCTGCATGCAGCCTACATGGAGAAAATGGCCTCTACATAGATGCCTGTGTGGTCGGCGACCCAGCCAATCACAACACTGCCATTGCAGCGTTGTGTTTGGCTTAGGGGAGGGAGGCTGCCTGCTTCCTGTGAGGAGCAGAGAGAGAAGCAGATGTGACGCGGGACCAGACCGGTCTGGTGAAGTTAAGTTCAACTTTTTTTAATTTTAAATTAAACCTCCTCCCCCGCGCGATGCCCTCCTCACGCGACCCCCCCCCCACCCCCCTATCCGTGAGTCATGCCGGCCATGACTGTTTGTATAGGCTTGACACTCTTAGCCGACGTTCTGAATCTTAATGACCACATCCTTTTTTTCTCCTTTTTCCGACAACTTATGGTCAATTTGCTGCACTGGTCTAAAGTGTTTATCCCAATCTGCATGAAATTTGAGACAACATATCTTAACATTTCAGCCACAATAAAATAATGCTGCTCTTATCTCTGTAGGCCTAGGTGAGTCTAGAATAAACTGCTGCAACTAAGTTAAATATGTTACTAGGTCCTCCCTGCTTTAAAACCAATAACTGTTTGTCTACTAAGTAAACCACTGCTCACCTGCCAAAGATACAGAGCAGTTCTGATTTTAATTGCTCTATAGACACAGCAGTGAACTATTTTGGAGAACCAATGGCATAGAAAAACCAGCTCCATCACTAGATAGGTAAGATGGCATGAAAGTCACCTTAGATTTATGGGTAGGAAAAACTGGCAGTCTATAAAAGAAGTGAAGGCTGCAATGATTGTTAATCACTCTCAGTTGTGTAGGGTCTTTTGAATGTCTTTGGAGGACAGCGGCTGCAAAATGTATTTGTGAATGAACAACTATCTATGGACTAGGGACATGGTTAAGTTGAAATAACTGGTTACCAGTCACTAAGGCAGGTGGTGTACCCGAGGAAACTGATCCCTGAGCGTCTAATGCTTGCCCTGGAGGGACTGAAGACATTGATGCAGAATCAGTAATGGGGTTGAGTGCTGTGCAGTCTATCAGGACTGTACCTAATGCTCGCCATCTGTTGTTGTAGCCACTCATTTTCACATCTAGAATTGGCAACTTCTTTTTGCAACTCACATAGAGCATGCCCTATGTCATTGAAAGTGACCCCACTCGTGTCCATGATGCCAATGCAAAGACTCTACTAGGACTTCCCAAATTGTCTGCCAAGTCTGCAGCGATATCACAGATCCATTGCATAATCCGTCCCTTCCTTGCAAGATGTCACCAAATACTAAAGTTCACCTACATAATAAATCAGATTATGGCCTCAAAGTGGCTCCCATTAGGGCCGGACTGCCCATAGTGGGCATTGGGCATTTTCCCCGAAGACTGGAAGGGTGGGGACCGGGTTTGAAAATGTGGGGCCATTTTTTTGTTTACTGGGCAGCTGGTTTTGCAGCGGTGCTGCAATATCGGTTCCCAGTAACAAAAGCAGCAGTGCTCAACGCTTGCACCCCCACCCCCATGCTCCCTCTCCCAGCAGTAGCATAGCACAGGCCCCCGCACCCCCTGTGGTGCGGGGGGCGAGCTCCAGTGGGCCCCCCTCAGCACAATACCCTGACTGGAGAGCTCCTAATTGAACCCAGATGGGGCCCCTCCATGTAGCCTGCAGGGGGGAACCCTCAAGTTTTATTACACCAGTGTCTCCCAGGGCTCGGTTGGTCCTACAAAATTGCCAGGGCTGCTCTGGGTTCCCAGTCCAGCCCTAGCTCCAATATGTCTGTCACGTTCAATTAAGTTTTGGAAAGTCTAGTGGTTTCCTCGTCAGTAAGCTTCAATAATAGACTATGGTTCTGCTGAACTAGCAGGAGAAAACAGAACTGGAGAAAGACCCGGATAAAAAGGTACCTGTAAAGGCCACAATCAAGGGGTTACCGCTATATTGTGAAATAACTTGCATGTTAATTGAAAAGATGATCTTTCATGTATTGTAACACTGTTAAAAATTAATAAAAAGATGTATTTAAAAAAATACACTATGGTATACTAGACCTCAAGTAAGTGCATTACAGGATTACTTCATCTCACAACAGTGTGCTTTGGTCCTGGTGTCAATGCTTCAAACTGAGGGCGCTATTAAAGAGGGATGTTCACTTCTCCACTATTGATCTGCTGTTCAATTTTGTGCATTAATTTTACAGTGTGTTGATTTTTCTTTCCGCAAACCTGAGGCTAAGGGGTGTACAGTTTTCCAGCCTTTATTGATGCCCATCATATTCCAACACAACAGAATCATGTTATCCCTTCATCTATGATGTACATGGGCTCCTGTAACCTGTCCCATATTCTGCTCTGTGCCCTTTAAATAGGGTATGCTTGTGACACAATGCTTCCTCAACATCATGTTCTATGAGGTTGGTGTAAGGGTTTAAAAAATGTGTCTTACCTAGAAATGTTTGTACAGCTGAACGATCTACTGCCAATATTTGTCATATATGTTGGAGAGTATTTTATTGTTGGTACATTATGATTTGCTCTCCATAAAAAATCTAATGCCATTGTTCATGAAATGTGTTAATATCTTTTTGGTTGCCTCCTTTACAGTAACCAGATTTTGTTCCCAGAAGTCATTTTATTCTGCAACTTTTTATCATTTTCCCTCGTGGTGTTTACTTTTTTGAGTTGAGAATTCTGTCTGCATAAACTGTAGCAATTCCATACAGAATGAATCCCAGAGGTGTCCAAGTTTGTCTTACAATAATATTAGACAGCTTGATAACATATGTTCCCATGTCCTGTTTCGAATTCTGTTTTTAGCATATGTCCATCTTTTATAGTATGTTTCTGTAGCACTTCCTTTAAGATTTAATACAAATACTGAATAATAAGATAAGGGCTTATTTCTATTTCTATCTTTTTCTGGCACAACAATCAAAAAATATTAAAAATGGCATCTGCTATTTATACTTGTGTTAATATAACTTAAATATCTTCATCTAGGGCATTGGTTTTTGGAGGGCTGTTTTTATATAACTAGTTATTCAAATAAAGATTAAAATCATCCTGGTTGAAGAAAACACTTAAGAAATAACATGTTAGAGGAAAAACCCTCAGCTGAATTTAGAACATGTATTGAATATAACATATACACATTCTTTGATATTGTGGCAGTCCCACATTGTCATTCCCTCTCACATGTCAACTGGAAGCACATGGAGATATTAGCGATTTAGTGGCTCTCCAACACAC
The DNA here is from genome assembly GCF_964204655.1 of Triturus cristatus. NCBI lineage: Eukaryota > Metazoa > Chordata > Amphibia > Caudata > Salamandridae > Triturus > Triturus cristatus. The sequence goes on from NC_140581.1 coordinate 965,697,210, forward strand.
CCCGACGACTCCCTAAAGGCTTGACCGTGACTTACTCTGGCTCGGCCCGAGTTCATCTAAGACCCTTGGACCTAAATTGAGCCACGCTGCCTCTCACCTTCTGCATTCCCTCCCCCCTCCAAGCCCTACTGGGTGCAGCAGTGGAGTGAGTGGCTGTCCATCGCTTCGGGATTTTTGCAATTACATCATAAAATGCAAAAATCCCAAGCTATAGGCCAGCTCTGCCTCTGCTGCACCAAGGCCCCCCCGCATTGCAATCATTTTACCTTTTGAATACTACCAAAATAAAAAACAAAAAGTCCAAGGCCCTTCTACTGCACCCAGTGGGATGCCTCAGACCAGGCCATGTCTCTCAATCTTTAGCAGCAGCTTGGCAAGTGAGACTCCATTTTGGCATCAGACTAGCTTTTTTTCTTTCAAGTATGACATATTTTACCTTTCAGCCTTTTATTTAAACCCCTGTGTTTAAAGCATCCTAAGTAAACAGTGATTCTAGTGTGATGGAATTTCTAACAATGCAATAATTGTGGTGCAAGGACTCTGTCATTCTGCACTCCAGACCCTGCTGTTAAACTTCCTTTCAGCATGCTGGAGCAATAGCTCAAGTAGTTAAACATTCAACACTGTGGCACGTGGTGATCAGCAGGCCCAAGTCTGAATCCCAAGACTGACTGTGCCCTTGAGCCTTCCAAAGTTTGAGAAACGAACTACAACATTTTACAGCTCACGGAGCGCAGCACCAAGTTGTTAAATTACAGGATCCGCCCGTGCAGGTAAGAGCGGTGAGGCGGGGGGGGGGGATTCGACAGACGACCACGAGGGAAAATTAAATAAATAAATAATTTTCAAATTGTTCAGATTCTCTGCTGTTTCAGTATTTGTATTTTGGTGCTGCTGGAACAGGCAGAGTGTTTCACCCAGCATCAAGGCCTCTGAAGAAGGTAAACTGGTTGGTGAGCAGCTGCTAAACCCCCCAAGAGGTAAGCACTATGTCCCAGTCCCATGTCCTCTTTTTACCCTAATTGCTATCTCTTACATTGAAAAGGGCATTGGTTTCAGACCAAGGGAGTAGCCAGAAAATGTAAATACTCCCTTCTTTGACTTAAAGCTCAGATGGCAGCAAGCAAGCAAAGTAAATGTGCCCAGCTCGATCTAGATGAGCTCCCTCGTCTCTCCCATCCAAGCAACTGTCCATTCATCCTTTCACCCTTCCATTCACTATTTCACCTTTACATTCAGTCATCCATTCATTCTTTCATCCACCATTCAACTGTTCCCCATCCATCCATCATCTATCCACTCTGCCATCCATCCATGTGTCCGTCCATTCTTCCATTGATTCACTTATCCATCCACTCTGCTATCTATTCACTCACCCTTTCATCCACTCATCCAGCCATCCAACCCTTTACTCTGCCTACCTTTCAACTGTCCCTCTACCTACTCATCTCTTTTCTTTGCCATTCTTTCACCTGTTCATCCACCTAGCATCCATCCATTAATACATCCATCCATCCATCCATCCATCCATCCATCCATCGTCCTTGGACCTGTCCATCCACCTAGCCACTCATTCACCCACTCACCTATCCATCCTTCCTTTCAATATTCTTTCTTTATTTCCCTTTAACCATCTTCCCTTCTTCCTTGCTCCTCTATTGACGCTGTATTCCATTACAACGCGTTACTTATGAGCTTGTCTGCAGAATTGCAGACAGATGAGGTACATAAATAACCCCATCCCCGCACTAGCTGCTAAAGCGGGGATGGGGGGTGGCTCGCGACACTCCTGCAGGGCTGGCTTTAGCGCTGGTGGCACCCCCAGACCCTATGACCACCTCCTTGCATTCTCTCACTTCCACTGGGCAAAAGTGACCCTCATCTCTCCAATAATAAGTTATTGCTAAACACAGAGCCCCCCCCTGAGATCAGCGCCCCTCCACAGGTCAGCGCTCAATGCGGCTGCACCAGTCGCACTGCCCTAAAGCCAGCCGTGCACGGCACCCCTGTTTCAGACCACCATTGCAGTTCCAAGCCATCGATACATTCCAATGTGATTCAATAGCAAGAAGAGACTTCCCTTCCAAGACTGCTCCTGGAGTCCCAACAAGCTTTCTGAAAGTCGAAAACTCATTTTCGACTTGCAACCTGTCCTGGCTTAATTGTGACTTTTGCTTTTGAAAAGTCTATTACTATGCGAATCGCAGACTTTGCGACAGCAAGCGGAGTAATAATAAACCAGGCCCAGAGGCTTTTTAAAATAAACGACAACTTTCTTTACCTTCCTTCTTTATAGTTAAAGTCTCCAACATTCAGAATTTTTAAAATATATGCCAGTTTTGAGCGGGCACAGAAGAAACAGAGTAAAACTTGGCAACAGATCAAAACACCAGCAGCACCCAAATCATAGCGAAGTCTGTCACCACCACCCTGCCAGCGTGCAGCAGACACGCTCCAAAGTGCGGTCCGCGGGTCGGCATCTGCGCCAGACCGCAACTCCCTGCCCAACCCCTGACTTCAAAAGGCTCTCGCTTCTGATTCATCGCTGGTGCTCAGAATGGCTGCGGTTACCCTAATATGAGCAAATCACGTTAATTAATCAGATCGGAGATGCCTGGCCCCAGGCCAAACCCTTCTCCCTCGTGCACCAGTGAACTTGGCTTTTGTTCAGACCCAAGATACCAACTTTCTACTTTCATTTTCCAAGAAGATTAAAAATACAGAGCGGTGATTTATGGGGAGTCTAATAGGAAGAGAAATATGAGACAAGGAGAGAGAGTGTGGCTTTTGGGCGTGGACCCGGTAAATTAAAAATATTCAGTGCTTCTTGTTTAGAAAAAGGCATGAAAACGCGTCGAAGGTAAGTAAAGTTTGCAGGCGGCTGGTACTTCGCACACCAGGAATGTTCGAGAACGCGCGGCAGCTTCGCGCACAATTATCAAATGCGATGTTCAGGCGAGCTGTTTATTTAACTTTACCTCGAGATGCGTGTCGGGGGATGGAGGTAGGGGGGTGCTGTCAGGAATATCCCATCCAAGGTCTTTCTGAAAACCACAGCTATACATTTTCTCTCCCACACTGTCTGAGCTTATTGGCTCTGCTGACAGCTTAAAGAGATTTACGCGGTGAAAAAAACGGGCCTTTCCTTTTGCTGCACACAACACATTTAATTCATCAATTAGCAGTCCCCGACTCCCCGCGCCAGTTGTAAGTAAGAGTTGAAATGAAAAAGTTCTGAAATCTTGAAGATATCCCTTGTCTTGTCCATTGGTCTGCCATAAAGTTGTTTTTCGCCGTGCTAAATAAAATTAAAACCGCTGCTGGTGTCTGCCGTTCTGGAAAGGTTAGCATAATACAGCCTTACTGTACAGCATTTCATTGTGGGCTTTGCATCGGAATTTGTGATTTTTTTCGTACTACGAATTCCACTTTCAGTTGGAGGCAAGTTGCTAGTGTGGCGTCAGGGGCGTAACACAGGCCCCCGCAGCCCCTGCGGTGCGGGGGGCCCCAAGCTCCAAGGGGCCCCCTCGGCACTGCAGTCTGGCCAGAGAGCTCCAGATTAAACCCAGAGGGGGCCCCTCTACGTACCGTGCAGGGAGGCCCCCCTCACCTTTCGTTACGCCAGTGTGTGGCGTGCGTGCTTTTTTTGAGCCAAGGAAAGTGCAGAGTTAAGGGTGGGAACATGGTTGTACCCAGTGGTCGAAGTGTGAAAAGAAAAGTAAGGGAACTGTGGGTGAAGAATCAGAAGTTGGTAATAATAACCTGAAGATTGGGCCAGTGGGCATAATCAGAGGTGTGGCCAGAAAGAGCGAAAATCCCAATTTGTTTGGTATTTCAATGAGCTTATTACTTTATTTAATTCTACCAATGGTTACACATGTTCATTTAGAGTTCAATATGAGTTATTGCAATTAAAATACAGTCACAAAGTGGGATACGTTCCAAATCATAGAATTTCCCAAATAGCTTAAAAGTGGAAGCACAAGCCATTTGTCTCCAAGCCATGGAGGTTCTGTCATCAGCACTTCTCCCTTTTTGCACAAAAGAAGTTCAAATATGAATGGCAAAATATCCTACTTTGCAAATGTTTTCCACATAATACATAATCTGCTGCATAGTCTGGCGCTTTTAACAAAAAAATTGTTTGCTGCTCAAATGGATCAAAAGATACAAAAAAGTGACTTGTGTTGCTGCGATGTAGAGGGACCTTTGCAAAAGTTGACTGATAAACTTTCTCACTGCTGAATTTGTATGTTACACTGGTACTAATGAGGCAAAATCTTTGCAGAGACTGCTGGTATGTATAAATATGTCAAAATAATAAAGTATCACTAAATGTACCTCATTACGCTCCAGATTTTCTTTTGCTGCATAATTTAGTCAACACTGCAAAATATTTCTGCCCTTCATTGCTGCATAATTCCAGTAGGCTCAAAGCAGGCAGCACATGTTAAAGGTGCTTGTACATGAAGCAGAGAGGCCGTGAAGTTTGCAAACTTAGTTTGGTGTGCATGCAAATCCTACATTGTCGATCCCTGGTGAGTTGCATTACTACTGCTGAAACAAGGCCGATGGAGGTACCAATGGGTGAGGCAGACTGGCCTCAAGCGCAAGGGTACTGTGAACTCAGTGACTGAGTCGCTGTCGCTCTAGGGTGTGCTGCTTCGTAGGCCTGCCCACAAGACTGGAAGTGAACTTCAGTATGGATTGTGTTGGACAGACCTCCAACGTTAACCCAAACTTGCTGCCGCTAGGGTCCACCTGCTGGTGCTAAGACACCAGGGCTTCTAAGGTCTAGCAGGGCCTTCTAAGGTCTAGCATCGGATCGTGCTCCCTCAGGTGTGGTCTGCTGGACTGGTCATGAAGGCTGAACCTGGTTCCCCAGTTCCAAATTCAGCAGCTCTGGCCATAGTGCCACATCCCCTCCCCTACTGTACACCATGCTGCCCCACTGAGAGAAACTTAACTGCCTTCCGCTACAACCCAGTTGTCCCCCACTATAAACACCTGGATGAAACTCATTTCAAATTATGAATTAGACAAGAGTAATATGCTGCCTGAAAAAAAAATACCAATAATATCCTGGAAAAAGCAAACACACATAGGGAGTGCAAGATTAGGTAAAGAATGTGAAAAGTAAGCAGGAACAACATGGTTAGCTTAATGCTTTTACACTCATTATTCAGAAATCAATGAGTATTTTTGCCTGAAAAGTTAAGGACATGACTACATGGCCCGGAAGGGACCTGTTTCAGTGTCCATTGCTTATATCCTTACAAAACATAAGCAGTATGGTTTAGAAAGACCACATCCCTGAACACAGAGCAGCAGTACACATTTTATAAACTAAAATAAGGAAAACAGCTGATAAGGATAAAATTATAAAATTAAATGTTTTCCACTCCACGCATCAGCCAGGTATTGCAGCACCTCCAGGAACAGTGCACTTCCCCACCCGGGGAAAACAATGTTGTTCAAAGAAAGATGAGAAAACGAAAGTACCGCTTCACTGGCAAACTTTCTGTAAAGTGGCACTAATGTGTTTGGGTGTGAATAAAATCAATCTGATCACTTTGCTTTATTTAGTTATTTAATTCTTTTTCGTATTTTGAAATTTTTTTCCCCCTTCATCTGGAGGCTGCACTTTAGATTAGAAAAATGTCAGAAAAAGACGACATTTCCATGAAAAGCGTTTTTTCTTTTTTGGATCCATTTCACAGGGGAACAAATTAAGGAAAGGAGAGGAAAGAGAGGGTAAGAGCCATTTCTTGAAGTCAAGGTTTTCAGCAAGTGAGGAGGAGTGAGACATGGAGGGAATAAGAGCAAGAGAGAGAGGGGGCAGCTGACAGCAGCAGAGCAGGAGAAGTGGACACTGTCCTTGACTTCTCTGGGCAAGAATAAAGAGACAGAGTCCTTTTTCTTCTCTACCCACCTGGCCCGGCCACGAACGGCTGAGCCTTATCTGTAGACCATGGCTATTTCTGCTGTCCTGGGATGCATTTTCAAAAGAAAAAAGTAGGGGAACAGATTCTATCAAAATTAAAAATGTAGGGGCACGCCGTGCCCAGCCAGTCCCGTCCACTTCGACCACTGGCTGTACCTAGAGGAAGGGCAAGGTATTCATGTAAACTCCATGGAACACACACATAGGTAGAACTTTGAGAACCTTCCTAAACATTGTTCATGACCATTCCCATCCTGGAAACGTGCATACATTTACTCCGATAAAAGGCAGAAATGTTTTCCCACGGAAGAGCATACATTAGGAAAGGTGGAGAATAAAAGGCGTGGATTGTGCTAATGCCTAATTCCATCCACGTACTCATGTGGATTGTCTGCAACCCCAATTGTCCTCTGAGGTACACAAGAAAAGGAGTGGGAGTACAACTCTGGTTTACATTGATTTTCATGCATCCTTAAATGGATCGTTATGAATTGCCAGAAGTTTGGGAATCCAAGCAAATGACTGCAGAAACCTAATATGATTTAGTTTCAAAGGTTCAAAATCCCTTGAAATGGGCTCTGTCCGAGGTAAGTTAATTTATGTATAGATGTAGCACAAATACAACTGTGGTGCAACAAAATGGCACATATAGAATATGTCATTGAGGACAGTTCACAATTCAGTTCAATGTGGGAAGATATTTTTCTCTAGCTTGACCCAGAGACTGAAGAAAACTTGGGGTTCTTTAATGCTGAAGGCTATGGTACACGTTCAAAAGATGTTGTTCTAGCCTCTTTCAGAAATGGAAATGTAAAGGAAAGAACCTGACTTGGTTTGGTCTGGGACACTTCTCTATAACCCCCATAGCCAGAGCTTCCATATCCTTGGTGCATAAATTGACTATATCTGTTTCCTGGATTTAATTTATTTGTGCATCTTTATTTATAGGCTAGCCTTATTTTGATTTTCTGTGCTGCACTGGCTATGTGATATGTCAACATTTGAAGTCACGGAACATCGAATGTTGGTTGGTGATGCATTATTGATAAAGCAGATGATCTTGAAGATGATACACGCCTGCTGGTGTAGACGATTATTTTCTTTCAGATTCAGGGTTGATGCGATAGAATCATGCAAGTATGGTGTTGTCGCTGTCTGGGGGGGGGGGGCGGACTTGGGCTATAGTAATCTGTGATAAGTCAGCTTCGGGTTGCCCTTCGTTTTTTACGAACAGCAAATTAAGAAACTGGACATTTGCATCTTTTTTTAGTCTTGGCAAACAGGTTACTGTGTATAACAAGCCAGAAAATGTTGTGCTGAAAGTGAATATGGGCATAATTCCTTCCAATTTCAGTTTAGAGATCCAATCCTTTATATAACATTGTGTGGACAAGTTGGTCAAAGCAATCTGCTGTGAGAGTTTTCAGTGTAAAGTAGTCCCTTGACATTACGAAATGGATAAGATGGAGCAAGAGTTGAGTCACTCTGGTAGGGTACTAGCATTTCATTGGCTTAAATATCTTCTGACAAAGATATTGTGTCCTAAATATTGTTTACAAAAATATCACCCATATTAAGTTAATAATAAAACATCTATGTCCAATGGAGCAACATCTTTGTAAGCAATATTTAAGCAATAATATTTAAGCTAACCAAAGTTCTTTTCATTGATATTCTGGCATACAACTGTATTTAATTGAGTTGACAATTGTAAAGAGATCAGTGTTATAGGCGTTTTGATAGATTTTAACAGAATGGATGATCATGACACGAAAGTGAGATGTTCCCAAGAGAATAGGTTCTAAGTCAGATCCAAAGGTCCCATCTGAGAAAGTGTCACTTTTTGGAGTGCAGTGTTTAGGCTCACTAACATACAGAGTGTAAAAATCAGTTATGGGTCGATGGGATGCTTAGTGTAGTCTAATGGCCAATAAAAGTCAAAGACCTTGAAGAGGTGAAAGCTGACCTCGACTTAGGGCTTCCCATTGTCTGGCATGAGAAAAGAAGTGTCAACTATTTCATTAGTAGCAGGCTTAATCCTGCACCATGGTTTGAAGCCCAATTAGTAGTTATGACAATGGGTCTTGATGTTGACAATATATTATAATTGGTTGATGACAGAATCTTGATGTGCTGTTAGAGGAAAGGGGTACGGAAGAATGACTAGTACCTAGTGAGAATATTGGGTCCCGATCAGCTTTCTCCTTTAGTGACTACTGTGGAGTGTGCTTGGGAAGGTGACGTGAGTAAGAGAGGCATTGATTTTATTTTGAAATAAAATAGTCTTCTCCATTGAGACTTTAATGATGTAGGCTCATAGATCTTTTTTGAGTAAAGCAAGGATGGAGTGTACTTTCAAAACTGATCATTTTGAAAGCCGCTCATTTTGGGATTGAATGATTGTTTTAGTCCTTTGATGGGTTGATTTTTCCCACTTTGCTGATGGAAAAACTCACCAATGGCATTGCTAGGTATCGGGCTGAGAGCTCTAAAGTTCAAATGAAAGAGTGCTTGATGACTTTGAAGAAAGCTATGCTTCTTTTAGATGCCTTGTAATGGTAGACTGGTAATGGGCAGTTTCGTCTTTAGTAGTGATGTTTCTGTATTCTGGCTATCAGATCTGTCAATCTAGTTGGAGTTGTCATATGCCTCATTTCTTTTCTTGTCTCCAGATGGCTCATTTTTAATTCAAACACTTCTACAGTTATTTTTCCAAACTATGGAGGAGGGGGAGTCTTTCAGCACATTGTCACATTGGCTTGACCGATAGGCCCTTACCTCTAGTTTGTCCACTGAGGTGGGAATAGGAGGATTCATTGATTAGGTTAATGTGGCCATTATGCCCCCTAATGCTTTCTGGACTGTTCGTATTTGATTAAAGATTTCTAGGAGGCCAAATAGCTGGGATCTAATAGAGAGTCTGTTTATGGAGTCATCCGCTTGGAGAGAAGCAATCTAAAATATTGATAAGAAGCATCATCAACTGGAACTATACACTCCACACTGATTTCTAATGGGTGTGGACAACCCTTTTTTCTCCAGCTTTGTATTGATTATTTAATCCAGCCGCTTCATGCCCTTTTGTGTACTCTACATAACCTCCATCATTGTCAAGTGCACAGAGAGTTAGACAAGGAAGGATCTAAAATATATTAAAATAGACTTTTTGAAAGGAAAACAAAAACTGGTTTATGTTTGCTATTGGCCACGGCCATGGAGAAACAGATTTTTAGTGGTACTAGAAAGTGTTAATCATGTTACCAAAAGAACGGGGTTTAACAAATGTGCAACCACATTTTTTTCCCCTGTATTAACCAAGACCCAGATTTATTATTGGCTTGCATTTCAAGTCCTTAAATAATATTTACTAAGCCACTCAAAGGGCGATCTGCTCTGCCTTGCATATCTTTGTAAAGAAATGTAACACAAAGCAGCGACTTGCACTGCATTGCGTTATATTTCCTAGTAATAGGCATTCCATGTCTGTAGCATTGGCATTCCCATGCATCTACCCCTGGAATTCGACACAATCCCGAATATACTAAAATTCGTAAACCAGGCAATGAGCCAGAATGGTGCACCTCACAAGGATGGAGCCATAAGGGAAATATTTATATTTTTTATTTCTCTTCATTACATACTTTCTATGAGGGATGCATTCTGCCTCACATATAAAAATGGAAATTGCCTCTTAGAAATGTTTTTGTGCAAGAGGGTATCTCTTGTTAAGCAGGCATTATTGCACTGTGAAGTAAGGCTTTCTGTGCTGGTGCAAGGAGGGAGCAGAAGTGCGCAATATTGCTGGAGCCTATTAGCCAAGTACGATTTCAAGTTTAAAACAGCCAACTTATAAACTTTGTCCGTAGGAAATCCTGATGGTTCTTGACAAGTTCAATGGAGCTTTACCACCGTCATATGAATGGAGCTAGAACAAAAGATAGATTATGCATATTTCATCAACAATGGAATTTAAATGTTCCGTTAATGATGAGAGGTTGGTGAAGTTTCAACGCCCTTATTTATCTTAAAGGATTAGTATTGGTTTTTGTCATCTTTATTTAGATTAGCCGGTTTACACAAATATCAATAAAAGATTCATTATTGACAGCATAAATCAATACACAGTGTTCCATAAAGAAAAGCATGACTAAATTAGATAATGGACCTATTCTAAGAAGAACCCATAAAGAGTCCTTTTCGGAAAAGAGCAAGAGTGAGAATGAAAGGCAAACTTCACATAAAGAGTCGTTCTGGAAACTCAACCGAGTTCCCCAAATCTGCAGTAGCAACCATCAATAATTGAATGATCTCTGCAGTAGCATTGATCAGGGTAAAGTTCTTAGATAAAAAGAATGTCACCTTTAGCAGTAGCTATTGGGGAAGGCAGGAATAATGGGTCTAGATCTGAAGTCTATCTCTCGGTCAAACTCCAAGTGCAAAATCTGGGCATGACACAGAGGAGGTGATTTTGAGCTGCACTCTGTGTGGGAACCCCTGATGTAGAGCAATGTATCACCTAATTTCATTTTGACAGAAGCAAGAAGCAGCAGTTAATAATGACTTTAAGGATTCTCAAGTTAATCGAAGGAGCCCACAGTCCTGATGCCAGAGGGGGGTTTGATCGAAATTGGTTCAGCTTTCACACCTGGAGTCTTAAATTAAGATGAGTTAAAGTTTACATTGCCTTCAGTGGTTCACTGCTTGAAGCTATTGACCTAGGGCATATAATTCCAGACCAATAGGACTTCCAAGGTTTAGAACGATGTGAGTGCAGTTGAATTAGTTTTGTCAGGATAAGCCTAAGTACACTTAGACTTCAGAGCACTGGTGTCAAGCTCTAAGCCTCAGAGGATTTTCTAAATATCCAGCATGGTTTTCCTTGTACTTCCTTGTACTTTATATGTAAAGGAACGACTGTGCTTTGTTTTGTCCTTTGTAAGTAAAGGAGGTGTGTAGTATGTCACAGCTGGTGTTTGGATTGCTGAGATTTAGTGATGTAATAGAATGTTGGTGTGTTGTGGGGAGCGTAAAGTAGGAGAGAGTGTACATTTGGAGAGAGAATGGAACCTCAACAGGGCCTACCTGCTAATGCTGTAGCCTAGTGCCTAACATGTAATAAATAATTTACCTCCTACTCGAGAGGCTCAAGACCATTGTCTGAAAACCCTGCCCTCTAACTTCAACATTTATCTAAGTTAAGATGATCACCACAACGCATATTTTTAATGTTGCTTATATTACCTGCCATGCATGAACTAGGTAAACTGTGACATCATATTTATTTAATAGAGTCTGGAGTGCACTATGGATATCCTTGTACCAACAATTGTTTACATATTCCCAAGAGGTCTTGACCCGAACCAAAAGTGGCAAACAACTTCAAATAGGCTATTTCCACTTATAAGCTCCAAGATCAATCTAGTTTTATTCTGAGATCATCCAACTCACTGAATTTAAACACAGACTTTGTAATTCTCTACCACAGTGGTTTTTAACCTTTTGATTTCTGTGGGCCCCCACTGAATCATTATTGCGATCCACGGAACCCCACGGAGGCATTACTGAAAGCAGAGGACACTGGCCTAAGCATTTGCGATGATTTGATCTGCAAAACAGTACGTACAAAAATACATGAACAAGCCTTTATCAAGCAAATATACAAATGAATGATGAAATATTTTATTAAAATTCACAAACAGATGTACAGAAAATCTTCAATAACTTTGTTGCGGCAGTATACCAACAAAGTGCAAAATGAAAACAGATATAACAATTGTAATCTTAATAAAATGAATAAATGCAGTTGAGCATAAATACATAATTAAAATCCATATAAAACTACAAAGCAGTATAATGAGTGATAGGAACTTTAATTGATTATTTGTTTACACCATAAGAAAATTAGCCAATAATTCAGAACATCTACATTTTTAATTTTAATGGGAAGGTTGGAGCTTTTCTAAATTCAATTGAGGCCCCTCATAGCCCATACTATATTTTGGTTGATGGACTTGCAATGCGAATACAAATCAAACTGAAGATACTAACTAAACTTTTTAGTGTCCAATTTCAGATTCCCTCACATTTGCAGATCATTTTAAAATGTTCAATTTTACACATGGCTTCTTTATTTGTACACACTACACATTTTATTAATCCCTTAATATTATTTAATTTTCTAAGCAGTCACTTACCCCCCCTGAGTAGGCTTTGCGAAAACACTAGGTCCCCAGACTAAGAACCACTGCTCTACCATATTAATCCTGAGCTTTAGGTTGCACTGGTTACCCTGAATGCAGAGAAGGTCTTTAGTTCAATTGATGGAGTTTATGATACGGATGGTGGTGAGTGATCCACTCATTCAACGCTAAGCTCACTGCTAGAAAGCAAACAAATAACACTGTCTTCGAAAATGTAACTTGCTATTTAGGACTAGGCAAGATTGCCCTCCTCTCCTTTACTATTTGCATTTGCATTGGGAACCTGGACCTGCTTTCTGCGACAAAAACATATGCAGAGGGTTATCACCATTTGTTTTCATAGCAACCTCCGAAAGATGTAAGCGCATGATACACTACTTCATCTTAAGAATCCAATAAGGAACCCACAGCACCTAGTGGAGCAAATAGTAACTTTGAGGAACAAACTGGACAATTGGCACAAATCAGAATTAACAACTCTGACATGCTTCACTGGGATCAAAAGGAAGAACTTGGATTCATATGGAAAGATGCTAGAAATAAACAAAGAAATTTGGACGTGTGCAAGTTTTTTAATGCTCTTGAAATATCCATGTCTCCTCATGCTCCACCCCTTGCACTGAAGCAGACTCAGGGGTTGTTGTTATATATAAAAGAATTATTAAACTACTAGACTATACTAGAAATTGGCTGTGACTCTCAACATTGCTTAGTGAAGAGAGCTACTACAATAAAAAAAGAATCATCCTTTTTTATGAGAATTGTAGTAAAGACTGAGATTTTGTTTTCACAATTGGCACACATTCTGTACCCTTATCTACAGAGCTGTTGATATACTGCATATCCTTGATTAATAAAGGCAAAGAAGGGTTGCATCTCATGATCTCTGAAAGAAGTTTGGCAGTGGTAAAAGGACAGATACGACTAATATGGCCAAAGTGTATATTTTGATTTTCACCACAGAATTTGCACCAAATACAGTGGGATAAAACAGCTGCTAATGTGTTTGGCTGCAAATCATCCCATAACCCCCTGGAGAACGTGGAAGGGATAAACGAAATCTAAAACGGTACTCCTAAAATGGAAATTAATTGAATGCTTGATTCACAGAACGCAATCGGTAAAGCAAACCTCAAAGATCCTCTTGCCACCATTTAGGTCAACAGATCCAATAAAAGATGCACAGATTTAAGCTCATATGGGCAGACTCACAAGGAAATATTTTGGAATTCGAAGTAGTTCTAAAGGAGAACTTATAAATACTGATACGAATTAGTAATCAAATTGAAATAGATCACTCTCAAGACCATGCTATAAACGTACAAAATAACAACTGGGAGTCCGAGCCTCCTAAAGAAATTGAATAGAACCATTATTAAACATACATGCAATTTGGTGACGCTATACAAAACAACAGCATCGGTATTTGGTGCTTAAAAAACAATCTTAAGTTCTACATTAGTAATATAAATCTTCCAAGCACAGTCCAAATCAAGGGATGATTCAGTTATCTAAAGAGTCTCAGAAATCCTAGAGCTCCATGTAGGGAATAGGGACAAGACAAGAAAAATTAAGTAGAGCAAGTGTTAGCATCTCAGAAGCTTGGTCAAGAGTCTCCAGTGGGTCAGAAATAAGTGTTAGCCTAAGCCACATTTAGGGCAGAATCCAAAGGAAACATAGAGGTCTAAACCTCTTAAAGTCCATTCAAAGGAAAGTTGGGAATCAGGGAAGTGGTCTGCAAGGACCAAGGCAGGTTCTGCATAGCCTCTGCAGAAAGGGGTTCAGCAAAGAAATCCAGCAGAAGTCAGTAAGGGATCTGTAGAGTTCTTCCTCTCGAAGGAAATATATTCATCTTCTGAAGTCAAACAAGGTTGTTGGTATATTCTAAGCCATAAAGTCCATAGGTGACACGCCTTTGGTCACACCTTCATCAAATGTCCATTGTCTTTGCTCCATTTTCCCATTGCAGACAGCAACATTCACCAAATGTCCCACACCTGACATGAGAACGACATTTCTTTCTCATACCCAAGTCTGTAATAGTCCTTTCCTTGTAGTTTGCCATGCACGTTCGTCAAGGTCTGTTCCTCAGGCTATGTATCTATCTCTAGTACAGAAATGTATCTATTCTAAACTTACAATTTGTGTGAATACCTGCAAGAAACCCATGTTATCAGAAGCTGGAATACAGTATTTTATGAAATGCAGTATGATGAAATACAGGCCTAAACTATGAAGTCAAGTTAACCATTAAATTCTATTGTACACATTTAATATACATGTGCACAGTTAAACATAAACAAATATAAACTTTTCAATTCATTTATTTCATATTGCATAAAACATACAGTAAATAATCAAACTATTCAAAGGTAAGTATGACTGAGAACTATGGGGCTGATTACATACAGCCCCAGACTGCCACTGACAGGATGTTGGTGGAGGGCTCACCGTCATCATGAGGCCCTTTCCTGCCCGCCATATTATTATGGTGGGCGGGTCCGTGGCTGTCGGAAAATCCGAACGCCACGCATGTGAGGGGCTCCTTGAGCCTGCCGGTGCAGCGGAGGCCTTCCCATCCCCAAAATGGTGGCAGTGCCTACCTAGTACAGCTGTAGGGATTAGGATGTGCCTCCCCGCCAGCCTTTCCATGGCGATTCACCTGCCATAATAAGGTTGGCGGGGATGGACATTGGGGGCCAGTAGCGGGCCTCCCTTCACCCCTGCACCCAGGTTTTAGGCTCTGGGGCACCCATAGTGCCCCCCTACATTTCCCTTCACCATGTGGCAGGCACCGTAGTGCCTGCCACATAGTGCAGGGAAATGTTACATGTGACGTTTTTACAGTGCAGCGGGTGCTGCAGCTAGCAGCACCCGCTGCTATGTAAAATATAGCCATTGCGACCGCTGTGGTGGTCGCATCCTAATCCCTACTATGGGACCGCCGACAGCATGTCGGGCGGTCCCATTCCTCGAAACGATGGCCATCGTAATCACCCCCTAGGTTTGAAGTACATACATGTAACATTAATTCAATCATTACATATGGTTTGTCGTTTTAATTGCAATAACATTCTACACATGAGGACTTTTTTTATTCTTTAAACATCTAAATTAGTATTGTTAAACATTCTTATGAATAGATTCTCTAATTTTAAAATAAATGCACTCTATAGTAGCAATGTCGAGTGTAATATTTTCAATAAACATTGAATCAATTAAGAAACGTGCTAGGCTCACGTTCCTGTCACATATCTGTGGACATTTTCATTTGTATTTTGTGACGTGTAAAGAGTGGATAACTTTGCGCTGCACCAATACCTTTTTGAATCAGCCTTGAAACGTCCAACTCCCAATTACTGAATGTCTAATGATTGCACAAGCCTTTCTATTTTTACTAATTGTATATAAATATTACCTTAATATTCCCATTTTATATCTATGTCAGATGTTTTGGGGCCAATTCATAAAGGCCTTCACGAGTATCAGAAGAAGTACTACAAGAGTGTGTCTTCATGTTCTCAAAACCTTTGTGAATTGGACAGTTGTTTTTGTAGGTTCAGGGCCAGACTGTGGCCCTGCGTCTAGTGTCTGGCACTCAGAGCTGAAGTACAGTCTGGTTGGTACTGCCACTGCTGACTCTAGCCTAAGATCCTCTGAGTTATGGTTCCTTGGTACATGGCCAAGACCAAAACCTGGCCCTTGTTCCAAGCCCGGCTGCCTACAACTAGTCCAGTCCCTGGAGGGACTGGGTCAAGGCTGTGACTGCAGGCCACCCTCTTTGCCTATAAACCCACTGCGCCTCAACAGAGGTTGTGTGCAGTGGTTTCTTTTGACAGGCCTGCTGCCTTTATTGTAACGTTTCATCATCAACAAACAGGCCTATAACCTTTATCCTTGGCTTGTCACTGTAACAACTATGCTAGGTATAGGCTTGCCCACAAGGCAACCATCCTGTATACTGTAATAACATTATAAATATGTATGAAATTACAGTTGTCAACACAATATAAAAGTTCTTCTTCTAGGGACAATCAATGATCACCATAGCCTATTCCCATAGTTTATTCAGATGGGTCACCAAAACCCTTCCCTACTACGGGAATCTGAGAGATTCAGTGTAACAAAATTCCTGCTTAAAAGCTTTAGCACAGTGTAACAACAATCCAGCCTTAAAAGTCTATTGCTTTTAACACAAACATCACACAATAAGTCAGGCCTACCTGCTTTGTTATAACGTTTGACTATGAACATATCACTCCTAAGCAATCTAATGTAATCTTTCCTAGTGATACAATGAGGCCTGTAGCCTTTTTCTATTGGCTTTACACTATAAGCAACACAGAGTAATCTACCCTTAAATGCATATTGATTTTAACATTTGCTTTTCACAATAAATACATAGCCTTCATCATTGACTTGCCATCATAGCCAACTCAGTGCTGCTGCATTAAGTATAAGCTTTGCCTCAAGCCAATAAGTGCAATGCAAGCACTCTTTTTAGTTGGAGCACACAGCTTCAGCCCGATCACATCTCAGGGAAACCACGTGTGGGTGGAGTCTAAGCGCTTCTCTCAGAAGTATCCTGCCACCTCTTTTTTATTGATCACCGAAGTCAAGACAACAGCTATGCTAACAAGGCAGACCTGAAAATGCATGTGGATTACTGTGGGTCTGGCCATCCCATAATGCTCACAACCATACAACTGCTCTCTGAGGTGTAAAGTTAACGATGGAGAGAGAAGAGGCTCTATGTCGCTGTTAGAGAAAACCAAACACTGTAAATTATCTGTTTATCTAATATGTTAGCATTGTCATGTGTGGCCCTGAGATTTTAGGTCCATCCCACTGTAAGCTTGCTACTTTATGCCTACTAGTGAGCCTTCTCTAGTCAGCCACACTATAGCTGGCTCATGCGGCTGGATGAACCAGCAAAATAATTACAGCTGCATGGAACAGAACCACTTTTGTCTGTGAAAGCATTAAACTTCTGCCCAATCAAAACATGTACTCCTGTCCAACAACATGTGGGCGGAGCCAAAACCACTTTCTCTAGTACTCCTAAAAGCTCTTTTTATATTGATCACATAAGCTCTGATGCCAACTGTGCTGTTTGCTATTTTTGCTTATATTTATGGTTAGGATATGTATGCCCACCATCTGTCCCACAAGATACCAGATCTTCTTGAGTAATTTGTAGTGTGGTGACTGCAAGGTATAAAAAATAGGTACTGGCCAGTTCACATCCACTGAGACCATAACATCCTACCAGTCTTCCTGGTATTCTTGTCACTTCTGCATAATTAATGGCCAGAGGCTGCCTGTGATCTGCCCAAATCTCCTCTCTAGGTTTTCCTTAGTGATAATGTAGCTAATTGCTTAGTGAAGCGACGACGATGTATGTCCAGTAATTTATCGTAAGGTCAGAGGACCTTTTAGTTTTCAGGAACTCTGCAGTGCTGGTCAGTCCAGTTGTATTATCTTCTTAGAAGCCCTGAAGGGTATCAAGTTGATGTTACTACCTATTGCAGCCCCCACAGGCCGGGCCCTGGCATCCTATCCTCCAGGTAAGGGCACTAGCATCCACATGCAACCACTAACACAAACCCAAGACACTGGTGAGCCCTGCTGAACTTTCTAATCAGTAAGGCTACAGTTCACCACCTATTTCCTTGAAGCTCCCGTCCCTTCTTGGGGCTGTTGCAAGTCTGATCTCTTCTTTGTCCCATGTCACCTCATCCAGTTTCTTTCTCACTTCTCCCACCATATCAGAAATCATGAGCTACTAACACACTGTCCCTTAGATGCAAGTACCAGGGGAAAACAAAAAAAACTCTTGTGAGCACTCCAGTACAGGACATCAGCTCACTGACCTGTCAGGCTGTCAAGAAATGGTGCCAGCGAGAATTGATGCCAAATTCTAACACAGAGAGGGGCAGCGCTCTGGGGTGAGGGCCTTCCACTGCTCCATTGCCAAACATCCTCTCTCCTCGGATATAAGCCTACTCCTACACGTTAGGGGCCGGCGGTTGTCTAAAAAACCTTGGAACACATGAAAGACATTAGAAAGATATCTAAACAGGCCTAATTGTGAAACAAAATCTGTTTTCACTCCACTGATATTAAGTAAAAACACACACTCAAGTAAAAAGTATTTTCCCCCGTGCAAAATATTGCTACTGCATTTTTAAAAATTTGGCAGGCATCTCTTATACAAGCTAATAATTCGACGTGGGTGTAGGATGAAATTCTAGCAAGTAGTTGTGCGTGTGAAATTTTATCTCTGAGACTTTTTAAAATCTGAAAT
Organism: Triturus cristatus; assembly: GCF_964204655.1. Taxonomy (NCBI): domain Eukaryota; kingdom Metazoa; phylum Chordata; class Amphibia; order Caudata; family Salamandridae; genus Triturus; species Triturus cristatus. The sequence continues at coordinate 965,715,661 of NC_140581.1, forward strand.
CCCTCAGTGTGCAATCTTGCAGGTCTTTGTACACCAACCAAGATTCTTGTAAACCCACCAAATAAGTTTCCATTAGACCCGAAGGTCATTTTAATAATAAATCGTATTCCGAAGACCACCTACAAAGTACTTTGACATGCTTTCTTTTTTACCACGTTCAATGTCATAAGAAGGACAAAGGAACTGTTTAATGAGATGTTTTTTTCACTGCCTTTTGTTTCATTTGTAAAACAGGAAAAGGGAAAATGTTTCCTCATTTCAGGGGATCTGAATCATACTTCCAATGGGACAGCCACTCTCAGGACAGTCAGTACTTAAATATAAATAACTTTCAATAAATGTAAGTGCACTGACGGCCTTTATTTCCTGATCTCATGGAAACGTTCAGCCTCTGGAAATCCCTATTGTCTTATGTTTAAAAACCACATCCACAGAACAAATGTAGATTTTTGGCATGTGTGTGTACCAGCGATCAGCTTTCATGTGCTGCACATAGGATATGATACATCAACCGAATCAGTAATAAAAAGCATCCATACAGGAGGAGAGAGCTTTCCTTGCCAAAAAAGGCCTCTAACTTCGTCTATTTTCTGCAGCTAAACCTACTTTATTTGTTTTCAGCTTTCTTTTGCAGGCTTCCTGTGTTAACTGGGCCTGGGCAAAATTTTAATTATGTCGGCATATTCATGTAATTTTAGGAATTTTACATTACACTTGTTATGCAAAATTCCTGAAAATACATCATTTGTGCCACTTTGGGTAATTACGTGCCTTTTGATGTAAAAATTTGCTGCAAATTCATGGTAACTGCAGTGTTCTGAGACTGTACGCTAGGACCATTGGGGTTCTGGGTGGATTCAACAGAGGAATTACGTAACTTGCTGGGAGGTGTTAAGGTGTGGTTATTAACAGTTATGATGTAAGTAGAGTGCAGTGTGAGTTTGTATGATGAGGAATAAAGATGTCTGTTACAGAGCTTTGTGTGTGGGATATTCAGTTGCATGCTCCTGGCCTGGGGAGAACGTTGCATCTGGCGACCTGAAGAAACTAGACTGATCTCTCTGAGAGTATCCAATGGTACAGCAAACTGCTCGTGTGTGCCACGTGCAACACAAGACGATGCACAGCAGTCTGAAGTTGACGTATGTGGAGTTGAAACTCCGCTGCAGCCCAGATATGGCCGTTGAAGAAGTTGAAGGTACTACCAAAGAGTGCATTCGAAAAGCCAGCTAGGATCTATTGATAAGGCAAAAAGAAGAGATATTGCACTGCACCATAACACAGGGCCATCATCAATACAAAGTGAAACACTAAAGGCATCCACAACAATGTATGATGCAAAAAGCTAATAATAATAATAATCCACATTTGTAAAGCGTGAACAATCACCCATAAGGGTCAATTGGCGCCGTGGGCCGTTGGGAAGATTAAGCAAGCTATCGCCCAGAGTCACGTGGTGCTGGGCTAATCTGCCGCCGGCATCGAGGATCGAACCGTGATCCCCAGATTCCGGAGTCAGGCGCCCTGGCTGCGGCGCCACACCTCTTCCCTGATGCAAAAAGCTAAAGGCCGCGACGACCACGTGCAAGAAATGAAATTGTTAATTACAGTCAAGAAAGATGATGGCGCATTACGACCTGCGATATGGATGTGATGACCCAAATGCAAGCTCACGCTCAGTGCTTGCAGAAGTGCCAGGTACGGGGAACAGCAACCATCATCCAAACAGCATATGGTCTTGACAGCAGTACAAAAAAGTGTGAATTATGACGCAGCTGTGTCCCTAAAGCCACCACTGTCATTCGACACCCCCAAGAAGCAGAATATTGACTCCAGGTGGACTGCAAAGATCGAGACGTTCAATGACTTAATAGATGCCCTAGAAGAAGTAGATAATAGGAAAATCATTAAGTATTTAAAGAACATTGCCGGTGATGGAGTGAAAAAAGTGATGAAGAAAATCTCGCAGACTGATGAAATATCATAGCGTCATATTAAAGAAGCATTGAGAACCAAGTTCAATCCGATGCAGAATGTCGACTATAAAAGGTACATTTTCAATCAAGTGAGACAGCAAGTTGGTGAAACAATTAATGAGTTTTTTGAGAGACTTGACGTGCTTGTCAAACACTCTAAGTTCAGTGAATTCAATGATGAAGATGCCATACGCCTAAGAGCCATCAATGGTTTTCATTCAGACTCGTTCCGAAGACGAATGCTGAGAGAAACACTCAGTTTAGAGAAAGTGCTAATGGCCTAGAGCCGTAGGAATGTGCAGATCGACAGGCTGCTTAGAAGGAAGCTGGAATAGCACAAGGTGAGTTAGCATTGATCATGAAAAGTAAGCACAAAGTATGCAAGTCGACATCCAAAGAGAAGAAAAAGTTGTGTATCTGGTGTGGGTTTTCATTTCCCCATGAAGGTAAATGTCCAGCCATGAGACAAGCATGCAAAGGCTGCGGAAAAGAAAAACACTTTGTAATGGTCTGCAAAGTGACAGAAAAACGAATGTGTTACAGCAAGAAGAGAAAATGGGCACCAGAAGGTTACAGAAGCATTCTCTCCATGCCCACATCGAGATCAGATACAACAAGGCCAGAAATCAACATCAGTTACGACAAGTAGAAACCAGACAAGATCTATCTTCATCATATTTATCCTACAAAGGCTCTTCAACGTCAGTATTCAGTGCCAGTGAAGAACATGGATGTGCAATGATATCGACCATGGAACAACAGGCTCATGTAGGTTTGGCTGCTTTCAAGGAAGAACAAAAGACAAAGGCAAACCGCCAAACAAAACAACTGAATTCATTTGGACACTGCCCCAAAATTACAATAAAAGTCAACGGTTGCCCCGCAACCTTTATCATACACAGTGGTGCGGCGATTAACAACATGCCAGACAATAGCTTGCCTCCTGTGCCATGCCTTAACGCATCAAATACAATGGTAGACATGTAGGCTGTTTCTAAGCTGTTGCGAAGTAAAGGGTCATTTACAGCTAGAATGTGACATAAATCAGAATTAGTGCAAGTGACAATCCACGTTCTTCAAGGAACTTCATCCAGCGCATGCCTTTCCAGTTTTGCTATGGCTGCTGACATGACAATGATATCTCTCAATTACAACCTCCACACTAAATCTGAAATTGTGAGTCAGTTCCCGTTGTTGTTTCATGGCCTGGGAAGGCTCAAAACAGCGAAAGTGTAACTTCACATTAACAACGACATTCACCCTGTTGCCCAACGACACAGCAGAGTCGCTTTTCACGTGCAAGAAGCCGTTGAAAAAGAACTAGAAACACTGTTGAAGCATGACATCATTGAGCACTCCATCGGTCTCATTCCATCGGTCTCACCCAGGGTGGTGGTGCCAAAAAAGAGACAATGGAGGTGCAGTGCGCATCTGTGTTGATATCCTCCAAGTCAACAAAGCAGTTGAGAGAGAAAGACATTGTGGTACACACATAGTGAACATGATTATGCAACTCAAATGTGCCAAAGTCTTCTGCCGTCATGACCTGAGCAAGGGATATTATCAACTCGAGATGGAAGAGAACTGCAGATACATTACTATTTTTTCGACTTATGTTGGTTTGTTCAGACACAAAAAAACCCTGCAGAAATATTTCAGGATGTCATACAAATAATTCAACCTGTCGCGCATGCTTTTAATTACAGTGATGAAATACTCAAAAGGAGCATGACATGGCTCTTACACAAGTATGTCAGTTACTTGCTGAAGCGGATCTCACTCTGAATGCAGCAAAATATGAGTTTCACTAGATCAAACTCAAATTCTTTGGGCACATATTCTCTGATGGGGCAATGACTCCTGACCCAGATAAAGTGCAATCACTGTCAGCTGCTTGCCCCCCACTGAATGTTACCATGCTGCAATCCTTCTTAGGCATGGCCAGTTATTGCTCAAAGTACATTTAAGACTTTGCTACTGTGAGTGCTCAATTAGGAAACTTGACAAAACAAAATGTACCTTTCCAGTGGTCTGCTGAATGTGATTAAAGCTTCAAAACAATAAAACATGCGATTGAGAATGCCACAGAGATGGCCTATTTTTACCCGAAGTTAAATACTAAGAGCACAGTAGATGCGAGCCCAGTGTCGTTGGGGGCAATCCTTGCTCAACATAGGGGTCATCCTAATGCTCAGAGACATGTTGTGGCCTATGTTAGTCGGAGCCTTTCTGACACAGAATGTGCCTATTCTGAACAAGAGAAGAAGAGTCTGGCTGTGGTGTGGGCCTGCGAACATTTTCATGTGTTTCTATATGGAAAACGTTTCACTATCAACACAGACCATCAAGTGCTGCTCACCATTTTTGAAAACCTGAAAGCCAAGATGCCCCCTTGCGCTGAAAGGTGGAGGTTGCAACCACAAAATACGACTATACAATTCCACACAAGGTGGGTAAAGATCAGAACCCTGCTGATTACTTTTCACGAGTACCGCTACATCGTCACAGTTCGACATCCAAAAGAGCTGAGGAGTACATTAACTTCATTGCGAGGTCCAGCACACCAGCAGCCCTATCAAATTGAACAGATTATTGCTACTACTAATATCGATAAGAATATGCTTATCCTCAAAGACATCATTTCAACTCAATTGTGAAAGAAGAATGCTCGGCCTTTTGCTGATGATGTTGAATTTAAAAAAATGTACAGGATCAACTGTTCGTTACCAAGGAAGGTGTGTTTTGGAGGCTCATGAATCGTTATACCTGAGAGCCTGTGACAACAAGTCATTGAACTAGCCCACGAAAGACATCGTGACATAGTAGCCACCAAAACAGCCCTAAGAGACCAAATGTGGTTCCCACGCTTAGATGAGCATGTGGAGCGGGAACTCAAGAGTATCATCTTTCCAACTTCCTTTTCCACAAAGTAATGCAGCATCCATGGGCAAAATCCTACCTTCCTGCACATGCTTGGGAAAGAGTTGTAATTGATTTCTTTGGGACTTTAGGAACCAGACATCACCTTATGGTAGTCTCTGGTCAGCTGCTTCTTTTCACTGTTTGAGCAGAGGGGGTGCCAGTATCAGACAGGAGTCTTGTTTCCCTACTTCCTGCTGGTTAGTACTGTACCGCCATTTTGGTGGTTATTGGTATAGTTGTTTAGAGCACTTAGCTCCTTTTCAGCAGCTATTTAAGGTGCCTGCCTGTGCGGACGCGTGCAGTAGGTGCACCAAAGGCAAGCCCTTGTGCGCCCGGACAGCATGGCTGTTTTATATCAGCCCCACTGAAGTACTGCCCGGCTGAACTATGGAACTTGGCGTCCTCTGCACCTAGTAAGTGTCATCATGTTTTGGAACTCTGGAAGGCGCAGGCGCAGATTAGCTGCAACAAGTGTGGGTTTTGTACTGTGACCACTCTGGCTCTGAGCAGGGAGGTAGATCTCACACCGCATCCTCTGCTCTCTGCCAAACTTGTCTCATTAAATTGTAGGTCTCTGATTAAACATAAACTAGAGATCAAGGAATTCCTGGAGGAACACTCGCCAGATGCGGTCTTTTTGATTAAGACCTGGCTGAATGAGAATTCCTCATTGGATATTCTGGAACCCATTCCACAAGGCTTCGCTATAGCGAGACAGGATAGGCAAGCTCATAGAGGGGGAAGAAATTGCTATTATTTTTAAACAATCTTTGCAATGCTCCTTCTCTAAGTGTCCTATTGAGGGGTGTGAAGTGGCCCTGTTTTCCTTTGCTCTTACGAAGAATTTTGTAGTTTCAGGCACTCTGCTGTAGCGTCTTCTTGGGCCGGTAGCTAATTTCTGCACCTCTCTTGCAGATGCTCTGCCATTGTTGGTTCGCCGCTGTACCAATTATTTGGTTATAGGGGCTGTATTGCCTTTGATCCATGAGCTACTTAATTATTTCCTGGTGGTGGGCCAAGTCCTGATTAAGTGGAAGCATGCAATTGTAGATCCCCTGCGGAAAAACCCACTGTTGGATCCTGCTTATTCTGAAAACTACTGACCTATTTCATTGATGCCACAGTTGGCTAAAGTCACCAAGAAGCATGTAAATCGACAGCTCTCTCTATTTATCGAGGCTAACGATCTTCTTCATAGGAGACAGTCAGGGTTTCACCCGTTCTATAGTAGGGAGTCAGCCCTGCTGTGAGCCTCGGAATCTATTCACCAAATTTTGGACATAGGAAACACTGCTGCTCTTCTGATGCTGGATCTCAGTGCGGCGTTCGACACCGTATCACACAATCTGCTCATTGAGCATCTGTGGAGATGTGGTGTCAGTCATATGGCCTTATAGGTGGCTGTCTCCTTTTTACAGGGATGCACCATCCAGGTGTGTGAAAAACCTTACCACTCTAAAGTGCTTCATCTGCAGAAGGGAGTACCTCAAGTCTCCTCCCTGAGTCCAACCCTATTTAATATATGCATGCTCCCCCTGGCCAAGATCATGGAACGTCATGGGTTCACAGTAATCATTGATGCTGACATACTCGCCTGATAATCACCCTCTCCCAGGATGCTGCAACCATGGCTACTTCACGAAGGTTGTGTCTGATGGAGGTTGCAGGGTGGATGAAGCAAAATGTGAATGCAGAGAAGACATAGGTCTTGATCCTGGGCTTACAACCCAACATCTGGATGACCTCCTGGTAGCTGAAACTCTTGGCCCTTTACCCAGCCCCAAGCCCAAGGATAAATACCTGGGCATTTGGTTTAACCAGAAGCTGTCCTTTGACATCCAAATTACAGTGTTGGCTGGGAAATGCTTTGGAATCCTCAAGACCCTGAAAAATATTCTGGATCAGAATCATTTTGTGCTGTACCTGGGGGTGTCACAGTCTCATATGATGTGACTCCAATGAGTGCAGAACGCAGCAGCTCAGCTGCTACTCAATCTTCTAAAATGCATCTCTATTGGATCCTCACCTGTTAAGTAAAGGATGTCATCTCATTCCAGCCGTTACTGCTATAAAGCTCTGACAAACAGTGGCCCTCTGTACATACAGCCTCTCATTCAACCCTATATCTCTCGAAGGAATTTCAGAACCTCTGAAGCAAGACGGATCTTCATCCTGAAAGTTAAAAGAGTGCGCCTTGGTGACAGTTCTTTCAACTTTCTAACGTTGAAACTGTGGAGTTTGCTGCCTCTTTCTGTCTGACCGACCCCTTTGGAACTCCTTTTTAGAATTTTTTTTTAAGCTTATTTGTTTAGATAGAATTGATCTGCTACTTTCTGTGAGTGTGTGGTACATGGGATCTTGTACAGCAGCACTACAGTCCGAAGTAGCTATGTGCTTTACATTTTTTTGTTACTCATTGATGAGTATTCACACTTTCCTTTAATAGAGGAGTTATCATCAACAACCCATGAGAAAGTCATCAAACGGATGGATGACTTCTTTGCAAAGTGGGGTATCGCCGCTATTATCAAATCTGACAGTGTCCACCGTTCAATAGCAAATAATTCAAGGAGATTCTAGTCAGACTAAATGTCAAGCATCAAAAGAGTGCACCTCTGTGGCCTCAAGCTAATAGTGTTGTGGAACAATTCATGGGTTACCTCAAAGGGGTAATTGAATGAGCGTCGAAGGAGGGAATCAAGTTAAATCAAGCCCTGTGTCAAACCCTCTATGTGTATTGTCTAACTCCTCACTTCACAACTGGTGAGAGTCCTGCCACCTTGCTATTTGGGAGAGCCATCAGAACCAAACTGCCACAGTGGACCGATCCATGAATTCTGATAAGGTTCGTGTCACAGACACTTCCCAAAATTTCATCATGAAAACATGAAAACATATGCCGATTGGCATCAACGAGCTCAGGAAACAGAACAAAAGTGGAAAGCAGACACTCTATTTGCTGTCAATGCTATGACAGTTGTGGCGTGTAAAGGACACATGGTGATGGCACATTGTCCCAGACAGCCCATCACAACAGACTCGGCACACTTTAAGTTTAAGCACCTACCACGATGTTCGTCAGCTCATGCAATCATGAATGAAGTGACCCCGCCCAACAGTTCAAATCACGCACAGACCCTGTGCCATCGGTGCCCAATGTAGAGAGATAGAGATTAAGTGTTGTGCGACTATGCGCTAGGACCCTTTGCGGTTCTGGGCGCACTCAACAGAGGAATTGTGTTACTTTCTGGGAGGTTTTAAGGTGTGCTTATTAACGGTTATGAGAATGCAGTGTGAGGGTGTATGCTAAGGAATAAAGTTGTCTGTTACAGACGCCGTGTGTGGCGTATTCATTTGCATGCTTCCAAGCTGGGTAGGATGATACAGGAACAACAGAACATATGGGGCTGTTCGATGCAGTGTTTTTGTTTTGCACTTTTTTAGCTTGGTATGCATGCTCTTGCCAAAAATTGGTGCACGGACGCGTATTAAGCTAAAATATAGAACAAAAGGAGGGATTTTCATTTTTCATCATGAGGTGTAAATTTGTCAGAATTTAGCAGAATTACCCAAATTTTGCACACCCCTAAATTTATGTTAGATTAATCTCCCTCCCTAAATATCTCTTACTCCTCCCTAATCCTAACCCGTTTTGGAGTAGACTTTTCTCAAACACTCAACTCCAGTCCCACGTACATTTACTAATAAATCGTACACCTATGTGTGCAGAGACTCTGCAGTCGAAGCAAAGAGCTCTGCACACATAAGTATAGGTATTGTGGAGGCGTAAACTCTGCATGTAGTTTGTGAATAGCACATGTAATGATACCAGGGTAAGGGCATTGATTTCCCTTTCTGATCAGTTGTTTCTGGCTAGAAAAGCAAGAGATAAACCAAGTCAGAACTGTTATTGAGAAAGCCATAGAACTCTCTAAATTGTTGATGAGACTTTGACCGTTCATTGAATGCTGGTGCTTTAGAAATGAGTTCTAGAAGGCGGGTTTCTCCTTTGTCCTACAAGTGGGCAAAGGAGATTTGCCAAACGTTTTTGCTGGGTTTGTGTTAATTCTCTAACATAAACCCAGAGTAAAGTGTTGTGGTAGTATTTAGTTTCAAACAAAAGTAACGCAAAGCAGCACTATGCTCTATGAGCTACTTTGTGTCAAGAAGCATCCCATGGGTATACATGGGCAATCCCATGCAACCAATCATGGATTTTGATGAGTTATACCCATCTACTTACATTGGTAGAAAGGGTGTGCACTTAAAACGTATGCCTCCTCAATGCAGGTGTAATTATGGAGAAAGTTTTAAAACTCTCTACAATTTTCCAACTTTGCATATGTGCTGCACTGTACACCACACATACAAAATAGGAAAAGTATTAAAGCATAGTTTTTGTAATGGAAGGGTCTCGTTTCACTACAAAACCTATGCTTGATAGAACACGTATGCTGTGGCCCATGGCAGCCTAATATGCACCAGAGCAGGCATAGAGGAAAACAGTGCCATAATTGGCAGCTATGTTGTTATTTGGCTCTGCCTTTTATGCAGAACAACAACGTTGGTTGCTCTATTTCATGAAACTTAGGAAATCTACCTCTGGTGTATATCGTTGATAATTTTGCCTGTGACTGTTTCTGTTCTACAGCCTTTACTGAAGCCAGATGAGTGGGTTTTCAATTATCTTGTCCTACAAAGTTTGATAATTGAATTGCAAGGCAATGCTCAATGGCTTTCTGTATCCAAGGGAAATTGGTTACTGGTCTATAGTACTATCAGTTTTTTTTAATAGTGTCATAATTATCGTCAGTTTTAATGATTATGGGAACTTTTCTTCTTGTAGAAAAAGGATATTCTCTAGGACAACTGAAAAGTCTAAAGGTTGTTTTGGTGATAGAGACTGGAAAATATATCTCTTTAAATTAAAAGTCAGTTTTTGAAAGTGTATTGTCTTTACCAGTTTGGATAGGGCTGGCAACTGAGGCCATTCAGTTTTTCTGGAGATATGAAGAATAAGTCGGAAGTCAGATTGAAGGCCTGTGGTGATGACTTCCCAAACTGAAGATATTTTAGAAATAAACAATTTAAAAAAAGTATGGCATTTTTGTGAAGTGTGCCTGGTTTGTCGAATTGGTTAGTATGTTGGTCGGCAATTCGAAAGAGTTGTTTAGCTCTATTTAGGAACTTCTTTATGTTTGCTGCAAATACAGCGTTTCACTTACTTAACATTTACTTTGTTGTCAGCACCTTGTTAGAGATAAAAGCACTCTTTGGTCATTACAATATTGAGCAGTAATATCATACCTTTTCCATGCACAGCTTTTCACCTAACAAAACCTAGAAAAGAAAATTCTATCCATTTCTAGTATTGCAGCTCAGACTGTCATAACACACATAATTATCACACTGTCTCTTTCTGAGGTGTAGAGCTTGGGATGGGGAGGTGATATCACACCAGGCAAATACTGAAGCTGGTGGTATCATGATTTACCAGGTGCAATATTGCTATAAGATTATTTGTGGGGCTACTAGGCAGGAATGGGCTATTGAGACTCAAACGTGGGGATTTAGGTTGTTTGTCTTTCTCCTAGGCCTAAACTACTATGTCACTGCAAATTGGGTAATGTACACCTATATCTGCACTGAAATGCCATGGTAGCAAAGATGAGCAGTCACAGGCTTCTAAGGAAGGTAATGTGGGTGTGGTCGAGCTGAGAGCTCAACAATCAAGGAACAGACCTAATAAAGTAAGTCCAAGCCAGTGCTTATCTTTTCGAGAAAGAAAATGCTTTAATTACCCAGATGCAAGTAATACTACACACTACTGCTGCAGCGAATTTTCTTGATTTTGCAAATACAAACACATTTAAATGACAAGCAGTTGCAATGGAATTGGTCTCGCCTTTGGGACCTTATAAGTATTTAGCCATAGAGTAGAAGGTATATATATTTGGTGATTGAATAGTTACAGTTTGTGCACAGATGGAACTAATTTGAAATCTTATTAAAAAAGCCCATACTCTGGCTGCCCAAAGTAATGTCATGAAAGATGTTAATAGTGCGTGAAATATGATATCATCGATGAGGTCATTTGTGATGTAACCTATGTCATCATGTTTGAGGCAATGAGCAGTGCCTTTGTGCAAACAATTGTTGTGCATTTGCTTATATATTGATAGTGAAAATGTGTAACATGATTGCCAATTGTAGTTACAGTTTAAGGATCATCCATAGAAATGTAACACAGTGTGGTCCTCGGTCAAAACAATAAAAGGAAATATATAGCATGGGATGAATTCGTAAATACAAATGAAATTATAAGCGTTCATCAGATTCTCAAATCAAATCGGCAGGTAGGCTCATCTTTACAAGTGCAAAGCCCCTCCAGTAAAATAAGCCTGGGTACTAAAGTAATATGATTTGCACAAAAAAAGGGTGTTGAAAACAAAGGGGCAGATTTACAAGCCCCATGCACCTCCTTGCGTCGCCATTGCGTCACTTTTTTTCGATGCAACGGCGGTGCAAACAATGTGGCCAATTTACAACGTGACACATCTAGCGAGATGCATCACGTTGTAAATCCCTGTCTCACATTATACCTACGCCAGTTATAATTTATGCAGGCTAGGCGTTCCCACGCAAAAAGCCATGTAGAACTGACATAGTGAAATTTACAACATTACACTGTGTCACTGTATGCCTTCACTGTGTCTAAATCCATATGCCTGCTCAGACCAGGCGTAAGGAATGACGCATGGCTTTTTGTATGAGACTCAACTATCTTTTGTGGCATATTGCTTTAGTTACGTCACTTTCATGAGCAACTCCAGCAATGCGTCACTTTTGTGCCAACAGATGCATCAGTGTTTCTGATGCATCTGTTAATCCTTGCACCATGGAGCACTGTATTGTTGTTGGAAATGGCCCTTTTTGCAGGGTTATCCCCAAACATTTTGCTTTTCCTCCTATTTTTCCCTGACCTGTTTGTGTTGGTTTTAGGACTCTGGGCACTTTACCACTGCTAATCAGTGCTAAAGTGCATATGCTCTCAGTGTAAATTGCGTTATGGATTGGTGTTTCCATGATTGGATATTTGATTCACCTGTTAGCGCCTAGTAAGGTGCACTGTGTGTGCCAGGGCCGGTGAATCAAATGCTACCCGGGGGCCTGCAGCACTGGTTGTGCCACCCCAGTGAATAGCCCTGAAAACGGTAATCAGACCTGCCATTGCAGAGTCTGCGTGCAGTTTGTAACTGCCTTGTCGATTAGGCCAGTGCATACACTGGCCGGTCCCTAACCTTCCCTTTTCTTACATGTCAGACATCCCTCAGGTAGGCCCAAGGTACCCCTGTGGGCAGGGTGCAATGTATATGAAAGGAAGGACATGCCCTGATGAGTGTGGCATGTCCTAATAGTGAATTACAGCCAATTTCGTTTTTCACTATTGCAATGCTACCAGTTCCCCATAGGAAAGAATGGGAGGTTTGTTTATAACATCTTATAAACATAACTAGCCCAGGGAATTCGGTAAGAAAATAACATTTAGTATGCCTGAACTCAGAATCTAAAGATGCATCTTTTAGTGAAGGTGATTTTTACATTCTGCGTTTGAAAATACCACTTTTAGAAAGTGGGTATTTTCTTCCTCAGTCATTCTATGTGCCTCTGCTGGAATGTGGATTACATGTCTGGGGTTTGGATGACAGAAGGCTGAGGGGCCGGAGGGGCTCCAGATAGATAGTCTAGGTAGGTCAGGAAAGGGCGGAATAGACCTGGGCTGCAATGGGGGAAGGGGGAGGAGATTTCCTTGCACCTCAAAGGGCCTGGTCTGCCTCTGACAAATACCGTCTCCACCTCCTGCCAGGAATTCACACCTGAGAAGGCCCAACTGGTTCTGGCCGGGCACAGAAACACTCTGCCTGAAAGATCAGAGGATTTTTGGACATAAATACTGGGTCCCAGACCCCTGAACTTTAGAACTCATCTGGATCAAGAACACTGGCAAGAAGAAGAACCAGAGAAGCTGCGAAAAGGAAGGACTGCTTTTCTGGGTGGTTTGCTGGGCTGACCTGCAGCGGCTGCTTCTGTCTTGAGCAGTGAATAGCCTGGACAGGACTTTCTGCAACCCAATTTGTGAGTCTCTCCAAGGGCTTGAGGTAGAGCTTGCCCCCTGTTCACGAAGTCTCAGGAACAACAATGAGTTCAAGCTCTTCTGCCTGCAGCACTGAGGACTGTGTGTTGTGTGCTGCAAACAGAGGAAAAGCAACTTGACGACCTCTACGACAACGCTGCCGACTCCGTGACCTGAAGGCACTGCAGAGGGCACCGCCGCAACGCTGCACTGCAACCCTAGTCTCACCGACGATGCCTGTTGATGCCGCCACCGAGCTGCTGCTCGCACCATGACCTGTGGGCACCGCAGTCTGCACTGCCTTGCTTCTCAAGGAGGCCTTGGCTTGCCTGATGCCGCCACTTCCCGCTGAAATCGACGCCGCTGCTTGCACCGTGGTTCAAGGGCACCGCTCGTAAGTCACACGATGCACCGCCTTCATTCCGCACCACAGCCTTGGCCTACCAACGCCGGCGCCATCGACTCCAGTTCGTCAGCCGACGACAGCGCTTCAGCAACTACGACAATGCTGCTTTCACCGTGAGCTCCTAGCACCGTGGCAAGCACCGCCTTCATCTTGCACCGCGACCCTGGTCTCACCGATGACACCATCTGATGTCGCCACCGAGCCGCTGCTCGCACCGTAACCTGGGGGCACCGCACACAACACAGCTGCGCTTCGCACCGCAGCACCCGACGCCTGTTGGCGCCAGCGCTCCTAATCCCATCAGAAAGGAGCTCGACCTGCAACACGAGTGTCTTCAAGAGCTCCATCGCACTGCATCTCTGAAAGGTACTGTTTGCGGGTCTTCCCGACACCATAGCTGGCCTGCGACGCCGTGGTAGCCCGGACGGAGCTATCCACACAAGGAACTCATTTCAATCAGCGTATTTTTGAACTGTGAACTTTTAAGTATAGTACTGTGTTTTTTTTATTGTGTTTGGTCTTGTTTTAATTATATAAAAATATTGGATATTTTTCTAAACTGGTGTGGTGTCCTTTTGTAGTGCGTACACTGTATTATTGTTGGTTAGGTGCAAATGCTTTACACACTGCCTCTAAGATAAGCCTGGCTGCTCGTGCCAAGCTCCCAAGGGGGTGAGCAGGGGTTATTTTAGATGTGTAACTCCCTTATCCTGACTAGAGTGGTGATGTTTGCCTGGCTTTGGCCCACGCCCTATCCTACCAAAAATCCCATTTCTAACAATTGTAAATACAGCTCATCCATGGTGGCGCAAGGACATTTGACACTGGTGCAAGGAAACTGATGCATCTATGCAGATGTGTCAGCTCCTTGTAGATCTGCCCCAAAGTATTTTATTGGGTTCGTGAAAAACTAGAAAAGGAGAGCTTGCAGGTGAAGCTTTTATACCCAAGCACAGATCAAACAATGCCCTCAGCGTTCTAGCAAAATAAATATTTGATCTAGCAAACAAAATCTCAAATACCTGTATCTGACAAATATTTGAATATTTTTGCCTTTGAGTTGATAAACAAGCTTGTGATAGACAAGGCGAAGCCCCTAAAAATATAAACTCATCAGATTAATTTTTTTTTAACCAAAGAGGGCAGAGTGAATAAACTCAAGACAACCGTCACATAATACCAAGTACTGAAACATTAATTCATTTGAAATGTTGATAAACGAGCTTGTGATAGAAATGGCGAAGACCATAAAAATATAAACACATCAGATTAATTTTTTTTTTAACCAATGAGGGCAGAGTGAGTAAAGTCAAGACTACCATCACATTATACCAAGTATTGAAACATCAATTCATTTGAAATTCTTAATTAGAAATTTGCGCAGCTAAGTTTCAGGAACACACAGCCAGGTTAATCACAAAAGAAAGAGGACCTCTGTCCATTTTACAGTGTGACCTGTGCGGAATATATAGAGCTTTTACATTAAATGCCGCTGAGCGTTCAACAGAATGGCTGTCCAAGTGTTAATATCTGCCTATACGTTCCAGGGTTCCCAGTTGATGATAAATTAGTGGCGATTTCCTCAATAATGCCTGTGTGTGATTTGCGTTAGGAGAGAGAGGGGTGCAAAAACTGCATGCGTCAATCCATACTCCTGGTAACTTATAAGCCAAACACATCAGCCTAACTGGGCCTTGTTTCAACGTCTGAGAGCGTAGGAATTGAAACAAAACCTGTAATATGTTTTATCTGCTTATCTGTCAGAGGAGCATGATGGAAATCCACCTTAGGGGCGCCATACCCCTGTTTTTCAGCTCAGTCCCTACAGACAGGCCCGGTAAGTCCCACCACTGGCTCAACCAGCGGTATCGACCAAATCCCAGATAAAGAAGCACGGACGATATGGTATCATAGGGCGCTCCGGGACACACCTCTCTACCCTTAAGCCAGCAGAAGGCAAAACTTCACATTAATACTACAGATTGAGCTTTGGAGCACCTGAGCTTTCACCCAAGTTTAGGAACTTCTTCCCATTGCTTACAGAGTACTGCCTAATATGACTAATTTAAGAGTGTAGCGTTAGATCAGCCAGCCCATAGCATGGCCTGATTCAATGAATCCCTGTGAGACATTAAAACGTACTCAACTTTACTATTATAAGTATATGATATGAAATTATATGTATGCATCCGCAAGTAATGATGTAGTCCATTGGCCAATCAAATTGCAGAAATTAAATAAATAAAACCTGTTCTGAAAAAAAAAGTACTCAACTTACCTGAGCAATCACTCCGACACACATCACGTTGTAACCCATTGCCTATTCGGCTGGAACAAAACAAGTCAAGGCGTTAGAAATGTTCAGCTTCTTACACAGCTCTGAGTGCACTCCTAATAGGTTTGAAAAACGCACTTGCGCGCCTGGTGCCTAATCAGCAAGAATCCAATAGAAAATACACGAGGCACGATAGGAGTTTTAAAAAAAAACAATCTCTGTGGCCACAATGAACAAAGAGCAATAGACATAGAAAGAGGAAAAAGGAAGCGGTGGATGTTAAGGCTGTAACGGCAGATAGTTTAGGAAGCGCCCATCATGGAAAAGGCTTATGTTGGATTCCTCGAACGTGATCTTCAATAAGACAAGGTATACTTTCCCTGGAAACAGTGGGAAAACCTCAAATATGCTTAACAATTTTCTGCAAAAACGAATTACTATGAAATAGTGCATTTGTCCATCAAAAATATCACTCTTCCTGCCCCAGCCACGCACATGAGCGGAGAGCGCACAGTGGGAACAGTGCTCTACACATGCCTGCTGCCCAGAAAAAGTGTGCATACAGAGTAAAAAACATTCAATAGAGTATAAACCGTCTTATTTTGAATGAAGACTGTTGACGTGTGGGATACAGGAAGAAAAATTAAACGTGTGAGGGAAAGGGAATCTCCCTTGGCCTACCAAAAACAAGCACATCACTGTAAAAAATAAGCAAGCTGCGAGGAGAGGGTGGAATGAAGAAAGTAGTGCACTGAAACAAAGCATATGGACACTAGTTAAAGGATCGATGTAGCAGGGTCAGTCGCCAGGGTGGTAACAAAATAGCCATAAGGTGGGACAAATGTACACTATTCACCAACCAAAGCAATGGCCTTTTTAAAGGCAGCGCAAGCAACCAATAAAAAAGCCATTGGGCATGTGCGGGTGTGTTCAAACCCCACAGAGGGATTACAGCATGCCTCGCAGAGCAGCGCATGCGCTCTGACTCTAGGCGAAAAATTGCACAAGTCCCTGTTGAATAACCCATATATAATAAAAGTCAACTTTTGTAGTAGGTAATCATACTGAGATGTTATAAGCATACAAGTGAAGTAACATCATCTATTAATTTAAGTTAGCCTAACTTTTGATGCCGTGTTAACAGAAATTACACATTAGTATTGAAAGACCTGTTTTCATATTAAATTGTTGATTTGCACAGGATGTTTATCTCTTTCACTGCAGATGCTGTACCTTTCCAGAAGCCTTCTGTTAGCTAGTGAATAGGCATTTGTTTTGTATTAGACAACTGATAGTGAGGTTTTCACCGGAAGGAGAGGAGACAACAGGAAAGATGATTCAACTGTCTGAACTACAAAAGGTGGATGAAGTACATTTTCAAGGACTTGTGTCTGTGGCCCATTGCGAAGACGTGAGAAACTGGGGAATTTACCTACTCCCAAGGGTTTGCTGAAATCCTATTGGATGCTGTGAATGAAGAAAGTGATACTTGTTTTCATCTATAATATTGTGTGTTTATATTAGTGTGCATTCCTAGAGTAGAAGAGGCTTTTCTCACTCGCATTTTCTGGAGATCTATCTCTGGGTTTCTTGAGACTACAACTCCTTTCATGGGAGATTTCTCTTGGACCTATGCTCTGTTTTATTAGTTGGGGCTGACTTCTAGCTGAGTATACTTTCCAGCTTCATCTTTTCTTTATTGAAGTGCATAGGCCTTATGTTTATGCATTTATTCTCTCAACAGAACTCTTGAATGGGTTTCTGAACTGACACCTTATTTTATTCCGTTCTAACTTAATTATGAATAGGGAAATTCCTTCATTGAACATGCTGCTGTATTATTTCAATGTTAACTGTCATACTGACAATATTGTATTTTCCATATATTGAAATATTGGATTGTATTTGTTTCTAATTATGCCACTTAAAAGATTAATAGTTATTAAATGAATATTGAAACTAGAAAGATTGATAAATAAAACCTTTTCACTCAAACGAATTCTCCTTATTGACTTTACTAAAGTGTTAAAGATTATAACTTATACGGACATTGATGTAGATGATTGGTCCTTTTTAACTTCTCCTTGTCGACACAAAACTCAGAACTTCATTTACAGATAGAAGAAAGGAAGGTCCATACAACCAATGGTGAGAGTTATTTAATGATTGCACCCAAAAAATAAGATGTAGAATACCCCGCTTCATCACTACAAAAGTCACAAACAAGTCAGTGTTCCTATACACTGTCTTTGAAGGTGCAGCACTCACCCTGCTCCTTCTCTGGTTCTAGGTTACTGGTTTAGATTCTCTTTCAGTTTCCGGGGGCTTTCAGTAGCGTGAAACAGGTCAAGGTGCAGTATAATTACCCCCGACGCATATGTGTGCTCAGTCTCAAGTCTTTTAGGGTAATTACACTTTCACACGATGAACAAGTAGTCTCATGGTTTCTTCTGGGCTGTGCTGCACTCTGGTGGCTTAAACATAAACTTAAAAGCTGTTATGCACTGGCAGTCTTTTGCTGAGTTTCCGTGGAGCCAGGCACATGGCCACATTTGGTTGTGCACCATTTCAGTCTTCACTTTGCAGATGTGCCACCCTGAATGGAGCAGCCTTGCCAGAACTGCGCAGTCAATCTCTTGAAGATCAGCAGTCTTGAGATAACAAAATCCCAGCTGAACTGTTTTTAGTTGTGCCCCTCAAGGTTCTTCACAACCAGCAATTGTAGCAGAAGGCCAGGCAGATGGGGTAGCAGGGCCTTTAGCACCTTGTTATTTGCAGTCTTATATGGGTCATTTAGCAAGCCAGCAAATGCCTCCCCACTGTTTGGTCAGCAATTCAGCAGAGTCAGCTCTGTGCTGGTTGGTCAGCACTGCAGCTGATGCAGCCCTCAGGGGCCAGTCAACAGTTCAGCAGTTGCAGGCCTGCACTGGCTGTTAAAGACATGTCATCACTGCTCAATAGAGCCTTTGCATGCCCATCATCACTGAATCACGGTTCCTGCCAGGAACTGACAGGAGGGGGATAGGGTGGCCTCTGGAACCAGAGTCATTCCGGAACACTCTTGATCAGCCTGCTTCTTCTGGGTCCCCCAAAACCACCAGGATGCACTGCTCTGGACAGTCCCCCCACCTGCAGGACCAGACAGTCTCCTTCCCTCTCTCAGCAGACAGGCACATAGGTGCTTTAAAGCAGGTACTCATCCCCTCCAGCAAGAGATCTAGACTTCTACTAATGTTCCCTCACATCCAGTAGAGGGGCTGGCAGGCAGACACCAGCCCTGGTTACACACAACCCCCTGAGTACCATGTGGACCACTACCTTCCTTGATCATGGAGGACTTGGAACTTAAGCCAAAGTGGGGCAGTTGGGAACCCACTTTTATACACAACTGGAAGACAGCAGATGTAGATACAATGATTCAAACTGTAGAACTGGTTTGGGGTGGTTCGTCTTTGAAGTGTCCTTCCCAAGCTATACTCTAGATACAGCCATTGATGCTTCTCACAGAAGAGTCATCTCCATCCAGGAGCACCCATGCCAGTTGCAAAAGAAGTGTGAAGTGGCTGTCATTAGCAGAACCGAAGGAGTAAACAGGAAAAGAAAAAAGAGCAGCACTCATCTAAAGGGTTATCCACCTTTCACAACAGAATATGCAATCCTACCTCCCATTTTACATTCGACCAAATGGTAGTGTTGTGTAAGAGTAATAAGAGGCTTCAGGCTAGCCAGAAGGCCTCGTAGAATATCTCAAGCCAGGTCTCCACTCCCTCAGTTCAGTGTTTTCACTCTTCATCCTCCAGCTGCAGGAATAGGAGCAATACCCTTCTACTAACTGGAAGCTCAATCTACAATCTCTATCTTGTGCAATGCCATGCCAGGGGTAGCCAAAGTTGGATCTGACAGGCCTCCATTAATCTGGCTCACACACACAAACCATGCATGTGCTACATCGACTGCCCTATCCAACATACTTAACATACTCTCTGGATGTTAGTGCAAAGAACTTAAAAAGTGAATAGAAGTGGAACTTTAAAAAAGGCGGGCTAATAGATCTCCACTCCATTGACCCAGATACAAGGATCTGGTTATACATTTGATCAGCAAAATACGGCATGCAGCCACCACTGCTCTATGTACTAAATACAATGACAGGGGCAGTATTCCTCTGTCACAAATAAGGGCATGCATACTCCACTCCACTGGGTTATAGGACGAGTTGAGGACCTCTTATAGTCAGGGACAGTCCTAGGCCTCAGTGCACATGCAAGATGAATATGATGCCAGGGCCAAACATACAAAGCAAGGATAGTCAGTCACTCAGGGCTGGGGAACATGCCCATTTACCATGAAGGGAACATTACCCTCCCAAACTTTCAAAATAATGAGCAACATGTAATGAGGCTCTCAGTGTTTTTTGGCCATCTTGCGACTAACTTCATTAGTCATTATTTTCTCATTGACTTCCAGACATTTAACTGACGGGAGGATCTTACGGTTCTTGTTGTTTTGGTGTTCTAAAATGATATTAATTTCTCTAACTTGACCCCTCAGCTTTCAATGCTGTCTGAACCTATCATGCCCAAAGAAAAAATATTTCATCCTTTGTACTTGGCTGCTACCAGCATACTCAACCTCTGCAGCATTTACTAGACTCTTATTGGATTCTCTTCCATAATATCATTCTGTTTCTACAGTTCTTTCTAAATTTGTAAGATTTTCAAACCTTAACTCACAGAGTTCTGATCTAAGGGGCCTCTAATGTGCTTCATCCCTATAAATGTGTGACTCTTGTAGGGCCCAGCTTCCTGGTAAGTTTACCACATGCTAATATAGAATGAGACACAATGCCTGAGCTTTTCATCACCTGTTATCACAGGCCAGTTTGAGGCAGAAGAGAAGGACGTGCACCTTTCACACTCTTTGCATGGGCCCTTTTTTGCCTCCTCTATATCCCATGTTGCTTTGGGGCAAGCTGCTGTTGCCTCACAGTAGTCAAGTAGTTTATTTGCATAGTTAATTAAAACCGTTGCAGTACAAAAAATATGTTCAATTAAAAACTGTCACGTACATATATAAAACTCTTATATCTAAAAACCGTGCTAAAAAAGCTTTCTAATTTTGTGCAGATATAGTAGTATATAAATAACTTGTCAGTTTTACCAACTTGAATTATATGTTTGAAGTGTCCTCAGACCCCTTGCACGTTTACATATATTTTTTCTGACTAGGTTCCTATTGTCTGCATTTCTGGCATTTTGCTGCCGCACAGTCTCAAATATTTTACTGTTCTGCAGTTCAATTGTGGATCACTAGGTGCAAAACATGCCAGCAGAGCTTGCCTCCTGGTGCGAATCCCTCGTTGATTGAAAGGTTGTTCCAGAAATTTCTTTCGTGCTGTTATGAGTTCTTTATAGGGGTGGGCGGAATTTGCGTAGTCGTGTTACGCAAAGCTCTGCAAAACGGTAAATAAAATATCCGCGAACACGCAGAAATTCTGCAAACACGTGGAATTGCTTGTTTGCGATGCTTTTATCCTGTTCGCAATCGCTGTTTGCCTGCTCGGGGGGAAATATCTTGTGAACACGTGTTTTGAGAACGCGAACAAGCAAAGAATTCCGCGAAGCCACGGAATGCAGAATTTTGGGCAATTCCGCGTCCTCTGCGGAATGCGAAATTACCCAAATTCAGCAAATTCCGCGTGCGGAATGGAATTTACCACCCAGGCCTAGTTCTTTACAAGAGCATAGTGGATTAGCATGTCTTCCCGAGCCGATCCACATAAGTGGCACAAAGAGCCTACTTTGTTGTGAAGCCAGGGAGGGAGATGCTGGGAGCAGGGGAGCAGTCCAAATCTATTTTTCATAAAAGCAATTTTTATGTTTTTATCATATCCCAAGTTGAAGTAGGCTTGGTTGCCCGGCTTCGTATATGTATTCAGGGTCATCCAACCGTGCGCTCTCTTTGAGAGTGCGTCCTTGTCCTCCAGCCATGAGAGGAGTTTCACTGTCCCTCTGGTTTAGCCCCAATTTGTGTAGACTGCTATGTAGATATTACGCAGCTGGTAGTGTGGGATGCGATTGTAACTCCTTCCACAGCGGTTCGTTTAGCGTACCCCGTTCGGTTTTTCGCACTTTGTCCCATGCAATGATAATGGCCCCTTGTCTAGCAAATGATTGTTTCAAAACGCCGAATTCAAGTCTGATTTGCGCAGGTGAAATATATTTCGGCAACCCAAAAATAACCCTATATGCTGTTATTACTGTGGCATCGAGTGTATTCTCGTCCCTGCCTTTCTGTGCCTCGCTACCGTAGGTGATTGTTGGCAAAAGTTTTGCCCGCACCACCTCAACGAGCGGCAGGATTGATGGGCCAGTTAATTTAGAGTTTAATGTTTTTAGGGAGATTGCTACTGCTAGTCCTTTGTACCTTATGCTGTTGTTCTGTGCCACAAAACGGCCGCCTGTATCCAGGTTCACACCTAGATATTTATATTCAGTTGTGTCCTCTATTCTAGTCTCTCCCCAGAACCAGGCAGCGGTTTGTTGCCTTTTTTCCCCCCAACTGTCATTGTTCTCGTTTTGTCCAAGTTAATCGTTAGATCATTAGCTTGGGAGAAATCCCGCTTTGTGTTTAAAAGATGTTGCAGCCCAACTTTTGTTTTGTTGATCAGGACTATGTCATCTGCATAGAGGAGACAGGGTAGTGAAATGTCTCCTAATTTCGGGGCATGTAAATTACAACTGGTTAGCAGCGGGACTAGATCAGCAATATACAGATTAAAAAGAGTGGGTGCTAAGACACAGCCCTGTTTCAACCCTTTGTCCATGGGTATGCGCCTCGACAGATACGTACCGTTGCCCAGCTTCACCTGTAGCCACGTATTCGTATGCAGGTTTATTATTAATTTGAGTAAGGGCTGAGGCAGCCCCCAACTGTGCAATTTGGACCAGAGTCTGATGCGGTTGACGTGATCAAAGGCAGCTTTATAATCAATAAAGCATAGATGTAAAGACGTCCGTGTGGCCTCAGCATTGTCCATAAGCATAGCCATGCTTAATATGTTAGTCATTGTCCCGACCGATTTTGCGAAGCCAATCTGTTGTAGGGGAATTGCGGATTTTTCTTCCGCCCATGCCTGGAGATCCTCCAATAGCAGGCCGGCAAAAAATGTAGCTTCGTTATCTAATAGTGCCACCAATCGGTAATTTTGTGGTTCAGACTTCACACTGGATTTATGGATTGGGGAAATGATTGAACCTCTCCATGAACTAGGCAGGATATTCAACGTTCTAATTTGTCTGAAGAGTGGATCCAGTGCTTCTGCCCAGAAAATTGCCTCCTGTTTGTATAGTGCTGGTGGTATTCCATTTGGGCCAGGAGCGCCTTCTCTTCTCCCCTTTCCTATCTGCCGTTTGATGGCTCCTATATAGTTAGTTCCGAAGTCCTCAGTTGGTAAGTCTGACTCAGATTTCCCAGAGTCGTCAAGATTGTTTTTGGCCCAGGACTTAGGTGTCGTTTGGCAGTCTGCTTCATTTTGATATGCTTGACCCTGCTCTCTGCAGTCGGTGCCTTGGTGGAAGTGGGACCTGGGGTAATTTGCCCAGACTTCCTCTGAGATGTTCGAGGAGATACCATCGTGATTGTTATGGATAAATCGATTTATAGTTCTCCAGAATCTGGTGCTGTTATTGTGTTTGACATCGGCATGTAGTTTGGCCCAGAGATCTTCCGCCATAGCTCTGTTTGCATCCCTTTTTAGTTTTTTGAGGACTGCTCTTTGTTTCCGTAGTGCTTGTAGTTGTATTTTATCACTGGGCCTGTGCCGAAGGTGTCTCCGTAGTTGGTAAATCCTTTTTTTTGCAAGCTTGATTTCTTGCTTGGCGGTGTATAATATGGGCTTCATGCCACTAAATCTTTGCTGGTTTGGTGGTTTGGTCTTAGTCGTGTATGATTCCATCACTGACAGGAAGTTTTTCCATTTCTCAACTTCGCCATCTCCGACCCTTGTAGCGAAGTGTTGTTTTGCGGTTTCCAGCATCTCACTGCCTGTGGCTATTTTGAATTTATTCATCTTAGGTTAATGGTGGCAGTTAGTCCTTGAAGCTCCCGACAGCGTTTGAAAGTTGGAGTGACTTTTCTCAGTTCTATTTCTTGAGGCCGATGATCACTATCGCCATTATTGCCCAACTGAAAAGATGCAATTAGTTGGAAAAGGCCTAGGGAGGCAAATGTATAGTCCAGAATTGAGCTTGTTTTTGAGGAGCTGTATGTTGTTACAGGAGGGTTATCTTCGGGCAATCTGCCATTTAGAGCCCTCAGATTGAGATGTTCCAAGTCCTCCAAGGTCGTTTGTCCTATCTTGGTTTTTTGCACGCTTGAGGTTTTCCTCAAATTAGATATTCCATTTATCTTCTGCAAAAACAGGACCTGCCTCACAAATTCTCTACCCACCTTCCCTGGAAGGCAGAGCCACAAAGGCAGGTCCAGTATTGACAAATTCATAGTTGGGTACTCCATCAGTACAGCACACAGAAAGGTCCTGTTCTCTGCAAAAAGCTCCCTTTTAGGGCATTAGTCATTGTGTGGGTAGTTTTCAGATGGTAGTGAAACTAGATGCATGACACCGCCACTTGAACATCTTCATGACCAGGATTGGAGAGGCAAGAACCAGAGGGATTCCGACAGTCTTATTCAGTTGTTCCATCATTTAGCACAAATCACTTACAACTAGCTCATTCATAGATCCTGCCCATCGGCATTGGATTTCAGCTATTAGTTGAATTATATTTGTGGTATGCAAATACAATGTAGTTCCAGCGGCTCCTTCAATGTTACTCACCTTCACACCTATAGGTAACTCTTTATGGTTGATAAACAGAAGTAACACACGCTGTAAAAACTAAAGAGAAACAAGCGGGTCAGGAATAGGAGAGCTACCTCCTATAGTCGTATATATGTGAATTAGTTAGGGTGGCTCAGTGGGATGTACGACTATCCTTGTGTAATTCAAGCAGTATTCAACATTATGCCACTGCAAAATGTCACAATCTCTTTTTGCTGCAAAAGACTGGTTTGAGCAAATAGTTTCTCATGGATACAAGTTCGATCAGAAAATGTGTTGAAAGAGATATTTTCTGTGCAAACCAGCCAGCTTTCCTGTACCTTAAGTGACTTTTGAACACTAATCATAGCCTCACATTACATTTTCATGTGAGCTACCTCAAAGTTCTTTTTGTATGCTTTCGATGATAACAACCTTAGATCCCTGAATCCCTTGTAAATTTGCTAAACCTAATCAGACGAAAGATAAGGCCCCTTGGTTAACTCCTGGGCTGACTGTGTTAAAAAAAGAAGCAAAGAAGAGGGAGAGAGAATGGAAGTGAGAATATGATAACAACAGTAAAAATTACTGCAGATCAGTGTAAAGATAAGGTCCACAAATCTTCTTAGATGAATAGTCTTCTTTATTAATTTCAATCTTTTACATCTCCAGCTGACTAACCGGTTCCTCCACCTCCTGTCCATGCCTCCTAGCAACTCTCTCTTTCTGATGTCATCCCCCATCATCGCATTCCACACCTTGCCAACATTCTTTAGTCAGACCATCGCTCATCTTTCCCCGTATAAAATCAAAAAAATGTATAAAAAACAAACCTGTGTTATCAAACCTGTCTAACATAGCACTATGTGAAATAAACAATCACTATATCTCTACAGGTACAAAAGTATTGCCTTTACCTATCAACTGTACATACATTGCTCACACTCCTCATTGTGCCATCATCCAAAAACACCACATTCCTTTTGATATCATTCACTTTACATGGATATGACTGCTTACTGTCCCCCTTGCACACAAAACCACTTTTCCTCACTACAACCCAATCTCCTTTCTCAACCAGACACTCTCTCACACACTTCTTCCTATTGTAATACTACACATTCTTCCCTTGTGACTTCTTCACTCTCTTCCTTACCTCGTCATGATCAACGCTCACATCACTCCTTCCCCTCAACCAAATGGGACACTCCTTCATGCCCGGCTCCCTTACTTTAAAAGACAGAAAAGGCGACACTCCTGTGACAGAATTTGGAGACGTCATATGCTCCAAAATCATCCTCCTCAACTCTCCATGGAAGACCATTAGCTAGTGACAACTGAACATTTTCCATTATCAACCTATTCACCCTTTCCCCCAATCAATTAGCTGTGGTCGGAAAAGAGCTACTCTCTCATGAACAATTTCCATCCTAGCTAAATAACCAGTCATGTCCGTAGAAATGAACTGTACTCCATTGTCCGATACAATAGTTTTTGCTATTCCTTCTTCCATAAGTGTGTTCTCCAAAAATTCATTCACTCCAGCTGTATTCACCTGTTCCATGGTCATCACTACAAACCACTTAGTATGATGATCTACCAACACCAACATATATCTACTTCAGAAACCCAACCTCGCTACAGGTCCCAGATAATTAATAGCCAATTTTCCCATGGTTTCTCAGGAAAAGCCATGCATGCCGAAGGAGATCGTCTTGTTATCTTAGCTTTATCACTATTTTCACAGCTCACACAATTCTTCACCTCACTGCCCATTCTCGGCCACCAAAAAGAGTCTCTCACTTTCCTCTTTGTTATTCCTTATCCTTAAATGCCCCTCAAGTGCAATGTCGACCATGTGTGTACAGACTCCTTCCGGAGGAACAAATTGATTCCTTCTCATCAACTCTCAATTCACAATACTCGATTCCTCCTTGACCTTAAAATGCTCACTCATTACTTTCATCATCTCCATTCCATCCCAACCTTGTACTACCCTAAGTTCTACTTCCTTCATCACCAAATCCTTCTCCCTGGCAATGTTCCATTCTTCCACGCTTAGTGCTCTCTGTCCAATTATTCCACACTCTTCTTTATCCAATACCTCCTCAACACAATTCTCTTCATCCACTGGCATTCTCGACAAGTAATCTGCAACCACATTCTTACTGCCCTTCACAAACTCCACATCAAAGTTGAACTCCATCACTGATAATAACCACCCTGATACACGAGGTGTAACATTTTCTTCTAGCCCTCTTCCACCTTTGAAAATATAAGTTAATGGCTTGTGGTCCATCCTTATTTAGAAGGCAAACGCCATGCACAACATTTGAAATGAGTAATTCCCCAACAGCATGCCAAAGCCTCTCTTTCATTCACAAAATATGTTGTTTCTGCCCCTTACAACCTTCTAAATGCAAAACCCACCACATACTCCTCTCCATCCATAATCTCTGATAACACTGCAAAACACCCAAATTGCTTTCATCCGTAGTTACATATGTTCTTGCTGCAACATCAAAGTGTCCTAATGTGGGTGCTTGCACAATGATTTGTTTTACTCCCTGAAACGCATCTTCACATTCCTTGCTCCATAAAAATGTTGACCCCTTTTTCATCAATTTCCTGAGGGGCTCCACAACATCTGCAAACTTTTCTATAAACTATGAGGAATATTCAGCAAGTCCGAGAAGCAATTTTAGTTCATCTTTCCCAGCTGGCCTTTGTGCTTTTTCAATGGCTATTACTATGCTTTTGTTTGGTTTAATTCCTTCCTCACTGATTACATGCCCCAAATACGTCACTTGTTTTTTTCTGAATTGACATTTTTCTTTCTTTATAGTTAATCCATGCTTCTCCAACCTTCTCATTACCTCCCCGAACAATTGGTCATGCTCAATCACACATCTTCCCACAACAAGAATGTCATCTTGAAAACATAATATCTGTTCCATATCTCCCAAAATATTTTTCATTTTTCTCTGAAAACAGCAAGCCAGCAAGCCCAAAAGGCATCCTTTTCTAACGAAAAGCCCCTAGTGGAGTTACAAATGATGTAAAGTGCATCGACTGCATGTGGAGATTTACCTGGTGATAAGCAGCTCACATATCTATTACACTAAACACAGCTCCCTTTCCTCTTGTTATTAACATTTCAGATATGTTGGGAAGCGGCTGCCTATTCACCCAGATACTTTTATTTAGATCACACAAGTCTATGCACAAACTCATTTGTCTGTCTTCCTTTGGTGCAACGACAATTGGAAAGAACCACTCTGAGGCTTATATGGGTTCAATGATCTGTCGGCTTAAAAGTTAATTCAGTTCCAGTTGCAAAGTTTCCCTCATGAGATTAGGAATTCCTCGCACTTTATGAACTATTGCTTTGAACCATTCTTCAGAATTATTCTATGGGAAAATCCTTTCAGTAGCCCCAATTTCTCTGAAAACACTTGTGAATACCTTTCTACTAAGTTCAGTTGACCATCCTGCCATACCTCCTCAATCTCATCTTTTTCTGCCACCATTGCAGGCTCTTTTGCATTGGGATTGATTATTACATCTAAATCCTTCTGATGGCGCCATCCTAACAAATCTGAACTAAAGTCTGTAATATACACTCTCCTATAAACTCTTTCCTTTAAATCCTATCGCCGTCCACTCTATTCCTAAAATTTGTATTCTCTTTTCAGCATAGCCAACAGCCTTAATGTTAGGTTTTCCTAGTTGCACAGCTTCTAGAGACTTCAAATTCTTTTCATAAATTCCTTTCGGCATGAGAGTGAATAAACTTCAAGAATCCACCAAGACTTTTATCTCCCTACTATTTCGCTTTATCTGACCATGCAGTTTTTCTAATTCGTCACTGTTTTCTCTTTCACCCCCTGTAGTTCCAACAATTCGTTATTCTCTTGTTGCATATTATTCCCCACTTCGTTTTGTTCACCTTCCACCATATATATAAATTCTTGAATACTCTCTCAACAATCATGAACTTCTTGATCAACTACCTGAATTCTCTTGTTGTCTCGGCGATCTCTGTATTAAATTTTTGTTCTACATACTTTTGCAAAATTACCTCCCATGACACAATTTCTGCAAAGTGTCATTCTGGCAGCACAAATTGTGCTAGAAGCAATGTGTCCAGGTGCATCACAGTGAAAACATTTTACTTCTCTCCTACTTGTACCCTTGGGTTCACGTCCGTTTCAACTCTTTTCTTGAAGACGTTCGTCTTTGTGTTAGTATCATCTTCTTCCTTTCCACTTTCTTTTTTCTTACCATATATTGCTCCTATCTCACTCAGAAACGTTCTGCTTTGATTATTATTACTGTCCATCTCTTGTAACCACATTGCTGTGTGTTCTATCCCTTTAGCAATTTGGATAGCCTCATTTAGATCAGGATCCTTAATTTACAATTTTTCCTTTATCTGTTTACTATTTGTGCACCTCTCTATTTGATCCCTTATAAGAGAATCACCCAACTGTTCAAAGTGACAGGACGACGCTAATCCTCTTAATGCAGCAATATAAGACTCAATGTCTTCATCTATCCTTTGTGTTCTTGAAAAGAATTTATGACGTTCTAAAACTAAATTAGTCATTTTTATGAATTGTAAATACAACATCTACATAGACATTTCAAAAACATTGTTGGGTTGGCCACCTCCCATGCCTAACAATACTTCAGGTAATTCCTCATAGACTCTTCTTCCTTCAACCCCTGGATGATGATGAAGAATAGCTTGTCGTCTCAAAGGTCCATACCTATCATGAATATTTCCATTGTTTGTGCGTAATTGGTGGTTCCACAGGTGTTGACAAAAACGAAGGAGGTGATGCCTTACTTTACTCAGCCATGTTGTGCCTAAAAAAAAACTAAAATAATAATCTAAAATTAAAAATGTAACATAATAAAAGAAGATAAGAAACTAAAACAATAATTTTAAAAAGCAAATTCCCCATTTTCCTTTTCTTTCCTTGAAGGGAATGTTCAAGTATTTCTTCTTCCCCATTTTTTTCCTGTAGTCATAGAGTTAAGTCCTTCTTTAGTTTCTTCCTGTTGTCGAGTGAGCATTCAGGAAGAGATCAAAATATGCTGCGTATAACTATCTGGGTGTAACTGGTGCCATGTCAGGGCAGTAAGTATAGATTATGGTTCCTTTAATTTTTTTCGTTCCTTAGAGCGCGCAGCTTGGCTTAATTCAAATGCATCTCAATACATTTAGGAAACATTTTCGAATATTCTCATGTGGTAGATGTTTCACATTAGTCGTATGGGAAAGACTGTTCCCAGGTACAAATTGTATCAGTTCGTTGGTAACCGGTTGAGTTCGATAGTTCATTTGCAACTTGCAACATTTGCTTCAGGTTCAGGGACATTGGCACCTCGCCCAGGGTAGTCTTCATGGGCATTGTCTGACAGGTCACACAAGGGACACGAACGAAGTCAGTGCAGGCGCCTTTCTCCATTGTTCAAATGATGAAGTCATGTACTTTAGTTAGGTTTCAGTCGGCGGCCATCTTTTGGTAGGCCAGAATAGTCAACTTTAAGCAAAGAAACACAAAATCGTAATTAATACATAGAAGTGATTAAAACAGTGTTATTGCCTTGCTAATACCCTAATGTGTATGCATTTATCTAGCCATATGCAACATTCAAAGCCGTTAATGCTGGTTTATATAAGCGCAAATCACATTAACACTGCCTAAGCAACACTTATCGTTTTAATATGCATACAAACTTAGTTCACTTATTATTTTAACCATGCAAATGCATTCCCACGTGTATTCTCTTGGTTAATAAGGTTGATTTAGTACCATCACATCAATCAATTAATCATTAGAATTAATCATTAATCATTTAAATATAAACTTATATATTGGGTATATAAAAAGAAAACATTTTACCCGCTCCATCAATCCCCCCTTTGGTGATTTTATCACCACAAACAAAACCCACAAAATCAATTTATTTCCCCTTTTCCGGAGATTTGAAATGTTTTCTTGCTCAATTAGAATTCTGTTTCCTTTTCATCTTCTCTTTTGGTTTTGTCATACATACTCTCCTTCCATTCTTCTAATTCTATTTCATTAAGATCTCTTTCTGGTTTCTTTTCCTTCTTTTTGTAAATTTCTCGTTTAACCTTCTTTTTATTTCTTCTATGTCTACAACACATACATCCTAATCTAAGTATTAATAATACGAAAATCACACATGTTAATGGAAATAATATTTTCCCTATTATAGTACTACCTAATTTACCTAAGAAAGCTTTAATAGCAGCCATCTTATTACTAATTCTAGTCCAGATACTTTCAACCTCCAGTGGTTTTATTTCATCATGCAATTCTGTAATATTCTTAATATATACTTTTAGATCTTTGCTTTCATCAGGAATGTAAGTGCAACAATGTTGAACTTTCAGCATTCCAGCATAAATTCAGCATTTATTATTAGAGTCCGTGGCTCAGTTCAGCTGTCGGCTGCCAGCTTTGTCTCAAGGCGTGAGCTCGAGATGTTAGTGAAATGACTTACTGCATGTGCCTACCTGAGTTGCGTGCAATGATCTCGAGCCGTATCTCAGAGTTGACTCGTGCCTTCAGTAACTGCCATTTTAATATTGTATCCGCAGAAACAAATTGCCCTCTCAGCTCCTTCCTTAAAATAAAGTTGACTTGCCTGAACTTTATGTGGTATAGTTTTCTTTTGTTTTCCTCCATTTCTGTTCCTTCCATTTTCCTTTATAATTGTCTGGCGTATTTGATCCCGTCTCATCCAAAGGTGAAGATATGAAAAAAAAGTCCCTCACACAGATACTTACACTTGTGGCTCATCACCAATGTAAAGATAAGGTCCACAAATCTTCTTAGTTGAATAGTCTTCTTTAATAATTTCAGTTGTTTACATCTCCAGCTGACCAGCCGGTTCCTCCACCTCCTGTCCACGCCTCCTAGCAACTCTTTCTCCCTGATATCACCCCCATCATCGCATTCCACACCATGCCAACATTCTTTAGTCAGACCACCACAATCAGCAATAAGGAACTACTAACATGCCATTAAACAGGCTAGAATTGCCCACTTTGCCAGGAAAATAGAGACCGCCTCCAATTCCTTCAAGGAATTATTTAAGGTAGTCAAGGACCTCATAAATCCTCCCTCAGGCTCCATAGGTCTCCCGCCTTCAAGGGAACACTGTAACATGCTTGCTAACCTTTTTCTCAGAAAAGTTCATAACATTTTGAGCATGCTTCAGCTACCCACTTCGGCTAATGTTGCTGCGTCAGCTAGGCTGGAGGCTGGTCCCACCCTGTCATCTTATCCTGCACTGGACCACGAAACCTTGGGATCTACTTTAAAATCAATCAAATCATGATCTCCCTTTGATCTGACCCCTCCTGATATTTTAGGTCTAGGCAGTAATGTCCTCCTATCTATCCTTCTTGACATTCTGAACCACTCCCAGGAAAGTTGCCACATTCAGCAGGCATGGAAACATGTAATAGTAAAGCCACTCCTAAAAAAAACCTACAGCAAATCCCCTTTTGGCTGATGGTCACAGACCCATCTCCTTGCTCCCGGTTACAAGTAAACTAATTGAAAAGCATGGCAACAAACACCAGTCCAGTTTTCTGGAAACTCACGGTATTCTTCACCCCACCCAGACAAGCTTCAGACTACTGGTAGCAACCGAGGAACTCTGTTCAATTTTAGATCAAGGTGGATCAGCAGCAATGATAATGTTGGACCTCAGCGTGGCCTTTGACACTGTATCACACACTACCCTCATCCTAAGAATGATGCAAGCTGGAATATCAGGGGACATCATTAAGTGGCTGGAAGCCTTCCTGGGAAACAGGAGTTTCCAGGTATGTGAAGGTCAATTCTTTTCAGCCACCCATCCTTTACAATGTGGAGTGCCACATGGCACATCTCTAAGCCCCACACTCTTTAATATGTACGTATTACCCCAGCTGTAATTGTACGGTCACATAGACTTGTCTTAGTGTCATATGCCTATGACCCTCATTTCATCATTGCCCTTACACCCGATGTCAACAAAACCTCCATCTTCTCAATTTATGTATCAAGGAGGTTACATACTGAATGTCTGCAAGTAGTCTGAAACTCAATGGCGATAAAACAGATTCTCATGATAGGAAAAAATATGGAAAGATGGAGGGGACTGGCATGGCCAGAACAACTTGGAGAATTATCTAAACCTGCACAAGCTGTAAAAAGTCTAGGACTCTGGATAGATGATAAGCTCCCGATTGAAACGTAGGCCAGAAAACTGGCAGGATCGTGTTTTGACATTCTGAGATCCCTCACAAAGTTCTTACACATACTATCACAATAATGGTGCAAAGTTTCATAAACTCATGTCTAGATTACGGGACCTACCTTTATTTAGGGAGTCCAAAACATGCACATTTCTCCAGGAAGTGAGGTGCTAAACCTCGACCTTCGTTGTTGAGTTCATAGCCCAAAAACAACACTGTATACTCAGCAATGTGTGATTTTGCAAAGTTAAATTTGTAACCGAAGTCCGCAAACATGACAATGATGCGGTCAACGTGACACAGATGTGGCCATAATTCGTCGTCTGTGAGATAAATATCATCAACATACGAGTACGCATCAGGGTCAATGCTCTCAAACAGAGAGACTACACGTGCGGCAAAGACACCTGGACTGTTTTTGTAGCCCTTGGCTAATCTTTTAAACTGTTTCCGTTTGCCGCCAGAAGTAAAATCTGTCCATTGACTACTAATAGAGGACAGGTTATGTCTACAAAAGCCATTGGAGATATCAAGTGTGGTCTTAAACTTTTTTCTCACAAGACTATCAACAAGGGCAGAACTGTGGGTATTCTGTACCGCGCAAGTCCGAGAAATGAGAGTTCAAACGCCGATAATCCAAAACTAGGCAATACGATCCATCAGGTTTGGTTACAGTGAAAAGAGGATTATTCATGGGTGACACACATGTTTCAATTAAACCTTGATATTCCAATCGTTCAAGGATTTCTGCGACGTGAGATCTAGCTTCTCGGCGCATGGGATATTGGGGTTGTGGCTGTGGCATAGACCGTAACGGAATCTCATGGCTTGGTGATAATTTATCCCACCCAACCTGAGTACGGTACAACGCCGGAGCAAGCACTTGTGCCCACTCTTCTGCAAAGTTCTGAGCTTGCTCCGTCGGCACAGTGTGTGTGAAAGATGGGAGGATTACCTCCTCCCCTCTGGGAGCGGCCAAAACGAAAGCTGGGGGCAGTCC
This sequence comes from Triturus cristatus, assembly GCF_964204655.1. Classification (NCBI taxonomy): domain Eukaryota; kingdom Metazoa; phylum Chordata; class Amphibia; order Caudata; family Salamandridae; genus Triturus; species Triturus cristatus. Next base: position 965,749,485 of record NC_140581.1, read on the forward strand.
GCCTCTGCTAACAAAATGTCATACGTAGAAGTCAGATTTTCCCAAAAAATCCCTTTTATTGTACGTTGTATGTCACCTTCAATTAAAAGGACTATGTCATATAGTCTGTCAGGGGGTTCCACTCTAGTATCAGCAGGTTCTTCAGTAATAAACGTGTCAGTTGCTGTCGCCTTCAGATATGGACGCAGTGCTTGCCGCACTATTGTAACCTCTGCTGCACTGTCTAGCAGCGTTAGTGCTCATGTCAGGTTCCGAAGCTGTGTTCTCACTTTCTGTGGCATACCTCGCTGTTAGTGCAGCAACTTTCTTTTTCTGAAACGGAGGTTGTTGACGTGCAAATTCGTCCTGCTTGCCTTCACCATCAGCCGGGCGGGGCTGCTCACTTCCTTGTGGGGCACCCCGACCTCTGCCACGTTCACCTCCACCGGTTTGCGAGACTGATGTTTCCTGTGAAGAACGAGGAGAACGTTGTTCAGGAACCTGAAATCTATCAGGAGACCTAATTCTTGTGCGATTGGGCAATTCATATGTGCGTTCAGTAGTCACCGGTATTGGTGACGCGGGACGAGACCCCTGTTTCTGTTGCTGCTTCCCCTGTTTCTTAGTTTTCCAATTTTGTTTAGGAAAAGCTGGATGGTCGTCTTCAGTAGACTTAACTGTCTTAGTTTGCGGTTGCGCTGTTGTTTTAGCAAAAGTCTTAACATCCAAACTATTGTGGCCAATGGTCTTATAAGCCTCCGCAATAATTTTTGGTAACTGCCGGGGTTTATCGACGTCGTCGACGATGGCGCAGTGCATTCGACATCTGAAGGTTAACCGCATCTTCCTTGACGTTAGCAAGGATGAGATCAGCAACTACGTCGGACACGCCGAAAAGCCTCATTCCCAACTCGACCGCCACCTCCGGACTGTGCTCATCCTGAACACGCTTAATCACGGAGATCAATACAGTCATAGACGGTGTACCGAAGCACTTCGCATAGACCGCTGCAAACACTTTACCCCAGTTCTCACAATCTGTTACCTCTGGGACTAAGTCTTTCTGCAAACTAATGGTAAGGATCCTGTGTTTTTCCACAGGAGTAGAATTTGGAAATGCTGCTTCCAGCTGGTCAAATTTCTCAGCAAGCCAAAAAGGCATATCATCCTTATTCTGGGGGCGCTTGCCCATTACCGAATCAACCATGACGGGACTAATAGTGATCCCGGACGGTCCAACTGGCTGCGTCGCAACACCAGGTGCCCCCACCTGGACATTGCGAGAGACATATTGCACTAAAGTCCTATGCATCGCAATCAAGGCGGTATGGAGTTGACGTAAGTCATCCAGCTGGGCTAGCAAATATCGTGGATGTGGTGTGTGAACCCGGCCAAGACTGGCCAAGTGGCCCCAGGAATGTACAAGGGACCTAACCGAACCAGAGTTACGGTGTGGGAGAGGGCGCCATTGAACCAAATACAATGCTGCCAAGCGGAAATTGGAATTTCCTGCGTCCTATATGGCGTGTAATTAGCTGGAACTGCTGTAGGAGTGTATGCGTGAAACGTCTTATCATCCGCATTCACCTCAGGAAAAGTAACCCAAGAGTAAAACAGCTCATAGGGGATGCATCGGCACTCACTACAAAGATAATAGACATCCCATCATCTGGCACCCCGAACTGCGTCAAATGACGCCGGAGAGGTGCACGACTATGCGCTGCAATAGCAACTTCAGACATAAGGACGCATTGTTGAAAAACAATCTATATTAAACCGTTGCACAAGAAGGGTCAGTAATTCAAAAGGAAAACTTTTTAATTGTCAAGCTTAAATGAACCTATAAGTAAAATATATAGGTAGGTTTAAACCGTCACTCCCGTTAACCGGAAACAAGAGTGAGGGTGTTGTGGACAAATATAAGCACTACTAAGGCGTCTCAATCATGAGACCAAAACGTTAGGTGCGTCATGTTGCGGGGATTCTGCTCATGCACAGAGCTATGCGCAGGAAACCAGGACCTCAGTGAATTGTGGTGTACCAAAAAACTCACCTCAGTACCTAGAACCCCTATCTGACTATCATCAGTGTCTCATTCGTTCTCCGTTCGTCTCAGTACCATATCGAAGCTACCAATGATTAGACAACCCAGCACAAGTGACTTAGAATACTCTCAGGAATGGTGGGAATCAAGAACACCTTTTCGTTGTTATTCTCATATCAGCCACAACGTGAGTAATCAGAGACACGGAAAAGTTTAAAATGTTTATTTTTAACTACGTGCTCTAAGATGCAGTACTTTGGCTAACATAAGCAAACAAATGATCAGAAATAAAATCATCAGCATTGTTACAATTCCATAAAAAACAAAGGGAGAAATCATATTATAATGATAGTGGAAACAGGTCCTATAATACCTTGTGTACCACCCTCCCCTGACTAATAAGCTAGTTTTATAATAATAATAGAAGGTCTCTAGGTTTGAATGGGGAACCCCATACCTCCAAGATCAGCTTAGGTGAATCACATCACAGGATCAGCACTGCTCTCTGTGTCTGGAAAGGTTTTCTCCAAGTATGCCAGCCTCATGCATGCAATGCAATATTAAAGGCACTTGAGTTTCAGATATTTGCAGCTGGGTGCTTGTTGTGTCTAGAGTGTGGGCCAATCAACCTGAATTCAACAGCATACATTGTTATTTGACCGTGGCGGTTTCTGCACACAGTGTTCAGCCTAAGGTCGTGGTGTAAGTCTAGGAATGTGAAAAACAGACCGTTCTCATGTGAAGACAAAACAAGCAAGCAGTTTTACTTGTAAAAACAGCTACCTGTAGTGTCGTGTTCAAAAGCAGCAAAGTGGCAAGATGGCGTTTAACTTCTAAAACGCTTATGCTAACATAGCAATGTGTGCAGGCAAAACCCTGTCTTCACTACAAAACCTATTCAGATACCCTGATGGATGAGGCGCGTCTTGCATGGCTAGCGTCCCGCAGTAGGATCTATAAGTGGGGTGACAAGTCCAGTAAATTGTTGCATAGATTATGCCAAGGGGCTCTACAGCCCCAGTTTCTCCCAAGTATACCAGGCCCGGATGGACGGGTCCTGAGCGACTCCTCCCTCATAGCAGAGAGTTTTGCAGAGTACTTTGCGGACCTTTATACCCCTAGAGAACTCCTATGGAAGGAGGTGATTCATCGATTCATAGCCGACCTCCCGCCTCGCACCCTCTCTGATGACGTGGGGGCAGACCTGTAACTCCCATTCACTGAGGAGAAGATCTGCACTGTGCTGGGAGAAATGAACTCGGGAAAGGCGCTGGGTCCGAATGGGTTTCCCTGCAAATTTTTTAAGAAAAACTTCTCCAAGTTAGGATCGCACTATCTCCAAGTTATTGAGGAAGCCAGAGACCGGGGCTCTCTGCCACATGACTAGAGACATGCAGAAGTGGTCGTGTTTAATAAGCCAGGATGGCCTCCGGATCAACATGCTTTATATCGCCCCATCTCATTACTAAATGTCGAAGCCAAACTTTTTGCCAAATTGTTGGCCAATCGTCTCCAATCCCATATAACTACCTTGATTCATCCAGATCAGGAGGGTTTTATGCCTCAGCAGGCCACGCGCCATAATATCCGGCGGGTGCAAATTCTAGTAGCGGCCATCCAGGGAAGGGGAGTTTTGGCCCCCCTTTTGCTGGCGGACAAGGACAGGGCATTTGATTCCCTCAGTTGGGTATATCTGTTCGTGCTTCTTGACCGTCTTAATATTGGCCCGTGATTCTTGGCGTATCTAAAACTGCTGTATACGGATCTCACAGCGTCGGAGCGGGTATCAGGATCCATTTCCTCTACATTCCCCATAGGCAGGAGCATGCGCCAGGGGTGTCTTCTGTCGCCATAGCTCTATGCTCTAGTAATGGAGCCTTTGGCGGCGTGGGTACGAATGGACGCGCAGGAGGTTGGGTTTGAGTGGGATCATGGGCTTTCGGACCGCATTGCCCTGTATGTGGATGATGTCCTTTTTTTCTTAACTGACATAAATAGGACAGGGCCTAGGCTTCTCCGTATCATGCAAATCTTTGGTGAGTCATCAGGGCTATATATAAACCCGAGTAAATCCACATTGTGGGTACTGGGGGAAACTGTGGAGCTGGAGTCCTGGGCCACGGCAGTACGGATGTCATCAGAGAGGGTGAAATATTTGGGGTCTTCCTCTCAGCTCTGCCGAGAGTAGCGTGGGACAGGAATTTGGGCACTGGTGAGGGAGGAAATTAAAACTTGGTCGCACATGCCTCTTTCTCTATATGGCAGATAGGCGATTTTTAAAATGGTGTCCTTGCCGCGCCTGCTATATCAACTGCAGTACCATCCATACCCGGTGCCCCCTTCATGGTTTCGCCAGGTAAATGTGGCGCAGGGACACTTCTTATGGGCTGGGGGAGCTTCCAGGGTGGCGCTGCGGACTTACTTTCAAACGACGTATTGTGGGGGGCTGACCACGTCAGATGTCCAATCGTACTATATGGCCTCCCATCTCCTGGTGCTCAATGAATGGTGGTATGGCGACTGAGGAGACCCCGCTTATGCAGTGGAGTGGAGGTATATGGGGGAGTCCAACACTACATTCTATTCTGTACTCGGCACCGTTGTGTAAGTCATTGCCATCGGCCTCTCAGGTGGTGTTTCGGGTGTGGAAACAGTCCCTCCGCAAGATGGGATAGTGGAACAAGTTAACTGGGGAGACCCCGCTGTGGCACAATGGCCGATTCCTGCAGTTGGCGGAACTAGCTGGGTTTCAAGAGTGGAACAATATAGGGATTTCCATGTTAGGGGCTGTAATGCGAGGCTCAGTGCTTAAGTCTTTTCAAGACCTCCAGCAAGAGTACCATATGCCAGGCTTGTATGAAGGAGGCGTTGGGGTGGGAGCTTCCATCTTCACCGAAATTGACAATTCTGCATGTTATGGAGGGCATAGGAGGAAATATATATAAGAGGCATCTACTACTGTTGGGGCTGACCCTAGCCAAGCGAGATATAGCTAGGTTGTGGAAGGCGACAGCCCCTCACTCTCTCTCGGCTTGGAAAAATGGGCTGGATTTTAGTATGGGGTTGGAGATCCCGATCTGTAAGGCTAGGGGTTGCCCACAAAATCACCCCAAAATTTGGAAACGATGGGCAGATTATCGAGGGTTGGAATTGGACCCAGGGCCCCCGGTGGACGCATCTAGGTCTACCTTGTTATGTGGGCCCCTAGGGTTAGGGACTGGATATGTGGTAAAGGACTAGACTCGTTGAGATGAGTGATGTGGTGGCAGCCGAAACGCAGCTGTGTGGTAGTGTAATGGGGGGGGTTCAAGGGGTTTTTGTTTTTTTGTATTGTGCATTTTGCTGATTATAATGCATAAACTAACTGTCGAAGATGATGATTTGCTATGTTTGATGTGGCAGATGTTTCCTGGGTCAAGGAGCTTTGCACTGTCTATGACTTCTGACATAATAAAATTTGTTTAAAAAAAATACATATATATTAAAAACACAAATAATTGTATAAGTCAATGAAGATTTATATATCAAATTAAAAAAAGCAACTTTATAACATGTTAAGTAAAAAACAACACTTACCTAATGAATGAAACAAAGTGACTCAATAACATTCAAACCAAAGCGGTTAATACATTTTAAACCACAACTGGTTATTGAGGGATATACATAGTTTACACATATCCATTTAAAACTGGTGTCAATCCATCTTAAGGAAGCCAGAGAGTGTTGTTCTGCACAACAGAAGCAATAACAAGCCAAACTAGAATAAGTAGACTTTTTCCTTTAAAGGATTAACCCTAAGACCTTCTAACACATACCTAATTTCAATTTCAATTACATTCATAAGAAGTTTCTTAATATATTCCCACTGGAAAACTCCTTCTGAAAATGGGCATACATTACAGGAGTTAAATTTACTATTATAATTCTAGTCCAAGAAGCATTGTGAAAAGTATAACTCGGAGAGGGTTGAAAAGAGGTTATTTCGACTTCCAAACTACAGGCATTGAAGAAAGTGCATAACTGTGATGGGTTATATTTACTCTACTAACTACAGTCCAATCAAAAAGGGAAATTGTATATTTGAGGGAGTGGTGACAAAACATGATTTTAACATAATTTAGATTGGTTAGGCGCATCAATCAAACATTGCGGAAAGTGTGTATTTTGTGGGTTGTAAATATATTATCATGACTACAAATGACCTTCAATTTAAGAAAATACATAATTTAAAGGGGTTCGATTTACTAGTTGAATCCAGCTCAACAAACATAGGGGAAAGTGTATAAATAGTGGAGTGGCAAGGCGATTCAAATAAACTACTCTTTTCAACGGACAAAGACCTCCTAAATATATTTTAAACAAAATATAGTAAAATAAATATAATTAATTGGAAAAAGTAAATCGCAAAATATGAAGAATTAATATAACACACAAACATTTACATTAAATATAATACATTTAAATGCACTTTTTCTAAAAATGTGCCTACATTTTTAAAATTAAAATTATTACCAACAAAGACAATAATTTCAATTGCAACCTTGAAAATAAATTAATAAACTAATGGTACCATTAAAACACCACCTACCAAATTTCTAAATTACCAAATCACACCAACACCATTGTGTTGTATTTTTTATCTTTTATGCCAAAATGTCTTCCCCTGTATTTATTCACTATTTATATTCTATATTTTTATATTTGAATTAAGTTGTATACATAGTAGGAAATATTAACTAAAATGTTTTTAATGTAGTTCCAATTTAGTTTATGTACAACACACCCACTACTCACCCAAACCCCTAAAATAAATCTCATTCTGTAAAATAAATATATATATATCATTTTCTCCCCAAAAAAACCTCAATTAATCTCCCCTAAAAATATTTTTTAATTAAAGTAATATTAAAACACTGCATACCCTCACCATTCCTGCTGCAAATGTGCTTATTTAAACAACCATCTTCAGTTCGCAATGTGTTTCGGTATGTAGCCTTTCTCAAGGACCTGTGAGAAAGGCTACATGCTCATAGGTGTCAGGCATGCAGCTTGTTGGATAAGCACAAATTGAGGTGGTTCTTTTTGAGACTCTTTGTGACTCTTAGAGAATCGTTGTGATTGGTGTGTTCGGGCAACCCTATCTGTCTTCGTGCCGCCAATATTATGCGGCTACCCACAACTGGGCATCATTGATGACATCACTAGGCCTGGGCGGTAAATTCCGTTCCGCTCGAGGAATTTGGGTAATTTTGCGTTCTGTGGAGAACGCGGAATTGCCCAAAATTCTGCATTCCGCGGCTTCGGGGAATTTTTTGCTTGTTCGCGTTCTCAAAATGCGTGTTTGCGAGATATTTCCCCCCCGGCACGCATACAGCATTCGCGAACAGGAAAAAAGCATCACGAACAAGCAATTCCGCGTGTTTGCAGAATTTCTGCGTGCTTGCGAAGATTTTTTACCGTTTTGCGGAGCTTTGCGTAGCACGACTACGCAAATTCCGCCCACCCATAGACATCACTGGTGACATAATGATGACATCATCCAATATTCTTTTGTACACAGCACTCTATAAACTAGTACGGCAATAGAGGTCTGAAAATAAGTACAAAATAGCTCAGAATAATGTGAAACATCATTAATGCCATCACAGATACAACTCCCTTATCTGTAGGAAGCTTGTGTTATGTGCAACATTGACCTTATACCATACACTTCACTGGTGGCCTAGTTCATATTAACAATCAACAACAGATATATGGAGACCCTCATTCCACATGGTGTTCAATACGTATACAACTGTTCAGGAAAGCCAAGTTCCTCAAGGTACTCAACATCTGTTCCAACATTAATGTCATTCTACGAATAGCTCTTATCTGTATCAAAACCCTCACAGTCACTGAACCTACATTGAGAAATGATGTGGATATGAGTAGAAAAGTGAGTACTGTCAAAACTGTTTGCTATATGGAGACTGTTTACTCTGCACTACACTGTTTGCAACTCTCATGAGAAATATACCACATAGTATTAAAGTATCTACTAAGTATAGTGTACACTCTTTGCAACACTTGTCAAAAAAGACAGTATTCCCTTACAAGAACCAAGGTCTGAAGGTGCCAAAGATCATACTACCTGCAGCCTTCATAATGTGTGATAATATTACAAAAAGCCCATTTTCTGAAGCAAAAGAAGCACATGTACATAGGTTAGTACCTGGTGCACACAGTCTTCTATGTTATGTAGAAATTGGGATGCCTAGACGATTCTTTTATAAGACTGCTTACAATCCTTAGTATCTACTTCGCAGAATCTTTTTCCTGTTGGAAACTTTTTCTGCAGAACCAAAACACTTGTATGGAACATAGTGGACAAAAGTCCTCAAATGCCAATTGCATGCAGATTTACTCTCAAATACAAAGACTTATAATATATTCAATTCCTCTACACTCCTATGATGTATTAGGAGCACATGCGTTTTGTAAACTGTTAGACTTATTAGCTGGTCACAGGCTGTACAGAATTAGGTGGAAAAGTAATATGGTAGTTACCTGTCACTATGTAAACTATAAAAGAAATATCACACTGAATTATTATTATTTTTATTTCCATGATCCCGCAGGAGGCACGCGAAATCACGGCAAAAACCACTAATTTTTCAAATAAGTTTGCTTCAGGGGAGTGTGGAACTATGGGACAGGGTGCCCTACCCTGCACCCTAAGATTATCTTTTTTCTACAAGTTCAGGACAAGGGACTAAGTCCCTGACTCCAAATGGCTGCAAGCAACATTTTTCTCATGTTGCTGGCAGCCAATCAGAGCACTTGCTCCCGCGGAGGTCTGCCTCCCGTAAGACCAAGATGGCCCAAAGGAAAAAAGCTGCCAGGGTCAGTCCAAAAGCTCCATTTTTAAATTGGTGCTCCTGTGAGACTCTCACGAGCCACTCACAGAGCCAACCGGCCAGCATAGGGATTAAGGACTCTGGGCTGATTATGACTTTGGTGGTGTGCGAGCGGGCTGCCACGCCACTGCCCCGCTCCCACACTGTCAAAGCTCACTGCCACCTGTCTGACGGATTATTAGTTATTTTGTGGTCTGGCGAGCGTGCGGCATGGCGGTCCAGTGGCGGTTCAGTTGAAAGACTCCTATGGGAGCCTAAGAACTGCCATGCAGGAATAGGGGTGCATGCAGACAGGCAACAGGGGGCACTGTAGAGCCCCCTTTGTTTCCCAATGCCAGCATTTTTATGGCGGGCTCACCGCCTTGAAAAAGCTGGCAGTGAGGAAACTCATAATATGCTTGGCGGTGCAGCTGCAGCACTGTCAGGCATATTGCCTCCCCAGACCCAGATTCCCGGTGGTTGCAGTGGTCCCATGGAGGTCCAAGCGCTGCACTCCTAATACAGCAGTCAGAACACTGGTGCTGCGGTCCACGACCGCCAGCGCAATTTAGCAGTGCTATGGACCACCAAACTTGTAATTAGGCCCTCTGTATTGAATCTATTAAGGTTTCTTTCTCTTTGAAAGAGAACAGTCTGTCTCTTTGAATGCCTTTGTCTCCAAGCTTTTTTCTATTTCTTGTGGAGTTCTGCAGGGGGTATCGCTTTGTCCTACATTGTTTAATGTGTGTGTAACAACTATAGCCAGACTAATAATTCTTCTGGGTTTTCAATAGTATCATATGCTGATGATACCCAAATTGCTGTGTTCGTTTCAAGTAACGTTCAGGAGGGACCAAATAGGTACATTCATTGTATGATGGAAATTGGAAAAAGAATGAAAAATAATTGCTTTATACTTAAAGCTGGAAAAACTGAAGTTCTTCTGTTAGGCAATGATACTTTTTTCTGGTCCTCATCTTTGTGGCCATGTGATTTAGGCACTCTTCCTCCCCTGCTAGAATGGAAAAGAATTTAGGACTTGTTTTCGGTGAAACGCTTACTTTCTCAAATCAAGTCAACCAGGTCATTTCTTCATGTGTTTATATTCTAAGAATATTGATGATACCTTTCCTTGTATGCCTTTTGAGCTGCAGAAAACATTGATAGCTGCTTTAGTATTATCAAAAACAGGTTATTGCAATGTTCTGTAAATTACTTTGCAACAGCAACTTCCAAATAGGTTTCAAACTCTACAAAATGCAGTTGCTTGTCTTCTTCTTAGTATTCCTAAGTTCCAGTCAGTATTCTAGGTATTACATACGTTGCACTTAAAATGCAATGTTTTAAGGCCCTTTGTATTGCTTATAAGGCTCTACAAAAATGCAGACCTGAATATATTAAAGTTGGAGTCCAGTGGAATGCTCCGAATAAAAAACTATGCTCCTCATCTGCAACAAAGTGTTGGTATCTAAAGTGAAGCAAACACAAGGAGATGATGGACGGAGCACTGAAACTTTTCAGACACTCACCCCCAGTCACAGATCTGGGTTAAATCCATCATCGTTCTTTAGCTCACTTCACCACCCCAGTTCTGACACAGATATATGCAAATCCTTCTTGACCCTGTGCCTCATGGGAACAGTCCAGCCCGAACTGCCGAGCCATGTCTTCCCTGGACCGGAAACAAGCATCCTGGGACCGGTATCGGGCTAACAGCCCACATCAGCCAGGCTAGCTTGAATCCAGTGGCAAAGTGAGTAAGGGACCGACGTCTGCGCATCCACTGCCAACTTAGGGTGAACTATGCAAATCAGTCTTGACCCTGTGCCTCATGGGAACAGTCCAACCTGAACTGCCAAGCCATCATGTCTTCCATGGAAAGGAAACAAGCATCCTGGGATTGGTTTCTGGGTAACACCCTTCATCAGCCAGCGCCTTGAGACCCTTGCGGGTGAGTAGTGCGCTATACAAGTATCAATTTACATTTTTTTTGACAATTTTTAGCTTGAATCCAGTGGCAAAGTGAGAAAGGGACCCACCGCTGGGCATACTCTGCCAACTTAGGGAGAACAAAGCAAACACAAGGAGATGATGAACGGAGCACTGAAACGTTTGAGACACTCACCCCCAGTCACAGTTCTGGGTTGAATCTATCATCATTCTTTAGCTCACTTCGCCACCTGCACTGCGCACCCGGAGGTGCAATAAAATCCATGCCGGGCTGCTGGGGCAGCAGGGACGCTAATCATCAGCAGAAGCTTTGCTGTGAGTGAAACGGCCTGCCGCTTCTCTGCCCGTGACAGCCGTGAGGGGAACGGCTTGGAGGACCAATCAACGCACCGTGAAGGGAATGGCTGGAAACTACTCTCCCCAGCTGGTTTGGGCGCCTGCTACTGACGCTGCACTGCGCGCCCAGAGGCGGAAAAAATCCACGCCGGGCTCCCGCAGTGCGGTCCGCGCCCAGGCAAAGCCCGGGCCAAGGGTCGGCCCGTCCTTGCCCGTCAGTGGTAGGAAGAGGCAGGGCTGGGCCACCCCCCTTGAGTTCCTGATTTCAGGAGGCAGAGGGTCAAGTACAAGGACCCAGCCGGTGGAAGGTAAGTAATTGAATCCTTCCCCCTTGCTCACTTCCAACAGTGACCCTTTTTCACTTCATTCCCTTTGGTGGCTAAACACATCTGTGGAACCATGGGGAAGCGTAATTGTGAGAACAAGAAACAAATTGTACCCTCAAAATCGATGCCTAATGCCCAACCTACCTCGATTGACAGAATGTTACAAAGAGCAATAGGGGTAGTGTCAAATTAAATTGAACTGACCGAGAGACGGTTATCGTTAACCCCAAACTTGGAATTGCCCCTGATAGACTTGAATGCAACTCAGCCCTCAGGAACTTTGGTCTCAGAAACATCTTTGCCACAGCTAACGGTAGACGACTCCCCCAATGATGACCAGCCAAGGGAGGCCAGGCCAACATGCCATGATAAAAGGGGAAAGCCTAAAGCTACAGTAAAAGCGGGGGCAAAACGCAAGAAGGGAACAGATGAAGTTACAACAAACCCATCCAAGGGAGCAGATGGTATCACAATTTTCGCAGCTACAGTCCCCGACCAACCAATTTGGATTACAAATTTAGTGGTGGACTTGCAAATACAAGTCAGTAACATTGTAAAAGACAAGCTTAAACAGTTGTCTGAAAGGGTAGAAAAGTTGGGTGTGATGCTTGAGGCCAATGTTGGTAACTGTGGGATAACAAATGGGGTAGCAACAAAGGGTAGAACCCAAGTGGGCCAGGCCGCACCCAGTTTAACCAAGGATTACCCCCCACCAGTATTGAATGGCCTTATTGTTAGTAATACTGGGAACCAAGATTCTTTGTCTACCACTAACATAACCAAGAGAAACTCTACCATTCCACCAGTGCCCAACATCAGTTCAGGGCAAGAAATAAGTCCTCAGGGGGGCAGGTCCTAGCAAGAGCCCAGTAAATAATCCACCCCTGCCTTGCATTAACTTACAACCTGCCTCAACACCTTATGTTATCGTCCTCTCTGGAGTCAAGGAGTTGGGGAGGGGGTGCTCTGAAACGCACCAGGAACTAAAGCAATTCCGATTTGAGGAAGCAGGAGAGATCTTAATGAATCGAAGAGTTAACTGGATAGGTCTGGAGACCTGAGGATAGACGGGGGACTGCATAGTTATAAATTTTAGAAACCCACAGATAGCAAGAGCAATTTTAAACAGAAACAACGGGAGACAGGAGGGGCCTATAGTGGCCTTACCACTAGGCTACTTCTACCCTATAGGGGGACCATGCCAAACAAGAAGGTCAAATGGATGGGAGGAGGATAAACTATATCAGCCCAACCAGCCAATTAACCTGGTTCATGACTGGGCTAGGAACCAACATTACAACATACACACAACCAATAGGTTTAGCGTGTTAGAAGGTGTAGATTGACTTGAATCTGCAAGTCATAGGCTGGAGGAATTTCACCACATGGGCAAGTCACTGGTGGAAAATAGTCAGACAAGGGAGGTACAAAGTCGAAGTGTGTGCCGAGGAGAGGATAAGACAAGTATCCGAAAGAATGCGGTAAGGACGGGAACAATTGATAGGGAAACTAGCCATCTAGGTGATACAATAAAAGAAATCCCACAGTCTTTCGATAAGTCACTAGTGTGACTAGGTATTTGCCCTCACCCTTACCGGTAGAACCAGCTAACAGGCCGGAAGAGTTTTATCATGGAACCTAGCCGGAATAGCCTCCACGTTCAAGAACCCTAAATGGAGCACTTTTATTGAACAGCACGAGATCTGTATGCTACAAGAAACGTGGGCAAGGGAGCACACATTTAAATCTGGATATGCATCGTACAGTTTAGCTGCAACTTCGGGGGGTAGAGGTAGACCCTCAGGGGGGCTCTGCATCTGGGTGGGCACCCACTTGGGATGCACCGTAAAACAATTGGATACATTATTTAAAGACATCCAAGGTATTCTTCTTAAGTTCGCCACAAAGCTTACAAATGCCCTAATTAATGTATTCTCACGGCCTGTAAGTCGCAGCCAAGAGTCTAAAACCCTTTATGAGCTCACAACATTTTTAGATGCCATTCCTGACCACTGTACTGTGATCCTTGGAGGGGTCTTCAACTGTCAATACAAGCCTTTAGTCGGCATGAATGAAGATAACCCCTGTGAAGAGGATCAACACTGGGCCATCCCCGAGACATCATGTGCACCAGTAGGAGTCTGAACTCCGCTGGTCCTACAAATGAACTCTCTCACGCTCATACACTCAATGAGGGCATGCAATGGAAGATCACAGTCGGATACACCTGGTGGACATAATTATAATAGAATCGGGCATTCCTCTATATTAGACTATATCTTGATAGATACCAAATCCGGGTGTAGGGTAGTGGATTTTAAGATTGAACCACGCTTTGACAGCGATCAAAACGCACTAATTTTAGAACTATTAGTGCCATGTTCGGGGTGTACACCCGGTCTGGAAGTACCAACTGATGACAGACTAACCCTCACTAGCTGCAGGAGGCTAGTTAGATGGACAGACTTAAGTCAATCACAAGAAAAACTAGCACTCCTCTACCAGACTGCTATTCCTATCCTCAAAAACATAATGCAGTCTGTGCAAGAGGATGGCATAACTATTGATCTCGAGAGGGTTTCCACTACCCACTCTAGTCTGACATCCACTATGGAAGAATTTCTTTCCGCAAACAAAAAATCTAGGGCTAAAAGTAACCCCAAACATCCCTGGTACAGCGGGGAATGTCAAAAATCTAAAACTACCCTGATTGATGCCATTAAGGCCAAGGATAGGTCCTTGATTAAAACTAGTAGAGCGGCCTACCGTAAAACCACAGACGAGGCCAAAAAAGGGTGGGAGAGTGAAAAGTGGGACACCCTGAGAAGTGCTTTAGGTGCTCATGACATGAGGACTTTTTGGCTTACAGTTAATACTGGTAGTGCCAATGGAAATTCAGCGGTAGCTCCAAACTTAGGGGCAGATGTGTGGATTGACCACTTTGAGTCCCTCTACTCGAGTGCAGAAACAGAGGTTGGTAGTCCAGATAATGACCACTCCCCCTCACAGGGCAGCACTGATGTTGGTAATATAATACCTCCTGGGGATAACCAAGACATTCCAATGATTACCCTTAAAGAAGTAATTAGTGCTTTGAGTAAAATAGCCCCCGCTAAAGCCCCTGGGTTAGACAAAATACCTGGGGATCTTTACCGCAGCGAACCTACCATTTGGGCCCTATACTTTTGGATTCTTTTTAATGCAATATTACAAGGCATGGATATCCCCACAACCTGGGCTGGTGCAGAAATGATCCCTGTCTTAAAAAAAGGCTCTCCACTGCTCCCTTCAAATTATAGGCCAATCAGCCTTATCGATATCAGCCAAAAAGGTTTTGCGCAAGAGCTGCTTGGCCGCTTACATAGATGGATGGAGGAGCATAATGTCTTGAGCCCGCTACAAGCAGGGTTTAGGGAAAACATTTCTATTCTGGATCAGACCTTTAGGCTACAACTATTACACTGGAAGAGCGTGTGTATCGAGGGTGGCAGCCTCTATTTAATATTTGTAGACCTGAGATCTGCATTCGACTTGGTTCCAAGAGACAAATTGTGGGGTATTCTTCATGAGCTAGGTGTTCTGATTTACTTGTGTCAAATGTTGAAGCGACTACATAAGAGAAACTTTGCCCAAATACGGTTCGGTAAATATGGGGAACTCACTACTCCTCTCCTAGTAGCCAAGGGAGGTCAACAGGGATGCGTCCTAGCTCCAACATTTTCTATCTTTTTATAAATGGGGTAATTGAATTTTTACACTTAGAGCAAGTTTTACTTGCACCCAAACTGGTGACTCGTAAAATTCCGGCAATGATGTTTGCCGATGACACCTTGCTAATCTCTAAATCCCCCATGGGCATACAGAGGATTCTCAATCAATGTGTTTTTTTCTGTAAGGAAAGGGGTCTTGAGATTAATTTACAAAAGACGAAGTACATGGTCTTTAACCCAGGAAAATGTACCCGACCAAATCCATGCCTGGATGGCACCCCACTAGAAAGGGTACCGGTTTTTGAGTACCTTGGCTGAACGATCATCGATAAAATGTACTGGGGTGCACAAATTAAAAAATCCAGTCTGAAACATAGCCAGACAACGGGGGGTTTGACCAAAGTATTCCGAAACTCTGGCCACAAACAAGTTGGCCCAGTTTTGGAAATATATAAGACCCAAGCAATTCTATCTGTCTTACTCAGGCTGAAAATTCTTTTGTAAGACAACTATTCGGTCTCCCCTGTAGTTTCCCCCTTACTCCACTCAGACTAGATTTGGGGCTCAGACCAATTGTAGAGGTTGTTGCCCTTAGACCCCTTCTATTCTGGCATCGTCTTTGGCCCACCGCAGAACTGGGTAGCTTTAGAGAAGAACTAAAGGAGGTGATCAGTCTACCCGGTGCAGGAAAAATGCCATGGTTATCTTACATACGAAACATGCTTGTATCCATGGGAGTGGATCATTTGTGGTCTAGTCCAGAAACAAGTTGCCCTACTGTGTCAAAGAAGATGTTAAAGGATCTCTACTGGGAGCATAAATTGACCATGATACAGGGGAGATGAACAACTGTCAGACTCACTATAGCGTTCCTAGAAATTAAAGACCAGTATAGACTAGAGCCGGTTCTGGATGACATTAAACCAGCAGCAGCTAGGAAGCTATACCTGCAATTCAGGCATGGGGTACTCCCCTTGCGTGCCTTCACGTCCAACTGGGCTGGTTCAGAATACTCGGTCTGCCCAGCATGTAATATTGGAGTTGAAACCGAACAATACGTATTATTCTCTTGCCCTGGGTACAAGAAAGCTAGAAAACGATGGCTTACACAGATCTGCAGAAATCTGGGAACCAGGCATTGTGTAGAGGCTTACACGATTTTGAAATACAATGCCAGCCTACATACAGTTTATTCGGTCGCAGGTTTCTTAAGATGTCCCCCACAACATTGTCATCATTAACGGTAAAATTTTAGAGTGCAATAGTTTGCCCAACTTAAGAATGTGCAGGTTAGCCACACGTTGTTTCTTTGTTGCCCAGCACATGTTAACTCGGCTAGCATGGGAGTAGGCCAATGGTCATAGTGAATGATACATTTTTGCACTTTTGTATTAAATATCCTGATGGTTGCTATTTACTAAATATTATGGTCCTGCAGCAACTCTAGCTGCACATGCACATAGCACTTTAATACAAGTTAAGAGTCTTATGCACTGTATTAATTTTACTTGCTGATAGATCTATAATGAACGTGGTTGACAAAAATTTCCTCTTAATGTTTTTATCTGTAAATAAATTTACAAAATAGACTGTGATATATGCCAACATTATCGTTTCAAACAGTTTAGCTGCCCCAGGAGATTGATGGACTTGGACAGACATAAAATGTATTTAGTTGTCTTTATCTAATGTTTTAATCAAGTTCATATTTGTATATGGGGACTTGCATAATAGTTTTTATGGCCTTTCGGCCGAAAGAAAGAAAGATGTTCTTACCCCTCGTCTGCCAGTACTGGTAGTCTCAGAGAGTGTTTGCGTAGGAAACAACAGTTGAGTCCTTGATTTAGTTTTGACTTTATTTCTGGCTTGATTTAGGGTAATCTCATCATATCCATGGTCTCTCAATCTCTGGGTCATTTCCTGTTCAGTTTTAGTGTATGATTTAGGAGTGCTACTGATTTGCTTAGCTCTAAGTAGCTCCCCAAAAGAAATACTTCTTTTGAGAGCACTTGGATGAGAGCTCGTAGCGTGCAGAGTTGAGTTCCCTGAGGTAGATTTCATATATATCTTGGCTGTGATGGTATCACCGTGCACTACTAATCTGACATCCAGAAAGTCAATACATTTATTACTGACACGGCATGTAAATGTTAGATAAAGATCATTTACATTGATCATTTTCACAAACTCTTCCACAGATCTTGGATCTGCTCTCCATAACATGAAGAGGTCGTCGATATACCTTAGCCATAACATTATGTTAGTTGCCCAATCATAAATTTCCAAACAAATTGCCCGAAAGCTTTCATGAGGGCACTCGGCAGACCTCCCTCCATCCGGTCTCTGCATGAGACTTCCCTGGATATCACGCTACGTTGCATTCTTCGCCGACACCACTTCATCATGGGCTTGCTACTAAAACAAAGGGTACAGCCACACTTTCTTTTATGTTCATGGCAGCATGCTTTTAATTGTTTAATCACCATCAGTTGATTTGCATAGTGTGGCATTCTGGAACATGTAGTCCCTTACTCTTTCCCTAAGTGGGTTTTGTTACCCCTTGCACATATTTTGAGCATTAAAAACATCCTTGGTAGGACGTGTGGCATTCAGGTAAGTCTATTTCCTCATAGGATCACTGCGCTGCACAGGTCAGAATTCGTTTCCAGCCACAGCCTCTCTTGTTTTCACTGGGATGGTGCTCCTCTCCACGACAGGGCCTGCCGTGCTGTAATATTACCAAACAAATTGCCCGAAAGCTTTCAGGAAGGCACTTGGCATATCTCCCACCATTCTGTCTCTGCATGACACTTCCCTGGATATGACGCTACGTTGCATTCTTCGCCGACGCGTTTTGAGGCTAGATACCTCTTCATCATGGGCTTGCTATTAAAACAAAGGGTACAGACACGCTTTCTTTTATGTTCATGGCAGCATGCTTTTAATTGATTAATCACCATCAGTTGATTTGCATAGTGCGGCATATATGTGGTAAAGACATATGCGTGGTAAAGGCGTGCATTATAAAGGCAATGCATGGTAAAGGCATTATGTGGTAAAGGATACTACTTTCCAAGTGCCACAAACATTTCAGTTTTGCAAACATATATGAGGGAGACACTTACTCACATAAAAGCTATGTTTTAAAACATGCATGCAGAGACAAGTGGATGCGTCACTATGACACTCTGCTGGAATAGTCTGTGTTTGGAAACTGAAACGTTTGTGACACTTGGAAAGTAGTACTTTCATGTAACAACATGGCCATACAATATGTGATGGAGACATACTGTGAAATCAGAATACCACTCGTAAAATAGTGAATGTGTGGTTTTATTTTCGTTTTGTTTTTTGTTTTAATGTTCCAAAACTACCAATCCCACAATGACTCATAAATGGCTTCCTGGGATATTGGTATAAATAGGTGAAAGCGTAGATGGACTAACGCTATACACCGGGACCAAGACCTGCTGGTTGAAAAGTGTAAGTGAAGGAGTAGATGGCTTGATTCAATAAAGAAAAGTTTAAACCCCAAGGAGAGTGCCGCATTATACTTTGAATTTGGTGAGAAATACATTTCAAGGCGCAGTCCAGCCTTGCCGCAGGCACCAGCTGTAAAGAGCACCCTTTGTGACTTGGACATTCTTGATGTTTTTTTAATAAATATATATATATATTCATAGAGAAAACCATAGGTTTCAGGGGTGTTATAGTTAGCTGGACATTTCACTCGTACAAAACCATTGAAATTCCACCATTATAGTTAGTTCAGCTAACTATGACTCGCGCGCCCGCAATGCACTGATGATGACCTCACATATTACATCACTCATGACATGGTCAGTGACATCACTCATGACATCACTGATGACACCACTGATGACATCATCCAGTGAATGTGTCTGTCTGAAAATTAAATATTTTTTATATATGTATATCTGAAGGTCGATGGAAGAATAAATGGGTAAATAAGTGTCTAAATGGATGGTTTTTTTTGTAAAATTGTTTGTATAACTGACTGATTAAGTGTATCTTAGTGAATACATGGGTTAGCGAGTAATGTTTAAATATGTAAATATCAGTATCAGTCTCTCACTTTGTGTATAAGTGGCTGCATGGGTTGGTGAGTAGCTATATGAGTGTCTACATAGGTTATTAGTTGGTTTTTGGAGTACCAGTATGAGTGTCTGAGTGTCTGTATTGTTCGGTGGGGGTATTACTTAGCGCATAGATGCATGAATGAGTGACTCACTGTTTGTATGTGTTGAAGACAGCATGTGTGCAGGACTGTATGGGTGGATGAGTGTGTGTATGGGTGTGTTAGGGAGTGAATGACTGTCTCAATAGTGTCTTTATGAGTAACTACATATGTTTTAAACTAGTATATGTGAGTATTGGTGTATTTACGTGAGTATATGTGAGAGTGAGAGATTGGAAGAGTTCCTGTATAAATAATTATGTGTTTCTATAAGTGATTGTTTAAGAGAGTAAGTATGTGTATGTTTCTGTAGAAGTAAGTGTAGTGGTGTGTGTATAACTGTATATGCAAGTAAATGGATGTTTGATTCTTTATTAGCATGAGTGACAATGTGTGTGAGTAACTCTATAAATGAGTGGCGTTCTGTAACAGGATTTATAGGTGTATGAGTACATATGAAGAGTGAGTACATGTATGAGTGACTATATAGGACTGTTGGTGAATCAGTGGTTGTGTATGTAGATCTTGGAATTACTGAATAGGTTGTTGTAACTGGTATTGGTATGTCCATTTTTTTTAGAATGTTAGTTTCTATTTTTGAATGTGTGTATCAAAGGTTATATTAGGGTGAGAGGAGGTCTGCCATTCTATCACAAGGATGATGTCATCAGTGATGTCATTTGAGATGTCATGAGTGATGTCATGAGTGATGTCACTGACCATGTCATGAGTGATGTAATATGTGACGTCATCATCAGTGCATTGCGGGCGCGCAAGTTATAGTTAGCTGAACTAACTATAACGGTGGAATTTCAATGGTTTTGTACAAGTGAAATGTCCAGCTTACTATAACACCCCTGAAACCTATGTTTTTTTACTGTGAATTTCTAAGGTTTTTTAAATGCTAATTCCTAACTATATAGTCCTGAAACCTATGTTTTTTTCAGTGAATTTCAAAGGTTTTGTAAATGACAATTTTTAAATGTATTAATTGTTATCTTTATTTTTTTGATACTGATTTACTCAATTTTTTTAAACTATTTATTTTGAGATATTTTATTTTTTAAATGACATTATATTTACATTATACATTACATTACAAAATATACTTTCTCAGAATGAATTACTTTAGTTAAATACTTTTCATATAGGCAATAGACTTTTTGAATGCAATAGTTACAGTTTGTTGCAATAGGCAACACAGTTTCAAACACAATGCAACATTGAGCTCAATGGGAATTTCTAGTTAATTGCAATTAGTTACTTTATGGATTACTTTTCTAACCACAGGACTGGATCCTAGATTCAGTCCTGGGACATCTCCTGTAAACAGTTGAGTAAAAGCATTTTGGTTACAGTAGTGATTTTTAAAGAATATTATTGTATTTTAAAAGTTGACACATAGAATCACCAATGTTATCCCATGGGAGGAAATTCACTTAGCAGGTAAGTAGTGTTATCGTTACTTTTTCTTACTCAGTGGTGGATCCTGGATTCAGCACTGGTGCATCTCCTGTAAACAGTTGAAAGAATGCGTTTAAGTCATACAGGCGATTATTAAGGAATATTTATAGTTTGTGAAAATCGACACAGAAACCTTTCTGGTGAAAACCAGACAATGGATTCCTATGGAAGGAAATACAAGTTACTGGTAAGTACGGTTAGAATTACTTTTTAGGGTCAGTGCTAAAGATGCAGCACTGGGTTCTCTCCTGATAACAGGTGAGTAAATCGGAATTCGTTGTTCGGATGATTTTAGGTGAATATTTTAAATTTCCAAAACTCCATACTTTGAAAATTTTCCAAGTGAAACCAGTCAATGTTAGCCTATGGAAGGAAATTCAAGTTACTGGTAAGTACGGTTACAATTACTTTTCAGGATCAGTACTGGGCTCAAAGATGCAGCACTGATGTCTCTCCTGATAACAGGTGAGTAAATCGGAATTCGTAGTTCGGCTGATTTTAGAGGAATATTTGAAAGTTCCAAAACTCCACACTTAGAAGAATTTCCAAGTGAAACAAATCAATGTTAGCATATGGAAGGAAATTCAAATTACTGGTAAGTACAGTTAAAATTACTTTTCAGGATCAGTACTGGGCTCAAACATGCAGCACTGAGGTCTCTCCTGATAACAGGTGAGTAAATCGGAATTCGTAGTTCGGCTGATTTTACTTCGGTCCAGTATATATAGAGCCACTTTCCTACACCATCCCCTCCCTTCACAACTGTGCAAACACGCCCTGTGGGCCCCTAGAGTCCAACTAGCCCAGTAGGTACATCCAGTAAGCGCCACAGAGCTGCGTAGCAGAGAGATGTAAAAAGGGGCACAGCCTGCACCACCTCTCTGCAACGCTGCGCAGTGGCGCTTCCTGGAAGCACCTAGTGGGTTACTTGGCCCCCATGGTCCCTCAGGATTGAAGGGAAATGTTTTCCCCAACCTAAAACGCGCCACAGGACGTGTTTGCACACATCACCTCAGGCCCCGTCCCCTCTCTTCACCACTGTGTAAACGCGCCATGTGGCCGTTCTAAGTTGAGAGATTAAGTACCCTTGAATCCTAAGGGTCCCTAGGGTCAAACTAGCCCATTAGGTACCTTCATTAAGCACCACAGAACTGTGTTGCAGAGAGGTGTAAAAAGGGGTGTGGCCTCTGAACACCTGTCTGCAACGCAGCTCCCTGGCGCATACTGGAGATACCTGTTGGACTATTTGGCCCTCAGGGACCCTTAGTATTGAAAGAAAATTAACTGCCCAACTTAAAACGCGCCACAGGGTGTGTTTGCACAGTGGTGAAGGAAGGGGGCGTGGCCTGAGGTGACATGTCTGCAAACACGCCCTGTGGCGCGTTTTAAGTTAGAGAATTAATTCCTCCTCTATCCTGTGGGTCCCTTGGGGCCAACTAGCCCACCAGGTACCGCCAGTGTGCGCAAGGGAGCTGCGTTGCAGAGAGGTGTTCAGAGGCCACGCCCCTGTCATTGGAAGGTCATGGTGCAGGATGTTCCCATCATCCAGAAGTGAGAGTACAAGGTCTTGAAGAGCTGTTCTGAAGTCGCTTTCTGGAAATAATGGTTTTGCTTTCTTTAGAAGAGAGAGCTGGTACCAGGCCATCTTTGTTTTAAGGGTGAGGAAGGTGTCCTGGGTATTATTGGTTACCAGGATGAATCTAAGTAACTTTGAATTACGTGAAAGTTGGGGTTCAAAGCCATCAACATGCATGTTATCGAGGTATGTACTGTTTCCTGTTTGTTGATTTTGGAAAACCACGGGAATTTTTTTCTTGGTTTGGTTTGCAGGGATTTCAGTATCATGAGGTCTTCAGGAATTCTATTTTTCTTCCATTGTCTATCTGTCTGTGGATTGTTTATTGCTAGTAAGGTCTGGTCTTTACAGTACTAGGGTGCTGAAGGCTTTGGCTTGCACGTTTGTATTTTAATTGGGCTGTGGATGTTCACATAGTTTTCCAAAACAGTGTTGAAGTTGCTTAGATGGGTGTTGACATCTGACAAGGTTTTGAAGGGATGAGAAATGAGTTTAAGCATTAGGTTGTTTATTGAGAAGTCTTCAACCTGAAGGTTAGGCCTTCTCTTTTCGGTTGACCTTGGTCTGTTGGTAGGATGCTGAGCAGGTAGATAGTGAACTCCAAGATAGTCGGTACAATCCAGCAGTATTGTGGTTAGCATTAAATTGTTGGTGATGTTGAGAATACAAGGTTGAGGATGTGGCCTTTGGATTTATTGGTTGTGTGAGAAACTGTACCAGTGTTTCCTGTGCAGGTGGATAATGGGAAATTGAGTCCTCTTATTTGGCTTCTTCTTTTAAAGGCACTCAGTGGGAACCCACTGATGTCACTTCTTTTGCAGGTTGACGATGGGAAATGCAGTGATGTCACTGCAGATGAATAATGGGTGATTAAGAGATGTCACTTCCTATGCAGATGGATGATAGGAAATGACATCCTCTTGTTGCTTCTTCTTTTAAAGACAGTTTTGACTGTAAGCCTGTGATGTCATTTCATGTGAAGATGGTTAATGGGAAATATACTGACGCCAATTACTATGCAGATGGATGATGGAAAATTGAACTACAAGCAAACAAAATGGCAGATGTATGTTTTTCTATGCAACCCAAGCACCAAAAGACACCTACTGGGCATGGAATAATAAATGAGAGGCAATGGTGCAGATTCCTGCTGAGTGGGTGAACAGTGACAGTGAAGGACAATATGTTCAATGACATCAAATCACAAACACCTTCAGTGACAGTGAAACCCAAACACTTTCACCTTCTATGGGCGTGATTATTGGTGTGCTGTAAAACTTGGGTACAATTATCAAACCACACATATCTAGGTTATGAAAATGAGTGAGTGCAGCATTTGTAACTGATTACGGTTTGCCTATCCATGAATGGGAATCATATCAATTTGTGAAGCATTCTACTCTTTAGTAGGTGTGTTTCATAATTTTCCTGCTGCAAATCATGGGTACAAACTCAGTGTCCGGTGAAATTTGCACCTGTATCATAACTCCCTTGAGAGCACAGATGGGAGTTAGCGGCCACAATAGGTTTTGTACTCCAATCCAAATAAGGGCCTAAGTAATAAAATACTTTCACCCCCTCCAGTTCAGAAGATTTGACCAACTACCTCTACAAGGGTAAAATGTGGCACCCACGTCCTCACATGGGGTACTTGGAAACCCTGTTTGCTTGCACACTGACACAATAAAAAGAATGCCTTTTGTGGGCGTGCAACAAAAAACCCCTCTCTGAGCAGGCATCCTTTTAGGAGGGCGTTAGTGGGTCTCCTGAAATTAACATGATTTGTCATCATAGTCCTAAAGCATGAATAAGTTTGAGAGATACAGAGGCTTCAGTTTCCAGTGCAGTCTCTCCCACAATTATTCCTGTCTGAGGTGCTGCAATCCTTATCCTTGCCTCTTTGTTTTACCCCCAAATACAGGCAATCATTCCTTGATGCTTTATCTCCCCAGGCACATAGTTGCAGTATGAAAGCCATGTACCATTGGTTGCTTTGGGATGAGAGATGATCTCCCACAAGCTTTTCCTACTTTGGCATAACAGCAATATTCCCAGTTAGAGTAGTCCTTTATTCTCTGCAGTTGTATTTGATAAGCATCTGTTTTCTATCATGAAAGGAGATTGCAACAGTATGAGATTACAACAGGATGCAGGTTTCGTGGCTTGCCTGAACATATCCTAGTATTTGTGTGTGTGATTTACTCAGCACCTTGTTATGTTATGTTATGTTATATATTTTTGTAAAGCGCCCAAATGCCCGTGGGCGTCTTGGCGCTAGCTAGTCGCAACCAGAGTGAGGCTTAGCAGAAACATCTAATAGGAAGAGAACAGCCATGTTTTCCGAGACATCCCGAAAAACAGAAGACTGGAGTCCAATGGGCACTTCTTCATTTGAAGCTGGCCTTGCCACACACAGTGACCACTGCAGTTCCTACACTTCTTCATTTGAAACTGGCCTTGCCACACACAGTGACCACTGCAGTTCCTACACTTCTTCATTTGAAGCTGGCCTTGCCACACACAGTGACCACTGCAGATCCTACACTTCTTCATTTGAAGCTGGCCTTGCCACACTCAGTGACCACTGCAGTTCCTACACTTCTTCATTTGAAGCTGGCCTTGCCACACACAGTGACCACTGCAGTTCCTACACTTCTTCATTTGAAGCTGGCCTTGCCACACACAGTGACCACTGCAGTTCCTACACTTCTTCATTTGAAGCTGGCCTTGCCACACACAGTGACCACTGCAGATCCCACACTTCTTCATTTGAAGCTGGCCTTGCCACACACAGTGACCACTGCAGATCCCACACTTCTTCATTTAAAGCTGGCCTTGCCACACACAGTGACCACTGCAGTTCCTACACTTCTTCATTTGAAGCTGGCCTTGCCACAAACAGTGACCACTGATGTTCCTCGCTTTGTATTTTCATATTAGTATGTTGATACTTGCTCATTAGTGAATGAAAAATAACAGCATGAGGAACAGGTGAAGAATCAATAAAGCCCATTCTAATTTATACCCCAGATAATGTAAGTTAAGTCGGCGCAATATACTAAATAGAGCTTCTATATTTAATTTATCGCCGCAGTGGCAGCGCTCAAATCAGCGAACGTTGGCACTGAGGTGTTCATCCCTAGTGACACGCCACCTCAGAATAATTTGTACCCAGCAGACGGAAGTAGCATGGAAATCAACTGCCCCTGTGAATCCAGTCAGGGCCATAGACAGACATTTGCTGAATGCATTGTATTGCTACCTCACTTTTGAGGGAGCTGCCAATGAACCAAAGGTGGAGGACGCCAATCGAGAAGCCGCAAAATGCTCATTACTATTAAATCCTCAGGAGGAAGAGGCCCCATGTATTACCTTACTGAAAGAGACCTGTTACATGTATTGCAGGTAGGAGACAGAGTTGCAAAATTCTGAACAACCCTGAAGACAATTATGAAATGAAAATAAAGGCCTGGACATGGATAGATGGGGTACTTGCATCTTGGAGCAAGCATTCGTCTTAGGTGTAATTGAATGACTAGCCCAATGATAAAGGCACAATGACTCCTAAATACTCAGCACTCTAGATGTAATAGAGTATGGTGGGAAATCAGAAAATGTCACAACATTTTTACAAATTTACAACAGGAAAGTTGGTCCAAAGAAAAGATAACCCTAGCTCGCTGCACACCCGCCATAAGATTACCAGAAAAAGGACGCCAGGCAGGAGGTCTAGTTACCTTTATTGCCACACGATGGGACTGTGCTGTTACTACAGTGACTCAGTTTACGTTAAGTAATTAGAACTTAGTTTTAAGATGCATTGAGTGTCATTTTAGGAAATATTTATATTCCTCAAGATAAAATAAGGAACATGGTGACTCACAGTTGCTAAGGAATCCAAAAATCTGCAATTTTAGAATCATTACAATATCTTGAACTTTTGAACATATGAGATATGATTTCATCTTTCAGAACAAAGAATGGGAACAGCAAACGGTTCTGGGATCCATTAACATAAAATGCACTGATGTGCTAGATTGGGAGATACCCCTGCTAGGGCCAGCCATTTCTTTGATACTATGGGCGACCTTTTAGATTACAGAGTGACGACTCCGGCTGCATTTAAACATGTTACTTCCTCCACTATGATCGATCAGTTGTACAGAGACCACAGGCCTCAAGTTACAGCATTTGATTGGCCCATAAATCAGCTTCTGGTTTTGGCAAGCTTGAGGGGTCAAGAGGTCACTAAATCGCTAAGATGTCATAATTTTTCTAAGGCTACCAAATAACAAAAGGAAATGATCAAGAGATATTCTGTAATCCTTCCAATTAATTAACGCCCAGGACAGTAGGAAGGGGTCATTTTATTGAAATAGAGCTGCATTTTCATTGGGTTGGTGACATCATCATAAAAGAAGTGGCAAACACTTGTAATAATCCGAAACCTGGCTGTAATTGAGTGGTATACAAGGTAAATAAGAGATATGTAACATAGTGTTATCAAAGTGACATTGGAGAAGCATGTCCTCTGACAATGATGAACTCTCTGTGTCACTAGCTGATATAAAGAGCCTCTATAAAAAGTTCTCTCATTTCACTAAGAGGTTTTAACTTGTTCATTTAGATCGGAATCTTAATTATATATGGTGACCGGGTTTCCTCATATAAGTACTCCTTGAATGAATGCGAATTTACTACTGTTTGAAATTCACAAACACTGGCCATGGTAGGCTTGGAAACCTGCGTCTGCCTCAAAGGGGATGGAATGAATGCCTGAAATACTCTATTCAGGTTCAATTAGTCGGGGTAGCACTCCAACCTTCTGTTTTTCACCTATTGTGCCACTCTAGACACAGGCCCACTTAATGCATGTCAGTACTGACCCTGTTCTTCACAGAAACAGTCCATCCCGAACCTTGGTCACCTCACCCCTCCACCCTACAGCCCACCGCTTTTTTTGTTGTAAAATTGAGATCCGCACGCCCCTAATCACACTGACTGAGCTACACCCCTGGATTAAAAACAAATTGTTCAGAATCTGAGTGTGGCGCATTCATCTGGTGCACCAGTTGTGAACAGGATCCCGGTCAATTTCTTTAAAGTAGACTCTGACTTCCGGTCCAGTCTACTTACCATCCTTTGTTCTGCATACTTTGAACAATGAGTAACCCAAGATTAATTTTGAGGATAAGTTCTAGACCCTATTTTATAATAACCACAAAAAATATCAGATGATTGCCCTGCTAGATACATACTCTAAACAGTTTGGAAAATATTATTTGAAGAGTTAGAGGAGTTGGTGTGGAAATCTATCTGTTGCCAGTTTTCCAGGCAGGAGTTCAAGAGGGCTATGAACCCACCATTAATATAGTCCTGTTAAATACATTAGCTCTGTGGGTGGTTCAAAACATTCCTGGACTTCAGTTCAGCATTTGATATGGTAAACCTTGGTCTATTGTGGAAGAAACTAAGGGCCTGATTTAGAGTTTGGCATATGGGTGGGTACCTTGTTACAAATGTCCCGTCCAACTTCCAACAAGTGCATTATATCTGAAGGAACTTGTAATCAGATGGACAGGATTTCCATCATGTTTGTGAAGGAGTATCAATTTTCCAAATGCTAAAACTGGCCCTAAGTATTTGGGTCACCTCAACTAGTCTAATTTAGGGCCACCCAATATCCACACAGGAACATTTGGGTATGTGTAAATATGGCTGATGGTACAAGAGTAACTAACAAAAGAAGTACCAGCTGCAGTCTGAAGTAAGGGTGTAATTGATACTTAGCATGGCACCACTCCTTTATCAATTATACACAGCAGATACCTGGGCATGTTTGAGCACTGTAATAACTCAATTTGAAAGTGTCTAGAATGAGTATCGGGAAACTCTGAGCCGAAGACTCTGCGAAACATTATAGTTGCCCTGAAGAAGCCTGAAAGGGTGAAACGTGTTGGCTGTTTTGCTGCTATACATAAAAAACTGAAATAAAAAAAGACTAAGAACATTTCCGGCTACAGAAATCATTTATTCTGTCATTGTCTGTGATAAATGAAAGAGATTAACTCTTTGGTCATTATAGCATTGCCTCTCCCTTCTTTCTGTATAGATGCGTGACGCATCTGATGGCGTAAGGGCGGCACATTGCTGGAGTCGTGTCGCAAGCGCGACGCAACTCCAGCAATACTCAGGGGCTGCCCATACCTAACATGCTGCGTCACGCCTTACGCCTGCTTCAGGCAGGCACAGGGTTTTGACGCAGCAGCGTCGGAAAAGTGACTCAGTGAAACCTTGTAGATTTCACTGCGCCCCTTTCTGAGGCTTTTTCCGACAGAACACCTACCCTGCATACATTAAACCTGACGCAGGTTTAATGTAGTGCAGGTTTTACAACGTGACGCATCTCCCAAGATGCGTCACGTTGTAAATAAGGCACAACATGGCGCATGGTTTACGCCGCTGCTGCGTCACAGAAGTGACGCAACGGTGGCGTAAATGTGTCGCAAGAGGCTTGTAAATCTGCCCTGGGTGAAGGACAAATGCAGACTTGTTTCCTATGGGAACAACTTAGAGAGATTTAGTAAAAGTACTCAGTGTCCTCTGAAGTCAACTACAAAATAGGCATAAGTATTAGAGTTATGAGGTTTCACTTTGAGTTATTCTCTGTTACAGACATTGGGGCAAGTTGGAACAAGAGCAAAAACATCCATGCAGATGCTGCATGCCTTTTTGTGGCAAATTAAAGACTATTTCCCATATTTCCCATTCAACTGCTCTTAATTATTAACAGTCTCAGACTGACTTTTCAGACATTGCATGTCCTGCTGTACTGAAGGGACTGTTGATCAACAGAATGTATTGATAAAACAACTCAGGCCTTAGCACATTCTGACCTCCATTTCATGCAATCTCCTCTGCAGCCCTGTTAGACCTGGCTTCTGTGGTGAAGTTCTCCCCTAACCTTTTTGCCTTCAGCCTTGCTGTTTTGCTGATTTTGTTTTTGCTGGCTTTAGGACTCCGTGCACTTTGCCACTGCTAACCACTGCTAAAGGGCTTGTGCTCTCTCCTTAAAATATGGTAGCATTTTCTTACACCCAATTGGCACATTTGCAGGTAAGTCTCTAGTACAGTTGTACTATATGTACCCAGGATCTACAAATTGAATGCTACTAGAGGGTCTGCATGTTCAAAACGCAAGGGCCACCCTACTCACAAGGAACCAGGGTATCAGTTAGACAACAAGGAACAGTGATTCCTGTGGACAAATACAAATATCCTCTCATATTGAGGTGAGTAGCGACCTTGGTTACACAAGCCATTTCACATCGATATATTTCAATTGGCACTATACCTAATTTTTCAAACCTTTTTTCTTCTTGTTAGTGCCCGGCTGGCCCCCATGTGAGTACATTCTTCCATTACACTTTGTCTTGAGCCACATTTTTATTGGTGTGCACTTTTCCACACTGACAGTCAATCGTTCTCGCCTCAGGTAAATCCCCCAGCTCCCTTAACTGTTATTCAGAGTTTCTCTCTGATCTAGTAGACTTAGTTACTATTTTTAATACTTTATGTTGTTAGGGCCTGATAAGACCCCCTATTGCTTTAGGGTCGAAACGCAGTCGACACGTATTTTAAACAAACCACTTTCCAACCCCTAACATTGCGTTAGAAGGCTGTCAATATTCTGTATATCTGTACTCGTGGTCGTTTTGTACAAATTGAAACCTACTGTATGTCACAAATTGTCAATCTTGGAAAATAGGTTCTAAATCACTTGGGACAATGAGCAGATTTTTTATATACTTTGCTCCATAAATTGCATAAAAAGGAAATACTGTTGAAATTCTTGTTTTATATGATTTTGATTGTCCCTCTGACAATCCTTTCCCATGAGTATGTGCCATTGAGCCTAATAATTATCAAATATTTTGTATATTGTCCACAGTAACCACTGTTCCTTGTTGTACTAGAGGGCCTGCAGCACCGATTGTGCCACCCACTTAAGAAGCCCTTCAAACATGTTTCAGGCCTGCAATTGCAGTCTGTATCTGCCATTTCGACGTGGCAAAATAAACCTTCCGGTCCTTCAGTAAGCGGCGGTCGAGATTAATCAGCTCTGACCCGCCATGAAGGGACTACTGAAGGTGGGCTTAGTGTATAGGCTATAAATGCTCCCTGTGGACCCTTGTAGATGACGGTACCATAGAATAGCCATGATTGAAAGTATAATTTTCATCTTTTCACTTTTACCACAAGCAGAGTGATTCATAACATTGGTCCTCACGAATGCCATGAACCTGTCGGTCAATCTAGGCAGAAACATGTTGACCATAATATGAAGTAGAAGAATATCTATATCCCTATTTCACATTGCTTATTTTTAATCCTATCCACTGGGGGTACCAGAATAAAATTTGTCTTCACCTACCAAGAGATAGTTTTAATCCACACATTTTTGTTTGTATGCAGCCCCTCCCGCCCATACAAACTTGATATTAGGGTATGACATCCTAAATAATCCCTCCACTCCTCTCCTACCGGGGAGTTGTAGCCCTCACTGGTCACCTTGCAGGCCCAGTGTGAAAAGGGATCCAATGATGAAGCATGTCACCCTAGGTTGAGTGAGGGTTCTCGGCTTTAAACAGCAGTGGTTCTTAGCCCATCAGTGTCTTCACTTGTTCATGCTCTGTCACTTTGTCACCTGCCCTATACATATTTTTGTGAGAATAATAAAAATAAACCTTTTGCCAGACCTAACCCTTCCTTTTTAATAGATATGTCACCTTTAGGTTAGACCGCGACCCACCCAGAGGGCAGGGTACAGTGTATTTAAAAAGTAGGACATATCCTTCTAACAAGTTCTGGTAGTGAAAAACTCCTAAAGTTGTTTTTCAATAATGCAAAGCATACCTCTCCCCTAGGATAACATTGGAGGTATCTAATTACATTTAATAAACTGTAACTTCCAATTGGGAACAGGCAGATAAGTTGAATTTGGTGTCTAATGAATTGTAATTAAAAGCCCTCTTTAATGGTAAATCAGTATTTTTAATCACAAGTCTTAAAATGCTACTTTTAGAAATTTGTCATTTTCTTGTCCTAACCATTTAGTGCCTGCAACTTGTCCCTGCTGACAGGACTAGGTGTAGCTGGCAGTTGGTCTTTGTGTGTTGCTCCCAAACAGTGAGACAAATGGAAGATAAGTACTGGCAGGACGGGCCACTCTGAGTTAATGAGGGGAAGGAGCTGTCATTTACCATAATTGCACATCATTAAGGCACTGCCTGAGCACTCTAAAAAAAGGATTGCCATTAGTCTATTGTGACCCCAGACAAGTTGGTGCCAGGACAGGGATGAAGGGGATTGTTGACACCTCAGGAGGGTGAAACCCTGTAGAAACTGCTTCCACTTCAAAGTGATCACCAGGTGTAAATATTGGACCTTAGACACCAACTCTTCAGTAAACTGTTGGAACTGTGGACTCAGCCAGGAAGAAGGACTCCTGTGCTGATAAAAGGACTGCCACCATGCTGTGTTGATCTGCTGCCCTCTTGCCTGGGTGAGAATGACTGAACCTGGATCTGTTAAACCCAAGACACCAGAGGGACTCCAAGGGCTAGTTGCATTAAACTATCTGCCTCTGCCTCCTGCTCGGGGCTCTTTCTCTATAGACCCCCGGACTGCTGCCATAGTTCCTCCCTTACCCTGGTTGACTATATCGCCCCGGCTAGTACACGCTATTCTAATTTCACTATTCTAGGCAATCTTAATCTTCATGTTGACGATCCCTCCTGTTCTCATAGTACAAATTTTATTTCGGAGCTTGCTGGTTGCAACTTGATCCAATTAGTCACTTTGCCTACACATAAAGCCGGTCATATACTGGACCTTATATGCGCTAACCTACTGGATATTACAGTACATACTCCCACTCCGGTGATTTGGTCGGATCATTTCTTGATCTTTTTGCAGTTACACCTGAAGGTCAAGGCGAGGGCCACTTCCTTGCCAAAAGATTTAGGAAGGAATTGGAGTAGGGTTTCCCCAAAGTCCCTTATCCCTCTCCTGACGGACTCCGAGCCCCCCTCTCAAATAACCTTGATGACAGCATTACAAACCTGAATGCTTGGTTCAGTGAGGCCCTAGATACAATTGCGCCTCGGAGGCCTGTTAACTCCTTGAGAACTTGCCCCTCCGCCCCTTGGTTCTCTGCTGATATTAGAGCCAAAAAACGTGATTGCAAAAGACTAGAGCGCAAATGGAGATCATCATATTCTCAGGAGGACAACATTGGTTATTGAGTAGCTCTGAAAGAGTACCGCAAACTCCTCATTGTAAAAAAAAGAGATTTCCTGGCCAAACGCATTGCCAGTGCCAAGAAATCTTCTAGAGAAGTTTTTAAGATTGTGGAATCTTTCACTAATCCATCAGCACTCATGCACCCGATTACCCCTTCACTGGAGATGTGCAACAGGCTTTTGAATTTTTCTGAGGAGAAAATCTCCCAGATATATGCTTCTTTCCCGGTAGCACCTCACCCCATCGGAATGGACACATCTGGTAGCCTCTATCATATCCAGCCAGCGTTCTTGGAATTTGCAACAATCCCCATGGAGGCATCCCTGGCTGAACTCAAGAAATGTAAATTTGAGTCACCTGGTGATCCCTGGCCAGTGAAACAATACAGTTTACTGGCTGAGTGGCTTAATCCATCACTTAATGCCATCTGGAATTCCTCAATCAGACAGGGGATTTTCCCATAGGCCTGGAAACACTTGTTAAAATTGAAAAAACCTAACGCTGACCCTGAAGTTACCAGTAACTAAAGGCCCAGTTCTTTGCTCCCGGCCCCTGCTAAAGTTTCAGAGAAAATAGCCCATCAGCAGCTTGTAGCTTTTATTGAGTCAAATGGGCTACTACATGACTCCCAGTCCGGCTTTCGCCCTGGCTTCAGTACTGAATCCACGTTGATTGAGATGGCTTCCATTCGCTGGATGGTGGATGGAGGGTCTGCACCCATGCTGGTGCTCCTCGACCTGTCAGCGGTGTTTGACACTGTGTCCCATCCCATCTTACTGGATCGTCTTAAATTGATTTGCATCCAGGGGACAGTGCTGGACTGGGTCGTGTCCTACCTTCATGGCTGCGAACAACAGGTCTCTCTCCACACTTTCACCTCCCCTGCTAAACCATCAAGATGGGGGGTGCCTCAGGGCTCAGCCCTGAGCCCGCTACTCTTTGATATCTATCTGATACCACTGGCGGATCTCATTGCCAAGACTGGGATCAAGGGGACATCCTACGCGGATGATACCCAACTGACGTTCACCTTCAGTGGGGTATCAGCATCTACCTTTGACTCATTTAAAGACTGCCTTAAAAGCATTTCTGCCTGGATGAGCAGCAATTTTTTAAAGCTTAACACTGACAAGACAGAGGTCTTGTTTTTTAACCAAGCTGTACTGCCCCCAATGTATTTATGGTGGCCAGCAGAACTGGGATCTGTCCCTACACCAAAGGACTCGGTTAAGAATTTGGGAGTCAGGTGGGACAAAGACTTGTCCCTCGCTACCCATGTTCAACTTGTATCTGTGGCCACCTTTGGCAAGATGAAAACTATCAGAAAATGTATTGATTTCTTGCCAGAGACAGCTCGCAAAACCGTAGTCCATGGGTTAATCACCTCCCATCTCGATTACGCTAATGGACTCTACATGGGTCTGCCGATCGGCCTGATCCGTAGGCTCCAGATAATACAAAATGAGGCAGCGAGACTGGCCTGCAAGGTCCCTCTCCGTCAGCATATTTCTCCTCATCTTAGACAACTCCATTGGCTCCCGGTAGCCAAGCATATCGAATTCAAAGACCCTACGTTTGCCTTTCGGGCATATCAGGACAGAGGGCCCAACTACCTGAGGAAGAGACTTCGCCCCTACCAGCAGGACAGATCACTAAGGTCCAATCATAAACGCTACCTCACCACCCCCCTTTTTGCAAAGGCAAGAATGGGGGATAGGACATTTGAGGTGGGTACCACTAAATGCTGGAACAACTTACCTGCTCAATTACATATGATACATTCTGAAAATGAATTTAGAAAGTCCTTGAAGACCTGGTTTTTTAGTCATAATGACTAGATGTGCACCTCCCACTGCTTTGTTGTTGTCCGTGTTAGCGCCGGAACACCCCATCTGGGGTAGCTGTGCGCTCTATAAATATCTTTTATTATTATTAAATTATTATTAGGTGGCTGATGACTAGAGCCTCAGGGATAGAATGCTCCAACAACCTTGAACTCAGCACCTGGACTCTGCCAACTTTGAGTCCTACTGTGCCAAGTGGTACCACCCCAGTCCTGTACCCTTGGAAGTCAACCTCAGGTGCTCTGCCAGCCCATCTGTGGATCCTGTAGAACCGACGCATCTCCTCTGCTGCACGGCGCAGCCCTGACCAGATCCGATGTATCACCTCTGCTGCGCTGATTTTCCAGCCTGCAGCCCCTTCAGAACCGCCACTGCGCAACACATCCCTGAAACATGCCCTTGTATCACAAACCTCTTGTCAAGGACAACTTCAACTACAGAGCAGGACTCTACATTGCAAGCCCCACAGCTTCTTCGGAGCCAGCTGGTGTGCGACCCATCCTCGGAGCAGGACTTTGCATCGCAAACCCCACATCGAGGGCCTAGCACTGCAGTGTTGCAGTTCCCTGGAACCATGAGCATGAGGTATCTCTGACCAGGATCTCGCATCACCTTAACTTCACGATGCATCCTTGACGCCGGACTCCTCATTGCTTTGCAACCAGAATTAAAGGTACTCTTGTTCAACGGGCTCAGCTGGTTCCTTGTAGCCAGCGCCCGCAGCATAACATAGATATCGACAGTTATCACTTTGTGCTTTTTGGCTCTATATTCACCAACATCTTTAAAAGTGCGTATCTCTGGTCCTACTGATTGGATTTTTGTAATTCTGCCCTTGATTTATTTATTCAAATTCACTCTATATTTCAAAACTAGTTTGGAATTTTTCATATTTTGTGTTTTCTCAATATAACTGTTTGAAGTGCTGCATAAATACTTGCCACACATTGCCTCTAAATTAAGCCTGACTGCTCTGTGCAAAACTACAAAAGGATTGAGCACAGGTTAATTTGGGGTTTGCTTGTGCCTCACCCTGATTAGGATTGTGGTTGCTGCTTAGGTAGGGTTCCTCCCCCCTCCACCAGTAACCCAATTTCTTAGCAGGGAGCAATGTATAATAAACGGCAATACCATTAGTCATAAGATTGTGGGACTCTATTTCTGTTTTGTGGGGGGTATGGTTGTGGGGTTCTTATGTTTTACAGTTGACTAACTCATTGACTAGCTTTTGGTTTGAGGAACCCTATGTGCATTGAGAGATCCACATACTTTTTCAAAATTTTGTACCTAACTTCCTGTCTTTCAATAATGATTTTAATGATTCAACAACATAATTTTATATATGCTTGTTATCATGTTTAGTGATTTTTATCTATGTATATTTATGATCATATTTTTGTGATGATTTTAGTTAATCAACTCTAAACTGATCTGAACTGAATTAAAACATGCTATTTAATCCTAAAAAAATAGAGGTATACAAATGTATAGTGAGAATCAGGACCAATAGACCCGTGGAAGATTGACACTGTCCGAGTAGAGATCCATGCCAAATCTATCTAGTTTTGGGTGGCTGCTTTATGTTTCAATTTTTGTAAAATGTAATTACAATTCACATTGCCTTTTTGATGTATGTGATGGAAGTTGAAGTATTGTATTTGATCTTATATTTTCTTAGTAGGCTGCTTCTGACTGTCCTCTGTTGACTTTCTTCTAGACAATCTTAAGTTTTGTAGACAAATTACTTGGCTGTTACCAAATACTTTGTGCTGGTTTTCATTTTAGCTTCTGCTGACTCTTATTTGTTTTCATATTGTTTATACTACCCTCAATTGCACTGCAGTACATTTTCACTTTCAGCTCACACCAGAAAAAGACATGGCATCTTGCTGGTTGTTTGCTGTTCAGGCCTAATGTCTAAAAATTGTGGAGAGCTTTGAAGCTGGATCCAGATACTGAGACAGCTTTCGAGGGCAAATGTCAGAAATCGGAGTATTAGTTGAAGGGGGGGGGGGGGGGGGGGGGGGAGAACCTCCTAAAATAATAAACACAATCCTTGTCAGGGTGAACCACAAAAGACACAAAGGGGAGAGGAGTTGGCGTACGGCTTGGGCGGTCGATTTTGTATCTGGGGAACCGGGTTTGAGTCTCGGCAATGACGCTTAACATCCTGTGATTCTGGGCAAATCACTTAATCTCCCTGTGCCTAACAAAAATGAATGTGTCCTCATGGAACGCAACTGGTGCTATGTAAAGCGCTCTGATACCCGATATCTTCGGGTCAAGCTCGCGCTATATAAAACTCCGTAAAAAAAGAAAACCTAGCCTTACCCTCTGGTAACTTGGCACAAAAGCAGTCAGGCTTAACACGGAGGAACTGTGTAAAGTATTTATGCAGCACTGAAGCAGTAATAATAATGTGAAAACACAACACTCCTAAACCAATTTAGAAAAATAGGGGATATTTTATTAAATAAAATGACACCAAATGACAAAACTGGAAAAATGTATTTTTAAATTTGAAAAAAAAAATACTGCCAAAAAGCACAAAGAGCTAACTGCGGTTTTTGAGTGTTCGAGGACTAAGACCCGGAGGCATCCGAGGACTACCCCAAACATTTTAACATGTAGAGGAAGGGGTTGGATTTTGCCAAATGTCACCTGAATTTTTGACTGTCACACTGCCAGTCAAGCACAGTGAACATGCTAAAGGCACAAGAATAAAAAGTCCTTCTGAGCCTATCCAGCCTGCCTTTGGGAGGCGTTAATACATTTTTATCATCTCATTCACACATGTTTTATCAGGTTTCACCGTGACACAACCCATGAAGACGTAGTCAGAGGTTAACAAAGACTTGTAATTGTAGGCTTTTCATGCCTAGGCAGAAAGCACAATTTCAGGGTAGGAATGCCTCACAGATCCAACACCCAACTGTTCTCATGCAAACCATAATACAATTGCACACCTTTCCACCAACACATACATGTCCGCCTGTAATCACTCCGCTGTAGTGGCAGTAGGGTGGTAGACAAATTCCAGCTAAGACAAAAAAGTGTTATATGGGAGGATCCAATGATGAGGTAGACTACACTCTGTGGGTGAAGGTCTATGTTCCTATAGAATATATATGACAGGATCTATGACAGAATCGCCCTATTAGCGCGGAGGAGGGATAGCCATTGTCTATCAACTATCCCTAAAATGTACTTTGAAAATGGCCAAAATTGACAACAGCGTAGCAGCTTTCTTTTCTCTAGTGGCAGCTGACAATCACACGATCAATGGTTTTTTGATTTACAGGCTCCAGGGTCTGGCCACCAATTTTATTTTGAGTCTAGTGGAAACATTGATTCAACCAGCACTGCGCTACAATAGCTTCTAGGTGACCTTAACCTACTCTTTGACGACCTTTCGAGCAATGAAACTCAATCGTTCTGCCAGGAACTAGCTGCTCTACAGCTAGAGCT
Source organism: Triturus cristatus (assembly GCF_964204655.1). Classification (NCBI taxonomy): domain Eukaryota; kingdom Metazoa; phylum Chordata; class Amphibia; order Caudata; family Salamandridae; genus Triturus; species Triturus cristatus. Next base: position 965,787,560 of record NC_140581.1, read on the forward strand.
GAAATCCACATGCCCTACCCATCAGCTGGGTCATATATTAGACCCCATCTTCTCCAACTGTCCAGAGTTGGAAGTTGAAGCCCCGACAGCAGTCCCCTGGTCCTATCACCATCTTGTGGTGTTTTCTATTCCACTAGCTAAACCCCCCCCACACGGCCAGAACCTGCCCTACCACTGTGCGCAGGAAATGGACTAAATTTAACGCTGTGAGCTTCACTAAAGCTCTTTAGCAGATCTGTCTCCAACTGAGAGAGGATATTAATGTTGCCAACACAGCAGTGGATGAGTGGATTTTCGGAGCACTGGATGTAGTTGCGCCGTGGACCACTAACACTCCTCAGACACGAACCAAATCGGCACTGTGGTTTAATGAAGATCTCTTGATTGCAAAAAATCCTGCAAGTGCTTAGAGCGCCAATGGAGGAAAGACTTCTCTGATAGAAATAAGCCTGCCTACAAGTTAGAACTAAAGAACTATCATACCCTTATCAAGAAAACCCGTGCTTCATATTACAACGACAAAATAGAGCAGGCAAATAATTCTCCCAAAGAACTGTTCACCATCCTTAAAGATTTATCCTCCTTAGAGAGAATCGTGGCTCCTGCCACTAGTTCTCCAGAGTCGTGCAACCAGATTGCGACTTCTTTGCCTCAAAGGTATCCAAAAATATGACTCCTTTCCTCATGAGGCCCGTTATGACACATTTCCTCAACCTGAGAGTATCCTGGCAGTCGAGGGCTATTCCCTCTCGCTGCTCTCCCCTCTAACGTTGGAAGATATAAAAGGCATAGCTTTAAGCATCAGATCTGGCTCCCCAGTGGACCCAGCCCTGCATAAAAGCATAAGGGAAGGTCTGGGCATAATATTACCTTATGTACAGCAACTCCTGGAGCTCTCTTTCAGCTGTTGGGAGGTCCTGTGTAAGTGGCAACAGGTGGTTGTTCTTCCCTCAAAGAAAAAACCTTCTGCTAATCTGGGCTTATTGGAGAGCCTGCGCCCTATCTCACTCCTGTCCTACTTCCCTAAAATTGCAGAGAAGGCAGTAAACTCACAATTGGTTGCGTACATTAATCAGCACAACCTCTACCTTCCCACGCAATCATGATTTAGAGCCGGGTACTCTACGGAGTCAGCAATACTTCTCTCCACGGAGACACTACGTAGGCATGCGGAGGAAGGTCAGACTACAGCTCTGGTCTTACTTGACCTTAGCGCAGCCTTTGTCACGGTATCTCACAGATTGCTCTTGCAGCGTCTTAGGTCTTGTGGGGTTGAGGGAGCAGCCCTAAAATGGATATCCTCCTTACTCCAAGATCGCAGCTTCCAAGTTGCGCAGCGTCCATACATTTCCAAATGCATCCCACTCTCTCAAAGGGTTCCACAGGAGTACATTCTGAGCCTAACTCTTTTTAATCTTTACATCGGACCCCTGGCTGACACCGTGGAAAGACACAATGTTATCATCATGTTTTTTTGCAGACGACATGCAGATTATTGCTACTTTGTCCCAGAATTCGAAAGTTGCAGCTACCCAGTTCTCATCTTGCCTGAGTGACCTCGCTTCATGGATGTTGAGTAACTGCCTCAAGTTGAACAGAAGCAAAACTGAGGTCCTGGTCGTAGAGAAGTCTCCCTCTATCTGGTCCTCAGCTTGGTGACCCCAGACTCTGGGCCCCATGCCCATCCCAAAAGAAAGAAGCTAAAAATCTAGGAGTCTGGCTGGACTTTCCTTTGAAACTCATACTAGGAAGGTTACAGGGAAATGTTTCGGGATTCTCGAAGTGTTGAGAAAAACCTTGGACATTCACCCTGTCTTGACTAGGAAAACCCTGGTTCATGTTCTTGTAATGTCCCCACAGGCTGGAACGTATCCAGAATGCGGCAGCACACCTGGTTCTTAACTTACCTAGAAGAGCCTCATCCTCGAAAACACTTAATGCCCTGCACTGGCTACCTATTGAGAAAATAATTATTTTCAAAGCATGTGCTTTTGCCATCAGAGTCTACAGGGCAAAGGCCCTAGCTATCTCCACCATCTTCTCATTCTTAGTCACCCTGCTTGCCACCTTAGGTCAACGGGTTCCCATCTGGTCAAAGTCCCTAAAGTCTTAAGAGCAAGAATGGGTGTGCGCTCGTTTGGCTACCTGGCAGCCAAACATTAGAGCGCACTACCCCTCTTTCTCCGAATTGAGCCATCGGAAAATATTTTCTGGACAAGATTAAAAACCTAGCTCTTTCACTTGTGAGGTTTGTGTACATCATGACACTGTTCTATAGTACTTCTTTCCTTCCACCTTTCTGGAGAGTTACTTTCTGTGCGGGGACACACCAGTTGGTGTAACCAGGCACTTTATAAGTGGTTTTATTTTTATTATTTTATTATTATTATGACATAGGCAACACAAGAAAAGAACGCACCATAAAGAAATGGGGAAAATGATTGTGTGCATCCCTAGTGGAATTTTTGTGTTTCTGTTCCGAGTCTCAAATTTTTGCCAAAGAGCACTATTATACTATTTCACACCATCACACTTCCCCTAACTAAAATTATACCTGACATAATGGTGTGCTTTTTATATAAGAGAGAAAAGTTTGAAACGGTACTAGTAAGCTGTCAAAGTTGACTTCACATTGGGTGTGGCTACAATATTTGAGTCCTTGGTCGGCTGGCATAAAGGGAAGCCTACCATGCTCAAATATTTCAGAAAATTAGTCATGAGGTGGTGTGGCTTGCATGGAACCCTTTGTATTCTTACCCAGAATGTCCTTCCAATGTCAAAATTATGTCAAAAAAACTAAATTCTTCTCAGTTTCCTTGGGGGATGGCTTGTGTGTTTGGATCAATGGCCTGCCATCACCTAGGGAAACATACCATCCCAAAACATATCTTAAAAATGGGCACCTAGGGAAAACAGGGTTGTGTGACTGGCATTGTTACCACAATGTTTTCTTATCCAGAATGCTCTGCCAACATAGAAACCATGTCTAATTAGCAACATTCTCTCCATTTCCATGTGAGATGTCTGCAGTATATTATTTTCTGGTCAATCGGTACCTAGGGAAGTGTACCAAACTGGGGCATTTTCGAAAACCTGAGACATAATAGAATCCAGGGTGGTGTGATTTGAATTGATCCCTGCACATTTTATTACCCAAATTGAACTGCAGATGTCAAAGTATGGAATAAATATTGCATTTTTTTACATTTCTGTCAGAAGAATTTGAGAACATAAAACAAGGCACACAACCTAACATGCAAAATGACCACCGCTTCTCTTATTGAAAACAGTAGCCCATGTGTGGCCCACAAGTAGTTAGGCCTACGCTCTGTGACAAGAACAGGCCAAAACTGTGACCATATGAAAATGTCATTGCCACTGCATTGACTGAACAGACTCGCAGTTTTCATGAGTTCCTGTTTGATACGATAGGTACTTTTAAATTGGGCAATGGGACAACAAAGAATGGTAGGTCTTTTGTAAATTCTTGCAGATTCCAGGCTTACCCTCACATAATGTTGAGGAATATCTGTGATTTTAGCCAAAGACTGATGTTTAAAGGCACGCAAGACAAACCACGAGCCAAACCACCCTGGACTCAACTGGGTATCTAGTTTTCAGAAATGTCTCAAATTGGTAGGTTTCCCGAAGTACAATCTGATCTCAGAGTCAAATACCACTTCTGAGTGTACCCTCAGAATAATTGAAATTCAAAGGAAAAATTTTGATGTTTCCATGTCTAAATTTGGGGACATTTCTGGCCCCAGCGATAGACCCTCTCATAAGTGAAGTTCTAATATAGAAGTATGGGAATGATGGACGGTAGTGCCCTGAACTTCCTCTAACAGAAAAGTGAGGAAAAGCTGTACTTTTAGCTAAATTTGGACTTTTGTAGGAAAGGATATTCCGGGTAAGAAAAAGTAGTGGGATCCATGCAAGCCATACCACCTTGAGTGTCGAGTTTTTAGAAATGTATAGGTTTCTTATGTTTCCTTGAGTGCTGGCTGACTCCTGGACCAAATAAAGCATCTACCACATCCCCAGAATGATTGAAATTCTAAGTAAATATCTTGCTGTTTCTACATTACATTTTGTGGCCCTTACTGTTGTTGGTGATAGGCTCACTCATACATATTGGGTAAAATTGTTATTGAAGGAAGTGTGGGAATGCTGGGTGTTATAACGTTTGTCAATCCTCGCCAAAGATTGCCATTTACAGGGCTTTCTGAGGAGAAGAAATAGAGGGATCAATGCAAGCCATACAAAATGTCTCAATTTGGCAGCATTTGCTGGGTTCTGGCTGGTCCTGAGCCATAATATCTGAGCTACAAATGAGGGATTGTCACTTGACATTGCACAATTATGCAATTATGGAAGGGACAGATAAAGGACATATTTATGAGCCCCTTTGCATTGCTCTTGCACCACACAACGTGGTGCAAGAGCAACACAAATGAAGGATGAGAGTTTTGAAGCCATGCAATGCTTGGCCTTGTGTGACTTCATAAATCTCGAGTAATGTATCGCAGCACATATTGCTGTGTTGCATTTTGACACATTACCAGATTGACAAAAAAAGGTAAACCTGTCAATGCCCTAAAAAGATATGCCTTCCCAGGAGAGGCGTAACGAGGAGAAATATATTTATTGCTCCTCATTTTTACCTTTATTTTATATGTGCTGCATTCTGCAGCACACAGAGAAAGAGGAAAAATCCTCTCAGGATTGTTTTTGCGCACAAAAACAATCCTGCATGCAATGCAGGAGTCATTGCACCATGGTACAAGGGTGCCTGCACTGGGGCTAGGCAGCCGATTGTGTGCCAGCGCTGGGGAAAGGACATGAATGCGCTGTATTGCCTTAAATATGGCGCATTCCTGCCCCTTTCTTGTGGCTCAGTGCATCAAGGTGACTTGCTGTGCTGTGCCACTTTTTCATAAATATGGCCCTAATTGTCTGTGGAATCTCACTTATATGGAAGTCCTCATAGTGCAGAAAATGGGAAAACAAAAGTCCTTGGAGCCACTAAGCTCTTCTATAATCAATACCCTTGGGGGTCTCACAGAATGAATTTACACTGTTTACTTGAGTGAGTACTAGTTTGAGTGGCTGTCCCAATGAAGGGACTTGCTATGGGTTACTCAATGTCTGTCTGGTTTAAGTAATTGTGAATTCAGGGTGTGCCTGTTTTGGGTTTTCTGCTGAGGAGATGAGATGTGGTTGTCATTTTGTATGAAGGAGGCAATACTTGCCCTTGGTGCAAGAAGATTCTAAGTTTCTTGCTAAAGCTTTGGAATTGTTGATTTCTGCTCGCTAGACCTTTCTTGATTAGTTTCAGTTGCTACACCATTTATTTATTAAGAGTATTACGACACCTGGTAGATCAACAAACAAGTGTTGGGTATGGACAAAAAAGAAAATCTTCACTGGGAGCTGGTATCCTGAGGATCCCTCAATTAAGCCTGAGAAGTTTCTTCAACTTCTCTGATGAGCAATGGCACCTTTTTGACACTGGTGAACGGTCTTTCCAGCCGGCTAGGAGTGCAAGGTGCTAATAGAATGTATAGTGCCTAGAGAGCGGTTTATTCTGTGTAGGTGTTGTTCTTTCATTCTGAGCAGGGCCGCCTCTCTGGCGGTGCGACTGATGCAGCTGCACCTAGGGTGGCAGCTCACATTTCTTCTATTAGTCTCTTTGGTCTCACAATGTCTCTCCTCGGCCTCGTCGCAAGTCCTTGGCCCTCCTTTGGCCTGGCGGCTTCTTCTGTACCTGCTTCTTGGCTCTCCCTTTTTGTTGTCTCTTCGATGCCTGTCACTTGCTCTTCGTCCTTTTCTTCTTTTAGGCCTTTGAAATGGGAGCTGTTCCTTGTTATTCGTCGGCTGTCTGACTCTGCTGTTACCATTGTTCCTTTTACCTTTGTTATCGTCAGCGGGTCTTGGGCGAATGTACTGTCCGACTTCCGTTGTTGTCTCTGTCGTACCACAACAGTATCTCCTTCATGGAGGTGTGATTTGATGGCATGTCGCCTTCCGTCAGCATATTCCTTCATTTTTTTCTTGGCCGCCTCATCTTTTGCTGCCACGCTGTCGTGCCCTGGTGCTGTCAGTCCTTCTACCTGCGGCAGCCTCGTTCTGCTTGTCCTCCCTAGTACTAGCTCCGCCGGGCATTTCCCTGTAGACCCATGAGGCGTGTTTCTGTAGTCTCTCAGTATTTGGCATAGTGCTTGGCCCAGGGAAATCTGTGACAACTTCGCCCTCTGAACTGCCTTCTTGATATTTCCCATGAACCTTTCGACCATGCCATTTGCTTGCGGCCATAGTGGTGTTATCTTTCTGTGCTGTATTCCAAGGTAGGCCATGAACCTTCGAAATTCCTCTCCTGAGAACGGAGGACCATTATCCGTTTTCAGTGTCTCTGGCGAGCCCCATGCTGCAAATATGTCGTCCAGAACCGGTAATGTTGCGGCTGCTGACGTTGAGGAGACCGATCTCACAATGGGGAATCTGGAGTATTCGTCTATGATGACCAGTAGGTACGTTCCCGCGTCTAGAGGTCCATAGAAATCGGCCGCCATTGTTGTCCATACAGCCCTTGGCAGTTCCGACATCTGTAGTCGTTCTTGTCTTGCAGGTGGACCTGTCGTTTGACAGAGGTGACAGGCCGCAATAGTATCTTCTACTAGACGATCTAATCCAGGGAACCACACTTTTTCTCTCAGCAACTTCTTTGTCGCTACTATGCCTCTGTGTGACTCGTGTGCAATGTTGACCACTTGTCGTCGTAGTGAGCTTGGAATGACTATCCTGGTGCCCCGCATTACAATTCCACTGTTGGTCTCCGACAGTTCCCCGCTGATTTTCTGTAGAGCCAGCATCTCCTCCTTCTTTACTCCTGCCTTCCAAGTGCAGTTGTTGTTTACGTGCCTCCACCTTTGCTGTCTCATCGTTTCTCTGGCCGCTCGAAGAGTGTCATCTTTTCCCGTTTCTCTCTCTATTTCTGTTAGAGTTACCGGTGCCGGCGTGCTTTGCTTTAACACGAAGTTCAAGTATTCTTCTGCCATTGAGGCCTTGTTTTCAGCGTGCGGCAGGGGATGTCGCGACATGTAGTCTGCTGGATTATGTTCTTTCCCTGGTTTGTGGACAATTTTGAAATCGTAATCCATTAATCGGATGCCCCAGCGCTCGATGCGGGGCGGCATCTTTGCTGCTGGGTTGCCGTAAATTGTTACTAGTGCTTGGTGGTCTGTGATGATGGTGAACGGCTTCCCGTACACAAACATGTGGTAATGCTCGCATGCCCATACCACCGCCAAGCTTTCTTTTTCCGGCTGAGAGTACGCCTTCTCAATGTCTGTCAGGCTTTTGCTGGCGTATGAGACAATCTTCCTTGGTGACTCCTTTCCCGGCAGGTGTTGTGCTAATATTGCACCTAAACCCACTGGGCTGGCATCGACCGTCAGCTCGGTGCAAAGCAGCGGGTAGAAGTATGCGAGGTGCTCCACAGTCATCACGGCCTTCCTGATCTCTTTGAACGATTCATTGCATTGTTGAGACCAGACAAATTTCTGGCCTTGTTTCGTTAGTTCTCTCAGCGGCGTGCTCACCGTGGCAAAGTCTTGTATGTATCTGGCACAGTAGCTTGCCAGGCCTAGGAATGATCTTATTTCTGCCACATCTGACGGTGGCTTTGTATTCTTCAGCGTCTCCACTTTGCTGGGATCAGGCCTCATCCCTTTTTCCGAGAATATGTGTCCGAAGAAGATCAGTTCTCTCCTCCCTAGCTCGCACTTTTCTCCATTCAGTGTTAATCCAGCCTGCTTTAGTTGTTTGCACACTTGCCTTAGGGCACTATCATGTTCTCCGTCCGATTTCCCAAACACTAGGATGTCGTCGCTGTAGTTGAAACTGTTATGTACTGGTCGTATCACCTGTCTTATTGTCTCCTGAAATATTTCGGCCGCTGACGAGATACCAAAACTGAGCCGTTGTTGGTCCAGCTCTAGTTGGTGATACCCTTTGCACAGATCTAGCTTTGAGAATCGGCACGCCCCTGTCAACCGGCTGATCATGTCGTTCAGATGAAGTCCTGGATGACGTTCCCTCGATATTGCAGTGTTCGGTATTCTCATGTCCACACAGATCCGTATTTTGGACGTATTTTTCTTCGGGACTGCCACAATCGGTGATACCCACGGTGTCGGCCCATCTGCAGGCTCAATTATGTCTTGCTGCAGTAAGTTGTTTATTTCTTCTTCCACTTGCGGTTGTAGGTGAATTGGCACTCTCCTGTGATGCTGTGCCACTGGTCTCACTGCTTCGTTTATGTGTAGGGTAACCTGTTTGTCTTTTAGCTTCCCCCGTCCTTGCAGTATTTCTGGATATTCTTGCAGTATGTTCTCTTTTTCTGTCATGTGATATGTCATAGCCAACAGCCCCATGACTTGTGCCGTGACGTTGCTCAGCAGGCAGGGTGCAGGGATGTCCCCTTTCAGGACGTGTATTTCTTCTTGATATGTCATGTCCTGATATGTTAATGTTTCAGTGAACTTGCCCATGTTTTCTACGGGTGTCTTTGAACCCCACGTGAACACATCTACTTTTGATGGCGATAACTTTGGCTTTGTTCTCATCTTCATGTATTCTGACATGCACATTATGTTGCATGTGGCACCACTGTCTAGCACAAATTTTGTTCTGTGGCGCCCGACGTCGATGTCTACTGTGGCCGTCTTTTTTATTTGCTGTTTCTCCACCAGCTGGATGTGTTCCTGCTGTCTTCCTTCCTTTGGTGTGTCGGACATGAGGTATAGCCGTGCTTCTCTCCCAGCCGTCGTCTGTCCGTCCGACTCATCCGACGATCCTCTCTCTTCTGTCTCCATGTGTCTGGCATGCCTGGTGCCTGTTGTCCTTGGTCTAGCTGTTCGTCCCCTCTCATTCCTAAATTGCCGGCTCATGCAGGTGCTTGCGAAGTGGTTGTTCCCGTTGCATTTTCTGCATTTCTGGCCCATTGCTGGGCAGGTGCCAACGTGTGGGAAGTCAAGGCCGCATCTGTAACATGTGACCGCTTGTTTCCTGGGATGTTGTTGCTCCCTGTTGTCCTTCCTTTTGAAATATTCCGTCATCCGATGCGCCATCGCTGTTCCTTTTTCTTTGCCAATTTGTATCTGTTTGGCATGGTCCGTGGCCCGTGCTTCTGTGCGGGCCATCGTCAGTATTTTTTCAAGTGTCGTTGGTTCTTTTAGGATGCGTGCTCTGAACTCTACTGACAAACACCCTACGATGAGGCGCGTTCTTATTGCTTCTTCATTGTCAAACTTATCAAATTCGCAGTACGTCACCAACTTCCGCAACCTTGTCGCGAAGTCGTCCATGCTCTCTTCTGGTTGCTGGCATGCTGTGTGGAACGTGTATCTTTCGAAATCAATGTTGCGTTGTTGGTCGAATTTCTCCGTGAGGCACGCTTTCGCGCCTTTATAATCTGCCGTTTTTTCACTCGGTAGTGTCATCATTAGGTCTTCTATTTCGTCTCCCGCAAGGTTGACCAGAAAATCTAGTTGTTTGCTCTCTACGACGTCCGTTGCGCGCATGTATCGTTCAAATTGTCGTAGCCATCTCTCCCATCTGATGCCTGCTTGCGGTTCCGATATGTTGAATGGCAGTGGCCTGCGGAACACAGCTTGTGTGCTCCTTGTCTCTTCGTCACCCATATCCTTCCTTTCTGTTATTTGCTAATTTATTTATTTGTTCCTTTTTACTTCCTTCTTGTCCCTCTGGTGCTATTTTCCTTCTTTGGCACCTTTTTCTTGTCTTTTCTCTTTTATTTAGACCTTTTTTTGTCAATTTTCCTTTTTGCCTGACCTTAAAATGGCCTCCCGGCCTTCCTGTGCTGCTATTGGCCCAAATTGCCTGACTTCAAAATGGCCGCCGCACTCTCGCGCGATTTCGCGCTGTTCGGGACTTTGCCTGACCCTTCAAAATGGCCGCCGTCTATCTTGGACGCTGATTGGCTCAATTCGCCTGACTTCAAAATGGCTGCCACCTCTCGCGAGAGTTCGTTGAAACTCACGCGCAAGAGGGATTTTAATCTTTCCTTCAGTTGCTTGATCAGTTTCAGTCTCGCGCTGCTCTTACTTCTCTTAGCAGCGCCGGGGTGGGCTCCCGCAACGATGTTCTTTTCTTGCTGGGCACTTCGGACCAGGGTGGGCTCCTGGCTCCGATCTTCTTTCCGCGACCGGGTGGGCTCCGACAGTCGCCGCGACGCGTGGATTTCGATCCCGCCTCGTCGCCAGTTGTCGCGTCGCGTCGCAGTAATCACAGCGACACCAGGTAAGTTGTTGATTCTTTATTGTATGTGCTCTGCAGCCAGCATGCTGCACGTCCTGCCTCGTCCCCTGCTTCCTGTGTACTCGTGTTTCCCCCCTGACCGGAACTGGTGTCCGGTGACCTGTCCGGCACTCTGACCTCCTCCGAGGTCCTAGTGCCCTCGTGCCCCATCTCTCAGGACACTACAGCTGTGTTCAGAGATAACACAGGTTTAAAAAGCACCTGCTGCAGAGTTTCTCTTATTTATCAGTTTTGAAGTAACAATAAAAATGTCGAGATAATTCTGTTGATAAATGTTCCTGTTGGAGAGAAATCTGAATTTTGTCTAGTGACAGTTTCCAATCATGATAAAGCAGCACACAGGGTTTATATTCCTGCTTCAAAAAAGAGTACCATGCAAATAATCACACAGTTTTTTATGTGCAGCACTCAGTAGGTTACTGCTTTTGTCACAGACATCCGTTGGTTACTTGCAGTTGATAAGTTACAATCCTTATATAGCACAGTGAGTTAAAAACTGTCATCAAAGAGCTGCATGCAAACTGCATTTTATAGGCTAGAACGATATGTTTTCCCCAGATTTTATTCTCTTAATGCTGCTAAAGAAGGGTTTATTTGGATTGAAATGCATTCAGAGCCTGAGTTTGAGCTTCGCCAGATCAAACACTCTGACGTGACTTCTACACCTTGTAATCCTCATTGTTTTATGTAACATTTCCTATAGACTGATTTACACACATATGATTTGTATGATAGGCTGGCTCTGGATAATGTGTATGTGATGGAAAGTGCTCTGACACCGTAACCTGGTAAGAGCACCACTATAAAACAAATTAAATGAATGTGGCAGAGGGGCTATGGAGAGATGAGGGGCACTGGTGGAGCGTGGTAGTGAGGGAATCCGTGGAGAAGGTTTTTGGGGAGAATGCCAACAAAGATTGTTGCACTGGGCACCACCAGTTCTAAAGCTGGTCCTGATTCTGAGCACAATGCAAAACAAAAGCTCAGTGACAGAAGTAGGTGCAAGGGAACGAGTGCGGCATTGTATGTAAAGATAACTGTATAAACTGAATGCCTAAATCAACTTCTCCTCATAAAATTGTTATTCATGGGGAGCTATTTACTGTATCAGTAAAGGAGAAAAGTATGATGTAGCAGAAAGGGGACTAGCCTGGATTGCGGGAGCCCTATTACAGAAAGTGCACCAGGTTCACAACAGCCATTTTCATCTGTTTCTTGTGCCCCCAGGCCATATAGATATTACAGTTTTGATCGCACATGCATGTGCAGCCCCTTCAATGACGTAGGTCACTCTAGCCCAAATTTTGTGTCAGCAGTATCACTAGAAGGTGTTCCTTCATTTGTAAAGCAGGCTAGCACCATGCACATGAGGAAGTGTTTTGTCTTTGCACATGCAGTATTTTACAGGCTTGGGCACTGAGACAAAGAAGCTGCTGGGTGCACACTGACTGCGTGACTCCAGGGGCGGGTCCTCTGCAATGGCGGAGGAGCGTTGCCCCACTGGCTCAGAGCCAATAGCTAAAAATAAAATTATATTTCATTATCGTTTTAAGCCACTGACTCAGCCAGCAGGTGCAGGGAGGGGCGGGCCAGGGCATGGGAGGGAGGATGAGGAGTGCTATGTGCACTCTCTAAGTGCCCATGTGTTTTTGGCCGGCCAACTCAGGTGGCCAAACACACATGCGCACTTAGATTTCTCTAACCTGACTGAATTGAACAGCCAGGCTGGAGAAACCCCCCAAACTCCCTGACCTGAGCGAAGTGTCTATTCAGCCCACTCAGGCCAATCCCGGAGCTGCTCTCAAGACGCAGTCCCGATGTCTACTGGGACAAGGAAGAACCAACATGGAGGTGTGACGCGAGAGGCAGCCGGCAGCAGGTAAGTTTAACTTTTTTTAAATTTGTATTATTAAACTCCCTCCCCATGCACTCCACCTTCCACGCTCCCACGCTCCGCCCGCCACTTTTTTCAATGTGGCGTCCGCCGCTGTGTTACACATATTTTGAATATGTATCATTTTAAATTTCGTATGTATTTTAAATGGGGAAAGCCATCAGTTCACAACTAACCTTCAAACTAAATTTTAGATCATTTTTTTCTAAGAGGAATAGAAAATAGTGAAAATATTTGGCTTCTGAAAAATCTTTTCTACTTCCTAAAGCAAGAAAATTGATAATATGTTTGATAAGATGGTGACGTTGAGAATCTTCACCCTTGGTGAAAGCAGGCAAGGTTTCCTGACTTTGTCAAAATGAAAAGTTTTGGCTGCCCTGTGCCTGCATTTGGATGCACCACCCAGCAAGCATGGAAAGTAATGCTGCATATAATCGCTAGATATTGAATGACAATCATTTTTAAAACTTTGCATTATGTTGAGATGGATCTATTTGCATTTGAAGATGTTTCACCAGGTCAACTGACTGATCGGTGGGATGTCATGGCTGAAGGCCATAAAGCAAAGCTCTCATACCCATGGATGGCGTAAAAGGCATGCTATGTTTCACAGAGCAGGTGTGAGGATTTATAAATTACAGCAGTCTCAGTGGTGCTATGAAACTAATTGAAGATCTGAATTTTCTGTTAGGAATCCTTATGTCTTGACGTGTCCCCCCGCCCAAGGAAAACATAGCCTACAGGTACAAAATGAAGACAACAAATATGCTAAATGCTACCGCTTAATTACTGAGTAAATCATTTGTTTTTCTCAATCTGTTTAGCTTCAGAAAACAGTTGTTCCTTGTCAACACAAAATAATTTAGTAATTTGTGTCTGCAGATGAAAAATATAATTTCAACAGCTACAGGGCCATGCAGACATTCAGTTTTGGTTTAATAGGACACATGACTGCTTCTTTCATTCATATAAGCAAGCCCATTTGTTTATGAATTGCTGTTTACTGTATATTACAATTGAATGTTATGGCAGCTTCGGGCTTGATATGTTTATGATTTCCTATCTCTTTTCAGTGATCTTCTGTATTGGGACAAAAACACCTCCAGGCCTAAAGTTTCTCAAGCTGAATGGAGGTTCTGTAGGTCTGTTCTGTATGCCTCCGTGTGAGACACCCTTTTAAAATTGCGACTATGGATAGGTTTGCAAAAGTTTGTTTTCTGTTGGCATGACACAATGATACAATGTGAAACAATATGTCATTCTTATACATTATAAATGCCCGCAAATACAGGTCAACGGTGTGTTGCACCACGCGAGCAGTCACAAAGATGTAAGTAAATCTACTACAATATTACTTAAGCAAACATTTTAGTTCTGTGCTATACAAAATGGTACTTAAAAACGTACACAGAATATGACCTGATAGAGGCGTATTGTACTTTCAATACAGTGAAATATGTATAAACAAGTCTGCTGGAGCTGAACCCCAATAATCATCTGGACCCCAATATTCCATCACTCTTATATTTTGCCAAAACTAATTGGGCCCCAACGTCTCCTGATGATCTAGTGGCTAGAGACTACACTGCCCAACAGGAAACCACAATTTTGCAGAGTTAAACAGAATAAATATTGGACAAATTAAAAAACGGAGCATAAATAAGGTAAACACTGAATTTATTACAGAGGAAAATACATGGAATGCCATGAAGGCTCAATTACAGAAGACATATAAATGCAAAATCATAAAACTTAATAATTCCTAGCTAAGCAGAACTAAGTAAATATACTCATGAAGAGTACTGACAGCATCCCATTAGCAGGTCTAAGTGCAAAACGGGAGCATGGCAAGTCGCCCTCAAGCAAAATAGTAAAAGAATCCCTAATTAAAATAATTAAAATAATGAGAAACGGTGAGAAGCTGGCTTAGTATATGGTGCACACTTACGTAAGTGGGCACCCTGCACTAATCCAGACAACCCTGATGGTGATTTTAGTGATCTTAGACAACCTTAGAAAGCTCTCTAGGTGGTAGCTGTGGAGAGCAACCTTCATGCTTAGTCCAGAAGGAGCGTAAAGCAGCTTGTTTTACCACAGCATATTCTTATTGGTATAGATTAAGTGAAAAAGAACCACTCAGTGTATTTATAAAAAAATATGTATTTATTATAAGACACTCACTAACACATACAGATATCTCCTAGCCGGAGGTATACACAATGCACACAATACTTTACACTAGAAACAGGTAAGTAGCCCAGATACACAGTGGTTGCCAGGGGGAGACCAAAACATATACTAAAATAGTGGTATGCGAACGACGACTCAAGTCAAGACTATACCCAGAAGACGTAGAAGTGCTGGGGACGCAAGGAACCACCCGAGGTAAGTAATCAGGAACCCCACAGAGGCCATGTGCAGAGTGGGAATACGACCGTGGGCTCAATACAAGTCAAAGGGTAAGTCGCGGTTGCAATTTTAAAGAAGAAGGACCCTTCCAGTGGACCCAGAAGAAACCCCGTGGAAGACACAAGGTTGGAGAAACACCCTACCCGTGGATACCCTAGGAACCAAGATACCTACACCAGGGAAGCCGGGTCGATAGGTGTGAAGTGGCGTCGGAAAACATAGTCAAACTCAAAGGAGGACTTCAGGAAGATGCCGCTGCTGGAGAAGGTGAAAGCGTCTGGTGGAAACCATTGGTAGATTCAAGATGAGAAGTACCTGCAACAGAGGAGACAGAGTCTATGCCACTCAGGAGTGACCAGGAGGCACGGGAGACGAATGCCCACCAATGTTGGGTGTTGCAGGAGAGCTGACAGTGACCTCGGAGCTGCAGCTGTGCGGACCAGGTGATGCTGTGGAAGACCAGGAGACATTCATGAGCTGTCCCACACCGGATGTCGAGAGCTGAGGGGTCGATGTCTGTCGGGAGCACCAAAAAGCCTGAGCAACTGCAACCAATGTGGAAAGCGGATGAGGTGCAATGTCGGGACCAGCAAGGTCCAGGAGTCTCACCACAAGCAGGGGAGTCAGAGCAGGCCCCAAGCAATCAGGGGAGCCCACTGAATTCAAAGAAGACCCTCAAGTGGACCCACAGGCCGGAGGCAGGCCCACGGTGCAAGTGATGTGGTGAGGACAAAGATCTTGGTCACAGGTGATGCTTGAGGCTGGGGCTACTTGCAGCCTGAAGATCTTAGAGGAAGGAAGCCAACAAGCGTTTGCAACAGCAAGTCGACACGGTGCACAGGGTGTTCGGCTCCTGTGGCTCTGACAAGGGATACTGGCCTCAAACTTGATGAGAGGACAGGGCAGGCCTCATGCAATGTGAAAAACTACCACCTGTGTTGCTGAGCCTTTCAGAGTCCGTGGGAGCCCAGGTCCATCAGACCGGTCAGCTTCGTTGTGGTGCCTGCAGATGCAAGGAAATGACTCCTTCACTTCAAGGGAGATTCCTTCAGGTGTCTTAGGTGTCCACAGGCCTTGGAAGGTTCTTGTATGGAGCACAAGCACAGGCATTGCAGCAGATGAGCAGGGCAATGAGACCAGGAGCAGCAGTCTTGATGCTCAGAGCGAAGTCCAGCGAAGTCCAGAATGCCCAGACTGTCGAAGAAGAAGTGGTGTCTTGAAATAAATCTTGTCCCACGATGAATCGAGGGACCCACCTACAGGTAAGCCCTTAGGTACCCTAAGGAAAGGGTTGGGACGATTCAGGGTTTCCTCCCAGGGAAGGGGTCAGACAGTGCAGAGGATACTCCCATGTCTTTTGTCCAGTTTCACGCCAGAGCGGGAGCCAATGGCTTCCTGAGCTGGTTTGAACTGGACTATGCAAGGAGGGTACCAAATGTGCCCCTCAAGCAGACTGAGTGGTGCTGGCAAGCGCTTCCACCCAGCCCCAATACACTAAACCCTGTCTGGGAGGTGGTCACACCTCCCTGTGACAGGATACCTATTGTTCTGCCTTCCCCTGCTCATGCTTGGATCTGCAGCAGGAGGGCAGAATCATGTCTCTGGTCGGCAGCAGTCATGTTGTGCTGTCCCAGTCTAGAAGGCTGGTACCGGGAGCACTTAGGGCCCCCCGGAGGAGCTTTACAGTGCATGGAATCCATACCTCCCACATGGTGTGGGGGTGTGATTCCAACATATTTGATACCAAACATGACAGGGTTTGTTACAGCCAGTTTAGAGATAGTCATCGCGTAATGACGCATGGCTACTCTATGTATCACAATGGCTGATGCACTTACGACCCAGGAGAATAGACTCTGTGGGTTGTAGGGGTGTCCTGCTTATGCAGGGGCACCCTCACACTTAGAACTGAGCACCCTGCCTTCAGGATTGAAAGGCCTGCTTTAGGGGTGACTTATAGGTTTTAAGTGCAGTGACCCTTAGATATAGTAAACCTATAACTTTAGTAAGTGGTGCATGCACCAACTTACACAGGCTGCAATGGCAGCCCTGTAGTTCCATTTTGCATGGTCTCCCATGGGGGCATAATGCATGCTTCAGCCCATGGGGGACCCCTGGCATACCTATGCCCAGGGTACCGCAGTACAATATACTAGAGACGTATAAGGGTACATCAATATCTGATCTGGGAGGTACCTAAGTACTTACCATAACCAATTTAGGGGAGAAATCACAGAGACTGGGGTACTGGTTAACAGGATCCCAGTCAAGCTAGCCAGAAACAGCATAGCACAGGGCAAAAAGCAGAGCCTACTTTCCTACAGAAACAAATCCCACAAAAGACAGAAACCCAAAGGTTTTATAGACACATTACACATGATAGTAATAGATCCTGTAAATTGAGCATAGTTAGGGTCACACTGGCAAATCAGTCATGCTCCAACTCTTTATCAACAATATTTTCCCTGGCTTCACATTTGTCTGAAATCGGAAGAAGTGTTGCTGGGTTTAGGATATTACACCTATGAATTGAAATGTCTTCTGCTCAAAGTATTGCTTGTTCATAACAGATAAACCTGCTGTTGGTAATGTGCTGTGTTTTTGTCTTTGTTAAAAGGATTTCAACAGAGTGTGGAACATAGACAATTAAAGTATGGCCCTTCACAATTCCTACACTTTAATCTGTTGCCAGACAAACTGCTGGAACCGATTTTAGACAACCTGTAAGACTTACAACAACTGGATTGAATACTTCTGAAAGGTAAGCACTTGGACGCATGAACCCTCCATGTTGCTAAGCAAGTACTGAAAGTTCACATCCATCTTTTTCATGGTAAAACAAATAGAAGATCATTTTGTAATCAGGCATCCTGAATGTGGGCATGTGATACAAACTCTCTTTTAGTTTCTTAAATGATTTAATGGCAATTTCAAATTTTCGAAATCCTTTTTAAGAATTTAGGGCTTTCTGTATATCCTTGTGGGATTCTACACCACAGGACAACTTTATTCAAAGATTTAAATACGAAGAGGAACTGAGAATCCTCATTCAATGGTATTGAAAAGAACGCATGGAACAAGTCAATGACTGTGTACCATTCTACCTCTGCTAGAATTTAGAATAATATCATTGCTGAATTTAGTACAACAGAACAGAAAGGAAGCATAATTTTATTAATCTTTCGCAGGCCCTGTACAAACCTCAATTTTCCACCCAGTTGCCTAATTCCCACTACAGGAGAATTGCATGGACTGCCGAAGACCTGTTAAAGGATTCCCTGCTCAGTCATTTTCTCAATCACTGGTTTCATTCTCTCTTCAACTTCCTTAGTTAGTCTGCACTGTCAAGTTCTGGGGAGTATTGCATCAGGTTTCACCTTTATTTTCACTGATTCGGCTGTTTTAAACAATCCAGTATCTTTTCCTAAAAAATCCCATACATCCTCTCTGACAGTGAGTTTTAAATCTGGAAGGTCTTCTTTTGTCAAAAGTAGGTACATCTCAACTCTAGAGTCCTCTGCACTAAGTTTAAAAAGGTAATCCTCATCTAGTGTTTCTACTGCAACACCATCCAGTGTACAATAAATAATACAATTCATCTTGGAAAACAAGTTAACTGGGCTTGAATCCCATAGAATAAACTGACATTTATTCCACATTTGTCCTATACCTGCTCATTGGCTGAAACTTGATTAACAATGTGTTTATTACTGATCCACAAAACTTGGACTTCTCTTCCTGAGAGGGATAGTTTAGGAACTTCCACAAAATGAACTGTGGCGCGGGTAGCCCCCGAATCAATAGGAAATGAAATGGGTTGGCCATTGACTTCTCTGTCAATGTATGGGTCACTTCGATCTACCTCCAAGAATGCTCCAAGTAAGCTATTCTCCTCCCCTCTCAGGCACCTTCATTGCAATCTGGTGTCTGCCATCTCATCAATAATGGCCATGGTACCCTGTTGATAACCTACATTATATGGCATTTTATTTCTCATGTTTTGCTGCATTAGCAGAGCTGAAGGTACTGGCATTCAAATGTTTTTGACTCTGGATGTTTTGTCCCATGTTCTGCAGAGTTGACATTACAGTATTTCTATGCACCGGCTTATTTTGTTGTAGGTTGTCCTAAATTCTATCTGGATTCTGTCTACTGCCCCTCTTCCCAATGCCAATTCACCCACAATCACTGTAGTCCTTTTTCAACATTTCAACATTCCCAACCATACTATTTGTTTTGTCTCCTTGCACCAGTTGATTCATCCCATTCATTTAATTTCTCACAAAGTTTGTATTCAAACCCATCTGACCTCTTTCAGATTGCTTTGCCTGAGCAATCATCAGTTTCTTTTTAATATATTTGTTTATTTTCAAGATAATCACTACTATTTTAGCTAATTTAAAAATCTCATCAATGCCCTTTGCTGGCCAAAAGAATTAACTTTGCTCAATGTGATTGCAAATCTCTGACCTCGAACCATTCACAAAAGCAGGAATAAAATCTCCAACAGTATCTTCCTCTTGATGTTTGACTCAGCTATGCTTTTTGAATATCTTCATTAACCTCTCATAATAAGAATGTACTGGCTGTTTAGGCTCCTGTGTTGTCCTCATCATCTTTTCCCAGTTTATGTCTTTTTCTATAATTAATTTCTTAAAATGCTCAATCACTGACTGATATTTTTACAGCCACATCTGTTGAAGGTACATTGTAAAGACACTGTCTAGTCGGTTCCAGCATCTACCATCCTGTAGCCACCTTACACTCCTGCCACAAATCTCATGAAACACCAATTTCAAACAGCAAATTAAAATCTGTCTAGGGCATTGGAAAAAGATGTGTCAATTTATGACCCTTATCATGCCAATTTGCCTGGTCTTCTCTCAACTTTGGAAGGTTTAGTGCAAAAGCAAACAAATCTGCCCTCATCCAAGAAACATACACCAACTTCCCCTTGTGTACTTCCAATAATAGCAAATCAGTCTCTATAGTAGTTATCACTCTTCACGCGCTCTTCAGTTATCAAGCCCTGGTGCCATAGGTTTAACCTGCAAAGTCTGCCGTGAGGGGAACGGCCCGACTTGGAGCTTAAAGCACAGGTTTCCTGCAATTTTCACCGCCGTGAGGGGAACGGCCCTTCGGACTTCAATTCCCAGCGTTCTCTGCTCCGGGCGCTCGCTGCTGACGTCATCTGGCAGCACCCGGGCTGCACTTAAGCTTCCTGAGGGCCCCGAAGCGTGGGACGCGCTCTTCAGTTTTCAAGCCCTGGTGCCATAAGTTTAACCTGCAAAGTCTGCCGTGAGGGGAACGGCCCGACTTGGAGCTTAAAGCACAGGTTTCCTGCAATTTTCACCGCCGTGAGGGGAACGGCCCTTCGGACTTCAATTCCCAGCGTTCTCTGCTCCGGGCGCTCGCCGCTGACGTCATCTGGCAGCGCCTGGGCTGCACTTAAGCTTCCTGAGGGCCCCGCAACGCGGGACGCGCTCTTCAGTTTTCAAGCCCTGGTGCCATAAGTTTTACCTGCAAAGTCTGTCGTGAGGGGAACGGCCCGACTTGGAGCTTAAAGCACAGGTTTCCTGCAATTTTCACCGCCGTGAGGAGAACGGCCCTTCGGACTTCAAATCCCAGCATTCTCTGCTCCGGGCGCTCACCGCTTACGTCATCTGGCAGCGCCCGGGATGCACTTAAGCTTCCTGAGGGCCCCGCAGCGCGGGACGCGCGTGGGCCAAGGGCGGGCTCGTCCTTGCCCGTCGAGGACCGTAAGAGGCCGGGCTGGGCATCCCCTCTAACACCTGTTGCAGTACCTCCGAACTGTAAGTGCTGCTGGTGGTGAGGTCGTGTGGTTGTGCTACTTGCCCATTTACCTTTGTTAGCTTCCGGTGCTGCATTGTCTAATCTGCCTTAATTGACTCACTGATGTTTATGCAATATTTTTGTCTCTGTGCTATTTGACTGATTTGGACTTGGTCACATTACCTGGTACTGTGGGGGAACAACCTTTACAACGCAACTTTTACAACGCACTACACTTACAACGCATTTTTTACAACGCACAATCCATTACAACGCATGACATTACAACGCATGACACTACAACGCATTTTAAAAAACTACCTTTACAACGCATTCCATTACAACGCATACTACCATTACAACGCATACCATTACAACGCATAATATAGTAATTTTTACCCCTATACTATCCAACACTTACCCTACTGTTGCACCCCCTGGAGTTAGAATAGTAATTTTTACCCCTATACTATCCAACACTTACTCTACTGTTGCACCCCCTGGAGTTAGAATAGTAATTTTTACCCCTATACTATCCAACACTTACCCTACTGTTGCACCCCCTGGAGTTAGAATAGTAATTTTTACCCCTATACTATCCAACACTTACCCTACTGTTGCACCCCCTGGAGTTAGAATAGTAATTTTTACCCCTATACTATCCAACACTTACTCTACTGTTGCACCCCCTGGAGTTAGAATAGTAATTTTTACCCCTATACTATCCAACACTTACCCTACTGTTGCACCCCCTGGAGTTAGAATAGTAATTTTTACCCCTATACTATCCAACACTTACCCTACTGTTGCACCCCCTGGAGTTAGAATAGTAATTTTTACCCCTATACTATCCAACACTTACCCTACTGTTGCACCCCCTGGAGTTAGAATAGTAATTTTTACCCCTATACTATCCAACACTTTCCCTACTGTTGCACCCCCTGGAGTTAGAATAGTAATTTTTACCCCTATACTATCCAACATTTACCCTACTGTTGCACCCCCTGGAGTTAGAATAGTAATTTTTAACCCTATACTATCCAACACTTACCCTACTGTTGCACCACCTGGAGTTAGAATAGTAATTTTTACCCCTATACTATCTAATACTTACCTTAAATGCAATTTAATATTATGCGTTGTAATGGTATGCGTTGTAAAGGTAGTATGCGTTGTAATGGAAATGCGTTGTAAAGGTAGTTTTTAAAAATGCGTTGTAGTGTCCTGCGTTGTAATGTCATGCGTTGTAATGGATTGTGCGTTGTAAAAAATGCGTTGTAAGTGCATGCGTTGTAAAAGTGTGCGTTGTAACGACATACATCCGGTACTGTGCCTCAGGCCACGCAGGACACTAGTCGCCATCACCTGCGGGTTGTCAGAGATTGCAGAAAAGCCAGGCTGGGCTACACCCTCACCGTCTCTTTCTAGTTTGGGGCTGCTTAACTCTTTCTCTTACCCCTTTTTGCTTCTTGCAGGAAGTAATATTTATTTCGTTTGTCCTGTGTTCCTTCTCCAATTTAGTTGTGGCCCGCTTTGATAATGAATAGAAGGGAAAATAAGAAGTCCGCTATTGGGGGAGGAGTGATGGGCACCCTGGACCAATTTATAACAAGAGCAGCTTCAGTTTTGGAAAAAGAGATTGCTAATACTGAGAGACGGCTTTCATTAGAACCCCTGATGAACAAAAGATCCTCATTGGGTCCGCTAGCCGTAGCCCATTCACCTATTCAATCTCCTTCCACAGCCCTACAGCTGAGGGTCATTGACCCGACCCCCTCCAATCTCAATCTCATTGCATTGGCAGCGAACCCGCTAACCTTTCCACTGCTCCTTCTCCTGTCCATGAAGTTGTTCGTGGCAAAAAGAAAAGAGCCTCCACTAGAGCTGCTGTGGTAAACAGGCTAAAATCCGCTGCTGTCACGGCTGACTCCTCTACTAAAAGGAAAAGGGGTGGTGAGTCGCAAAGACCACTTGCTGCCAAAGTGCCGAGACTTACTATCCAATCTAAGGCTGTTATCTCTAAACAGGATAATGGGTTGGCCCCCCCCACAAATTTAACAACTCCCCCGAATTCAATAGATAATGCCGACTTCAGCCTCGCAGGTGGTGAAGATATGTGGCGTAGGTTAGAGAACCTTATGGCTACTCTAATAACTCCCATAACGTATAGATTGAATATAATTGAGGAACACTTACTGAACCTCCGCAAGCCAGGCAACCCTACAAATGAGGATCACCCCGCTAATGAAGGTCAATTCCCTCTTCCACAGCCCCCTCCCAACTTTACAGATACAAGACATGACACTCTTCTTCCACTTCAGCCTATAGTCGATCCCCTAAGACAATCTATTGGCGACTCAAACATCATTGGGAAGGGTGTCATTAAATTCTCATCCCAAATTAATAGGTCGTCGCCACAGCTTGGGAACTTGGCTGACCTGGGCAATACATCGGGAGAATTTGCTCAAACACCCTTGTGCCCTTCCGAGCGCATTCCGACTCCAGTTAGTAAGCCTAATGGACCCTTTCATGCTAGTAGTAGAGACACCTCCAGCAAATATCCACAACGGCCAAATTTCTTATTACACTCCGACAGGACAGCTGATAAGGCTATACAAGGATTTAGGCTGTCCAGTGACTCTCTCCATTTACCGCCGGAAGCCGCTCCTTTAGTGATTATTCTGAGTGATGTACCCCTAAACCAGAGCAGACGCCCAGAATCTACGGGGCAATTGTTACATAAAACAAGACACTGGCTTAGTACTAAACTCAAGGGAGCAGGATTTTGGGATGAGGACATTCTCAATCATATGATTATGGCCAGACGTAGCTCATGAGTTGGCCCTCGCAATAAGGAATTGAAAGGTGATTGCGTGACAATTAACTTTGATAATTCCCGCTCTCCCAGATTGATACTTAACATCCTGGGTGGTTCTTCTAGGTTTAAAGCTGATACTATACATGTTTTACCACTGGGGTATTTTTATGAGCAGGGTCCATACCCTTCTTTTCTACGTCTCCCTAACAAGGAACCTGGGCCTCCTAGAGCAACTGTGAGGTCTGATCATAGTTCTAATGATATCCCTGTTCATAATAATAGGTTCGCTCCATTATCTGACCTAGAAGTCTGTGATTGACCGTTACTGAGGAAATTGCCATGCAGGGACTTTATAGAGGCGCGGGGTTACAGTTCTGATCATCCTTCACTCCCCTTGGAAGTCCCAGCAACAGCCCAAGGTCGGGACACCCAGTGTGTGACACTGTCCCCTCTCATTTCAGAACATCAGGCCAATTGTGAGACGTCCTTAGGTTTAAAACCCCCTCTTTTGATGTCTTGGAATATTGCTGGGTTATCTTCAAAACTTTGTTCCACTAATTGGTCGGATTTGGTGGATAGTCACGATTTTATTGCATTCCAAGAGACCTGGTCGACGTCTACAATCCATCGCCCGGGCTATTTGGCATTTGCAAAAGCGGCTACCACCAAAGGGTTAGGTCGACCCAGTGGAGGGCTACTAATATGGGTTAAGCAGGTCTCAACCATTCAAATCAGAGAATTAGCAACAAACAATGATGATATCTTGGCTCTTAAAATCCTGAGGGAGGGTATGGTCCTGTTTACCATAATTAACACTTATTCACGTGGGCAAGTGGGGGGCAGACAATCCCCTACTATACAGCACTTGGATTCCCTCCTTGATGATGTAATTTGCACAAAATCGTTGGTTATAATGGGTGATTTTAATTACACCTTTGTGCCCCTGGGCTATGAAGACGGTAGCCTAAGTGCAGAAGAGGATACCATTTGGGGTGTTCCATCCCTGTCCCTTACTCCCATTAACAAGTGGACTGAGGCGGCCCTTCAACTTAAAGGTTTTTCCTTGAGGTGGGGCCTGAGAGCTTTAAATGGGAGAACCCCATCAGACCCGAATGGCAGCCACACTTTCTCAAATGGGAGGAGTAGTAGTAGGATAGATTATATCCTTGTTAGCCTGGACTTATGGTCTACTGTCCCGGATATGACGGTTATCTCTAGACCTGAAAGTGACCATGATCCCTTATCAATGAGGCTGGCCCCAATGACATCAGCAGACAAAAATTCCGAGCGAGATATGTTGACTGGTGATCTTGTAGTATCAAACGACTTTCGCCGCTTGAAGTGGGCCTTCATATCGGGAAACGATAATATCCAAGGCAAACTTCGTAAATTAATTGAGGAAACCCTGTCCAAATTTTTAGAACTTAATCCCTTAGAAGAACCCCCCCAATGCCTTATGAAAGAACATGAGGCTCTTTTTGGGAAGGTGAAGTCTTTATTAACTGGTAAAAAGAACAAAAAACCCTCTGTCCGGAAGGCAGCAAAATGGTATGATAAAGAGTGCTGCGAAGCATTTAAGCGGCTTTCTGTGGCAATTAAGTCCAAAGACATCCACACAATTAAATCTTCTAGGGCTACATATAAAAGGGTTTTACTTAAGACAAAAAAAGTTTTGACGAGGATAGATGGGAGGAGTTAACGAAGGCCTCCTATGAGAAGAACTGGACACATTTCTGGCACCTAATAAAATGGGGCAGTGGGGTGGATGTTCCAACCCCTTTCAATAATGTCCCCCCCGATAAATGGGTTTCCCACTACCAAGCCCAGGTCTGTAGAGAGAGCTTTTGCTTGGCCTCTGGGTCTAATTTGCACTATCTCTCAGGGACTGTCTTATTCTTTTAACAAAAATATGCACTGAACTGTTGGGATATTTTACGCTGCTGTTCTTAATAATTGCTATTGCTGCTGTTTATTTTTAAACAAGTATCAACAATTTTGCACAGGTTTTATGTTACTGGCATTAGTTTGCACATTGCGTGTGGCACGTTAGGAAATCTCACCGGGAAGGCGCCTTTGTGCACTTCTCCCTGCTCAAATTACCGACCGTCGACCCAGGCGGACCCGGCTGTAGGCAGGTCCGCACTGCACCTGGGATCGACGCGTCAGATAGGGGGCGTAACCATTGGCAAATAAATATGGCGCTGGGACGGCCACGCAGCGGTCTGTAGAGAGAGCTTTTGCTTGGCCTCTGGGTCTAATTTGCACTATCTCTCAGGGACTGTCTTATTCTTTTAACAAAAATATGCACTGAACTGTTGGGATATTTTACGCTGCTGTTCTTAATAATTGCTATTGCTGCTGTTTATTTTTAAACAAGTATCAACAATTTTGCACAGGTTTTATGTTACTGGCATTAGTTTGCACATTGCGTGTGGCACGTTAGGAAATCTCACCGAGAAGGCGCCTTTGTGCACTTCTCCCTGCTCAAATTACCGACCGTCGACCCAGGCGGACCCGGCTGTAGGCAGGTCCGCACTGCACCTGCGATCGACGCGTCAGATAGGGGGCGTAACCATTGGCAAATAAATATGGCGCTGGGACGGCCGCGCAGCGGGCGCGCGCCGAAGGTGTGCCAAAGGCAAGCCCGTCTGCGCCCGATCCACGCCCAGCGCCAGGACCCCTGCTCCTCGCCATTTGATCCAATTCAGCAGAGAGGAATTATTAGTCCTGAAAAAATCCACATGCAGGCCCCATGACTGGGATTTAACTCAGAGGGTCTCTGGTATGATATTATGCCCCAAATGCGCTGCCCAGCCTTGGAACGATGTTTGCGAGGATGGACGGCAGCCTCCCGCCAATAGGCGGGAGGCCGGAGAGTATACGACTGAGAGCATAGTAGTCCCCCTACCTGTGACGGGGCCCCACTCCCCTCAGTCAATCAGTTGTGTTCCGGTGAACGTTCGGTCACTCCATAAGCACAGCTACCAAATTCACGATTTGATAGAAAGTGGCATATATGATCTAGTATTCTTAACTGAAACGTTTACAGACGAAACGTCTGGCCCGGATTGGAACATTGCCCTACCAAGTGGGTATGTTGTCTCTTCCCAGGATAGACGGGATAAGAAAGGGGGGGGAATAGCTGTGGTACATGCATCACATCTTAAAATCCGCGTGGAAAACTACCTAGATCTTGCCGCCGAAGCTATGTATTTTACCATTTACGTGGCTAACATGTACAACTTTCATGGCATTCTAGTCTATCGTCCCCCAGGCCCTAAGTCCTCTTTTCCGGCTATGCTCATGCATTTTTTAGAGTCCCGGATGGACCATCACCCTTTTATGATCCTGGGTGATTTTAATTATCATTTAGAACTCACGAATCAACCAGAGGTGGATACACTACTCGAGAGCTTAGTAGCGCTGGACTTTAACCAAGTAGTAGCCAGCCCCACGCATAGTGGGGGACATACGTTAGATGGCATATTTATTAATAATATAGCTCTGAAGGGGGTTAACATCAGGGCACTTCCCTGGTCCGACCACAAGGCAGTGAATTTCACTGTCATGACTGGGATATCAGTCATTTCTTCAGGCCATAGAGAAGGGAAACGCATGATCCGACCATGGTCTCAGGTTACTGCGGAGAAACTACTCCCCATACTGGTCGGGTCACGCCCTGTCTACACTAATGATATCTCCATGGCGTCAAAGCGCTTTAACGATTGGTTGGAAGCTGCGATAGACAGGGTAGTCCCTCAGAAGCTGCTTGGATCCAGGAGAACTAAACCAAGCACACCTTGGTATAGCATTGAGCTTAAGACCTTGAAGGCAACATGCAGAAGGGCGGAGCGGTCCTGGAGAAAGGATTATAGTGCGGAGGGAAAATCACAGTATAATGCCTCCCTCGCGGCCTATAAGCAGGCAATAGTGGCAGCCAAGAGCGCCTATTTCTCAGCCAAAATTATGGATGCTGGCAACTCGGCCAAGGAGCTGTTTAGGACTATAACAGTTATGGCTAAACCGCCGCAGGACAATAATTATCGTCCGGATCAAGAAACTTGATAAAAGCTGGCGGCATATTTCCAAGAAAAAGTGCAGGTCATCTACGATGAGTTTAGTAGTAGGCCTTCCAGCACTGGGGGGAAAGAGCTAGCGCCAGAAGCAGACTCCTGGAACAACACGGGTCTCAGGGAGTTTACCCCAATCATGGTGGATGAAACCCGGAGGATGAGCATCTCAACAAACTCCGGATCTCCCTTAGATCCCTGCCCTCCATCAGTTTTTCACCTGGCCGTTGAGGTGATAGCAGAAGAGCTGTCCCAGGTAATTAATACAGCACTGCAATCCGGATGCTATCCCTCTTGCTGGAAGAGGGCAATAATTAAACCTTTATTAAAAAAAGTCACGTTAGACCCCCTTGTTTTAAAAAATTATCAACCAATTGCCGCACTGCCTATGGGGGCCAAGGTTCTGGAGAAAGAATTGAACCGAGCCCTTACGACACATTTGGCGGCCCACGATTTATTGGACTCTTCTCAGCATGGCTTTCGTGCCCAGCACTCTACAGAGTCAGCACTCTTAATGGCAACGGAAAAGGTGCGGGCTTTGGTAGACGGGGGAGGTCGTGCAGTCCTGGTGATGTTAGATCTCTCGGCTGCCTTCGACACCGTCAATCATAAGGTGTTGCTTCGAAGGCTTCAGGAGTTTGGGGTACAGGGGAGGGCATTGGCCTTACTAGCCTCCTTTTTGGAGGGTAGAGACCATAGCCTGTCCTGGGATGGTCTACAGTCGGACCCTTTCCACCTACCATGTGGGGTGCCACAGGGCTCCTCTTTATCACCAACGCTCTTTAATATCTACATAGCCCCTCTAGCCAAGCTCATCAAGGCCCATGGCTTTTCTATAATCTCCTACGCTGATGACTCACAGCTTATAGTCTCGGCTGGGCAAGAAACAAATGACTCAGCTACTAAGTTTCATAGCTGCATGTCAGAAATTATGAAATGGATGCGAGAGAACTTCCTCAAAATCAACACAGAGAAAATCGAGATAATTGAATTTGGCCCGGGAAAGCCCGCATGGAATAGCTCCTGGTGGCCGGCCGAGGCAGGCGAATGTCCCTCCCCTGTATGCAAGGTTAGAAATTTGGGAGTGGTGTTCGATGACCAGCTCAATTTCTCGGCGCATGTTAGCAATCTCGCCACTTCCTGCTCGTATTTAATCAGGATACTGCGGAAGATTTTCCCTTTCATCAACCCTGACCTC
The DNA here is from genome assembly GCF_964204655.1 of Triturus cristatus. NCBI lineage: Eukaryota > Metazoa > Chordata > Amphibia > Caudata > Salamandridae > Triturus > Triturus cristatus. The sequence continues at coordinate 965,816,083 of NC_140581.1, forward strand.
CGCAGGAATGTGGTGGTGGCTTTAGTGCTGTCCAAAATGGACTACTGCAATGCACTCCTCCTGGGACTGAATAAGTCCCTGCTGAAGAGACTCCAGGTTCTGCAGAATGCAGCAGCCAGACTCCTGCTGGATGTGCCTAGAGACCAGTCTGTCACCGAGGGAATCAAGGCATTGCACTGGCTCCCTGTCCAGCAGCGGATAGAGTTCAAGGCGCTATGCCTAGTTCACAAGGCGGTGTTTGGGGGGGGAGCCAAGGAAGTGGAGAAGCTCTTTACTCCTTACCTCCCGGGTCGGACACTTAGGTCTTCTACCCAAAGTCTGCTTAAACTTAACCATGTGAAAAAGGCTGGATGGGGCGGCAGAGCGTTTTCGTATCAGGCGGCTAGCCGATGGAATGATCTCCCGGGCTTTGTTAAACGTACTGACAGTCATCAAGTTTTTCGAAAATTGTTAAAAACATGCCTTTTTGAGGTGACCCGCTGTTAGTGGAAGTAGTCTCTTTCTATGGACTAGCGCCAAGACGCCTCGGCATTTGTTCGCGCTATACAAGTGACTATCCTATCCTATCCTATCCTACTTGTCCTTGAAGTTCTGCATCCGACTATAGCAACTTAATAACTTCAGAGGTATTAACCTTTAGCTTGGTGGAAATTGAGGCCTCTATAGACTCGGCCCCAGTAGGCAGGGCACCCGGTCCGGATTGTATCCCCTCGGATCTTTTTAAATGCGACAAAAACAATTGGGCCAGGTACATTCTGATTTTGATTAATGCCTTAGCTCGGGGCACCCCTCTGCCTGTTTCCTGGCTTGGCGCAGAAATTGTCCCAATTTTTAAAAAGGGGGATCGTTCCTGTCCTTGTAATTATAGACCCATTAGCTTAATTGATTCACTTCAAAAAATAGTGGCCAGGACTATCTTAGCTAGGGTCCATGAATGGATAGATGAATCTAGGGTATTATCTGATTATCAAGCTGGTTTTAGGTCATACGTAAGCACCGTCGATCAGGTATTTAGATTCATTATGATCTATTGGCGTACGGTCATTCTATCGGAGGGGACTTTGTACGCAGCATTTATTGATCTAAAATCTGCCTTCGATCTAGTCCCCCGTAACAAATTGTGGGATTCTCTTATGGAAGCTGGCATGCCGACCCCTCTTTTATTTTTTATAATCAGGCTCCACACTTCGAACTTTGCACAAGTTCGATGGGGCCAACAGGGTGATACAACTGACAAATTCCCTGTAAATAGAGGCGTCCGGCAGGGATGCGTTTTAGCCCCAACCCTGTTTTCCCTTTACATCAATAGAGTTATATCCTACTTTACCAACTGTCCAACTGACGCCCCTACATTAGACGGTTCCAGGGTTCCACTTCTTATGTTTGCAGATGACACGCTCATTTTATCAAAAACCCAATCTGGACTGCAACGGGCCCTGGATCGTTTTATGGTGTTTTGTAATGACCATGACCTGGTAATTAACGTCGACAAGACCAAGTTCATGGTGATGCACAAACATAAAATAGTTAAGAGTCAAGTGTCATTGAACGATATCTCTTTAGAACAGACTGACACATTCTCTTATCTGGGCATCACAATGAGTAGAAAGCTATCCTGGAAGCCACAAATAGATTTATTTGTTCTCAAACACAACCAGCTTGCTGGAGCAATTTTGAAGGAATTTAGAACTTCCTACACTAAACCAGTGGGACCTGCAATTGCTCTATATAAGGGGAAAGTCAGAGCATCGGTCAAATATGGGGCAGAGATCTGGGGCTTTGATAATTTATTGCCCCTAGTCAAAGCTCAAAACAAGTTTCTACGATCGTTGACCTCTCTCCCACAATCTACCCCCATTCAGCCCCTCTTGTTAGATTTGGGGTGTAGGGCATTTAATGATGATGCTGGGTTTAGACCCCTTTCTTATTGGAGAAGACTGTGGACCACCCCCGAGCTCCTATCGTATGCCAATGCAATCTGGTACATCAAGAATCTTGATACACAAAGGAGAATTGCCTGGCTTCAATACATTAAAAAGGACCTGATTGACATGGGGCTGGGATATCTGTGGGCGGAACCTAGAGGTAATCAGTTCCCCAGCAAGCTTGAGTTTAAAACCTTATATTGGGAATCCAGGTTACGGAAATTGTGGTCTGAGACAAATAGTAGCTCATTATCTGGCCTCTTCCTGGATCACAAACTTCTAAGTAGCTTTGAACCCTACTGGAATTTTATCTCTAGAGTAGGGGATCGTAAACTAGCTGGTCTTGGGCAATACGCAGCGCTCAGATGAACAGGAATGACTCTTTATCACCTCCAGTGTTAGAACTCTAAGTACACTGATGTCCTTTTTCTTTGTTTCTCTTCTTAAACTTTTAATATAAAATGAAAGATTTCTACTTTTTATATAGTTTTAGCATGACCCCTTGGGCTGGTCCTGGATGGAGGTCTTTGTATTTGTTTGCTGTATATTTTTATACTTTTTATTGTAGTGTATCTTTCATGATGTAACAATCGAATAAAGATTTGTTGATTGATTGATTGATTGAGTTATCACTTCTGAATTACTTAATATAATCTTCCTCGCTTTTGTCTCACTATTCTCCATCTTCTTTTATTTCCTTTTTCCATTTTCCACTTTTCTTGATATTTCTTTAAATCACTCTAGTTTCGTGCTGTCCAATCAAATCCTTAATATGAGCTCTCAATGTTTCGTTTGACATATTTCATTTTACTTATTTCAACATTTAATTCATCAGCCAATTCTTTTATTTTGTCATGTGCTTCATTGGCACACCTCTTTGATCAAGTATCTCATCTCATCAGCATTATACATCATTAGCCCATTCAAATCCAAAATACCCTGAAGCATCTCTGCAAATTCGTTCTTAAGGATCTCAATACAGACCTCTTTAGGAGGTGGCTCTAACGCCACTGCCTCTGCAATGTGCTTGCACTAGGCATTGGCATTCAAGTTGAAACTTCTGATGAAGCACTTGGTAGAACTTCAGTAGGAGCTTGCACTGCTGCTTATCTCCCCCCTCAACCAATTCTGGGTTGATTCTGCCTGTATATTTGTGTACTGAGGAGGTCTTAAAATTAGTAACTCACTAAAGAATTTATAATCATTTGAGTCCCAATTTTCTTTCTTCTCTTTTGATTTATCTGATTTGACCTGTACTGTTTCTGTGACTATAACAGGGAATGTTGTAACACTTCCCAGTTTGTCTAATCTCATTGCCTTCTTGTCATCCTCTAGTCTAGCTTCTAATCAGCCCCCAAAGGGTTTACTAATAGATCTATCTTTATTCTCTCTCCCTTTCTCTGTTGCCATCTGATTCCCTTTCTTGAGTGCTTCAAACTGTGTAGTTCTAGGCATCAGACACATATCGTACATAGTGTTGTGTGCAGATTTAGATTCCGTATATAGGTTTCCCGATTTATGCCCTTATAGAGGTACAATTCACATTGCCCTTATTTGGACATAGAAATCCGGCCCTTATTTAGACATTGTCCGTACAAACCAAATACAGGCATGGCCACCTACATCCGTCCATCCACGTCCCAATGAATTCTTGGAAAACCATACTCTTAAGCCTTTAGGAATGTCCCTCAGCTTGAATATTGATTTCTCCAAGAACTCATTAAGTATACATGAACACTTAGGGGTTCATTCATGATGTTCCTCTGCCCGACTTTTATGTCAATACTAGCATTCCTAGACACCTCCAAGGTATAAATATACCAGCACTTGCCCTGGCAAATTGCGGTTCCCGGAGGATTCGATCCGACCCAGACTACGCGGTTCGCCACGGCAAGCTTGGAAGTAGACCGAGTTCCAGCCTGATGCACTGACCTGACGCTGCCATCCTCCTCGCAGAGAATCCAGCTCCTGTGCTCTCTGACTTCCCTTGCGGGGGGTTAGACTATCGAGTCCAGAAAAGAGATTCCAACCTCTCTCATTCTAAGGTATGGAACTGACTAGAACTTAGAGAAACTTTTGGCAACTCTTGGCTAAACTAAAATATAGCTAGCTATACTTTAGAAACGGCACCTACTTCAAACCTCGTACTGCACTTAGGTTAGGTACACTGGGGTAGAACAATTTAGAAGCATCAGATGAGTATCACATTTTAGCTTATGTTATTTATGTATGTATTTTGATTAATATATGTCATAGCTACAAACCATGCTATTGCAGTATTATTTTATCTTAATGCTAACGTCGTACATGTTGTACTTTGCAGTCTGTCTTACGATTGTAGCAATTCATCTCTCTTGCATGAGAAATAAGACTGTTCAATAAACCCTTTTATTGAAACGCCCATCTCTATATTTCTGTGCAAACTCTGAAGAAACGATGCATGCACAATTGACTGAATGAAACTGTTATCTATTGTCTCCACGATTCAGAGACTGTTCAGATTCTAAAGGGAAACAAAGTTGTCATGTTTATGCGTTTGTCAGAGACTAATCCCTTCTTATATATTCGAGGAGTTTCTAGTGACCTCTGAGTTAGCTGGCACACACAAGTAATTAAATTTAATATACTCGATAGAGACATACTGTCCTTAATCCTATGTCAAATCTATAGTGTATGTTATTCCAATGCGCAGAGCCTATCAGGGATATAGGAACTACACTACATGGCGCCCAACGGTTTGGTAAGGCACTAATTTAACGCTAGATACTGAAGTAACTCAGTCATGCTTTTCTCAGAGAACCCTCTACTCATAAAACTCCATAAGATGTCTGGAGTGGGTAGGGATAATATCCGCCATAGCTGAGTAGGACAAAAGTCCTATGTATTAGCTGTTTGGTTTTGTTCAACGTTGAAGGATACAGTGTTCCAAAATATTGTGCATCTTATCTTTGTTTCCTTGAAACTTGCTCTGCAACTTTCATTAAACAATGTCGGATAACAACGATCCTATCGTCAGCAACGGTCAAGCTGCCGCTGACTTTACATGTCTTGATGAAGACGAGGTGGGTGTTATACACATCCCACCAAATTTAAGGAGAGCCATCACTCTAAAACTTATAAAACATGGTCTAACACCAAGAGGTGGTAGAGCAGTTTTTGTGATAGAGGCACATGAATCGCACCAGACAGAGGTATTCTATTAATGGATAGTATTCCCAGAATTAAATCCAGTAACACATGTGTTTCACTTCTACAAAGAAGATGATCCACCAGAGGAATATATTCCTTTTGAGGATATTGAAATTCCACTCACATACCAGGAGCATGAGCTCTGGTTTAAAGGCACCCTAAAACATTACAATCACATTACCAGGCTCTGTCCACTAGGTAGACCAGGAGCAACATCGCCGATTTTAGCCGGCTACACACCTCATCCTGACATTGATAATATGTCAGACGTAGATTTACTTGCTCAACTCAAGGAGTTAATCAAGATTTATAGACAATTGGTTCAATATGTCATGCGGACTTTCACAGTCCAACAACCATTAACAATTCAAAATACAGCCCCTAATCAGGGGAATACATTAAAAATGACTCCACAGACTTTACACTCAGTCATTGGTAAATTACCCGCGAAACGCGAACAAATTCCATTCTGGTTAGCTCAAAAAATTACTCAAATCGAGGCAGTATTTCCTAATACTACCCCTTCTGAAAAACACAGAATTTTAACAATTTGTTTACCAATGGGGATCACACCACATCTGGAAGACTGCACCTCTTGGGGCACAGTCTTTGCTGCTATCTACACAAAAAAACATGGTGTTCCATCAATGGCAGTAATACCTGATGTCCTGAAATAGATTCAAAACGAATATGGGGCAGAGCCTGCTCTGAATTTAGGTATGAAGTTACTTAAAAATTTCGACCAGGTGTCAGCAATAATATTATCTAATATTAAAGGAGAAGCAGCATCAGTGGCGATCCACCAGAAACTAAGGGAATTTGATGTAACAGAACAACCTCAAGAACTAGCCAGAATAATTGAAAAATCCTATGAGGAATTAGGCAGAGACAGTCTGGGAGGGAAACCAGTTGAACCACAACTGTCTGAAAGTCCTGATAAGGTCTTTACTAAAAACACTCCTGCCTCTTCTAAAAAGAAGTGGGAAAATAGCAAACAGAATTACAAAGAGAAGCGTTCTCATTCCCGAGGAAGGTCTCCTCCACAGAAGGAGCCCTCTGAAAGGAGGTACAACCTCAGGAATAGGGATAATTTGAGAAAACCTGACAGATATCAAGATAATGATACACGTTCCTCTCGTACCTTTCAGATATCGTCACAGACATCCGAAAGAAGAGGACGGTCAGAAAACAAGGAAGAACGCATGAAGTCCAAAGACGATCAACACGTTCAGAAAAATAATGCAAAACCTCAATTCTCCAAGAAAAAGTTATCAGGTCTGAAGATCAGACATGCCGAGAATACTGAGAACCCAACTCAAGAACAGAGAATGGGCCCACACCATGCTGGACAGTGCAGCAGAAGTTAAAATAGCTCACCAGAACCTGAAGGGACTTCTGGAGACAGTGGACTTGATTGAAGACATACAAGTTGAGACTGTAGATACCAGGGTTTGTTCTCCACATAGGTTATATGAAATAACACTCCGGATGGAGGGAGACATACCAAGAGAAGTGAAATCACTCTTTTGAGAGCATCTTTCAAAGGATAATGATATACTTCTAGCAGAACAGGACTGGCCACTAGAATTTGTCAGGGAGTTCCCACACGGCGAGGACATCATTATGCCTGCCTTCTACAACCATGTTCCAGTTCATTTAAAATATAAATTAGCCAGGAAATGGGCAGTAGTCCAAGCCCCAGCACTGTATAAAAAACATGTAAGATGGGATGAGGATTCACCTCACCATAAAATCCAGTTGAAATGTCAACCGACTGCACAAAGGCAGTACCCAGTTAAGCAAGAATCTTAAAATCAGGTCAGGGAGATCTTAGATCAACTTGAATACCAGAGCGTAATTGAAACACGCATCTCATCAATGAACAATCCTTTGTTTCCTGTCTCCAAACCAGACCATGCATATCGTCTAGTTTTGGATTACAGACACTTAAACTCTTGTTGTAAAACATTTGCAGTGCAAAATGCACATAGTACAGCATTAATGAATAACATTGTGCGTAAAAAATATAAAACCACATTAGACATTTCAAATGGTTTCTTTTGTCAAAATATTGCACAAGAAAGCAGATATTTGACCACTTTCTCAATAATGGGGACCCAGCGTCAATTTTGTCGACTGCCCCAGGGATTCAAAAACAGCCCGGGGTTATTCTCAGCAAGGGTAACAGAGTTACTACAAACTTATGATGACGAGGCATTGTCATATGTCGATGACATATATCTGACAGACAATGACCTGGATAGGCACTTGAACAGGGTGAGCACCATAATATTGGGCTTCGCCTCAGAAGGTTACAAATTCAACTTTAAAAAGTAAAGAATTGCCCACCTCAACGTCCTTTTCTTAGGATATGAACTATCAAGTGAAGGCAAAAGCCTGGCAGCCAACTTTTTGGAAAAGTGTGCGCTGCTCCAACCGCCAAAAACGCTGAAAAATTTACAGTCGATTCTAGGTTTCCTAAATTTTGGAAGAACTTACATTTTAAATTACGCAGAAAGGTTTAAACCTCTCTACGAATTAATCAAACCTTATTTTAAAATCACACATTGGACACAAAAACACACAGAAATTTTGTGTTCACTTCAAACAGACAAGTTAGCAACGAAACACTTGCAAACATGCGTAAACGTACGAACTTAGTGATCCGAATAATTCCGGGTCAATGCGGATTCATCTACTTAACTTTTAACAAAGGTGAAAAAGTACCAATTGCATACAAATCCCACTTGTATACACAAGCAGAAATGTAATTCACTTCTACAGCAAACATACTGACAGCAGTTCAAACTGCTGTAGCAAAAGAAAGAGCCCTAGCACAGGGAAAACACATTATGGTTGTGACTCCTGTACCAGCCCTAGAGGCAGTTACAAAGGTTAGCATTCCAAATGCAAAAGCTTTACATCCGAGATGGACACAATGGGTTAATTCTCTTGCTGCAACTGATGTTGAATACGTTTTTGATCCATATTAAAAAACACAAGCATTCCTGCAATATGAACACGAATGTCCTCTGCCTACTGAATTTCTCCCTTTTGACCAGTAAGAATTTATAATTTATACTGACTGATCTGCACAACCCGCAATGAGGAGTAAACAAGCTTACAGTGCAGCTTGTGCTATCGTTAAAGGTTGCATGCGAGATGGCAAATTCAGACAAATGGTCACAAAAACGCAATCTCTAGGAGATTGTACAGCTCAGCGAGCTGAACTACAAGCATTTAAGATGGCACTTGAAAATACAGATTGCGAATTCCCCACACTGATAGTGTGCGATTCTTTTTACTGTGTTCAATCTTACAATGAATATTAACAGAATTGGATTCAAAATGGTTTCAAAGATGCAAAAGGTGGCACAATCAAGCACAAATTGCTTTGGGAACAAGTAGTTCAGTTGCAAAACGGACTACAAAACACTCACGTGATACACACGCTGAGTCACCAACGTGATGGTGTTCACGTTGAAAGGAATTTATTGGCTAATGAAGCCGCGAAAGGGGCTGTGCAAATGGCTTCCGTAGCTGCAATCACTCATTCAAAGATGAAAATACACAGCGAAATAATGCTGGCTGTCAATGCATCAAGCAAAGACATTACCGCTAAAGTTTCCACTCAAATACTCATATATAATTGATGCGAATGGCGTTCCGTTTGCTCGAATCCCTGGAGTGGGGGATAGAGTAATTCCAAACAGGGAACGTTGAGCAGCTTTGATTTACAAAGTGCATCTGGGAGAGGGTCTGATACATCAGGGGATCTCAAAGACAATTTTAGAGTTAAAAGAGATGTACTGGTGGCCAGGGATGAATACTCTCATTCACATCTTCATTAATAACTGTATAGCATGCAATAGAGATCGCAGTACAGAACGCCACTAGACACCTGACTACAATGTAGCCAGCCCAGTTCAGACACCATTGTTAGATAGCATCAGACTATCGATATACAGGCGTCCTAATGGACATATGCGATCCCAGAAACACTAAATCTAGGTTCCTATGGATGTGGCCTCAACACTCGGCTGACGCTCGAACTGTTATAAATGATTAGCGAGTCTTTATAGGCACATACGCAATAGGCACACTACATTCTGACCAGGGTCCTGCGTTTAGCTCTAGGGCTTACAAAGAAGCCATGGCCAGTCTGGGTGTAGCATTGCGTTATTCTTCTCCATTCCATCCTGAGGGAAATTCTGGTGTGGAAAAAAAAAACGGGACATAAAGCAGCCTATAACAGCTAGGGTATTAGGTTCGGGTGATGGGTGGGTCAAACATTTATATGGGGTCCAGCGCGCAATAAACAACTTGCCAAGAAGTTCTCTAGGGGGTGTCACTCCATATGAGGTCCTGTTTGGGACTAGAATGTTGGTTACAGACTTAGATATGAAAGGCACAGTGGTGGGAAACAAACAATTTGATATCAAAGATCTTTTGGCTGTTTTACAGAACTTAAAAGAACAGAGAACACAACAAAGCAACGTGGTCCTGAAGCCAACCACCACTATGAAAAATCCGGCCGTCCCAGCAAGGCCTGTCTGGATCCCAAAGCTTGGGGATCTAGTCAGAGAAAAGATCGCAGATAAGAAGGAATTTGGGCCTTCATACAGACAACCAGTACCTGTCCTAGCAATCCACGGATCAAGAACAGTACTTTTGCCGCCACTCGCTTGTTAAAAGGAGAAATGATTTGTGTCCATCGACCTGATCATACCACACTATGTGGCCAATACTGAACAGTAGGCCAAGTGGACTCTGCCAATGTAGCCGACGCACTCCTCTAGCTACAATCCAAGAGGTTCAAACTGAGAGACTAATCACCTGTGAAGATTCGACAGTAAGAAATAGAGGACTAAGTAACAATGCTATGGACCTTGTACCTCTTGAGACCCAAATAACAGTTCGTCCAGATACACATGTCTACAACGAAGTAACAAGTGATCAACTGGTTCCAGCAATTTCATCAAATCCGGATGTAATTCAAACCATTCACGGAACTGCTTCTGGCTATTTCATGAACTTTGATACTTTTTCTGAGGATCCAAGCGAGCCTGAAACGACGCCAGTACAAAGAACTTTCAAAGAACAAGCAACAGACTTTTTTCATCTCCTGAAAAAGACTTATCTGGTTTCACCATGGATTGAACTATGGATTGTTTTGGGAATATTCTTCTTTCTACTTTGGTTAGCTCTGGTAATAACTCCTGGGTATGCTGATTAATGGAAGATATATTCAAATGGACCCAGCAAGTAAAAGAGTCAACTTACTTCTCCAGCCACACAAATCATCCCATCGTGAAGCAAGAGACTTGACAGCAGTGAACATCACAGCGATTCCTATACCTGATGGTATAGTTTGGGACAAAACCGAATATGACTTTTTTGGCCCGTCGGAGCTTTTGAAGATTCCACATTTTTTTAAAATTTCATTAAGTGACTTTATTACCTCCAGTACCTTTTCTGATGATTGGGACTTCGAGACTGTTAATAATATGATGTCTGATCTAGAGATGTAAACTGCATTCACTAATAATGAATATTTACAAGGTTCATCAGACTATGAACAACTGTATTGTTATAGACACTATGGTCATCATTTCTTGCATAAATCTGCAACACCTAGAAATGTATTTATGTATAACCAATGGGAACATTGTCCTACGCCACTATAGGGTAGCTCAAAAACATTTGCAATTAAATTTCCATATTTTTCAGGGTTCAATGTATCCAATGCCGAAACATTTCACTTAAAAAATGTCAACAAGACAGGAATGAAAAATATGTTAACAAATACGAAGCAGATTTATTCTACAGCCTTTATTGCCCAACTGTCTAGACAGGGTTACGACTTTTGGAAAGCCAACATTGAGACGAAAACTGTTTGGGGTACTAAACATTGGCAAGTACAGGGAAAAGAAGCTTTGTTTAGAACCTGTATCATCCCTGAGCAAATTATGTTTTTGAACGACACTGTCCAACAAACATCATGCCTTGGAATAGCCAAGATAAAAGACATGAACACTCCGTCTATACCTGCACCTACAAGTGAAAGCACTACACAGGGGGAGGTCGACGTACATACTATTTTGAATAATAACAGATCAGATCCTGAATGAAAAAAATGGTTGCTCTGGCCCTTAGACACAAACAACTGTCAAGATAGATTCCTGAACAAAAAACAAGGTTTTACCTTTCATAGGCCAGACACACGTTATGTCCAAAGACAGCATCCAGGGGTAGTAACAAATTACAGTGTAGGGAAACTTTGCCTTGAATGGCTACAGAAAGCTACACTAGAGGATGTAAAATAACACTTAACTTTACTTCAAGAAGGTGCAGACCTTAGGGAATTCTTGCTAGGTCCAAGAAAACCGCGTCAAAAATGTTTCATATATGCCGGTATCTATGCTGCTTATAATGAAGCATGGAAGGTCACCCAAGCAGAGACTGCAGAACAAATACGAGAAATTGATCGTATTAATTTAGAGAAATCTCTCTCTGTAGTAGACAATGGGTTAACAACTCTGTCGTCCAGGATATATTCTTTGGACAGCATTGTATGCTCTGTCATAGACATCATGGAACAAGACTTGGTCATGTTGCAACATGGTTAGTCAAAGCTACGTTCTATCATGCTATTAGGCTGGACGCTTCAAAACCTGCGTTCTGGCTATGTGCCTTGGCGTTTAATCAATACTACGTCACTGTTTGCAGAATTCAATCTCACTGACAGACAGATCAAACTGGCACAAAGGGAAGCAGACTATACGGTGCTGAGCATTGAAAAACTGGAGAAATTACCATTCACAGTGGCAGAAAAACCAGCTACGACTTTCCATTTTCAGTATTGCCTAAAAAATATACCAGCAAATATGAAAGGTTGGGTAAAGAATACATCAAGACATCTTGGGATTTACCTTACACACATAGATGTTGGAGTGGGGGACGTGAAGTGTTTCTTAGCGGTGAAAACTGTGAACACGCACTAAGTGGTTCTCTCCTTTGTCAGGGTATTAACTTGTGATGGTTCCACTACAAACTTATCCTGCCACCTGCACGGTTCACCGGCAGCAGTGATTAATCCAATCTTTGGTCAACTTTCAAATGGGAGTTACATTATGTTGAATGATCACAGCTGCTGTGGCATGCTGCCAGGTATCCCATATCTAGCAACGGTTACATCCAGGGTCACTTGCTGTATGCAGGTCTTGTTTCCCCAAATAGACATAGTCTTTATGGCCTTCACTTAATATCTCTTCTATATGAGTTGATACTCTAAGCAGAATGAAAGCCATTCTTTTACAAAAAACTGTGCCTTTGACCTCTGCCAAAGAAACCTATGATCTCCAAGTTGCAAGGACTTCTGCAGAGATACATACCCTTTTGTATACAAACTGCCCTGTGCATTTCTCAGAAATGTTAGGTCATATCTTAAACATGTCTGATACGAGCGGTATTGTACATGTATTTAAAAACGTGTGTGCAGGACTGTTAGCACCTTTTCAAGCAGTCCTCGGAATTTTTCCAAAGTTCGTGCACTCTGTGTTTGTCGGACTGCCGCTCCTTTTAGCACTCGTTGCAGGGACTCTATTTTTGCTCCTACTGCTACGATATGGCAAGCCAAATCACCAGCGACACCCAGTTCACCATGGAAAGAACTCTATTGGAGAAGAAGTGTCATGAGTGCATCGTCCAAATTCTGGGTTTACCTCGTCTACGAGAATTAAACACCACTTGGTTTCTGTCATTCAGACCAATCTGGCAAGATTGCATCTTACCTGTTCTACGCTGCCTGCTATGCGGTAAAGAATGCATGCTGGACATTTGTCTGACACTCCCATCAATCATTCCTATGGATATCGGTAATCTGCTGGACCCGATAACGGCCCATGCTATGTGTTGTCCCTAGCGGCTACCAATCCTGATGGCGGCATTCATTGAGATCTCAATAAACCAAAAAAGTCTGATGGTCTATGTGTTAGAGAGAGACAACAGAAAAGACAAATGCAAAAGGTAGGAAAGAAACTTTAAAGTACTATTTGACTATAAAGGATTTCCATCAATAACCAGTGATTGGTCAGTATCATCATCTGGATATCCAACCTTCCCACCACAATAAACCTCTCCAACAAGGGGTGTTGCGTGTGGTGTAGGTGTCAAACAGAGCACCTGAATGTAACCCGGGAAGGGGGAAAAAAGAAGACAGCAAAGATCACTGGCTTAGTCAAGAATATGTAAATATATACCGAAAATGATATATGAACAGTGCAGTGCAGAAACGTGAAGATTAAAAAAGGATTTAGAGGAAAGAAGAAGTTTTATTCAGGATATTCCTACTAATCCTTTGATTAAAAATTGGTGCAAAAACAGCTTTTAACAAATAGGCTGTGTGACAATACGGTCGACATGTTTCAGCCTTCTTGACCCCATGGTCAAATGGCTTTCTTCAGGACCTTATAATATACTTGTATTGCTACTGCAACAATAAATGTGACAAAAATTAATAGTAAGTGTGTAAAATACAACCTTCGTGGTGTGTGGCTCTTCGTGCAACCAGTATATTTGAATTATCTGTGCAGAAAAAAGAAGAGAAAACCAAAAAAACACAATTGCAAAGTTAAACATGCTCTCTCAAAAATAAAATGGTGAGTATTGGACAAGACCAATAGCATATTTCAAGGTGCTTACCTGGTTAGCACGAGGAGTAAGCCTCACCTCACCCGGTGCTGACTCAGGTTAAGGGAGGCCCCGCCCTCTAAAGAATAGGGAAGGAATGTAATGCTATGGTTGGAAATAGGGACTATTTAGTATGATACCAATCGTCATCGGAATTCCCAATGAGGATTAAGAAAAACAGGACACCGCTCAGCTGCCCTGTTGAAAGCTCTGTTAAAAACTCTGTTGAAAACTTCCCAGGCAGAAAGACAATGCTACACTCAAACGTTATTCAAGCGTATGTCTAGTTACGCAGCGTGTACTTCATAACAGAGTGTCTATAATCAAAAAGGAACTACATCGGCAATCACTACAGCGGTGCAGCCGTGCTATGGATGATTACAACACTGACCATGCGGTGGACTGCGGGAAAAAGCCGGAAGGGACTCTGGCATTTACGTCAAGACGGAAGACTAACTAGTAAATGCCAGAGTCCCTTCCGGCTATCCAGATGATGATACTGACCAATCACTGGTTATTGATGGAAATCCTTTATAGTCAAATAGTACTTTAAAGTTTCTTTCCTACCTTTTGCATTTGTCTTTTCTGTTGTCTCTCTCTAACACATAGACCATCAGACTTTTTTGGTTTATTGATTACTGAACAGGGGATTGAGTCTGTTTGGTCTTTAAACAATCCCTTGGACCCTCCCTAATTGTTTTCTAATTCATTGAGATCTCACAGACGCAACATGCTACTGCTGAGGTACGAGAGGAAACACCAGGCACGCAGGTAACATCCAATTCGGACATTGCCTTAGTCCTCAGATTCAAAGTCTCATTAACCTCTCCTTGACCGAGGGGCAAGTGCCTAGGGAATGGAAAAAAGCATTGATAAGGCCCATTAGGAAAAATTCCTCCATCCCCTGGACCGACCTATCCAATCTGAGGCCCATCTCGCTACTCCCTTTTCTAGGGAAGGTCATAGAGAAACATGTTAATAAGCAGGTCTCTCAGTACATAGAACTACATGACAAACTTGATAGTTCCCAGTTTGGTTTTAGACCCCGACACAGTACTGAATCCGCTCTGCTGTCGGTGACAGATGACCTTCACATGTATCAGGATCGAGGATATTCGGCGATCCTGGTACTGTTGGACCTATCTGCAGCGTTCGATACTATATCTCACAATATCCTAATCGAACGTCTGACCGCAATTGGAATAGAAAGCACAGCGTTAACTTGGCTAAAGAGTTTTCTGTCTGACCGCACCCAAACTGTCAGCATGGGTACATTTAGGTCGACAGAAACCCAGATCACCAAGGGGGTGCCACAGGGCTCTCGTCTAAGCCCAACCTTGTTTAACATCTATGTGGCACCCCTGGCCAACATACTGAGAGACTTTGGGTTTGTACCGGTCTCATACGCTGATGATACACAGCTCCTATTCCCTTTTAAACATCTGACCAATGAAGTAAGGGAGGCCTTCGCAGATGGCATGAAAGCTGTTGCAGATTGGATGAAAGTGAACTATCTCCAATGCAACGTTAGCAAGACCGAAGTAATGCTCTTTGGGGAGGTCAGAAATCTGTGGACCTCAGAGTGGTGGCCATGTGAACTGGGCCAAGTACCTGAACCCAAATTGGTCGTAAAAAACCTTGGAGTCCGTCTGGATCAGGAGCTCACCTATAAGCAACATGGCAACTGGGTTTTCGGCCAATGCTTTCATACTATTGGGCTCCTACGGAAAGTGTTTCCACTATTGCCTGATTCCACTAGAAAAACATTGGTCCAGGCTCTAGTACTGAGTCGCTTGGATTATTGCAATGGACTCCTGTTGTCGGCCAATCAGGGAGTCCTAGCAAGACTCCAGGTAATTCAGAACACAGCGGCAAGACTTGTGATGAATGCCCCCCCAAGAACTCCTTCTAAACCACTTCTTGATGAATTACATTGGCTCCCAGTGTATAAAAGGATCACGTTTAAGACATGCTGTCTTATCCATAGAACCATACATGGCTCTGGCCCTCCTTATTGGAAAGACAAATTCATTCCCTATGGTCTGTGGTGGGTCCGACCCTATGGAACAAACTTCCTCTTGCATTAAGGCAATGCTCCGAAATTTTGGTTTTTCGGAAAAAACTCAAAACATTTTTATTCTAGTAAATTCCACCTCCTCAGTACTAAATACTTAGTGTGTTGAGACCCATGACCTCTCCCGTCTCCTGCAACCGCCAACCTTTTCCCCTTTTTCTTCTTCTGTGCGCAGAGATACTCTTACACAAGAGTCGATTCTAGCGCGGTATAAACTTATAAATAAATAAATAAATACATTGCTGATGCTTCCCATGCTGAAGGCGATAGTTCGCATCTATGTGCTGTTGATCTTCTACACGAGGTTTTCCAACTCTCACCCACAACGGTAGATGATTTGTTGTCTACAGGATTAGAAAATGTTATGTTTTCTCCATCCCCACACACTGACTTTTGATTCAAGCACACAGTGTTCCGGAGAGACTCTGAATTTGGCCTTCATTCTTTTTCAAACATGATACTGACTTTGGAACTTTTTCTATGATTATATATATTTTTTTCCCATCCCAAAATTGTATTTTTCATTTTTTGGCACAGTAATCTGCTTATAGTAGAACTGTTCATAGAGAACAGCATTCTTTGATAACACTTCCAGGGACAGTATGCCACCTTGTCATGATTAACAAATTGACTTATGTAACCTGATATGAAATGGTTTCGGCCCTTTTTCTTCTGTATTTATGAGCCATTTCATCACATGTATATATTTTGGTTCATTCATTTAGCATTCCAATGTGATCCTATGCTTAGAATGGAACATTGCTTTTAATATGTACAACACTTTATGCATAGCAATTGTTTTGTAATGCATTTTTAGGACATATGTTTTAGCTTATTTTAGCAACCCATGCGATACTCTGTATGTATAAGATATGTTTAGAACGTTTAGGATTTAGTAACGTCGTGCATACAAAACTGGAGTGGGTGTTGTGTGCAGATATAGATTCCGTATATAGGTTTCCCGATTTATGCCCTTATATAGGTACAATTCACATTGCCCTTATTTGGACATAGAAATACGGCCCTTATTTAGACATTGTCTGTACAAACCAAATACAGGCATCGCCACCTACATCCGTCCATCCACGTCACAACGAATTCTTGGAAAACCAGACCCTTAAGCCTTTAGGAATGTCCCTCAGCTTGAATATTGATTTCCCCAAGAACTCATTAAGTATGCATGAACATCTATTCCTTAGGGGTTCATCCATGACGTTCCTCTGCCCGACTTTTATGTCAATACTAGCATTCCTAGACACCTTCAAGGTATAAATATACCAGCACTTGCCCTGGCAAATTGCGGTTCCCAGAGGATTCAATCCGACCCAGACTACGCGGTTCGACACGGCAAGTTCGGAAGGAGATCGAGTTCCAGCCTGATGCACTGACCTGACGCTGCCATCCTCCTCGCAGATAATCCAGCTCCAGTGCTCTCTGACTTCCCTTGCGGTGGGTTAGACTATCGAGTCCAGAAAAGAGATTCCAACCTCTCTCATTCTAAGGTATGGAGCTGACTAGAACTTAGAGAAACTTTTGGCAACTCTTGGCTAAACTAAAATATAGCTAGCTATACTTTAGAAACGGCACCTACTCCAAACCTCGTACTGCACTTAGGTTAGGTACACAGGGTAGAACAATTTAGAAGCATCAGATGAGTATCACATTTTAGCTTATGGTATTTATGTATGTATTTTGTTTAATATATGTCATAGCTACAAACCATGCTATTGCAGCATTATTTTATCTTACTGCTAACCTCGTACATGTTGTACTTCGCAGTCTGTCTTACGATTGTAGCAATTCATATCTCTTACATGAGAAATAAGACTGTTCAATAAACCC
Source organism: Triturus cristatus (assembly GCF_964204655.1). Taxonomy (NCBI): domain Eukaryota; kingdom Metazoa; phylum Chordata; class Amphibia; order Caudata; family Salamandridae; genus Triturus; species Triturus cristatus. The sequence continues at coordinate 965,833,804 of NC_140581.1, forward strand.
TTTTATTGAAACGCCCGTCTCTATATTTGTGTGCAAACTCTGAAGAAACGAAGCATGCACGATTGACTGAGTGAAACTGTTATCTATTGTTTCCACGATTCTGAGACTGTTCCGATTCTAAAGGGAAACAAAGTTGTCATGTTTATGCGTTTGTCAGAGACAAATCCCTTCTTGTATATTCGAGAAGTTTCTAGTGGCCTCTGAGTTAGCTGGCACACACAAGTAATTAAGTTTAATATACTCGATAGAGACATACTGACCTTTGCCCTATGTCAAATCTATAGTGTATGTTATTCCAATGCACAGAGCCTATCAGGGATATAGAAACTACACTACAATGGTCTGCCTTAAAATGTCTAATTTCCCAAAGTTAAATGTGCCTTCCATAGGAAACTATACTTTCTCATCATGTGCTCTACATTTATTCCATTTGGGAATCCAAACACATGAATAATACCCAACCTCTTCCATCATTCAAATGCTGGTGGTCCCTCCTTTACCATAATTCTTAAAATGCATGCAGTTCTGTGTTCTGCTCAACTTACTACTGCTCATTCCCCCTCCCAATCAGTGTCCCTCGGCAAAGCCATCTCACCACTTGATGCCCTGCGGAAACATGGGGTGAGATTTGCTTTGCAGTGGGAACAAACCAAAACAGTTTTCTAGAACTACTGACATGTCTACAATTTATACATGCAAAATTCCTACCAGTGGACAAACCTGCTTTTGGAAATATGACAAAAATGTCCCTTTGTATGTAGCATTTATATGGCAGAAACATAGCCAAGAGACAGAGGAGCAATATACATGGTTGAACGTGCACATACAATAAAAAGGGGAATCGGGGCAGGGCTGCTGAGTATTAGGAAGGTAGGTGGACTATATCTTCTGTCTCAATGCTGTGTTCCTTATTGAGGTGTGTTTTCAACTCTTTCCTAAATTGAAGAATGATTTGAGTAGTTCTGAAGGTAGGAAGTATGTTCCAGATCCTGGACATGTAGATAGAAATGGCCTTTTGTTTAGTATTTTCTTTCTTACACTTCTTAGTCTTGATTCTGATGGCATCTTATCTTGACTGTGGATGTGCTGAGAGTCATTGGAGATGATAAGCTTATCAAACAGATAGGTAGAGTGCTGCTTATGAGGACTTTATAGATAATGAAACTAGCTTTGAAGGTAGTGAGATTAGGCAAGTGATCCTTGATTACATACACTGTGGTGTATAGGAGACACCCTAAGGGACCAGTGTGAAGTCTGGGAGGATGCAGAGAAAGGTCTTACCACCAACCAGTGGGAAGACTACAATGCTTTTAACAACAGTGTGAAGTTGCTTTCTGGACGGAACTACTCCACCTCTTTCAGTAGAGAGATGTGGTACCAAGCCCGCTTGGTTTTCATTGGAATGTGCTCCTTGAAGGTAAGGTCAGTGTCTAGGGTGAGGTAACAATTTTTTTTTGTTGTCGCCACAGGGTAATTATTTTTCATTATGGATGACCCTTCGTCTGTAACCTCATGATGATGTTCTCTCCCCTTTCCACACTAGAAATATACCTACAGCCACTCCTGCATCTATGAAGACATTGTGAGTGTTGGAAAGAATGTGGGTATGCACTTTTTACTTTTGAAGGTAGGAATGACTAGAAATATGGCCACAGATGTAAGAAAGTGGCTCTGTATATACTGTCCCCAAATAGGTACAGTGTGTACAGATTCCCCAGAGGTTTGGCAGAGGCTAAAGTTAGATATAACCTTACTCTCTAAAGTGGTAGCTTGGTCGAGCAGTAAGTCAGTATCAGAGGACAGTGTAAAGCATTTGTTTTACACACTCAGTCAGCAAATGATCTCACACACTCAAGAACTGAACTCTAGGCCAATGGTTTGTATATAAAAATATATCGTTTTTTTAAATTTATTTTTATTTTAGAACCACAAATAGGTATCAAAATATACTTTCTCAGAATGAGATGCTTTAGTTAAATACTTTCAATAGGCAATAGACTTTTGAATAAAATAGTTACAGTTGTTGCAATAGGCAACACAATTTCAAACACAATTATAACATTGAGCTCAATGGGAATTTCTAGTTAAATGCAATTGATTACTTTTTAGATTACTTTTCTTACCACAGGACTGGATCCTAGATTCAGTCCTGGGACATCTCCTGTAAACAGTTGAGTAAAAACGTTTTGGTTACAGGTATGATTTTTAAGGACTATTATTGTATTTTAAAAGTTGAAAATAACTTTTTCACATAGAATCACCAATGTTATCTTATGAGAGGAAATTCACTTAGCATGTAAGTAGGGTTATCGTTACTTTTTCTTACTCACTGTTGGATCCTGGATCCAGCACTGGTGCATCTCCTGTAAACAGTTGAAAGAATACGTTTTTGTTATACATGTGATTTTTAACGAATATTTGTAAGTTTAAAAAATCAGCACTTCGAAGAATTTCTGGCAAATACCAGGCAATGTTATCCTATGGAGGAAAATCAAGTTATCGGTAAGTACAGTTATAATTACTTTTCAGGGTCAGTGCTCAGTCAGTCACTCGGGCGGCTGGGTGCAGGGTGTTTTTGAGCCGTCGAGCGCTCAATGGATTCCTATGGAGAAGCTACAAGACGAACAAAGGCTGCAAGCTCGGGGACGAAGATTCTTCAGGTGCGACCACCACTTCGAGAGGTAAGTTGGGAAGCTGTAGGTTAGGCAGGCACCCAGGAGCTGGGCACAGTGGGCCGCAGGGCGCCGGGTGCAGGGGTGTCTTTTCTTGTCGGGAAATCTTACCCTCTGCTGGTCGCGGTTGGAGGGGTCCCTGGTTCTGAGGCTGCAGGCGTCGTCAGGAGCATCAAGTTGGGTCCTTGGGTGCTGGATTCTCGGTCACAGTCGCCGGGGGGACATCCTCTTGGTGTTTGTTCACTCAGACACAGGCCAGGCTTGGCAGGTGCAGAGTGTGCAGGGTTTGCGGTTCCGGAGTCACAAGGCAGTCAGGTCCTCCGGGGTTTTTGAGGTTGCTGACCACTGGAGATGCCGGGTTTTAGCAGGAGCAGGTTCGAGGGTTGACAGGCCTGTAGGGCTGGGGCAAAAATCAGTTGGTGTCTTCCTCTTGTTAGCAGCTGCATGGCAGGTCTTCTTGTTTCTTTCTCTTCTTGCTTGTTTCGGATTCGGGATCTGAAGAAAGGAAGGTTCAGGGTTCACCCTATGGTTTTTTCAGTGAATTTCAAAGGTTTTTTAAATGCTAATTCCTAACTATATCAGGCCTGAAACCTATGGTTTTTTCAGTGAATTTCAAAGGTTTTGTAAATGACAATTTTTAATGTATTAACTGTTATACTGATTATTTTGATACTGATTTACTACATTTTGTAAACTGTTTATTTTTAGACTTTTTTTATTACATTATTCATTATAATACAAAATATACTTTCTCAGAATGAATTACTTTAGTTTAAATACTTTGAAAATAGGCAGTTGACTTTTAAGTACAGTAGTTACAGTTGTTGCAATGGGCAACACAATTTCAAACACAATGCAACATTGAGCTCAATGTGAATTTCTAGTCAAATGCAATTAGTTACTTTATGGATTACTTTTCTAACCAGAGGACTGCATCCTAGATTCAGTCCTTGTACATTTCCTGTAAACAGTTGAGTAAAAGCCTTTTGGTTACAGTAGTGATTTTTAAGGACTATTATTGTATTTTAAAAGTTGACACTTAGAAATTTTTTCACATAGAATCACCAATGTTATCCTATGGCAGAAAATTCACTTAGCAGGTAAGTAGTGTTGTCGTTACTTTTTCTTACTCAGTGGTGGATCCTGGATCCACCACTGGCCAATTTCCTGTAAACAGTTGAAAGAATGTGTGTAAGTCAGACAGACGATTTTTTAGGAACATTTTTAGTTTGTGAAAATAGACACTTAGAAACTTTTCTGGTGAAAACCACACAATGGATTCCTATGGAAGGAAATACAAGTTACTGTTAAGTACGCTTAGAATTACTTTTCAGGGTCAGTGCTGGTCTAAAAGATGCAGCACTGGGTTCTCTCCTGATAACAAGTGAGTAAATTGGAATTCGTAGGTCGGCTGATTTTAGAGGAATATTTGTACGTTTCAAAAATGGACACTTAGAAACTTTTCTTGTGAAAACCGCACAATGGATTCCTATGGAAGGAAATACAAGTTACTAGTAAGTACACTTAGAATTACTTTTCAGGGTCAGTGCTGGGCTAAAAGATGCAGCTCTGGGTTCTCTCCTGATAACATGTGAGTAAATCGGAATTCGTAGTTCGGCTGATTTTAAAGGAATATTTTTACGTTTCAAAATTGGACACTTAGAAACTTTTCTGGTGAAAGCCACACAATGGATTCCTATGGAAGGAAATACAAGTTACTGGTAATTACACTTAGAATTACTTTTCAGGGTCAGTGCTGGTCTAACAGATGCAGCCCTGGGTTCTCTCCTGATAACAGGTGAGTAAATTGGAATTCGTAGTTCGGCTGATTTTAGAGGAATATTTGTACGTTTCAAAATTGGACACTTTGAAACTTTTCTTGTGAAACCACACGATGGATTCCATATCACCTCAGACCCTGCCCCCTACCTTCACCACTGAGCAAACGCGCCCCGTGGCATGTTTTAAGTTGGGGGATTAAGTCCCCTTGAATCCTGAGGTCCCCTGGCGGCCAACTCGGCCACCAGGCACCTCCAGTAAGCGCCACGGAGCTGCTTTGCAGAGAGGTGTGAAAAGGGGCATGGCCTCATTACACCTCTCTGCAACACAGCCCACTGGCGCATACTGGAGGTTCCTGGTGGGCTAATTGGCCCCCAGGGACTCCTAGTATTCAAGAGGAATTAGTTCCCCCTCTGCAAACACCCCAGGGGGCGCCCCGGGACACTGCAGGAGCCGGCTCTGGGGGATGGCAGTCCCCAGGGCCTATTCAAGGCTTCAGGAGGGGGGCCGCGTGCCCCGGGGGGTTGCGGTCCCCGGGGGCTTGCGGTCCCCGGGGCTGGGGGGGCCTGAGAGCCCCCCATCCCAAAGTACTTCAAGCCCCGGGGGGTGGCGGTCCCCGGAGCTGGGGGGGCTGTGAGCCCCCCCACCCATTTTCAAGAAGCTCCAGGGATGGCAGTCCCCGGGGTTGCGGGGGGGCCGTGAACCCCCCCGCATATACTATCTTTGAGCCCCGGGGGGTGCCGGTCCCTGGGGCAGTGTGGGGGGGGATTGGGACCCCCCACACTTTTTTTAATTCTGCCCCCAGGATTTGGCCCCCCCCCGGGGCCAAATACCAAAGAAGCGCGGGAGCCCCGCGGGAGTCTATGGGACCCCCTGAGCAGGCCTAGGGGGTCAGGGTGTTTCTACCCTGCCCCCTTTTTGCCTTTTTCGCGTTTGTTTTATAGGTTTCTTGTGCCTCGGTTCTACCAAGGCACAAGATGGCTGCCAACACTTCCTGATCTGGAGTGTTGACAGCCAATTAGAATACAGCTCGTGCACGGCAGGGTGCGTGCTGGGTGCGGGGAGGGTGCACGGATCTTCCGAGGTGACAGATATATCTATGATTTTACTTTTGATTTTCTCAGGAACTACTGAACAGATTTACACCATTTAATCAAAAGTCACGAGTCTGAACTGAGGACTACCTCTTTACCAAATTTGGTGTAATTCCGTTCAGTAGTTCGGGCTGTAGCTGCGTCAACAGGTCCTATGGGAAAATGCATGGGGAAAACGTGTTTTGGGACCCCCCCTTTTTTCTCAGCCCCCGCTTGACGAATCACCGTGAAATTTTCAGGATATGAGCGGACCGGAGCTGGCCAAAAGTTTGGAAAATTTAGCGAAGATTCGTCAATTGGCGCCAACGTTATTCCAAATAGAATGTTGTGCATTTCCTATGGAAAATAGGTCCTAACTATATCTATATATATATAAGCGACATATCTCCTATCAGCAAGCCTAACGCTATGAAGCATAGCGTCAGGAAAAGTAGCGATAACCCCTGTTATCGCTACTTTCCTTACGTCTGCTTCAGGACTGACTTAGCCATGATATCCTATGGAAGGTGGATATCATGGCTAAGTTTGTGAGTCCCTATCAACTAGCTAACGTGAGATTATCGCTGGGTTTTCAGCGATAATCTCACGTTAGCCAGTTAGCGCTAGGATTTTTATTGCTGATGAGATAAGCGTTGCTAATAGCACGCTATCTCAGCGATAAAAATCGGCGCTAGCCGGCGATTATTATCCTAGCGCTAAGTGCGCTCAGCGATAATTATCGCCGGTTGTTGTTGATATGCCCCTTAGTTTTTTTTCTGTGCTCCTGCTGTAGGATTTTTGCCCCAAATTACTCTTAATTACTCAAGCTGGCACAATCGCAGAATTGCATATCACAAGAGTAAATGCATAATTACTGAAGTTACTCTGATTACTCGGGCGTCATTAAAATTTCTACCAGACCCAAATTTGACCCAACGCAAGAGGCAGAAACACATGAACTTCGAAAGAAGGACGTAGAGAAAGACAGAAAACTAATGACAAAGGGAGAAACCAGGGACGAAAAAGAGCCTGCAAGAGTGAGATAAAGGGGCAGGGAGTGTCTAGCTGTGGATGAAAGAGGTATGCGTGGAACCAAGGCTATGAAGCGTTGGTATTCGGCACACTAAACTTTAATAGTACTAGCCCCATGCTTTTGAGCAGAATTTAGGGCCACAAACATATTATTTTGCAAATTAAACAGCAGTTGTGCTATGGGACGCTAATGGTCCTTAACATTTCATGAATTCCATAAGCTGCAAACATTGTAATTTTTTACATTGATGCAAGTGAAATTATATCAAGTTTTAAATATCCCTGCATAGAGATGGAAACATGCAGGGTCACATTACATAAAATGTCCGACTGGTGATTATTTGCACCAATATGCTATTTAGTATCATATTACACATTGTACTGGTGCTTTATGTTGCTACATTTCTTTTTACTGCAGTCAGTGATGGTTTGCAGCAGCAAATATCAGTGCTGTAATTTTGTACATGGAGAAAAAATATAAACAGTTTTTGTTGCGCAAAACAGCATTGGCCACTGTATGAATGGAGTAACGCACCATTTCAATATGTAATTTGCTGTCAAAAAGCACTTGAGTGGGTAACATAAACACCAAGGCAGTGAATAAAATCGGCCCTAAATGAGCAGTTATGGCTGTTCATCCACACTCTCCTCTTGTGACCGAGCAATATCAAGCAATTTAAATTAAAATATGAATACTAGCCAGGGATCCATTTCCCCTTTCCTGTAACTTTTATAAAAACATAGCACGTATCAGACAGGATTTTCAAACATCTGCAGAAGCGCTTTCCTCACAAAGCCTGCACAGAGCTGAAGGAAGCTCGGGCCTGCACATCTGTAAAGTACATTACACGAGTTTCAGCAGTAAAGGGCCCCTTGTACTCGGTAGCTCTGCGGTATCTAATCCTTCGCGTCCGTGCTCTTCATACAACCGACTAACTAGAGTCCAAGGGAGACTGGAATACCTACCGCCACTTGGCCTTGTTGTACATTTTTCGCGGTTTGAACACAATAAAACGGATGTTACCTAAATAAATCTAAGTACAGCAGACTCGAGCTAGCTTCAGATTTATTGTATTTTGTTTTTATCGAGCAAATTATACTCTTTAGCTGGAAAGAGACCTCGTACGTACTCTGCTCTCGCTCAGACATGAAATTTAGGCCTGGGCTAAATTTCCTTTCCGCTCGCGGAAATTACGATAATTTGACATTTTCGCGTTCCGCGGAGAGCGCGAAAAAATGTCAAAATTTCCGCATTCCGCAGCTTAGCGAAAATTTGTTTCTTGCTCGCGCTGTAAAATAATACATTCTCGTGCGCACGCGATCGCCTTACCTGAATCCCCGCGTTCGCCGACAAGTTTTCCCGATCCGGTCGCGTTCTCCACGAGATGTTGGATTGTTGGTAGCCATTTGCGCTGTCTCGCGACAGTTCGCGCCCGTAGTAATGTCATTGGTCGCGCGATCACGTCTTTCTTCTCGCAATCATGCACCGCGAGAAGAGTGAAAACAAGATGGCTGCGACCGCGAGCAACCGCATGGGTAAGTTGGCGAGCCGCGACCACGCAGAAAATACCGCGAATGGGCGGGAAAAAAACTTCCGCATCTTCGCGATATTTCCGCGTGTTTGCGGAGATTTTTAACATTTTCGCGATAATTTGCGAAAGTCACTTTCGCAAATTCCACCCACCCCTAATGAAATTGCTGCTCGCTTCACGAGCTGTGGGTTTCCGGTTCCTGTTACAAATTAGCCAATGGGAGAAAAGTACCAACCCTTTTACCGACCGATTCCAACTGCGTCAGTAAGATGTAATAAGTAATCATATATGTATAAACTATGGCGGACTGTATACTGACAACATAGCTTTATGATTGGCCAACTCTGAACTCTTATTTAGAATGGAAACCATGTTAAGATAATTGAAAAGTCAACCTATGGACAAACATCTACAAACACTAGGGAAGCACCTACATAAGCCTCACCATTAAATCTTAGACAACATCACTGAATCACAAAGCAAATGTCGCAGGGCTAAAGCCTGTTAAGTGACAGCTTCAGAACTGGGAAAAACTTAGCACGCAAGTCCCCGATCCATATAAAGAACTTGTGAATTGTGAATGAGCTTGGAAGTGAGGTAACGATCAATGCCATTGCTGGGGCTTCCACTGAACAGCACTCCATTGCCAACCAGCTAGATTCTCGCCTTAGAAATACCAAAACATACATACATTGCTGCACCCTCCATGAAGAGAGAGCTAAGTGTTGGGCAAGCACAACTAGTTTTTTATCAACAGGACATGACACAAGTCAACACCATCACTGCATCTTGCTACCACACCCTGAAGATGCTAAGAAGTTTTTTCAAATGGCTCTAGAGCAGCACCAGAAAAACTGCCACTCACACCCTAGTAACCAGCAAGTTGGATTATGGGAACACCCTCTACACCGGGATCATCATGCAACTCACTAGGGGGCATATTATCAAGAAACAGCGTTAAAATTATCGCCGCTTTAGCGGCAGAAAACTGCAGCTACAGCGGCGATAATGGGCTTGATAATATGCCCTTGAGAATTCCCATTGAAGCCCATGTACTGGTGTGAACATGGGCTTCTATTGGAATTCTCTGCGGCATATTATCAAACCTATTATCGCCGCTTTAGCTGCAGTTTTCTGCCGCTAAAGCAGCGATAATTTTAATGCCCTCCTTGATAATACGCCCCTAGAAGACTACAAACCATCAAGAACTCAACAGCCAGACTCATCCTCAACCTGCCACCCAGAATTCACATCCCACCGCAGCCCATGGAGCCAGCTCCACTAGCTCACGATACACAAATGCGCTTAATTCAAACTCCTCACACTCATTCAAGGTACCACACAACTCAGGCCCCACCTACCTGAACAGTTGCATCTCTTTCCACCAACAACCTACACACCTCCACTCCTCAGGACCCTTTCTGGCACACATCCCACGCAAACCCAGAACCAGATCAGGGTGGTGGGCATTCTCTTACATCACTCCCAAAGCATGGAACATCTTTCATTCCATAGCTGGCCCTCCCCCTCTCTTTTTGAATTCCCCAAGAAACTGAAGGCCTGGCTTTTCAATTAATCAACCTACCATAGACAAGGTTAGGCACACACACCTTCTCAGTGTGAGGATACCCTCATGGGTGATAGTGCACATTACAAATGCACATAACATAACCTTGGCCCTCATCAACTTCATGGGTACAGTGGCAAGGGTCTGCGGATAACAGAATGGCAGATGTTGTCCACCAATATGAGTGACTGGAGCATGTCAGATGAACTTAATTAGCTGTTATGTATGATCATAGTTATGACGCGCATAAGCGTAGAGATATTGGGTATGCCAATGCATGCTGGTTAGGCCTAATCAGAACCCTCTCTAGCTTTTGGATATTTCAGCACCACATCTGTTCAAGGTCATGGAATCTTCGGGGCAGATTTACAATAACTGTCGCATCCCTGCATATCAGCAGGGACGCGCCAGTTATTTTGCGTCACGGCAGACACCTCTTGCGCCACCATGGATGCGCCGCATTTTTAATGCGGCGCACCATGGGGCAAGAATAGACAGATGCGTGACGCATCTGCTGCCGTAAAGGTGACGCATTGCTGGAGTTGCGTCGCAAGCGCGACGCAGCTCCAGCAAGGCTCGGGGTGCCCCTATGCCTAACATGCTGTGTCAATCCTTATGCCTGCTTCAAGCAGGGGCAGGGTTTTGACGCAGCATGGCCGTAAAAGTGACTGAGTAAAATCTTGTAGATTTTACTCATCCACTTTTAGGAGGTGTTCCTGTGCCAGAACGCCCCCCGTGCTGGAACGGCCCACATGTGGCGCAGGGCTTTACAACGTGACGCATCTCCCTAGATGCGTCACGTTGTAAATACCCACAGCATGGCGCTGGCTTTGCGCCGCCGCTGTGTCACAAAAGTGACGCAACGGCGGCGCAAATGTGGCGTACGGGGCTTGTAAATCTGCCCCCTAGTGTTTAAGATCTGTGCATCTGTCAGGACATCTCTGCAGATTTTGGATCTACACACAGATGGAAACACCCATCCAACCACCCATCTCTTCCTTGAGAAATGTGCAAGGCTCATACATAGGGTATCTGCCTGTATTCGGTGTTTATGATACACTTGGTACTTTGTTCAGGGGTGCATCACAGGGGGTGTCACATTTTAAGGTTGGTAGTCGGTTCTGGGGCTTGCAGTGGATTTGCCTGTGGATTTCACCCAGTATGAGCAGAGAGACACACAGGCATGTGCCTGGGATTCTTGGAAGTCTTGGCTCAAAGTAAGGTCTCCTTCTCCCTCCCACACACAGAACAGTGATTAACAGTTTTCAGTCCTGCGGACTTTCTAGTGTACTTCCAGAGAAACATTTCACACTGTAAAACCATGCTGTCTGCATTTTCTGCTCTGTGATTTATTTTCAGCTACTTATTTGGTCACCTGTAATTGGACACAATCTCAACAAATATTTTTTTCTGATTGCAAGGGCAGGACAGTATTTTCTGTTCAGCAGCTTGACTATTTTTTCAAAGGACGGAAGGGAAATTAGATTATGAAAACAACATGACTCATAGTCTAACTTTTTTGAGGGAAGGAAGGAATGTGCATAGTCCCTTAACATGGCTGTTCATGCTTCTCAGCAATGCTATGCCTGTTTAGCAAGCCAATTGTGACCAACATTTGGCAAATGTAATTTTACATAAGCTTTTACAACATATCACTTTGAGAAAAAGCTTCTATTATTATCAAATTTTGCTGTTGGTTACAGCAGCTGACACTCAAATTTAAATTCAAAAGACTTTATTCGGTGTGTTAAAAAACAACCATAAAAGCAGTAACAGTAAAATGATCAAACGTAGTTAAAATTGATTATAATCAAAGATGTCTCTACCAAAGGTACATACTTAAAATTACCAAAAGGCTGCCAACCAATCTCCATAGGGTTCATTACATCATCAAGGAGCAATACTTTTACGTATGTTAATTGCTTTCGAGATAAAAAGTGCAACATTAAGGCATGACCTAGAGTCATTCAACTCAAGCAAATGTTTCAAAGCAACATTATGCAATCTGATATCTTGTGCAAGCAAAAGAGGTTTCAAATATTAACACCTAAAATTGGAATAAAAAACACAAAACATCATAAAGTGCATAGTGCTTTGTTTCCTCTGGCCGTCACAAGGACATGGAATCGTATCTAATGGGCAAGTTTTCATAAGGGGAAAGGCCACTAAATGGTGGACAATCTCTAATCTTAATCTTGCTAGTACAAATCGGTGCAATACATTTGATACATGAGTTAAATAACTTTGATAACCCTCCTTCAGTGCAAGTGAGAAATAAAGTGCAACAGTTGGTTTCCCTCCCTCGCTTCTCCCCCTGGCTTCCCTTTTATGAAACATAAAGTTATCTTTGATAGACCATTTAGAAAGTATTATTATTGATCGGGGGTTAGGCTGAATTAGCATCTGAAACAGCTCAATGCAGATGGAATTGATGTAATTTAGGCTGGGGATGCACAGTGCTTTATTGAGAGATAAACAATCTTCAATAATTGACTTAGTAAAACAGGTTTATTCTTTAGTCCAGATAGCATGCCAGAGCACCACAGGGCAAAGTGCGGTTATATCTGCTAAGTACTGCAGCCCAACTTCGCTATGTACTACCTCTGTAGAGGCAGAGGTAGGGAGACACAACAAGCGTTTGAGGAAGCTATTTTCCTCAGTTTGAAGAACCTTACTCTTATAGTGGCCCCATTACTCCGCCCCACATGTGGCGATAGCTAATACCCTAGCATTATAGATTGCAAGCATGTCTTCTATGGGCTGGGTGCCCAACTTTGCTGAGAACCATAAACTTCTGTGGGCACTCCTACTCATCTTACCCATGACATTGCTAATTTCATGTGACCATAAGCCATTTCCTGCAAAGGTAATGCCCAAATAGCAAAAAGTGTTGACTGTAGCTACTGGGGTATTATCCATAAAAAATGTTCAACACTTCTTTTGCTTGGCTCCGCAAATCATAGCGTAGGTTTTGTTGTTGTTGACCACTAATGTTCTTCTTGCAGCTATGAAAGCGCCAAAAGTAGTCATTCAATCAATAAATCAATCAGGGGTTTCTGGAGCGCGCTACTCACCCGTGAGGGTCATAAGGCGCTGGGAGGGTAGTGGTGCTGGATCAGTCGAAGAGCCAGGTCTTGAGGTCCTTCCTGAACGTGTGTAGGGTCGGGGAGCATCTGATGTCTACAGGGAGCTCGTTCCAGGTCTTGGCTGCAATGTAGGAGAAGGCTCTCCCGCCGGATCTGTGTCTGTGGATGCGGGGGACCTCTGCCAGGGCGAGGTCGGAGAAGCAGAGGTTCCTCTTGGGTACGTGGAAGGATACTCTGTCGTTGAAGTATTTGGGTCCGATGTTGTTGAGGGATTTGTAAGCGTGGGTGAGGAGTTTGAAGGTGATCCTTCTCGACGGGGAGCCAGTGGAGGCCTCGTAGGTGTTGGGTCATGTGCTCTTGATGCGGTGTCCTGAGGACGAGTCTGTCTGCGGTGTTCTGGATGGTTTGGAGTTTGTGTAGGAGAGTTGTCTTGACTCTGGCTTAGAGGGTGTTGCCGTAGTCCAGTCTGCTGGTTATGAGTGCGTGGATGACAGTCTTTCTGCATTCGGGGGGGTCCATTTGAAGGTATTACGGAGGATGCGAAGGCAGTTGAAACTGGTGGACGTGACGGCGTTGATCTGGCGGTTCATGGAGAGGGAGGAGTCAAGGATGATTCTGAGGTTCTGAGTGTGCTCTATCGGGGTTGGTGGATTCCCGAGGGTGGAAGGCCACCAGTGGTTGTCCCAGGCGGAAGTGCAGGGTCCGAGGATGAGGACCTCGGTCTTCTCTGAGTTGAGCTTCAGGTAGCTGTCCTTCATCCAGGCTGCCACGTTCTTCATTCCTTCCTGGAAACAGAGTCTGGTGTCATCGAGCTTCTTCGTGAGTGAGAGGATGAGCTGAGTGTCTTTGGCGTGGGATACGATGCTGAGCCCATGCTGTCTGACGATGGCGAAGAGGGGGGCCATGTAGATGTTGAAGAGCGTCGGGCTGAGCGATGATCTTTGGGGCACTCCGCAGTTGATGTCAGAGAGTTTGGAGAGAAAAGGAGGGAGTCTGATTATCTGGGTTCTGCCGGAGAGGAAGGATTGGATCCGGTCGATGGCGGCTCCTTGTATCCCAGCGTCATGGAGTCTGGCTGCGAGCGTGCGATGTGAGACGGTGTCGAAGGCTGCGAAGAGGTCTAGAAGGATGAGGGCCGCTGTGTGTCCCTGGTCTAGTAGCATGCGGATGTCATCAGTGGCAGTGAGGAGGGCGTTCTCGGTGCAGTGGTTGCTGCGGAAGCCAGACTGGGAGGTGTCGAGGATGGAGTTCTCTTTGATGAAGGTGGTCAGCTGGGCGTTCACGAGTCTCGGTGACTTTGGCTGCGAAGGGGATGAGAGAGATGGGTAGGTTCAGGTCTGTTGGGTCGGCCATAGGTTTCTTGAGGAGGGGTTTCACCTCCGCCCATTTCCAGTCGTCAGGACAGGTGCCAGATCTGAGGGAGGTGTTGATCATCCGTCCTAGTTCAGGTGCGATGGCAGCAATGGCCCTGTGGAAGATTTGGGGTGGGCAGGGGTCTGTTGGGGATCCTGAGTGAGTTTTCTTCATGGTCGGGTGATGTGTTCGACGGTAGAGGGGGCCCAGGATGTGATGGTTGGCTTATCGGCGGCGGTAGCTAGGGGGGTGTTTTCCGGCGCTTGTTCGCTGAAGTTGTTGTAGAGGGCCTTGACCTTCAGATGGAAGTAGGAGCTGAGCTTGTCCCCGAGTTCCTGGGAGGGTGTCCACGCAGCAGGAGACCCAGCGGTGAAATTCCCTGGCTGCGGAGTTGGTGTCTGTCGTGGCGTTTGGGCCTCTTGGAGGAAGGTGGTGTTAAGGTGTTCCTCTGTGACCTTGCTCCAGTTCCGTTGTGGTGGGGGCGGGTGGGCTTGGGTGCGGTGGTTGTGTTGAAGGTGAAATGGACGCAGTGGTGGTCCATCCAGGCGGGCTGGGTGGTGTGGCTGAAAAAGATGTTTGATCCTTCCGCGAAGATGGGGTCGAGGGTGTGACCCGCTCTGTGGGTGGGCATGTTGATGAGTTGCTTCACTCCTAGGTTGGCGAGCTTGGCGAGCTTGGCGAGGAGAGTGGTGGAGTTGGGGTCATTGCTGTTTTTTAGGTGAAAGTTCAGGTCCCAGAGTAGAATGTAGTCCGTGGAGGTGATGGTGTGGGGTGCAGCGAGCTCGGCGATGGTGGTTGCTGGCCAGGTGAGATGTCCTGGCGGTCTATAGAAGAGGGTGCCGCATAGCGTGGTCCTGGGGCTGGTCTGGATGTGGAAGTGGAGGTGTTATGTGTTGGAGTGGGGGTCTCTCATGCTGGATGTGTGGTACTTTGAAACTTGGGACCGCGTAGGAGGCAGGGCCCTACCCCTGTCTATTCCGGTATTAGCAAACCGCGAATGGTCAATGCTTTGTATAACATTTTAGCTATAAATGCACTGTGTATACGATATTATACATTGACTACGTGGGTTCCATCTTAGAGCGGTGGCCATCTTATGGTTGCCCTCACATAGGCTACACATTACAAACGAGTACGGGCCTTTAGAACACATGTACTTTCTGTTTGACTTCTCTGTGACCTGTGCAGCTTGGCTCCGCTGCCCCAGGTCAGTCCGGTCCCACGAGCTGCCCATCCTGCGGCCACCTGTGATTAGCATCAGGGTTTGACACACCATAAAGCCTTTTCATCCCACACGAGCCTCCGGCTAATCTCTTTCACACCTGACTCTTCCTGCTTTATGGCTTGTTTTCCAAACAGGAGATGCCCGTGTTTATTGGGGCCTGTTGATATCTGATGTGGGATCTGAGCCTCGCTGGGTAAATAATTGTGGGCTGGCTTAACTGGAATGTGGGATGGTCATCATGACTCTGCCTTTTCGTTTGTAATGGATACATGTATATGGCCATATCGTAAAACAAGGAATGTATGCCTGAAGCATGATATTTTGTATTTAAGGAGAAGCTCGTTTCTGTAACTTTAAGCAGTCTCCTGAGAACATACATTGTGTTGTACTTCTCGGACACCTGTAATTGGTCTGCAGCCAATAAATCAATCTTTGACTTCACCTAGAAGACTCTGTGTTTCTGTTGGTCTGAAACAGGAAGAACCCGAAGTCTTAGGGTGTGTTCCCCTGCACCGCTGGGCTTAAAATTCCTAGTACTTCAGTTGGCGCCCAACTCGGGACGATTTCTGCGGTACCGGTCCAAGCCATAGGTTTGTGAGGAGCTTCGTGTGGAAATTCTGGAGGAAGGCCGCCACTTCATCGACCCCTGCATGTCGACGTGGTCCGAAAGTCTTTTCTGCGAGGTTCTCCGCGTCCCGACGGCTACGAAGGACTGCTGCCCTGATTAATCGCCCTGTTTTGGACCCTTGACGATTTTGGTAGAGCGAAACAATCGAGAGAGTCTTCTGGTGACGCCATCGATATTCAGTTAAGTATAAGTGGAGCGTCTCCCAGTTTGTTTGGTATCCTTCGGGATTTTTGGTATCCTTCGGGATCGCTTTGATTTGGAGCTTGCAAGTCCCAAAGCCAGAGGACTCGTGTATTCACGACACTATCGTAATCGATGATCCTTTGAAGTTTTGAAACTAGACTAGTGAGCGAGGATGCCTGGTTCTAGTGTATTTGGTAATTGGTTTTGTTTGAGTTGTAGAAGGGATTTCCAGTTAGAGGATTCATGTCCAGTTCCTCCAATTGGAACTCCAACTTATGAGCTTTATGTAAAACATGGCGTGGGCCCCATTGCATATAATGAAGTATGGATCCGATACACCAGAAAGGACGGTGTTTTAAAATGGCCCCAAAATGGTAGTTTCGATACCGATATTTTAGATAATTTGGAAGTTAAATTGTTTAAAAAGAAAGCCCGGCCGGCGATGTTTGACTCTTTCCGCCTATGGCGAAAGGAAGCCAAACAGAAGGAAATTAAGCTAGCGAAAAGGAATAAGAGAGAAAGAGGTATGTCAGTGATGCAAGCAGCTGTACAATTTAAAGATAATGAGGAGGAACAAATGAATGAGCAGTTACATAGACAGCGCAAACTTGGGATCGATAAATGTTACCCTGTTTTGTCACCCCTTGTGCAACACGAAGTAGAAGAGAAAGAGAAAGATTCCCTAATGTCCCATTTGCTAAGTTCGCCACCCCCGTATGCGCAAAATGCCACAGCGCCTCCACAGCTTGTAAATGTGCAGCCCCCAGTAAATATGCCGCAAGCCTTCCCACAGCCGCCAGCTCCTCCTCAGCTGGCTCCTATCCCTGTAGTGCAGCCCTCTCAAGGGCCGCCAGTTTTGTTACCTGTTGCCCCCGCGCTTCCTGCAACTTTGCCTAGCACATCAGCTGCCTCCCCTGGCGCTCTTTCTTACACTACCCAGGTACCTGTATCTGAATCCGCTTTTCTTCCCTCTGTCTATCCCCCCGTTTTCGCCTCAACTTCTCCTTCAGCACGACAACAACTAGCTAATGTAGTCACTACTTTAATGTCGCCTCTCTTTGGGTCATCTGGTGTGACTCCTGGTTTACAACATAAGCAATTGCGTAGTCAGCTGCCTGGTCCCGACGAGAAAGAGGTGTTAGATCATCTGGCGCGTAGGTGGATTGGTTTCCCTTCACTCTATAATGTGGAATCAGTTGTTAAAGTTTTTCACCAATGGGATGCCCCAAAACAGAGATATGTCTTTGACAAAATGTGTGAATGCCTCTATGAGGAATTGGAGGATCATGGTTCAAGCACAATCCCGCAGGAATTGTGTCGAGTACGATTCGATTTCGACAAAGGTATAATTGTGGGCCCCGATGTAGATAAAGCGGTTGCGATTTTACTGTCCTTCAGGGATGGTGATTGTCAGCAATCATTGTTCGAACAGGAATTCCCTGTGGGGAAAAAGGAAAAGCGCGACAATACCCTATGAGAGAAGTCCCTCCGGTATGGAAGGAAGCTGTTGCGGCTGATGCCGCTAATGGTATTGCTGCTATGCCAGCTCATTTTCAGCGTGTTTGGGTGCATGTCCCTTGGAAACAATCTGAAGTAATAGCGCTTAAGCAGACATTGCCTGACCCCCGTAAAAACCCTACAGGATATTACAAGGAGTTATCACAAACTGCAGAATCGTGTGTCATGAATCTGGCTGACATAGATATGTTGTTCGGGAATGTGGTTCCACAGCCTTTATGGGGATCCATCCGTAACAGGGATCATGCTGCAGAATTGGGCAACACATGGGCTAATATCATTGCTGCAGACGCTGGCCAAGTTGGTGGTGCGAAGCCTGACCCTTTAGTAGCAGACCTCCCTGGTAGAATTATTACACACATGAAAACTATAATGCCCGCGATGCGCGTAAATTGGGATAAACTGTCCGCATGCAAGCAGAAGAAAGATGAGACAGTGTCCGATTTCTTTACACGGTTTGAAGAAACGTTCATCGACCACAGTGGTCAAGACATGAGTACTGAAGGTGGCCAACGGTTATTTGTGGATAAATTTGTGCAGAATCTACTTCCCGAGTTGTGTAAGAAATTAAAAGATTCAGAAAGTTCCTGGGCTGTTTCCTCTTCAGCGCAAATACTGGCTACTGCACAGTATTATGAAAATAGAGATAAAGACGAGAAAGATAGAACAGATAAGAAAACGAAAGAACTGAAAACAAAGGTCCTCTTGCAGCAGGCTTATCCGCCACGTGGAGGACAGAATAATTATAGGCAAACACAAGGTATCCATCAGCAGCCCCAACAGTTCCAGAATAACCAGCAAATGAATGGGTATTATCAACCACATATCCCTGTGGGTCCCAATCAACGTTCATATTGCAGAGTGGAAGGTCATTTTAAATATAGTTGTCCTAAATTAATGCAGCGTAACAGTAATGCGTATGGTGCAAGAGGTAGAGGTGGTCAACAAGCTCCTAGAGGTAGAGGGCGTGGAAATGTTCCCCAGAACGCGCGTCCTCTTCCGCCTCAAAACACGATAAACAGCTTTGATAAGCAAGCCAACGCGACTGGTAATACAGCTCAGTACTACAATAATGATTATTATGCAGAAGACGACAATGTGGAAGGTAATGATAACTAGGACAGCCATAGACAGACAGAGGGAGTTGTTTCAGTGCCAGTGGATCAGAGCGGACCTTATGTTAAAGTAACTACAGCAAATGTAACGGAGCCCTTTCTGCTGGATACTGGTGCTGCAAAGAGTTCAATCATGCATTCAAAACTCCCTGGCGCGCCTTTTATCTGGCGAAATGAATGTTTCAGTAGGTTTTTCTGGCGCCCCAGTTAGGAACCCAATTTCTAGTCCTATGCCACTTTCTGTTGGACCTTGTGAGCTAAAAGCACCCCTCATCCTAACGACAGGATATGGTGAAAATCTGCTAGGATTAGATTTGCTAAAAAGATTGCATGCAACGCTATATTGTTCTCCCTCAGGAGTACAACTTACATTAGGTAAGAAAGTGATTTCCCCAATGTATTTGTCTAAGAATGCAATGCCACCAGAATTGTCATCCCTTCCGGATGTCCTTTGGGCTACTGGTCCAAATGATGTGGGTCTTCTGGAAATACCGCCATATGTGGTAACTTTAAAAGCCAATGTCAGATTGCCACGTATTCCCCAGTACATGTTCTCCAATGAAGGTCAGAAAGCATTGTTAGCAATTGTCAGTGATTTGATTGAAAAGGGTGTAATTGAAGAAACAAGAGGCAACGTTTGCAATAGTCCTGTTTTACCGGTCTTAAAACGAACGGACCCTTCACAGCCACCTGTTTACAGATTTGTGATTGATCTTAGAGAGGTAAATAAGATTGTTGTGCCACAGTTTCCAGTTGTCCCTGATATAACTGCCTTGTTAACTATGATTCCAGCCTCCGCTGCATGGTTCTCAGTGATCGATTTAAAGAATGCTTTCTTTAGCATCCCAATTGCAGAGGAGAGCAGAGACATTTTTGGCTTCAGTTTAGGAGGTCGCAGCTTCCGCTTTAAACGCGCTCCACAGGGCTACTGTGAAAGTCCATCAATATACAGTCAGGCTTTAAAAGCGCAGCTTGATGCACTGGTCTTACCCAGTGGCGCTATCCTTATTCAGTACGTTGACGATTTGCTAATCGCCGCGGATACTGAAAAGATTTGCAAAGAAGCTACATTGTCATTGTTGCGTCATTTGTCTGCCTTCCATCACAAAGTGTCTCTCACAAAGCTGCAATATTGTCGACAAGAAGTGACCTACTTAGGTCATCTCTTATCGAAGGAGGGAAGGAAACTGACCCCAGAAAGAATTCAAGCCATTGCACAGTTGAGTGTGCCAAGAACACAGAGAGAAGTGCGTGCTTTCTTGGGCATTACTTCATACTGTAGGCACTGGATACCAAATTTCTCCTTGCTGGCAAAACCTTTGTTAGCATTAACATGTAAAGACACACCGAATCCCATCCCATGGTCTGATGAGTGTCAGAAAAGTTTTTTGGAATTGCGTAATGCATTATGTTCAGCTCCTGTGTTGGGTACCCCTGACTACAGCAAGCCTTTTACATTGTATGTTCATGAAAAAGATGGTTGCGCATTATCAGTGTTAACACAGCCTTTTGGCGACAGACCGCGTCCATGCGCATATTTTTCATCAACCTTGGACCCGGTAGTGAGGGCATTGCCAAGTTGTCTGAGAGCTACAGCTGCCGCAGCTATGTCTATTCGACAGTCTGCTGGACTAGTAATGGATAATACATTGATTGTTATGGTTCCACATGCTGTGGACACATTGTTAAACAGGACCAAGACACAGCACTTAACTAGTGCGCGATTGTCAGGATATGAATTAACACTGTTAGCAAATCACATACACATAAAGAGATGCAACACGTTGAATCCAGCTACACTATTACCAATTCCAGCAGACCTAGATGAGATTGAGCAACATGATTGTCTGTTCAGAACAGAAGAAGAGACGAAAGGGAGAATAGATCTTAAAGATACTCCCCTGACCGAGTGTGATGGTACCTTATGGGTGGATGGTTCGTGCTTCAAGCTTCCGAATGGTGATACGACTGCTGCATATGCTATCACGACCTTGCACATGATTGTGGAAACTGCGCGTGTGCCACATAATTCGGCCTAAGCAGCAGAATTAATTGCCCTTACAAGAGCATGCGTGTTGTCTGAAGGAATGAAAGTGAACATATATACGGATAGCCAGTACGCCTTTGGCGTGGCTCATAGTTTTGGGCGATTGTGGAAAGAACGTGGGTTCCTGACTTCGCATGGAGCTAAAATTCAGAATGGCAAGTTGGTGAATGATCTCCTTGAGTCACTGACCCTATCGTTACAAGTTGGGATTATGAAATGCAGTGCGCACAAGAAAGTCACTGATGATGTTGGTCGTGGTAATGCGTTTGCTGATGAAATCGCGAAAGAAACAGCAAAAGATATGAAAACTCGAATGTATGTTGCAGGCCCTGCAAGATGGTTTGGTGATGTTGGAATGTGTGAAAACACGATAGAGAGTGTGAAGTCCCTTCAAGCTGAAGCCACAGAGAAAGAGTTGAGCAAGTGGAGAGAAAGTACGGGTATATTGGATGAGAATGGCTGTTGGATTGATCTGTCAGAACATAGGCGATGGTTGTTACCTGATGCATATGTGCTTCCAGTGGTTACTATGGCACATGGAATGGCACATATCAGTATGAAAGGAATCTGTAAGTTGTTGGCTCCAGTATGGCAGAATGCTGGAATTCCCAAGTGTGCAGAGAATGTGGTCAAGAATTGTATGGTATGTTTGAAATACAACCCTGGTAGAGGAACCCCAACTCCAGCTGGTCATTTTGCGCCTCCATCATATCCATTCGAAGTTTTGCAGCTAGATTTTATCCACATGGAAAGGTGCAACAACCTGAAATATGTATTGGTGGTTGTTTGCGCTTTCTCAAAATGGATAGAAGCATATCCCCTAAAAGACAACACTGCTTTATCCACAGCCAAAGCCCTTGTGAAGGAATTTTTCCCTAGGTTTGGAATACCAAGAATGGTGTGGAGTGATAATGGGAGTGAGTTTGTGGGACGAGTGATGAAGAATGTGTGTGAGGGGTTAGGGATAAAGCAAAAGTTCCACGCTGCAAATCACCCCCAATCAGCTGGATTAGTAGAGCGCTACAATGGCGCTCTAAAACTCAAGCTGGCCAAAATCCAGGCGAGCTCCGGTCTTAAATGGCCTGACGCTCTGCCTCTAGCGCTCCTGTCCACCAGAATGACCGTACACTCACGAGTGGGACTTAGCCCATATGAGATTATTTTTGGCCGCCCGGCCAATGTATGGGGTGTGCCAAGACCGACGAAATTCAGCGAAATCGAACATCCAGTACTGCTTGATTACTTGTATGAATTGACGGCTAAATTGCGTGTTTTACACCAACAGGTGCATGATACTCTCCCCCTGGCCTCTGAGGCTCCAGGACACCCTATCGACCCTGGCACATGGGTGCTCATCAAGAATTTCCAGCGAAAAAGCAACGATGAGCCCCGTTGGATTGGCCCTCACCTCGTACTTCTGTCTACAAGATCAGCGGTTTGAGTAAAGGGGAAGAAGAACTGGATTCACGGCGCCCACATCAAGAGGATCCCTTTGCCTCTACCATATGACCAGTGGGTCCAGGAGGGTATCGCTGTCTCTGAAACAGACACTGTACCTCGTTTTGTACCATTTAGTGATGCACGTGTAAGAGGCCCAACTTCAGCACAAGAGAGTGACGACATTTTGCAAGAAGCTGTGCCACCGTCAAATCGATTGGACACCACAGAGCCTGAACTCTTGTTTCAAGATCAGACAGTACCTGGCCGTCTCCGCTATAACTTGAGACCAAGGCCTATGGACAAATAAATATTCCTTTCCCTTACCCTTTTGTTTTTTGATATCATAGCTCTCCCATCTGAAGGACTTTCTTGATTTTTGTTTTTCGAACCACCATCCGGGTTCAGCCGCAGGGTCGCGGTGCCAAGACTTGGGGGTACAGGCCGAAGACGTTAGGTCAACGGTTCTGGTTGGTCTAGGGCGTTCCCTGGACCGACAGGCATACTCCTTAGCAGAAGATAATCACCCGCCGCGGGCGGCACGATTAGAGGATGGAGTTTTTCAAGACGGAGAGACCCGCTGAGGAAATGAACTTTAAAGCAAGAATATGTAAAATAATGAAGAGCAAACGTTTTGTATTTTTATGTCTGTTTATACTATGTAGTATGATAGTGTTTACTGTAGGATTTGTATTCTCCTCCTCTCAAGAGCCCATTGCACCCACTGTACAGCCTATACCTCCTCCTACTGTCTCCTCACACTCTTTTCACCCTCTGCCTGAACATGAACAAGCCAGACGATCAGAGTTTGTAAACAACTCGTTTATTCAGCTCCTGCATCAGCACCAACTAGTCATGAATACAACCAATTGCTAGGTGTGTGGTTTAATGCCACATACCATTAATAAGGGTATTCCTTATCTAGTGCTGCCGTTTAGTTACAATGGATCATCATGGGCATTCCAGACCATGTTTCTCTTTGCACTAGATGCCTACTCCCCGCGACAACCGCGTTCCATCAGACCTAGCACAAATAATAAAGCCTTAATGAAAGGAGTTGCCGATATGAGCAGAGATATAGATGCATACTCATCTATACCCAAGGAGGAATTGAGAGCTTATGTAGGGTGGAACGCGACGGGGTATAGTATTAGTCTGGGTGAAAGGCAGCGAAAGATCTCATCCCCAATCTGGGTCGTACCCCACATAGGTCGGTTCTGTTTACAAGGTAATGGTCAGAATCCAAGAGCTCAACTGGGGAAAAGTGACTGTACTGAAACGTACACTTTCCCATCACAGTTTTCCCCTGCGTTTTTGGCTGACAAGGGTACATATTTTGTCTGCAATGACCGAGCATATACATGGTTGCCCCCTGATTTCTCGGGCACATGTTATATTGCAAATTTGCTACCGCCGACATTTACTGCTGCCTCTGACTATCACAAGACCAGAGTTGTAAGAGGCGTGATTAGTAAGGAGGATACTGCCGGTCAGGAAGCAGGAGACTTCTTTCTGGGTTTCCTGCCGTTTTTATGGACCTATGGTCGATAGTAGGAACCTAAGACAACTGACTCGTGTGGTTGAATCCACTGTTAATGTTACGGCTGGTGCCCTTGGTAATTTGACAGCTGAGCTCCAAGCGGATCGCCTCATGACTTTGCAGAACCGTATGGTTCTATACGTTATACTTGCAGACCGCGGTGGGGTATGTAAGGTTATCCAATCTAGTTGTTGCATTTTCATACCAGATAACGCTCCAACAGTTTATCAAGCCATCTCCAAACTGCATAAAATATCTGAATCCATACACGTGGATAAAGGAGATTGGTCACTGGTGGGGTGGTTCTGGGAACTGATATCTGCCTGGGGTTGGAAAGTTCTGATGGTCATTGGAATGATCTTAGCCATTCTTTTCCTGTTCTGTCTGTGCATACAGTGTGCTCCTGCGATATGTGGCCTCTGTGCTACATTATGTGTAAGGAAACCTGTATCAAGGGACGAGCTAAGTAATAGGATGATGCTACAGCAACATCTCCATGACTTCGTGAATATTGACCTAGACTCGGATTGATATGAGTATAGTTATTGCCTATGTAAGGGCAAAAGGAGGGTCTGTGGTACTTTGAAATTTGGGACCGCGTAGGAGGCAGGGCCCTACCCCTATCTATTCCGGTATTAGCAAACCGCGAATGGTCAATGCGGTATGTACAAGTGCTTTGTATAACGTTTTAGCTATAAATGCACTGTGTATACGATATTATACATTGACTACGTGGGTTCCATCTTAGAGCGGTGGCCATCTTATGGTTGCCCTCACATAGGCTACACATTACAAACGAGTACGGGCCTTTAGAACACATGTACTTTCTGTTTGACTTCTCTGTGACCTGTGCAGCTTGGCTCCGCTGCCCCAGGTCAGTCCGGTCCCACGAGCTGCCCGTCCTGCGGCCACCTGTGATTAGCATCAGGGTTTGACACACCATAAAGCCTTTTCATCCCACACGAGCCTCCGGCTAATCTCTTTCACACCTGACTCTTCCTGCTTTATGGCTTGTTTTCCAAACAGGAGATGCCCGTGTTTATTGGGGCCTGTTGATATCTGATGTGGGATCTGAGCCTCGCTGGGTAAATAATTGTGGGCTGGCTTAACTGGAATGTGGGATGGTCATCATGACTCTGCCTTTTCGTTTGTAATGGATACATGTATATGGCCATATCGTAAAACAAGGAATGTATGCCTGAAGCATGATATTTTGTATTTAAGGAGAAGCTCGTTTCTGTAACTTTAAGCAGTCTCCTGAGAACATACATTGTGTTGTACTTCTCGGACACCTGTAATTGGTCTGCAGCCAATAAATCGATCTCTGACTTCACCTAGAAGACTCTACAGTACTTCAGTTGTGGAGAGTCTGAGGGGGGTCTTGTGTGCGATGGTGAGTCCACCTCCTGGGCGTGAGCATCAGGCGACCCTTCAGCGGCTGCGGGAGCCTTGTCTATGGTGAAGGATCTGCGGCAGTGTCTGCACGAGAACTGTCCATGGGTCGTGGTTGGCGAGGCTCTTACGCAGTCCGCGTGTCTTTCGGGATTGAGGGCGTTGAGGGTGGCTGAGTTGTAGTGGTGGGGTCCAGGTGAACCACGGATTCTGTCACTGGTCGCGGTTGGGTCGTGGACGGGTGCAGACGGGCTTGCCTTAGGCGCCCCTTTGGCGCACCAGCGGCGCAACCGCACAGCAGTCGCCATATGTGGGGGAGGGGGCGGGAGCAGAAGCAGGGAGGCGGGAGTGGCTGAGTCGGGGGCAGGGCCTCAGGGGCAGCAACGGTGGGAACAGTGGGAAAAAGGGAACAACTATGGACAGTACACTAAAGCAGCCAGCAATGAACAAAAATGCGAGAATCACAGAGAGCAAAATGGGAACACTGAGTAAATACCGGAGGTGCCTAAAGCGGACCAGAGGCACAGGGACGGGCTGCTGGCTCGAACCCTGTTTAGGAGAGGGGCTCGGTGCTAGCGCAGTCGGCAGTCAGGCGGAACTGCTGGAGAGACTGCTGGCCTTGGCTCAGAGGTCAAGGTTTCATTCATTAGACGTTGTAAGCCCACCGGGGTAATGGCCAGCAAAACACCATTGTCTGCATACAATAGGGCTTGTACTAGACTCCTGGCGGCTTGGGGGGCATCTGTAGTTATAGCTTTTAGGGCCTTGTCCTCCCCATTAATGAACAGAGAAAACAACAAAGGGGCAAAAACAGAGCCCTGTCGAATACCTCTCTCAACCTTGACATTTTCACTGCATTTGCCTAGTGGGCCTAAGCAGATGGTACTCGATAATTTCTCATATAGCCTAGAAAGAAAATTAATAATAGGTCTAGGTGCACCAATGGAGAGCAGGCTGACCATAGGATGGTGTGGTCGACTAAGTCGAATGCACTGCTCAAGTCTGCAAAGCAAAGATACAGTCTACCACCTTTGACCCAAGTATATTTACCTATCAATAAATCTAGGTTCACACATTGATCTTTGGTTCCCACTCCTTTTCTAAACCCAAACTGTGCTGGGGAAAGTATCAAGAGTTCACTTGCCCAATCTTCCAGTGTATTGAGTAACACTTTACTCATCACTTTTACAGAGGAATCTAAAAGCGATATTGGATGGTAGTTCTTTGCTTCAGATTTGTTGCCCTTCTTATAGATTGGAATTATAATAGATCTCTGTAATAGCAGCCATATTAAAAAATCTAGTTAAAATTGGACCCCACAAGTCGACGACGGTTTTATAAACATCCAGAGGTACTCCATTAGGTCCTGGGCTTTGCCTCCTGCACTTCCATATACTGCTAGAAGGACTTCTTCGATGGTGATATTCAATGGAAGAGTAGGCCAAGGGTCCTCTATCTCCTGTAATCTAACCTCCTCCCTTATAACAGGTAACCTAAAAATGTTGGTGAAGTTGGAGACACAGGAATCATATGTAATGTGAGATAGCAGCTCGTGGTAAGAGTCACTCTTTAAAAAGGGTGAAATAACAGTGTCCCAGAAAAGTTTATTATTACCTGTATCAGCAGCCCGAAATAAATTATACCAAGCCTCCTCTTGTAGCTCTTTTGTCCTGACAGAGATGGCTTTTTTTTAAATTAAAAAGAGATTTTCTCAACTGGGGATCTCTTGGTTGACAATGAAGAACCAGTATCAATTCGCCGGAGGCTAAGGTACAGGTATGATTGAACCAGCCGCGCGGTTGTCCATGGCCTGAGCTACTCGGGCGAGTCAGGAGGTGTTTAGCTATATTAGCTGACACTCAAAATAGACATATAAACTACAGTGAAAATAGAAAATGCTAAGCGTGGAAGAGCTGCCAGCTGTCTTGTTTTTGGGACACCTTTACATATTGTGTTCACACGTGCTGGAGTCCATCTTCTAATTTCATCCATAATCGCCAGACCCTAATTGGGCATTGTCAGTATTGTGCAGCTTGAGCCATGTGGCATAGTGAGCCCAGTATCCACATCTGAGCATACCCTTTGCACTTCTGGCCTCACACAGAAGAAAACAAAAACTTGAAAGGTGGATTGCGACAATCACACTTTCTTACTGGTAACTAATCTGGGCCGCAAACCCAGCAGTTCGGTTCTCGACTGGTCTTTTTGGAACAGGACCAAGGCTGATCTGTAAATAGCTGGCTTCCCTTACACGAGCCCAACACCTTCTCCAGTAACATTTTGCAGCTAGGAGGAAATGTGCATCATCTTTACTCTCAATGGATACCAGTGGTTAATTTGCAAAACAATAAGTGCGGGGGCTCTCATCAGGAGGCAGCTTGCACCAGCCCACTTCTCCTGTTAGCCTCTCCTAAAGCAGAACCACCAACTGGCGATGAAATTGGGGAGAGGATGTGGTGTAATGGCCAGAGCTTCTGACTTTGGAGCTCGAGAAGCAGTTTCAAATTTCGGCCTTAGCTCAACATTATGTGATTCTGGGCAAGTCACTCAATCTCCCTGTAAATGAATGTGTCCTTAACTAGTGCTCATGAAAAGCGTGTATTTATGATTAAGTGCCGGTGCTGAGTCCGGGAAACTACCGTCTCAAATTAAGCACTGATGGATACTCTCAGAGTATAAAAAACAAGTAACAAAGAGCAAACACGAGCTGCCAGGTTTTGTGCAGCTTTCTCCCTGACTCCATGAAACATCCAGAACAGAAATGTCTATAATTTTGAGATCACAATGGCACACTAACATAATCAACCGCACGACCCTGAAAACATGACCATAAATATATATATATATATATATATATATATATATATATATATATATATATATATATATTACCTACTGGCGGTCGCCAGTAGGTAGTTATAGTTAGGACCACGTTTCCATAGGAAATCCGCAACATTCTATTTTGAATAACTTTGGCGCCGGTCGACGAATCCTCGCGAATTTCTCAAAATAGGTGGGGCGCTACGCTCCGCTCCTACCCTGAAAGTCTCGGGGGGATCCGTCAAGCGGGGGCTGAGATAAAAGGGGGGTCCCAAAACGCGTTTTTCCCATGCATTTTTCCATAGGACCTTTAGAACGAGCTACAGCCCGAACGGCTGAACAGAATTACTCAAAATTTGGCAGAGAGGTAGTCCCTAGGTCAAGGAAGTGCCTTTTGTAGGTTTGGTGTAAATCTGTTCAGTAGATTCTGAGAAAATAGCCTTTAAATAAATATATATATCTGAGCCCGCTTACGGTACGCTTACCGTACGCTTACGGTAAGCGTACGGTGGCGTGCGCGAGCGCGATTCTGATTGGCTCTTAGATCTTAGTAAACATTCGAATCGGCCGAAACCAGGAAGCGGCGGCCGCCATTTTGTGTATTTCACTCTGAAAAAAAAGAGTGAAAACAAGGAAAGGGGGCAATGAGGAGAGTTACAGACCCCCTAACAATTGTAAGGGGGTCAAAGAAGGACAGAAAAGTACAAAAAAAACATTTATTGATTTTAAAAAAAATCACGGGGTACGCGTACGGTAAGCTTACGGTAAGCGTACGGTAAAAAAAATAAAAATAAATAAATGAAAAGCAGATTTAAGAGTTTAGAAATTAGGGAGCTCTAAAAAGAGCTGTTGTGTTTATGGAGTCATTTTTTTAGTGGTACCTACAAGTAAGTACCGATGCAGAGTCTAAGGTTCAAGAGGAAGACTCTGTTCCCTTCATCATTGAAGTGCACACCATCTCCTCTATAAATGTCTTGCATGTCGTAACGCAAGTTGTTGTGGTAAATGGCACCCATACCATAGTCACGGAGGAAAGCAGAAACAGATTTGTTGACGTGCTTTCTTGCTTTGTCAATCTGTGGACAGAAATGATTGGACCAGTTCCATTTTTGCCTTTGGCATATGTTGGAAAACACAAAGGCAGTTTTAGGGAAAAGTGTAAACAGTTGTGCAAAGGTGTCCTTCATAAGCATTTCCAGACCTACCCCAGTCAAAGTGCCTAGGTCATTGCCACCACAGTGCACTATTATGAGGTCAGGGTGTTGGATTTGAATGAAGGATTTCACCAATGGCATCAATTGGTGCCACTTTAACCCTCTCTGACCAATCCATTTAATGTCTACATTTGGCAAAGCAAGGTCTCTCACCATATCTGTTTTCTCTGCAAACTTTTCACTCCAGAAGACATAGCTGTGCCCTACAATCCACACTGTGAACATCTTCAAAGGAGAACTGGATGCACTCAGGAGGTGTCTTTCAGTAGAATGGCAATATGAAAAGAAAGACAGTTTGGAAATGGAGGCATACATATTTTTTACAAAACAAAAAGAACTGATTGGCTGTTTCATACCATTCTAGAAAAAAAACTAGGCTGTATGTGAAAATTAATAGAAGCATGTTTTGTATTGGTACAAAAAAATGTGTAACCAAAGAACAGTACTATGGATTTGCTGTTAGGTTTGAAAAGTCAAGCACTCTTGCTCTGTGGAATTGAAACATTGTGTGTCGAACTTCTGACCTAACTGCACTCAGCAGTGTTCCATGAGCTGTTGCTATGGTAGCAGGCAGAAGTCAAGTTGGGGGAAGGGTACTAGGCAGAAGTCAAGTTGGGGGCAGGGTACTTTTGGAAAAGGGTTGGTTTTCAACCAATAGAAATGTGTCATTACATTTGAAAAAAAGGGGGAAGCACTGAGATTTGAAACTTACATGTATATGTGTGGAAAAATAGAGGGAAAGTTTGCCATTATCTGGTTCTGCTGAGAGGAGAGAGGTGAACACAACAGAGATCCTGGCTCTGATAATCTGCTGTTTGAGTGTCACATTTCTTTCACAACTAACTAATTTTAAAGGTGAGTTTACAGTTTGAGAGGGGATGTATGTGGTAACTTAAGAAATGAATAATAGAAATGGGAATTGTTTTTGTTGTAGTTACACATGGTGGTTTCATAATGTGTCAGTCTGTAAAAGTGATTTTCACTTGGCCCGAAAAAAAAAGAGCAGTAAGTGTGCTTTCAAATTGGCAAAGAAATTTCGTTTTGGCACTAATGTGAAAACATGACTCTGTGTGCATAGAAGAATTATAGGCAGAGATTTATTGCGTCTTGCTCTGGTGATTTCACAGTTGCAGTAGATGGAAAAGAGGAGCGAATTTTTGGGGGAAGAAGCAGAGGCTTAGCACACACCCATGTGCTTGCCATGTATAGTCATGCACAGTAATTAGAAGCGAGTGGGGTTTTCAGGTTTAAGTCTGTAATGCAAATACATTCAGCATCACTAAGGCTGGTTGCCCCTGCTGGAGTGTAGGCAGTCACAGAGAATACACACGGTGGTGGTCTGAAAAAAAAACAGCTTGGACATGTGCATTTAAATAAATTTAAAAAAAAGGTTTCAGAATGTGTCAGTCTGTAAAAGTGATTTCAAATTGTAAAAAGAGATTTTCACTTGGCCCGAAAAAAAAAGAGCAGTAAGTGTGCTTTCAAATTGGCAAAGAAATTTCGTTTTGGCACTAATGTGAAAACATGACTCTGTGTGCATAGAAGAATTATAGGCAGAGATTTATTGCGTCTTGCTCTGGTGATTTCACAGTTGCAGTAGATGGAAAGGGGGAGCGAATTTTTGGGGGAAGAAGCAGAGGCTTAGCACACACCCATGTGCTTGCCATGTATAGTCATGCACAGTAATTAGAAGCGAGTGGGGTTTTCAGGTTTAAGTCTGTAATGCAAATACATTCAGCATCACTAAGGCTGGTTGCCCCTGCTGGAGTGTAGGCAGTCACAGAGAATACACATGGTGGTGGTCTGAAAAAAAAACAGCTTGGACATGTGCATTTAAATAAAATTAAAAAAAAGGTTTCAGAATGTGTCAGTCTGTAAAAGTGATTTCAAATTGTAAAAAGAGATTTTCACTTGGCCCGAAAAAAAAAGAGCAGTAAGTGTGCTTTCAAATTGGCAAAGAAATTTCGTTTTGGCACTAATGTGAAAACATGACTCTGTGTGCATGGAAGAATTATAGGCAGAGATTTATTGCGTCTTGCTCTGGTGATTTCAGAGTTGCAGTAGATGGAAAGGGGGAGCAAATTTTTGGGGGAAGAAGCAGAGGCTTAGCACACACCCATGTGCTTGCCATGTATAGTCATGCACAGTAATTAGAAGCGAGTGGGGTTTTCAGGTTTAAGTCTGTAATGCAAATACATTCAGCATCACTAAGGCTGGTTGCCCCTGCTGGAGTGTAGGCAGTCACAGAGAATACACACGGTGGTGGTCTGAAAAAAAAACAGCTTGGACATGTGCATTTAAATAAATTTAAAAAAAAGGTTTCAGAATGTGTCAGTCTGTAAAAGTGATTTCAAATTGTAAAAAGAGATTTTCACTTGGCCCGAAAAAAAAAGAGCAGTAAGTGTGCTTTCAAATTGGCAAAGAAATTTCGTTTTGGCACTAATGTGAAAACATGACTCTGTGTGCATAGAAGAATTATAGGCAGAGATTTATTGCGTCTTGCTCTGGTGATTTCACAGTTGCAGTAGATGGAAAAGAGGAGCGAATTTTTGGGGGAAGAAGCAGAGGCTTAGCACACACCCATGTGCTTGCCATGTATAGTCATGCACAGTAATTAGAAGCGAGTGGGGTTTTCAGGTTTAAGTCTGTAATGCAAATACATTCAGCATCACTAAGGCTGGTTGCCCCTGCTGGAGTGTAGGCAGTCACAGAGAATACACACGGTGGTGGTCTGAAAAAAAAACAGCTTGGACATGTGCATTTAAATAAATTTAAAAAAAAGGTTTCAGAATGTGTCAGTCTGTAAAAGTGATTTCAAATTGTAAAAAGAGATTTTCATTTTAAAAACTATTTTTTAAAAAAACAAATGAATAAATATTTTTTTGAGTGAGTATGGTAAGTCAATAATAATAATTGTAGTCTCTCAAGGACCTTCTAATGTGATAAATGATTTTTAGTGTTTTTTTTAAAAAATAAAAAAAAAGGTACGCTTACCGTACGCGTACGGTAAAAAAAAATAAAAAAAAGTTTTTAAAAACATATGTAAAAAAAAGATGAAAGATAAGGTTGGCTCTTAAAAGAACCGTTGTGTTCATGCAGGGACAGAGGAAAGAAAGATTGGGAATATTAGACGGTACGACAAGTGTGCTGATCTATTTTACTGTTCACCAGGGAAACACTGGTCTCCCTATAAGTAATTAGATCGTGACAAGTGGCGCACCGTACTTCAACCCTCGCAAACCGAGGGTTAATTTCCAGAGGGCCAGCAAAAGGAGATTCTCCCCCCACAGATGAAGGGCTCACCTGACCTGCAGAAGAAGGAGTCTGCCCTGCAGGTGATGGTCCAGGCTGAGCTGCTGTGGATGTACTGGCTCGTCTTTCTGAAGAGTTACCTCCAAAAAGATGACCATGTGTCCTTCTGTGTACATCCTGGAGGTGTCTCTTCATGGTGTGATTCCCAAAGGAATACTTCCTGTTAGGATTACCTCTAGAAAGTACACGCTTACACAGCTTGCAAGTAACTAAGGGTGCATTCACCTTTTGCTGGCCTTCTGGAAAAGTAAAATAATCCCAAACATAAGAAGGCTTTACTTTCCTCGCTCTCTGCCTCAAGACAGTGCTGCTGGTGCTAGCCTCACTCTCAGAAGAGCTCTGCTGTTCTGCCATCGTATCCCAAAGACAAACCAGCTCCTTCTCCCAAGAGATCACAAGCAGAAATGAGGGGAATGGGTGTGGTGTAGGAGAGTTCTAGAACTGAAAGTAGTTTCAACCAATCAAAAGTTGTGTTTCATGATCACATGACCCACCGTACGCTTACGGTACGCTTACGGTACGCTTACGGCAAAAAGTACGCGTGCGCGTAAAAAAGACACGCGCTTGCGCGCATGCGCATAACAGTCACTCCCCGGCACTTCCGCGTAACGTGCGCGTGTTGCGTAAGCGCGCACGCGTCCCACGCGCAGTACGCGCGGCTACGCAAAGTACGTAACTATACGCAAGCAGCGTAGATAGATTACGGACGTTGCGTAAACCGTACGCTTACCGTGAGCTTACGGTACGCGTACTATAAAAAAAAAAAAAAAATCTGGAAATAAATTTTACATGTTTATTTTAAAAAATATATATAAAAAAAATATTTAAGGATTTTAAAAATTTAAGCATAGTCTTTATAAAAGATAAGAAAATTAAATTAAAAATATGTTTGAAAAAAATGAAGAATAAAAAAAAAAAATAGCATTTAAAAAACCTTGCAAATTCACTGAAAAAACCATGGGTTTCACACACGTTATAGTTAGGAATTAGCATTTAAAAAACCTTAGAAATTCACTGAAAAAACCATAGGTTTCACACACGTTATAGTTAGGAATTAGCATTTAAAAAACCTTAGAAATTCAGTGAAAAAACCATAGGTTTCACACATGTTATAGTTAGCTGGACATTTTACTCGTAAAAAACTAATGAAATTGCCCCGTTATAGTTAGTTCAGCTAACTATAACTTGCGCGCCCGCAATGCACTGCTGATGACGTCACATATTACATCACTCATGACATGGTCAGTGACATCACTCATGACATCACTGATGACATCTCAAATAACATCACTGATGACATCACTGATGACATCATCCAGTGAATGTGTGTTTTTCTGAAAATTAAATATGTTTTATATATGTATATCTCAAGGTCGATGGAAGAATAAATGGGTATATAAGTGTCTAAATGGATGATTTGTTTTTGAAAAATTGATTGTGTAACTGACTGATTAAGTGTATCTCTCACTTTGTGTATAAGTGGCTGCATGGGTTGGTGAGTAGCTACATGGGTGTCTATATAGGTTATTAGTTGTTTTTTTGAGTATCAGTCTGAGTGTCTGTATGGTACGGTGGGGGGTATTACGTAGTGCATAGATGCATGAATGAGTGACTCACTGTTTGTATGTGTTGAAGACAGCATGTGTGCAGGACTGTATGGGTGGATGAGTGTGTGTATGGGTGTGTTAGTGAGTGAATGACTGTCTCAATAGTGTCTTCAGGAGTAACTACATATGTTTTAAACTAGTATATGTGACTATTGGTGTATATATGTGAGTATATGTGAGAGGGAGAGATTGAAAGAGTTCCTGTATGAATAAGTATGTGTTTCTATAAGTGATTGTTTAAAAGACTAAGTATGTGTAAGTTTCCGTAGAAGTAAGTATGGTGGTGTGTGTATTACTGTATATGCAAGTAAATGTATGTTTTATTCTTTATTAGCATGAGTGACTATGTGTGTGAGTAACTCTATGGATGAGTGGCATTGTGTAACAGGATGTATAGATGTATGAGTACATATGATGAGTGAGTACATGTATGAGTGACTGTATAGGACTGTTGGTGAATGAGTGGATGTGTATGTGGATCTTAGAATTACTGAAGAGGTTGTTGTAACTGGTATTGGTATGTCCATTGTTTTGAAATTTTTAGTCTCTATTTTTGAATGTGTGTATCAAAGCTTATATTAAGGTGAGAGGAGGTCTGCCACTCTATCACAAGGATGATGTCATCAGTGATGTCATCAGTGATGTCATTTGAGATGTCATCAGTGATGTCATGAGTGATGTCACTGACCATGTCATGAGTGATGTAATATGTGACGTCATCAGCAGTGCATTGCGGGCGCGCGAGTTATAGTTAGCTGAACTAACTATAACGGGGCAATTTCATTGGTTTTTTACGAGTAAAATGTCCAGCTAACTATAACATGTGTGAAACCTATGGTTTTTTCACTGAATTTCTAAGGTTTTTTAAATGCTAATTCCTAACTATAACGTGTGTGAAACCTATGGTTTTTTCAGTGAATATATATATATATATATATATACATATATATATATATATATATATATATATATATATATATATATATATATATATATATATATATATATATATATATATATTACCTACTGGCGGTCGCCAGTAGGTAGTTATAGTTAGGACCTATTATCCATAGGAAATCTGCAACATTCTATTTGGAATAACTTTGGCACCGGTTCACGAATCTTCGCGAATTTGTCAAAACTCGTGGCCCGCTCCGGTCTGCTCCTATCCAGAAAGTCTCGGGGTGATTCGTCAAGCGGGGGTCAAGAAAAAAGGGGGGTCCCAAAATGTGTTTTCCCCATGCAATTTTTCATAGGGACATTTAGTCGCAGCTACAGCCCGAACTGCTGAACGGAATTACACCAAATTTGGCAGAAAGGTAGACCTTGGTTCAGAGTCGTGCCTTTTGCTTAAATTGTGTAAATCCGTTGAGTAGTTCCTGAGAAAATCAAAAGTAAAATCACATATATATCTGGGCGGAGCCTAACACACATCTCATCGTGGAATCTGATTGGCTGTCAGCACTTCATCCAAGAAGTGTTGGCAGCCATCTTGGGACCAATATACATGATAGCACCTCATTAAAAAGCATTGCAGTTAATAGAAGGTTTTAAGACTTTAGTTATATTATAAATCATTTGTTGATGGTACCATACTCATTTTAGGAATTGTGGTGTGTTCTAAGGTGATTTTACCATGTGAAAAAGCCTTTTGCTGGGATATCATGAATCATGTTTAAGAGAAAATTATTTTCTCATGCTTTTCCCACAGAGGTTTGGAAGGTGATCTATAAGCTAAACGAGCATATTTTCTGTAAATTCACATTATCTTTCTCAGTCATGTGAGAATGAAGTCTGACATTCTCAGTAAAACATGAACATCCAACAAGGGCAGAGACTGTCAGTTGATTCCTTTGTGTTCTACTGGAGCTTCCCAGAGTGTTCTAAAGAACAACTAGAGCGCTAACAGTCCTACTTATGACAAATGTATGGCACACCTGAAGCCATCTTGATTGGAATAAAGTGGTAACTCTTAAAACATTTAATTTAAAAAGGAACAAAATGAGGGGGTTCATTTTACCATAGAAAGTATGATTAGTGCTGCAGAAAGAAAAATTAGGGCACATTTTGAGTGACTTCTCAAATCCTCTTCTATTTCATTAAAAAAGTCTGACATGCAGACTGAAACATGCACTTTCAATACCAGCAGCAGACTTCCCTGGTGATCAGTAGCTTTACTACAGTGATCTAATGAGCAACTAGAGTGCTAACATTGTGAGTTTATGGCAAATGTGTGACACATCTGAATGCCTTCTTGATGGAATCAAAGTAAAAAACTGAAAGTATTTCCTACTGAGGAGACTGTAGTAAATGAGGAAATTAGGAAACTTAAGAACAAATAAGTCTCCCAAGATGGCCAACGGAAACAAAAGAGCCCAAATGTAGCACAAATATCACCCAGATGTAGCCCAAGTATAGCCCAATGACAGAATGTCACAGAGTGTTCTAAAGAACAACTAGAGCGCTAACGGTCTAACTTATGACAAATGTATGGCACACCTGAAGCCATATTGATTGGAATAAAGTGGTAACACTTAAAACATTTAATTTGCAAAAGAACAAAATGAGGGGATTCATTTTGCCATAGAAATTATGATTAGTGCTGCAGAAAGAAAAATTAGGGCACAGTTTGACTTCTCAAATCCTCTTCTATTTCATTAAAATATTCTGACATGCAGACTGAAACATGCACTTTGGATACCAGCAGCAGACTTCCCTGGTGAGCAGTAGCTTTACTGCAGTGATCTAATGAGCAACTAGAGTGCTACCATTCAGAATTTATGGCAAATGTGTAACACCTCTGTGTGCCTTCTTGATGGAACCAAAGTAAACAAGCATTGAAAATGCAATAGGTCTCACCCTCATTTAAGTTAAAACAATTCTGTTTGTAATTAGGTGGCTTTTTAGCTTTGCTTTTATTAGTGTTTTGCAAACTTCCATGTACATAACATGCATATGTATGCATATATGTATATGTATATGTATGCATGCATTTGTATTTGTATTTGTATTTGTATTTATATAGATATGCAGATTACATATATGTTTATATATGTATGTATATATACACATACATATATATAAATGCATATGTATGCATATATGTGTGCATATGTGTGCGTGTAGAGAGAGGTAGAGGTGTAGAGGTAGAGAGGTAGAGGTAGAAAGGTAGAGGTAGAGAGGTAGAGAGTAGCAGAGAGAGAGGTAGAGAGAGGTAGAGAGGTAGAGAGTAGAGAGTGAGTAATAGAGAGTAGAGAGAGTGAGTAGTAGAGAGTAGTAGAGAGAGTAGCAGAGAGTGAGTAGTAGAGAGTAGTAGAGTGAGTAGTAGAGAGTGAGTAGTAGAGAGTGAGCAGTAGAGAGTAGTAGAGAGTGAGTAGTAGAGAGTGAGTAGTAGCGAGTAGTAGAGAGTGAGTAGTAGAGAGTGAGTAGTAGAGAATAGTAGTGAATAGTAGAGTGAGTAATAGAGAGTAGTAGAGAGTGAGTAGTAGACAGTAGTAGAGAGTGAGTATAAGAGAGTGAGTAGTAGAGAGTGAGTAGCAGAGAGAGTAGTAGTGAGTAGTGGAGAGTGAGTGGTAGAGTGCGTAGTATAGAGAGTAGTAGAGAGTGAGTAGTACAGAGTAGTACAGAGTGAGTAGTAGAGAGTGAGTAGTAGAGTGGTGAGTAGTAGAGTGAGTAGTAGAGACAGTAGTAGAGAGTAGTAGAGAGTGGTAGAGAGAGAGTAGTAGAGAGTGAGTAGTAGAGAGTAGTAGAGAGAGTAGTAGAGAGAGAGTAGTAGAGAGAGTAGTAGAGAGTAGTGGAGTAGTAGAGAGTGAGTAGGAGTGAGTAGTAGAGAGTGAGTAGTAGAGAGTAGTAGAAAGTGAGTAGTAGAGAGCAAGTAGTAGAGAGTGTGTAGTAGAGAGTGAGTAGTAGAGAGTAGTAGAGAGTGAGTAGTAGAGAGCGTAGCAGAGAGTGAGAAGTAGAGACAGTAGTAGAGAGTAGTAGAGTAGTAGAGAGTGAGTAGTAGAGTGAGTAGTAGAGAGTAGTTGAGAGCGAGTAGTAGAGAGTGAGTAGTGGAGAGTGAGCAGTAGAGAGTGAGTAGTAGAGATGAGTTGTAGAGAGTAGTAGAGAGTGAGTAGTAGAGAGAGAGAGAGTAGTAGAGAATGAGTAGTAGAGAGTAGTAGAGTGAGGAGTAGAGTAAGTAGTAGAGAGTGAGTAGTAGAGAGAGAGTAGTAGAGAGTGAGTAGTAGTGTAGTAGAGAGTGAGTGGTAGAGAGTAGTAGAGAGTAGTAGAGTGAGTAGTAGAGAGTAGTAGAGAGTGAGTAGTAGAGAGAGTAGTACAGAGTAGTAGAGTAGTAGAGAGTGAGTAGTAGAGAGTGAATAGTAGAGAGTGAATAGTAGAGAGAGTAGTCAAGAGTAGTAGAGTAGTAGAGAGTGAGTAGTAGAGAGTGAGTAGTAGAGAGTAGCAGAGAGCGAGTAGTAGAGAGTGAGTAGTGGAGAGTGAGTAGTAGAGAGTAGTAGAGAGTGAGTAGTAGAGAGTGAGTAGTAGAGAGTGAGTAGTAGAGAGAGAGTAGTAGAGAGTGAGTAGTAGAGAGTAGTAGAGTGAGTAGTAGAGAGTGAGTAGTAGAGAGTGAGTAGTAGAGAGTGAGTAGTAGAGAATGAGTAGCAGAGAGAGAGTAGTAGAGAGTAGTGGAGAGTGACTAGTAGAGTGCGTAGTAGAGAGTAGTAGAGAGAGAGTAATAGAGAGTGAGTAGTAGAGAGTAGTACAGAGTGAGTAGTTGAGAGAGAGTAGTAGAGTGAGTAGTAGAGTTAGTAGTCGAGAGTGAGTAGTAGAGAGTAGTAGAGTGAGTAGTAGAGAGTGAGTAGTAGAGAGTGAGTAGTAGAGAGTAGTAGAGAGTGAGTAGTAGAGAGTGAGTAGTAGCGAGTAGTAGAGAGTGAGTAGTAGAGAGTGAGTAGTAGAGAATAGTAGTGAATAGTAGAGTGAGTAATAGAGAGTAGTAGAGAGTGAGTAGTAGACAGTAGTAGAGAGTTAGTATTAGAGAGTGAGTAGTAGAGAGTGAGTAGCAGAGAGAGTAGTAGTGAGTAGTGGAGAGTGAGTGGTAGAGTGCGTAGTAGAGAGAGTAGTAGAGAGTGAGTAGTAGAGAGTAGTACAGAGTGAGTAGTAGAGAGTGAGTAGTAGAGTGGTGAGTAGTAGAGTGAGTAGTAGAGACAGTAGTAGAGAGTAGTAGAGAGTGGGAGAGAGAGTAGTAGAGAGTGAGTAGTGGAG
The DNA here is from genome assembly GCF_964204655.1 of Triturus cristatus. Taxonomy (NCBI): domain Eukaryota; kingdom Metazoa; phylum Chordata; class Amphibia; order Caudata; family Salamandridae; genus Triturus; species Triturus cristatus. The sequence continues at coordinate 965,873,177 of NC_140581.1, forward strand.
AGTAGTAGAGAGTGAGTAGTAGAGAGAGAGTAGTAGAGAGAGTAGTAGAGAGTGAGTAGTGGAGAGTAGTAGAGAGTGAGTAGTAGAGAGAGAGTAGTAGAGAGCAGTAGAGTAGTAGAGAGGGAGTAGTGTGAGAGGGAGTAGTAGAGAGTAGTGGAGTAGTAGAGAGTGAGTAGGAGTGAGTAGTAGAGAGTGAGTAGTAGAGAGTAGTAGAAAATGAGTAGTAGAGAGCAAGTAGTAGAGAGTGTGTAGTAGAGAGTGAGTAGCAGAGAGTAGTAGAGAGTGAGTAGTAGAGAGAGGAGCAGAGAGTGAGAAGTAGAGACAGTAGTAGAGAGTAGTAGAGTAGTAGAGAGTGAGTAGTAGAGTGAGTAGTAGAGAGTAGTTGAGAGCGAGTAGTAGAGAGTGAGTAGTGGAGAGTGAGCAGTAGAGAGTGAGTAGTAGAGATGAGTTGTAGAGAGCAGTAGAGAGTGAGTAGTAGAGAGAGACAGTAGTAGAGAATGAGTAGTAGAGAGCAGTAGAGTGAGGAGTAGAGTAAGTAGTAGAGAGTGAGTAGTAGAGAGAGAGTAGTAGAGAGTGAGTAGTAGAGTAGTAGAGAGTGAGTGGTAGAGAGTAGTAGAGAGTAGTAGAGTGAGTAGTAGAGAGTAGTAGAGAGTGAGTAGTAGAGAGTAAATAGTAGAGAGTGAATAGTAGAGAGAGTAGTCGAGAGTAGTAGAGTAGTAGAGAGTGAGTAGTAGAGAGTAGCGGAGAGCGAGTAGTAGAGAGTGAGTAGTGGAGAGTGAGTAGTAGAGAGTAGTAGAGAGCAAGTAGTAGAGAGTGAGTAGAGAGTGAGTAGTAGAGAGAGAGTAGTAGAGAGTGAGTAGTAGAGAGTAGTAGAGTGAGTAGTAGAGAGTGAGTAGTAGAGAGTAGTAGAGAGTGAGTAGTAGAAAGTGAGTAGTAGAGAGTGAGTAGCAGAGAGAGAGTAGTAGAGAGTAGTGGAGAGTGACTAGTAGAGTGCGTAGTAGAGAGTAGTAGAGAGAGAGTAGTAGAGAGTGAGTAGTAGAGAGTAGTACAGAGTGAGTAGTAGAGAGTGAGTAGTAGAGTGAGTAGTAGAGTGAGTAGTCGAGAGTGAGTAGTAGAGAGTAGTAGAGAGAGAGTAGTAGAGAGTGAGTAGTAGAGAGTAGAAGAGAGTGAGTAGTAGAGAGAGAGTAGTAGAGAGAATAGTAGAGAGTGAGTAGTAGAGAGTAGTAGAGAGTGAGTAGTAGAGAGAGAGTAGTAGAGAGTAGTAGAGTAGTAGAGAGTGAGTAGTAGAGAGGGAGTACTAGAGAGTAGTGGAGTAGTAGAGAGTGAGTAGTAGAGAGTACTAGAGAGTGAGTAGTAGAGTGAGTAGTAGAGAGTAGTAGAGAGTGAGTAGTAGAGAGAGAGTAGTAGAGAGTAGTAGAGAGTGAGTAGTAGAGGAGTAGAGAGTAGTCAGTCAGTGTCAGTCAATCAGTGTCAGTCAGTCAGTGTCAGTGTCAGTCAGTCAGTGTCAGTCAGTGTCAGTCAATCAGTGTCAGTCAGTGTCAGTCAATCAGTGTCAGTCATTGTCAGTCAGTGTCAGTCAATCAGTGTCAGTCAGTGTCAGTGTCAGTCAGTGTCAGTGTCAGTCAATCAGTGTCAGTCAGTGTCAATCAGTCAGTGTCAGTTGGTCAGTGTCAGTCAGTCAGTGTCAGTTAGAGCAGCTCTGCTGACCTGTTTCTCTGGCCCTAAAGCAGCTCTGCTGACCTGGTTCTCTCCCTCTAAAGCAGCTCTGCTGACCTGATTTCTCTGGCTCTACAGCAGGTCTGCTGACCTGGTTCTCTGGCTCTAGAGCAGCTCTGCTGACCTAGTTCATAGGCTACAGAGCAGCTCTGCTGATCTGGTTCTCTGGCTCTACAACAACTCTGCTGACCTGGTTCTCTGGCTCTAAAGCAGCTCTGCTGACCCAGTTCTATGGCTCTAAAGGAGCTCTGCTGACATGGTTCTCTGGCTCTAAAGCAGTTCTGCAGACTTGGTTCTCTCCCTCTAGAGCAGCTCTGCTGACCTGGTTCTTTCCCTCTAAAGCAGCTCTACTGACCTGGTTTCTCTGGCTCTACAGCAGCTCTGCTGATCTGGTTCTCTGGTTCTAGAGAAGCTCTGCTGACCTGTCATGAATTTTTGCGATTTGATGTTTGCGGAGAAGATTGGTCTGAGGGCAATCAAGAAGGAAAGAAGCGAAGCTGTCCAAGCTGTTGATGGAACTAACCTTTCATCAGGACCCATAGTGAACCATACAGAACCAGTGGAGTTGGAATCGGAAGAGGGACATCGAGAAATCTTGCAATTCAATTTGATAGATGCCCCACAGTTCCAATTGATATTGGGACTGCCATGGCTCATTGAGCATAATCCTACAATTGATTGGGGAGCTCAATCTGAAACTCTGAACTCAGACTATTGTAAGGAAAATTGTTATAAGGGATGTAAAAGAGATCAAGAGAAGACTCCTGCATTTCATTTAGGTGAAAGAGAATCTACAATTTGTGGGATAAATACGACAGAACTGCCTGAAGAGTACACTGAGTTTCAGGATGAATTTAGTGAAGTGGAAGCTGAGAGGCTTCCTCCACATAGAGACTTTGACTGTAAGATCGATTTGGAACCAGGGTCCAATCTTCCATGTAGCAGAATTTATGCTTTGACAGAGCGAGAAGATGAACATCTGAAGGAGTATATACGAAAGTATCTAGAGAACGGATTCATAAGACCGTCTCAATCCCCAGTCTCTTCTCCACTTTTTTTCATTCCGAAGAAAAATGGAGAATTGAGAATCTGCATTGACTATAGGTCAATAAATCGGATAACTGTAAAAAATCGATACCCCTTGCCCGTAATCTCAGTTTTATTGGATCAGGTGAAAGGACCATAAATTTACACCAAATTGGATTTGAGAGGGGCATACCATCTAGTCAGAATTCGAGAACGAGACGAGTGGAAGATGGCATTTAGAACAAAGCATGGGCTCTTTGAATATCAAGTAATGCCTTATGGTTTATGCCACGCCCCAGCCGCTTTTCAACATTTCATCAACGATGTGTTGAAAGAATTCATTGACCGGAATGCAATAGTATACATAGATGACATACTAATCTACTCGAATACTGTAGAAGAACATGAAGAACATGTTAAGAAGGTCCTGCAGAAACTGCGAGAGAACTGTTTATTTGTAAAATTAGAGAAATGGGCATTTAGTGTTTCCTCTGTGGAGTTTTTGAGGGTTGTGCTAGCTCCAAGTGGAGTAACCATGGATGAAAATAAGATGAAGGCAGTGATAGAATGGGAATCTCCTAAATCAGTGAAAGAAATTCAAAGTTTCATTGGATTCACTAATTTCTATAGGAGATTTATTCAAAATGTTTCCCAGAAGTTGATTCCCATGACTAAATTACTTAAGAAGGGTGTCAGGTTTGAGTGGACTAAGGAAGTAGAACAGTCATTTAATCAGCTAAAGAGGGATTTCACCACAGCGCTAATATTACTTCATCCCGATCCATCTGAGCCATTTTTCGTAGAAACAGACGCCTCCAATTTGGCTTTGGGAGGAGTGTTATCCCAAAGACATAAGTCTACAGGACAACTGCACCCGGTGGCTTATCGTTCTAGAAAACTAACTGCAGCGGAAGTCAACTACACCATCACTGAGAAAGAGTTATTAGCCATCAAAGATGCATTCAAGGAGTGGAGACACTATTTGATGGGAGCTAGGCATGTGGTAACAGTCTATACAGATCATAGAAATTTGAAATGTTTTAAGTCAGCCAGAACTTTAACCCCTAGACAATTACGTTGGTCATTATATTTTGCCGACTATGACTTTGTCATTACTTATCGTCCTAGTTCACAAAATGGTAAGGCTGACGCCTTGTCTAGATTGGGAACTGAAGGAGTTTTGGAAGAGGTCAAAGTTCAGACAATCATACCTGCAGATAAGGTGATTGGAGCAGTTTTGGAAGAGTCGCAGGAAGAAAGAAATTAGACCTCGACGTCATTGGAAGAAATGGAAAAATGGGTGAAAGAAGATTCTGGGCGAAAAATTCAAGAAGGGTTACCGTACCATCATGGAGCTCTTTACCTGCCAAAGCCAGAAATGAAGCAAAAGGCTTTGAAGGAAAGTCACGATGATATATTGGCAGGTCATAAGGGAAATACAAAGACTGAAGACCTAGTGAGACGACGTTTTTGGTGGCCAAGTATGATTAAAGATGTACGACAAAATGTAACCACTTGTGAGATCTGCGCTAGAGGAAAGCCGGAGCGGCAAGCTCCCAAGGGGTTACTGCAACCCCTGCCAACTCCACCTTACCCATGGCATACCATAACTTTAGATTTAATAGTCGATCTACCATCTAGTAAAGGTTTTGATACTATATTGGTATGCGTAGACGCTTTTACAAAAATCGCCCATTTTATACCTTTAAAGGGGGTTCTCATGGCAGAAACTTTGGCACGTCTTTAGTCAAAACATAGTTTGAGCCCATGGAATACCTAAGGTTTTGATATCAGACAGGGGTTCCCAAATTCTTATCCCATTTCTGGAAGGCTTTTACAAAGAAATTGAGTATAGACACCAGGTACACTACTAGTTATCACCCAGAGACTGATGGCCAAACTGAACGAACAAATCAAGAATTAGAGCAGTACCTAAGGTTGTGTTTGTTGGAGCAGGAGGGTGATTGGCCAGATTACCTGTGGTCAGCTGAATTTGCACATAACAATGCGAAAAATATGTCTACAGGTTACTCACCTTTTTATCTAAACACAGGAAGACATCCCCATCAATCCTTAGGTTTTCAGGAGGTAGATGTACCAGCGGTAACGGATTTAGTTGGACACATGACACGAGTGCATAGATTAGCCACAGAAAACTTAACCAAGGCACAGGAGAGTTACAAATTTTATGCAGATAGGAAAAGAAGAAGAGAACCAGAATTACAAGCAGGAGATAAGGTGTGGTTAAACACAAAGAATCTTAGACTTAAGGGAGTCAGAAAATTACAACCAAGATTTGTAGGCCCTTACTTGGTTGAGAAAAAACTAAGTACATTAAATTATCAGTTGAGGTTGCCTAAAGGTTTACGGGTTCATCCGGTGTTTCATGTCTCATTGTTAAAAAAGGTGCCAAATGATTAGCGAATTAAAAAAAAAAAAACAATCCAAACAGAGAAAGGAGAAGAGTTTGAGGTTCAGCAAGTATAGGATGGTAAGATACGAAAAAAGGACGACTGTACTATTTGTTGGATTGGAAGGGCTATGGACCTGAGAAAAGATCTTGGGAGCTGTCTTCAAACGTTCATGCCCCTAGAATAATTTGGGAATTTCATAGAAGATTTCCAAATAAGCCCAAGCAGGGAGGAAGCCCTTTGAGGGGGAGTACTGTCAGGACTGTCAGATATCATTTAAAAAAAAAAATCACTGTAAAAGTTAATGTCCTAAGATCAAGCAATCAAAAGAAGAAGCGCTATAGACTGAGCCAAGCAAAAAATAGAACAGTGTCAAAAATGGCCGCTTGGATTGGAACGAGTGAGCAGCAGGTTAGCGCTCTAGTGTACAACAGCAATTACCAAGATCCATGTGTCAGGTCTGTGGAGTGGCGCACTTCACCGAAGTTCTGAGGAGAGAAGGTCGTTCCTGAATTGTGTCGCGAAGTTAGTGAGGGAAATACTTCATCGTGCTAATCCAAGTATTCATGTATTTAGTGCGGTGTTGAGGAGGAAAGTATTCAAGTAAAACCGTTCGAATTTACAATTGTTTTTTTTTGAGGGAGCATGCGCTTCAATTAGGAAAAGTCTCATTATTAAGGCATGCGCATGAGTTCGCAATTAGAAAACTGTAGCGAAAGCAACATTCAGTATCACGCATGAGCGAGCGGAGAATACAGAGTCAGCACAAGTCATTCATAATAGACGCGCGACTATTCCTGTATATATTTATTATTTCTAAGCTAGCGAAAGCAGCGTTTCACCACGTAGGAAAAAATTAAAGGAAAACCTTGAGGTGTGTACAGTGAAAAGTAAATTAGAGTTTATCTAAAATTCAGCAGGAAGGAGAGAAGAATCTTCGAATAAGATTAACAGAGGGCAGTGACTCACTAGCAGCTAACAAAGGTGGAGATAATTCCTTTTTAGTAGAAGCAAGTGTAGTCATAAAAAGAAGATCAACTTACCCATTCAGAATCCAGTTCAAGGCATTCTTTCCAGAGCATGTTTGGTGAGAAGTCTGTAACATAAAGAAAAAGAACTGATGTTGAGGTAGAATAGAAGGCTAACACATTCTATAATTTTAGTTCACAGCACCCAGAAGACAACACACACAAGACAAGATTAACTAGAAAGAAGAGAAGCATTGGTCACTTCAGACAGGGTAGGTGAACAGAAAAGGAAGGCACGAAAAAATAGAATAGTGAGAGAGCTAAAGACAGATAATATAAATTAACGTGAAAATTCTCTTACAGTATTATACTCACCTGTCCAGCCAAGAAGAAGATAAGAAGAAGATAGAAGGGCGTCAAGACGAGGAAAGAAAACTGTCTCTTCTCTCTCCCATCCCCTTTCCCCCCCTTGGGTTTCTTTGGCATACTCGCTTCTAAAAAGCGCATCGCTGAGAAAGCTAGGAGAGGCATTGGGAACTTGCGACATTCTGCTCCCGAGCGTTTGTGATGAGCACTGGATCTGACACTCTGGCTCTAGAGCAGCTCTGCTGACCTGGTTCTCTGGCTCTAAAGCAGCTCTGCTGACCTGGTTCTCTCCCTCTAAATCAGCTCTGGTGAACTGGTTCTCTGCCTCTAGAGCAGCTCTGCTGACCTGGTTCTATGGCTCTAAAGCTGCTCTGCTGACCTGGTTCTCTGGCTCTAGAGCAGCTCTGCTAACCTGGTTCTCTGGCTCTAAAGCAGCTCTGCTGACCTGGTTCTCTCCCTCTAAAGCAGCTCTGCTGACCTGGTTCCTCTGGCTCTAGAGCAGCTCTGCTGACCTGGTTCTCTGGCTCTAGAGCAGCTCTGCTAACCTGGTTCTCTGGCTCTAAAGCAGCTCTGCTGACCTTGTTCTCTCCCTCTAAAGCAACTCTGCTGACCTGGTTATCTCCCTCTAAAGCAGCTCTGCTGACCTGGTCCACTGCCTCTAGAGCAGCTCTGCTGACCTGGTTCTCTGGCTCTAAAGCAGCTCTGCTGACCTGGGTCTATGGCTCTAAAGCAGCTCTGCTGACCTGGTTCTATGGCTCTAGAGCAACTCTGCTGACCTGGTTCTCTGGCTCTAAAGCAGCTCTGCTGACCTGGTTCTCTCCCTCTAAAGAGCTCTGCTGACCTGGTTCTCTGGCTCTAAAGCAGTTCTGCTGACCAGATTCTCTGCCTCTAGAGCAGCTCTGCTGACCTGGTTCTATGGCTCTAAAGCAGCTCTGCTGACCTGGTTCTTTGGCTCTAGAGCAGCTCGGCTGACCTCGTTCTCTGGCTCTAAAGCAGTTCTGCTGACCTGGTTCTCTCCCTCTAAAGCAGCTCTGCTGACCTGGTTTCTCTGGCTCTACAGCAGCTCTGCTGACCTGGTTCTCGGCCTCTAGCGCAGCTCTGCTGACCTGGGTCTCTGGCTCTAGAACAGCTCTGCTGACCTGGGTCTCTGGCTCTAGAGCAGCTCTGCTGACCTGGGTCTCTGGTTCTAGAGCAGATCTGCTGACCTTCTTCTTAGGCTCTAGAGCAGCTCTTCTGACCTGGTTCTCTGGCCCTACAACGGCTCTGCTGACCTGGTTTCTCTGGCTCTAGAGCAGCTCTGCTGACCTGGTTCTCTGCACTCACGATGCACGCACCCGACTTCGCAAAAATATATTTAAAAATAATATAAGTTTATTATAAGTACAAATATATTATTTTTATGAACATCTTAGATAATCTCTTGGCCTAATATGTATATTAAAGACACATACATATCATTTTGAAACATAAATTTTTTTTGCGGGAGTCGCCCACCCAGTGCGCCCCAGCACGTATATGACGTCACGCGGGAACCGCCACCGCGCTAGCATCTCGTACTGTAATGCGCATGTGTCGCAAATGCGCGGGAGCAGGATTCGTGGACTGGTAGCATACCAATCGCGCACATCACGTAATATTAAATGTATATGATGTAACTGAAAAACACGCAGCCGTCACACACCGTACGCGGATCCTTCACGACTTTTCTAAAATGGCGGCTAGAATCCACGCACCCACCGTGATGTGTGCGCTTTGAGTGCGCGACTCCGAAAAAAATTGGGAAAAAAGAAAATAATATGAATATAGTAAAATGAAAAATGAAAACAAAAAAATTAATCAATATTTCAGTTTGAATTTTTATTTTTTTATTTTTCAGAAAATATGTAATGATATTTAATGAATAAAATATTTATAAATAAACAGTTAAGAAGCTGTAGAAAATCAGTACAATACAATGGGTATAACTACTATCACACTTAAAAATTAGCATTTCAAAAACCTTTGAAATTCACTGAAAAGAACCATAGCTTTCAGAGACGTTATAGTTAGAAATTAGCATTTATAAAACCTTAGAAATTCACAGAAAAAAACATAGGTTTCAGGTGTGTTATAATTAACTGGCCATTTCACTCGTACAAAACCATAGAAATTCCTCCGTTATAGTTAGTTCTGCTAACTATAACTCGCGTGCCCACAATGCACTGCTGATGATGTCACATATTGCATCATTCATGACATGGTCAATGACATCACTGATGACATCACTGATAACATCTCAAATGACATCACGGTTGACGAATCTTCGCAAAAATTTCAAAACTTTTGGCCAGCTCCAGTCCGCTCTTATCCCGACAGACTCGGGGTGCTTCGTCAAGCGGGGGCCGAGAAAAAAGGGGGTCCCAAAACGTGTTTTGCCCATGCAATTTTCCATTGGAACCTTTAGTCGCAGCTACAGCCCGAACTGCTGAACGGAATTTCTCCAAATTTGGCAAAAAGGTAGCCCTTGTTTCAGAGTTGTGCCTTTTGGTTAAATGGTGTAAATCCGTTCAGTAGTTCCTGAGAAAATCAAAAGTAAAATCACATATTTATCTATGGGTGTGGTGGATCCACGCACCCTGAGTGCACCCTGCGCGCACCCTTCCGATCACAAGCTGCATGTTAATTGGCTGTCAACTTGCTGTCAACACTCCAAACCAGGAAGTGCTGGCAGCCATTTTGTGCCTCGGTAGAACCGAGGCACAAGAAATCCTTGAAAAAAGTGCACAAAACGCAAAAAGGGGGCAGGGTAGAAACACCCTGACCCCCTAGGCCTGCTTAGGGGGTCCCACAAGGACATTTTATTTATTTTATTTTTTTAAACAGGAAGATACAAAAAAAAAAAAGAAGCGCAGGCTCCCGTGTTTTGTTGGTAATTAGCCCCCGGGGGGGCCAAGTCCCGGAGGCAATATTATTTTGTGAATGGGGGGCCCAGAGGGGGACCACCACCCCTTGGGGCTTTATAAAATTATGTACGGGGGCTCACAGCCCCCCAGCCCCAGGGACCGCTACCCCCGGGGCTTCAATATTCATGGGTGGGGAGCTCAAAGGCCCCCCCTAATCCCTGGGGACCGCCACCCCCTGGGGCTTCTTTAGAATATATGCAGGGGGCTCACGGCCCCCCCGCATATATTCATGTTATAGTTAGCAATTAGCATTTAATAAACCTTTGAAATTCACTGAAAAAACTATAGGTTTCAGACATGTTATAGTTAGAAATTAGCATTTAGAAAACCTTTGAAATTCACTGCTACTTTAGTATGCGACGGGTATGCACTACCAAGCCGTGCGTTACGACATGTGCGTATGGGGTCGTGCCCGCTGCGGGTTGCGAATTCAGAGAGTGCACGCTGCCACACCCTGTGTTAAATCATAAACGTACGGTGTTGCGCCGCGTATGCCATTCCCTCATTTTCTTTTGCCTCAAAACTATTTCTAAATAACTTTAAAGTGTATATGAGAGCAAGCGATAATCTAACATATTTTAAACATTTATATATTTCTAACTGTAATATACGCATATTTAAGCAATTATATTTTCTCAAAATCACGTCGGGTGCGGACTCCTTGCGCATTAGGTGCGCGATTGCCATGTGACCATAAAAAAAAGCATTTCATTAGTTCATAACTTTTCCCATTGTAACAGTTGGAAAACGCCACCCATTTTAGTCAATCTCTGTACTGCATTTGATGAGACACACCTCTTCTGCTTAGAGAGCTTTTTTCTAAACTTTTTGCAATGTACACATATCTTACACTACACACAACATGCAACCATCATCTTCAACAATATTCATGGTCTGTAAAGTAGCCTTCCACCTGTGATAGCCATACAGCTACAAGATATATAACCGAAGTTTTCCCCACTACCAGAGGTAACATAGTTACATACACTGCCCACAGCACAATGTAATATCATACGGCCCAGGGGCACTATTATGCATAGATAATGAACACATGCACACAGATAGATAGTGGAAGTGGGTATGAGCACATGTGCTCGACACCTTTTTATTACCAGGGTCACATATCCAGTAACGTCTGTGGTGGATGCATGTGGAGTCAGTGTAAACCATTCCTCAAGGAATAGTTGCTGCTATCATCTACTACAACAGTAATCATTGGATCACACACAGACATTCAATAATAAAAGAATCAATAGTTTGTACTGCAGTAAGGTAGGGACAGTAGATGTGAATAATCGGAAAAGAAACACAACTTATGGTATACTGAGACACAATTAATAGATCAGAAATAATACACAAAAAGATTTTATCATAAAGGGTCCATCAGTTTTAGTGCACTCAGAAAGCCACATCACAATCATTCAGCATGTCAACAACCAGCAATGATGTGTGCTGTAGACGGGAAGGCCGTACTTGGAGTAATATCTGTTGCCATCAACAGAACATCATCAGCAATAGCAACTCAATCTAAATTGTGAACACTGCTGTCTACAGTGTAGGCCAGAGAGAGCGGTCAGCAAGGTCCCACAGCTACGTAAGGTGGAATTTAGCTACACAGTTTGTCATACGCGAAGCAACAAAAGGCGTGTCTGGAGCCTGTAATAATACGTATTCATGGTGTAGAGAGCGCACTGGAGCAATGTATTTTCCTACAGAACTGCGTCATCTACAAGACCAACTCGATCCGAATTGTGAACACTCCTGTCTACAGTGTTAATTGTAAACAGTACTCACACAGACATTCATGAATACTTTCTCTCACTTTCTCTTAACAAAAGACAACAACATAAATTGCAGAAAAATCTGCAATAAATAAAACAAAACAATTCAAATACCATTTCTGCTGTCTACAGTGTAGACTATTCAGTGTTCCTTTGCACTTGCAAATTAAATTTAATCATTGTACTAAACCTATAAGTCATTTCAAAAAATGTCTTCAAAGAAGTATAATAAAACCATAATATGTATATTTCAATAGACGTTGTAGTTACTTGACTACTGGATTCTATAATTAAACAATCAGCACTCGATCTGAATTGTGAACACTTCTGTCTGCATTGCCAGACTCACTATTCATTAACACCTGACAGCCATGTACCGTTCAATTCGAAAGCATGGACTTGCTTGCAGCAGATCAGAAGGGGTACACAGAAATAATATCAAACTTCAACTTCTGACATCCTCAATCATACAATCAAGACCCCATTTCACTGTTTGTACCTGCTGTACCACAGTGTACTCCACCGACTAGTGTCAACCAAGCACAATAATAATGTGCAACAGTTAGCTATGGAAACACCGAGTCTGATGCACCTCAATGGAGGGAGTTCTATGAAAACCAAGCAACAAGTAATATCGGACATCTTCCATTGTGGAATCAACTCACCGTTCCACTGTTGGGACCTACAGTTGCTTGCACCTGGTCGAAGGGAGTACCTTCATCCCCACTCTCAGATGAAGTTCTAACATCCTCCATTGTCAGATCAAGATACCGTTCCACTGTTGGGACCTAGAATTTGATGCATCTCATCGAAGGGGATACCACAAATCATCACAAACTGTAACTTCTGACATCCTCAATCATAGAATCAAGACCCCGTTCCACTGTTCGGACCTGCTGTACCGTGGTGTACTCCACCAACTACAGTCAACCAAGGACATTAATCATGTGCAGCAGTTAACTACGGAAGCACAAAGTCTGATGCACCTCAACAGAAGGACCTCTGAAAATTCATCTGCACGTTATATCGGACATCGTCAATTGTGGGATTAAGACACCGTTCCACTGTTGAGACCTAGAGTTGGTTGCACCTGGTCAAAAGGAGTACCTTCATCTCCACTCTCAGATGCAGTTCTAACATCATCCATTGTGGGATCAAGACACCGTTCCACTGTTAGTACCTAGAGTTTGATGCAACTCATCAGAGGGAGTACACAGAAATCATCACAAACTTTAACTTCAGACATCCTGAATCAAGACCCCGTTTCACTGCTCGGACCTGCTATACTACGGTCTATTCCAGCGACAGCAGTCAACCAAGCCCAATAATCATGTGCAGCAATTAACTACAGAATCATAAAGTGTGATGCACCTCAACAGAGACAGTTCTGTGAAAACCCAGCAAAAGGTTATATCGGACATCGTCCATTCTAGGATCAAGACACCATTCCACTGTTGGGACCTAGAGTTGGTTGCACTTGGTCGAACAGAGTACCTTCATCTCCACTCAGAGATCCAGGTCTAACATCCTCCATTGTGGGATCAAAAGACCGTTCCACTGTTGGAACCTACAGTTTGTTGTACCTGATCAGAGGGGGTACACAAAAATCATCCCACACTTTAACTTCTCACATCCTTAATCACAGAATCAAGACCCCGTTTCACTGTTCGGGCCTGCTGTACCACGGTGTACTCCAATGACTGGTGTCAACGAAGCACAATAATCATGTGCAACAGTTATCTACGGAAGCACCGTGTCTGATGCACCTCAACGGAGGAAGTTCTATGAAAGCCAAGCAACAAGTAATATTGGACATCTTCCATTCTGGGATCAAGACACCGTGCCACTATTAGGACCTAGAACTGGTTGCACCTGGTCGAAGGTGGTACACAGAAATAAACACAGACTTTAACTTCTGACATCCTCAATAATAGAATCAAGACCCCGTTTCAGTATTCGGACCTGCTGTACCACGGTGTACTCCAGTGACTACACTCAACCAACCCCAATAATCCTGTACAGTCAAGACGCCATTCCACTGTTGGGACCTAGAGTTGATTGCACCTGGTCAGAGAGGGTACACAGAAATTATCACTAACTTCTGACTTCCTCAATCATGGAATCAAGACCCCGTTTCACTGTTCGGACCTGCTGTACCACATTGCAGTATCAACTTCATGCATAGCAATGGCTGCTTCATTTTCCAGTATTGCTCATCCAAGAAGATCGTGACTACATGGACCACTAGTTTCACTATCTTGAGAACTTTCATTACTAATTTCAGCTGTAATAGTCTTTTTCTGTTCAACTTCATCATTCAACATTTTTAAATATATAGCAAAAATTGTACATTCAACACCACTTTTACATGTATTACAAGAATCTAAGTAACAGTCAAAGTCTCCAAATAATTCACTTTCACTACACCATGGCTTAAACAGTTGCAGAAGTGCTAAATAGTAAAATTCACCCTTATCTAAACTTTCACAACTGACTTTCTTGTGGTTTATGAGATTACTCTTTGCATGTTTTACTAAACAACCATGACATCCAACTACTGCATATTTTCCTTCTTTTACATTCTCTTTAACATTTCAAGCTGTAATGTTGAAGTACTTCATACAGACATAGCTGTTCCAGATGTTGACTCCTTTTCGGTTAGTAGGTGTCCAACATATTAGTTTTAAGATTGTCTGTACTGTCTGCTTCGTTTACTGCTAATTCTTTAATTTCTTCAAATCATTTCAAGACTCCATTTGATTTGCAGGCAAGACCTAAACTTACCCAAATGATTCCTCGTGACTTTGAATTCATCCATACATTCCAATTTCTCGGTGGGAAAGCATTTTCAAAGTAAAGCTGTACAATTCTTTACTAAGGCTTTTCTCTTGTGTAATTTCTTCCCATAGTTCTTTCATCTCTATTTTTTCTGATTTTGTTCTGTACGATGTAACGTAACATGCAACAGCAATTGAGTTATCTGCAACATACTGAATGTCCATGTTCGCATTCCACATTTTTTAAATGACTGGATTGTAATCATTGATATACTTTGACACTACTCTTCTTTTTAACTTGTAGTTATTCTTTTGAGATTTCCAAGTTATTGTGTGCCTTACGGAAGAAAAAAAATAATTTACTCTTCCTTTACAAATGACTGGACAGGAGAAACCAAACTGACATCTGGTGTAAAATTGTCCTTTAAAGTTGTAGTTTCTTCTGCAATACGTTCAACAACTGTGACTTTGTAAACTTAAAACTTGCTATCTCAAGCTTCTATCTCCTTCTTTTCTTGGTATCTCACATGTCACATACTATTCAATGAAAGACAATACTGTTTCATCAGAATCATTTCCAAATTTAGGTTCATCCTTGATCCATAGTAGCATATGTATATGAGGTGCACCGCTTGCGTGATACTCCTTTCTCCAAAAGAAATTGGTAACCTCTCCAAGAGCTGGGTTCTTTTTATTGCAGATAAAAGACATTATAGTTTGAAACCTAACATTACAATATCTACACACATATACAGGATCCAATGAACACAGTTCACCACAAGTCTTTATTTCAACATTTTTTTGATTGGAATTCGCTTCTCTTAGAAAGTCAAGCAAATCTTCCCATGCATACTCTGCACAGCTAAGTGAGACAAACCATGTTCTTGTACCTACATTCCGTAACATACACTTGAGTTTTTCATGACAACAATATCAATACTCATTTGTTCCACGTTGACATGCCATCAAATTGATTAAGTGTCCTTCTAAATTTTCATCTCTTTCTTGAAGTTTCTAAACAAATTATTTCGCAGAAAGAACTTATTGATGAACTTTAGTTTTAAGCATGTGGTTCACTGCATACGACAAAGAAGACAGATCACTTTCAAACAAAAAGGTGAAATATGTATAAAATGCACTGTCGAAATCTAGGATCTTCAGAATATAATATGAAATTTCAAGTGGTCAAATAGAGAAAGTGGACAAGTCAAGGACTGAAGATATTTATAAACATTACACAATATGTCCTTTGCATTCAAAAGAAGTAATAGGAAGCAGCATTGAGTTATTTGAAATAAAAAAAGCACAGGGAACTCCAATAAGTGTATGGGAGAAAACCTTGGATGGTCATTATTTTCCACAGCTGTTTCCTACAGGAGAAGGTGGACGGTATAATGATCCACCTGTACCGATTGCAGCTTCAGAATATTGATTAACAAGATTCATCTTCTAAACTTATTACCTGTTCACCCACATTTCAGTTTTGTAATAAATATTGTTGTCTATAAGATATAAGGTAGCCTTTTCAACTTTGTTAACACCCACAAAATCTTTCCATATTTTCCGACTTTTTTGTTACTACAACATTTACTAGAATGACTACAGCCTAATTTTCCTCTTTCACTCCAGCAATAGTTTCAATATTTTTCTTAAAATCCAAAGGTAAGTACGCCACTCTTCCTTCAAATCTCTTTCAAGTCTGTTGGTGACAGTTTACATGTTTTAGGCTCCATCCGAATTATAGTTTGAAAAGAATTACCACATTGACTTAGAACAGATTCATATGTACTCAATTCTGCCAGTTCCTCCGGAATAGCTACTAATTCTAAGTTATTATGTACTGCTCTAAAAGGCATTTTGTTCTCTTCTAATTTGTTATAACAATATTTACACATATACATTGATCACTACCTAACTCAAATTGACCTTCCACCAACAAGTAAATTGTAAATTCTACCCACTTACCATTGTTCTCCTTTTCACTTTTCAAATACAAATCAACATTCCTACTTTGACTTTTATAATCAGTACGTCGACAACAAACACAAACATAGTCTTGTATTTCACACCACACTACATTAAACTTTCCAAGTTATTCTTCAAACTGATCAGTGCTAATCACTTTCCCATCTCCTCCAACATCTGTAACTGTCAAACTTTCACGTTCTATGAATTGCTCCTCTGAACCAAAATATCGCATTTCCATATCATCACACTTTTTTTGAACAACTACTAAAGAAGCATATAAAAGATTTGTACTCGTTCACTTCAAAATAATGCAGAACTGTTTACATAGTACACTTTCCTCACAAACTTCCACATTTATGAATAACATACTGCTAACATCCTCAACTGATAAAAAACACTTTTACAAACTTTCCTTCAAAAACAAGCCAGAGAATGCCCATACTTCTCAGTATATTTTCTTAAGTGACATAGATCTAGTCCTTGTAACAACTTAGGTGCCGATTCGGATCCTGGAAAAATTTCCCCTGTCCGAATTGAATCTGGACTTTTTTCCGCCCGAATCGTACAAGTAGCGTACAAACTGCCAAGTACGATTCGCATGGGAAAAACTCCATACGAATCACATCGGGAACATTTCCCCACACGTCCTCGGGTCGGAAATTGTGTCCGACACATCCCCGGACGATTCACCGTACGAATCGGAAAAATGAAGTCGGACCGCGCAAGTACGATCACTCCCGTCCTTTCGATTTCACAACTGTATGGAAAAAATACCGTACGGACCGAACTCCCATAGCAACCATGGAGACACGTGCCCGCATACGTGCCGAACACCCCACCACAGACCCCGCATGTACGTGCAAAACGCCCCCCCGGCCGCAGATGTACGAGCCGAACCCCCACCAGTGTATGCATGGAGCGTACCCCCACCCATGTATGCATGGAGCGTACCAACTCCCCACCCGTGTATGTACGGACCGTACCCCCACCCGTGTATGTACAGACCGTATCCCCACCCGTGTATGCATGGAGCGTACCAACTCCCCACCCGTGTATGTACGGACCGTACCCCCACCCGTGTATGAATGGAGCGTACCAACACCTCACCAGTGTATGTACGGACCATACCCCCACCCGTGTATGTATGGACCATACCCCCACCCGTGTATGAATGGAGCGTACCAACACCCCACCAGTGTATGTACGGACCGTACCCCCCCACCCGTGTATGTACGGACCGTACCCCCACCCCACCAGTGTATGTACAGACCGTACCCCCACCCCACCAGTGTAGGTACGGACCATACCCCCACCCGTGTATGCATGGAGCGTACCTTCTCCCCACCCGTGTATGTACGGACCGTACCCCCACCCCACCAGTGTATGTACGGACCGTACCCCCACCCGTGTATGAATGGAGCGTACCAACACCCCACCAGTGTATGTACGGACCGTACCCCCAACCCGTGTATGTACGGACCGTACCCCCACCCCACCAGTGTATGTACGGACCGTACCCCCACCCCACCAGTGTATGTACGGACCGTACCCCCACCCGTGTATGCATGGAGCGTACCAACTCCCCACCCGTGTATGTACGGACCGTACCCCCACCCGTGTATGCATGGAGCGTACCAACTCCCCACCCGTGTATGTACGGACCCTAAACCCAGCCCCCCCTGTATGTACGGACCGTACCCCCACCCGTGTATGCATGGAGCGTACCAACTCCCCACCCGTGTATGTACGGACCCTACACCCAGCCCCCCCTGTATGTACGGTGCGAAACACCACCACCGATGGACGGTGCAGACCAACACCCTGCCCGTGTTCGTACGCAGGCCCACACACCAGCACCCTCACCCAACATCGGGCATGTACGAGTCGTACTAAGCTATAGCAAAGGACAGCACTGTACAACAACATGGCCCATGTACGCACCGTACAGACGCAAAAAACACTCCTACTGAACCAGGACAAACAAAAAAAACACAAGGAGAGTCAATTCGAGGCACACAATACCACAAAACATATCCAACAAGGCCAAATACATCCTATACACTGACCTGCAACTGACAAACAGATAAACAGAGGCCCAAACCACTACCACTCCTTATAACACACCCACCCAAAGTTCAAACACAGCCACACCCACAAATGGACCAATAAAAAGGCCCAACACACACAAACCATGATCCTTTGCAACAGATCCACTGCTGCCAGACCCCAGAGACAACGCACTGCACCATACTTCAACCATCAATACACCTTACACTTGCACTCCTTCACACAACCACCATCACAAACACACCCTCATCACATTCACACACACACACCTGCACAACCACACTCACACACCCACAACCATCCACATCCACACCCACACCCCCACAACCATCCACACCCACACCCCCACAACCATCCTCACCCACACCCCACACCATGCCCACCAACAAGAATCCAAAGTTCACAAAGGACGAGCTGGAGGTCCTTGTCGACAAAATCATTAGAGTCGAGCCACAGCTCTTTGGAACATTGGTCAGACGGACCAGCATATCAGAAAAATCAGACATGTGGCAGAGGATAGTCAATTCCGTGAATGCTGTTGGGGCCACCAGAAGGACCAGGCATGAGTGCCAAGCCAGGTGGTACGATCTGCGGAGGACGGTCTGCCGCAAAATGACGGACGACCACAACCAGGCCAACATCACTGGAGGAGGTCCGTCCCGCAGACCGGTACACTACCATCCCTGGGAGAGAAGGTGATGGCCACGCTGCCGCCGTTGGGAGTAGACGGACTAGAAGGAGTCCGAGAGCCTGGTGAGTACACAAACAACTCACCTCACATGGGGGGAACGCCATATACAACCCAAATACCAATCATGCACGCAACCCCCCCAAAACCAGCACCGGACACAACCACACTCCAAAAACACACACATGCCACTAGCGCCTCCATGCCCCATGCCCCAAGCAAGGCCATGCCAAGTCACAGGCCACATAAAACACCAACACAAGACAGGATGTCCCCGATGCCGGGAGGGTGGGCCTCAAAACTAACATAGAGCAACTCTGAAGCACACAACAATGCCCTCAGCCCATATGGCTTAGGGCACAGCCATACAAACATTGTGTCCCCACACCGTACTGTTTTGCCTGCTAATGGTGGCCGCGTTGCAGGACGACATGGGTATGAAGGCACAATTTGCACATAACAGCAGCTAATGAAGATGCAGCACACTGAAAGAGTGTCAGCACACACCGCCACAGCAGCAGCGCAGACTCAGACACTCCGCCCAATGGGTGCCGGCAGAGAAGAAACAAACCCACATGAACAAGCCAATGGCCTTTGCAAGACCTGCAAACTGTGTGTGCCCAGGAAGCTGGGTTGAGGTGACAGAGGGTGACACACAGAGGGAGGGAGAGGGGCAGAGAGAGGGACAGAGACAGAGGTGGACACAGGGAGACAGACAGAGGGAGGGAGGAGGCTGACAGAGGGAGGGAGAAGGGGAGACGGACAGAGGGAGGAGGCTGATAGAGGGAGGGAGAAAGGGAGATAGAGGGAGACGGACAGAGGGAGGGAGAAAGGGAGATAGAGGGAGACGGACAGAGGGTGGAGACTGACAGAGGGAGGGAGAAAGGGAGACGGACAGAGGGAGGAGGCTGACAGAGGGAGGGAGAAAGGGAGATGGACAGAGGGAGGAGGCTGACAGAGGGAGGGAGAAAGGGAGACAGAGGGAGATGCACAGAGGGAGGAGGCTGACAGAGGGAGGGAGAAAGGGAGATAGAGGGAGACGCACAGAGGGAGGAGGCTGACAGAGGGAGGGAGAAAGGGAGATAGAGGGAGACGGACAGAGGGAGGAGGCTGACAGAGGGAGGGAGAAAGGGAGACGGACAGAGGGAGGAGGCTGACAGAGGGAGGCAGAAAGGGAGATAGAGGGAGACGGACAGAGGGAGGAAGCTGACAGAGGGAGCGAGAAAGGGAGACGGACAGAGGGATGAGGCTGACAGAGGGAGGGAGAAAGGGAGATAGAGGGAGACGGACAGAGGGAGGAGGCTGACAGAGGGAGGGAGAAAGGGAGACAGACAGAGGGAGGAGGCTGACAGAGGGAGGGAGAAAGGGAGACGGACAGAGGGAGGAGGCTGACAGAGGGAGGGAGAAAGGGAGACAGAGGGAGACCAAATCACCCTTGGGTGGTGTGGCCATGTCCGCTCGTCAGCAGGTGGACTGTGTGCATGTAGACAAGGTTTCGCAGTGCGTGAACCCCCCCTTCAACCTTTGATGAACACTAGGCCATGAGTACATCCGTGCTGCAGGCCCAAACAGAACCTTCCACCCAGTATACCCACCCACTGTGTTTGTCAGAACCCTGTCACAAATTGTTAAGTTACCTACCTGCATTCTCAAATAGCATGGAAAAAACAACATTTGGCCACGTACAGTGCAACACGTAAGGCGGCTCTGCATGACTTGCTACGCCCGCTCACTACACTGCTGACTGCGTTCCCAAAAGATGCATCAACTAAGATTGTGTCACACATAGGTAAAGTGTCGAAAGCTGTGGCCAAGGGAAATACCCATGCACAAGTGCACTGTGAGAGGAATGCTAGCCAAATCCAAACACCCAGAGGAACTGTGCCAAATCAAAAATGATTGAAACATGGATGTCGAATGTAACACAATTAACACTGTCTCTCTCACACACAGGTCAACGTCGTCGAGCTCTCCCCAACACTGGGGGGGAAGACTCACAGGACCAGGCTCTGCGTGAAGAGGACCCCACCGGCAGCGACGACTCTCACCACTCCGTGGATGACCCAGACCAACCTGGCCCCTCTGGTGTCCAACCACCTGCAGCACCTGCGTCAGGTACAACTGTGCCAACCACCACCCCCATTCCTGCCACATCTCAGGAGACACCCAGGAGCCCTGCCCGCACACAACAACGCAGCCAGTCTGTCCAGGAAGGACAAGGTTCTCCGGGCACCCAGGAGGAGGCAGGCGACACCGCAAATGCCATCCCTCAGGGGTCCCGGAGATCCGATGTGCCCACAACGGCAGGCCAGGCGCAAGTGGGCAGGGGTGGTGGGAGTGGAGGACGGCGGAGGCGCGAACCTGCCCAGTTGGCTCAGGACCGGCTATGTCACACGTCAGAAACATCCTGGACGCATACCGGCGTGACTCCAGAGGCATCGACCAGGTAGTGGGGACCCTCAATGAGATGAAGACCATGCAGGTCGAGCATCATGCCAGGATGGAGGCAAGACTGGCAGAGCTCCTGGCGGTGCACAGGGACGTGAGCCAATCACTCCGTCAGATCGCCCAAAGCCTGGCAAACCCTCCCTGTGCCACCAGGCGTAGAGCAGCACCAGAAACAGGGAGGGAGGAGGAGGAGGATTCATCTGACGGAGTGTCCCTAGCATCGTCAAGGCCTACCTCTGAGGGTCCCCGCAGGAAGGTGGGTCGTCCACGAAAAAGACCGTGAGAGTCAGCGGAACATCACCCTCTCCCAGGTCACCTGGCCTGGCACCTGGCCCTCTGGCCCAACAGCAGCACAGCAGCAAAGGACATTCTCTGCCACATGGCCTTGCTGGTCACTGTCTGACCAATGTTGACAAAGACTGTGGCACTGACTCTGATGACTTTCAATGGCAAGGACACCTACTCCCCCTGTGAACTCTGGATTCTACACTCCCGC
This sequence comes from Triturus cristatus, assembly GCF_964204655.1. Taxonomy (NCBI): domain Eukaryota; kingdom Metazoa; phylum Chordata; class Amphibia; order Caudata; family Salamandridae; genus Triturus; species Triturus cristatus. The sequence goes on from NC_140581.1 coordinate 965,894,831, forward strand.
CAAGCACCTCTTGTCACCCCCCAAACATGTACCCGAGCACTAATAAAATTCATCACAATCACAAGATGATGCCGTCATTTTGCATTATTCCACTACATGTGTGTGTTGTAAAGTCAAACCATGCCTGATTTCTGAAGTAACTCCAAACATCCATACCCTGGGGTCTGAGTCTGGCACAGGACACACATGGGTCACAATGTACCATCCAAGACAGACATGGAGCACTATACTCACCCGTGATGGGCCCAACCAGCTGAGGGGGTGCCCGCACAACTGTGCCTACAGACCTATTTAGAAGAGCAACTGTCATGCGCAGAGGTCAGGGATCATGTGGAGTGTCCTGGGTGGGAGTCCCAGGTATGTGTAGACACGTGGCAGAACCATGTCCTGCATGCTTGAGTCAGGTGGATGTGGAGAATGGTGGGCCAGCCAAGGTTGGATGCATGGAGATGGCACTATTGGGTGTTGGATCACAGTGCCACAAGGTTGTGTTGTGCTTGTGGGCTGCATCCTGAGTGTGTGCGTGGATTGAGAAGGTCATCCTGCAGCTGACAGTGATCCACTCCCCCCATCTCTGTTTGACGTTGATGTGGCCTGGTCGCCGGATGTAGTAGCAGAGCTTTGCAGATGCACCCTGGATGTGGACAAGTATCATGTGATTTCTAACGCACATGTCCGTAGAGTGCAGGGTAGGATTAGACACGGATGTCGTAGTTGACCTGGGGGATGGTCTCCCTCTTGCCTTGAGGTGGATGGAACTGGGGATCTTGTGCATAATGCAGAGTGTGCTGCCGCATGAGGCACAGATGCTACTGATCAGCATAGCACATGTCAGCAAGCAATCCATGATGAACACCAGCTCGTTTGCGTGGACACTGGGTGCCCTTGCTGCAGGGCCTGCAGCAGCATGCGCCATGTCAAGGAAACAATGCCACAAGTAGCACACAAAGACAAGGATCTCAGGAAGGAACTATGCAAAAAGTGTATGTCAAGGAAGGAATGTCTGGTTCAACATGGCACACACACACACAATGGATTCACATGCAGCACAGTGGCCGTCGTGGAGACTGACATGCCACAATACCTACACAGCCATGGACATCATGCACAATACAGAATCTAATCCCTGACAAACAGCTTGCATCTTGCTACTCTACACATAGACTCATATGCACCATCTCTGAGAACAATGCCAGACATGCCTCATGCACAGTGGAAACAGACCACCATTGACAGAGATGAGGCACCTTGGAGGCAGAGGGACACCTTTATTACTAATGTGTGTCGGAATGCTACTGCAACTCTGTCAAGACATACACAGGTCATGTGGATGAACACGTGGGACCAACACTGGCACCCCCCTTACCACCACAGATGCTGCAAATCCATGGCAGTGGCACACAAGTGACGGGTTACAGCTAAACACCCCCTGCTGCTCACGGAGAGGCTGCTATACACCCTTGAGCCCCTAATGGGGAATTCACACACCATGTCAACCCGGTGCAACCCGTATGTTTCCGAGGGCAGTGTTACACACATTGATGGCTCCATCACAATCCACAATCCCATTACAGATGACTGTCACCAAGTCTGACCATCAATGCAGGTGAAATCTGCTCCATGTCATGTGCCCCATGGTGATTCTACATGTATGTAAAGTATCCAAACATGAACAGGAGCAGTGCACACACATTCAAAACAAATACCACTCCCAAAAAGCCGTGCTGCATCCCTTACCCGAAGGAGATTTTCGAACTTGTCCGTGCATGTAACGCTGATTCAGCACATGTTGCTGTGTTCATGAGGAATAGCAGGAGCACAACAATGCCACCAGCAGACAGCATGCGCAAGTACCTGTGGATGGGAGACATACCAGAAGTCAGCCAAAAGAAGCACATCCGCATGCATGTGCATGTACTCGACACGTATTAGGTTGTCAACATGCTAGGTGACAATGATGACTCTGGAAAAACATTCTTCTATTGCACCATCACTCGAGTGACACATCCAAACACACCTCTGACTCACTTGGAAGACATGCAGATGGACACACACATTGCAACACTTGCCACACACAGCCCAATGCGTGCACACTCAGACACTGGAACTCACCACTAAGCAAAGAAGTCGCGTATGAGCCGACTCCGCATGTCCTCTACCGCCTCCTCCTCCTCCACATCACTTGCCTCGTGACCAAGCCCTTCATCCTCCATGGGTGGATGGTCCTGCTCATCTGGATCCAGGATGAGTGGCACAGCTTTCTCCACTGCCATGTTGTGCAGCATGCAGCACACGAGGAATATCTTGCAGACCTTCACCGGTGCATATGGGAGTGCGCCACCGGTCTTGTGGAGGCAACGGAATCGGTTCTTCAGGAGGCCAAACGTCCTCTCTATCACTCGCCTGGTCCGCCCATGGGCGTTGTTGTAGCGGAGATCGGCAGCTGTGCTGGGGTTGCGGAGAGGCGTGATCAGCGATGGCATGTTGGGATAGCCAGCGTCCCCTTCATGGAAACATCATGGACAAGAGTGGGTCAGGAGAAGCAGTAAGACAGGAAGATGACGTTAAATACAGGACTGCCAGAGTATACCCACCAACAATACATGCTCGTTCGTTGCGCAGCTGCAGCATCATTTCAGGCACCCTGCTACGCCTCATGATGTACACATCGTGTGCTGATCCTGGAAAACGAGCACAGACATGTGAAATCACCATGTTGGCAAGACACACCGCAAGGGCATTAATGGAGTGGTAATGCTTGCGGTTACGGAAGGCTTTCTCCTGTGCCTGTGGTGGTACTAAAGCCACATGTGTTCCATCTATGGACCCAATGACATGGGGCATCCCTCCCAGGGCATAGAACTCACACTTGACAGCTGTCAACTGCTCAGGAGTTGGGAATTTAATGAACTCATCCAGGTGCCCCAACATGGCCTCTAAAAAATCATGCAGAACACGGCTGAACATGGTTTGGGACATGCCACCGACATGGGCAATGGTATGTTGAAAGGTACCCGTGGCCAAGAAATGTAGGGCTGCCATCACCTTCATCTTGGGTGTCAGTGCAGTAGGATACCTGTGTAGCGGTTGGAGGTGTGGTGCCAGCCGTGTCGTCAGGTCCTCAATCAAGCGTTGGGGGAAGCGGTAGCGGTGTATACAGTCATTTTCCCGCATGTCAGCCAAGTCCGGAATTGGTCGAAGGAGAGGCGGAGCCCTGCAGTGAATTAGAAGGGACAACGAAGAGTGAGTACAGTACACCACCAATATCAATGTACAGAGCACATGCTCACCAGGCAATACACATATGCTACATACAGAGTCAGGTCTGTGCAATATGCCCTGGACACGTATGCCAGGCATGTGACACTCCTACCAAGAGCCAGCTACAAACGTTGATTCTCAACCTCAATATGCCATGCCATGAAACTAGCTGTGGGCCAGTGTAAGTGAGCAGGCAGATGCATTACAGCAGTTACAGACATCCAAATATGTGCAGAAGAAGGATGTTTATTGTACAGACAGGTTGCGGAACACTAGAGGCACAGGTCACATGTCATAGAATAAGGACAGACCACACACCTTGCCATGAAGGATTACATGTCAAGATTGATCACACATACATTGAGAGTATGCAGATATGTCCTTGTTTTGGAACTCCGTGTCGATGCATACATACACACCTAACGTCGGATTACACATGTGTGCTGGTGTGCGTAACAGTGTGCCATGCCCATCTACACACAGACACATGTTGGTTGCAGCAACTGCAGATGCATTTGACCAAACACCTACAGCAAACCTATGGGAACACATGACACACACATGACATAGCTACAGCATGCAACGCGGGCATTCACTTGTCAGGGGTAACATTCCGTGTACCTGGCATCAGGGGACATTTGCGGGTGTCGGTGACTGTGCCATGCCAGGGACGCATGGCCTACCAAGTCAGTACTACATGCACACATGTCAAAGGAGTGAAGGGATGTGTGGCACATAGGGCACCATCACACGTGACATGTGTACACAGCTCATCATACTGTAATTCGCTTCACACCTCAGGAGTATGGTGCCACATCACAGCCTGACCCACCTGTGCCCAACACATGTAGTACTGCACCGACAATGCCTTGATGTCCAGCCTTGGCCATGTATGACAGCTCAATTCATTCCTCTGTGCCGCCTGTCACCACTGTCAGGTGTGAATCCCACCGTACATATGCTCCGAGGGCGTGTGTGGGGTCCCTATCACTATGGTGGTGCTGGCGTATGCGTACGCCATAGTGATACGGACCGTACACGCGTGTGTAGGGTCCCTATCACAATGGTGGTGCTGGCGTATGCGTACGCCATAGTGATACGGACCGTACACGCGTGTGTAGGGTCTCTATCACTATGGTGGTGCTGGCGTATGCATACGCCATAGTGATACGGACCGTACACGCATGTGTAGGGTCCCTATCACTATGGTGGTGCTGGCGTATGCGTACGCCATAGTGATTATGGACCGTACACACGTGTGTACGGACCCTATCACTATGGGGGTGCTGGCGTATGCGTACGCCATAGTGATAGGGACCGACCCTACACACGCGTGTGTACGGTCCGGACTACTATGGCGTACACGTACGCGAGCACCCCCATAGTGATAGGGACCGTACACACGCGTGTGTACGGTCCGGACTACTATGGCGTACACGTACGCGAGCACCCCCATAGTGATAGGGACCGACCCTACACACACGTGTGTACGGTCCGGACTACTATGGCGTACACGTACGCGAGCACCCCCATAGTGATAGGGACCGTACACACGCATGTGTACGGTCCGGACTACTATGGCGTACACGTATGCGAGCACCCCCATAGTGATAGGGACCGACCCTACACACACGTGTGTACGGTCCCTATCACTATGGGGGTGCTCGCGTACGTGTACGCCATAGTAGTCCGGACCGTACACACACGTGTGTAGGGTCGGTCCCTATCACTATGGCGTACGCATATGCCAGCACCATCATAGTGATAGGGACCCTACACACGCGTGTACGGTCTATATCACTATGGAATACGCATTCGCCAGCACTCCCATAGTGATGGGACCGTACACACGCGTGTACGGTCCGTTGCAATGCATTTGGGGTGCCCTAGGGCTGTGGAACGCACCGTACCTGTGTTGTGACATAGGATTGACATAGGGGACACATGAGGGACAAGTATAGGGGCCTAAATGCATGCTGGTTGTCATGGAGACCGAGTTTCAGGTTTGAATTTTGCATCATGTGACCAGCAGAAGTCGGTTGGAGACAATATACTTTGTTGCAATGTGTTTGTTGACATTACATCATGCTCAATTTTAAAACCATGCAAAGCCTGTCACTGGGGTAGTTTTAAAATGATTGGAGGACACGTAGGATGCAAATGTGACTGAGTCAATCACTCTGTACTCCAGTAAATGAAACAGGACAGCAAGGAAGATATAAGGCAGCCAGGTCCCTTGAGAGAGCACTTGCCTGCACATCCTTTCATTCCACAACACTGCTGCTTCTTGTCATTCCTCTGGCACCATGTCCAGGTCTGTGGAGAGGGCCCAGCCATTCACCATGGAGGAGAATATGGTGTTGCTGGATGTGATCCTCCCACAGTACACCATGCTGTATGGTCGACCAGGGGAGCAGGTGAGTGCAGACTCCACTAGCTTAAACTGTGCCCCTTTTTCTGACTGTGACTTCTGGCATTGTGTCCAGGTGTGACAGACATGCAGAGTTCTTCATAGTAGTTCTCAGGGGGGGGGAAGGGCTCATGTCTCCCATGCAGAGCATGCTGTAGTTCCTGTGTGCACAACGCACTAGCATGGTGCTTACTGTGACGATCACTGCATGGTGCATGCCGCTTTCGGACTGCCTAATCCTCCAGGAAATGTTGTTTCTACAGTCCTGATGTGAGTCTGTGCTCCCCCCAGGGTGACAGGTGCCAGGACCCACAGATGTGTGTCTGTTCAGTGTACCTGTGGTGAGAGTGTACAAATGATGTGGTCGTCCCCTGGACATTGGTGTGTGTGTGTGAGTCCCCTGTCATGTGGGTGTGTGCATATGTGGAGTGTTGCACCCCAGCTGCATGTGGGAAGGATACACCCTGCCCATCTGATGTGTGCAGGGAGCTGTGCTGGATATCTGCCGTGCTGAGACAGCCCCACATCTGTGACACCCCCAGTCTAGTGGCACATGTGCAGAGTGAGGTTTGTAGCGGCAGTTGCCAATGCCAGGTGATTGTTCAGTGCCTGTGTGTGTCTGTGTACTCTGCTGAGGTAGCGTAAGTGGGCTGGGGCATGTGACTGCTTAGGGTTACTGTTCAGATTCCTGTTGTAGCTTGGGATGCACAGTGTGAGCCTGCATCGTTGATTGTGTTGCACCCCTCATGCCACCTGTGTACTTTCAATGGCACCTACTGCATTTGGCCATTCCCAGGAGGATGATGTCACTATGACAAAGGTGCAATGAGTTGGCTGCATACTATGGCCAGTTCAAACATGCATGATTTGTAATATGTGTGTCTCTGTATCATTGATAAGGTGGATTGATGTATTGTCACTTTTGCATCCTCACAGGTAGGCGTCTGTGCCAAGGGGGAGATCTGGAAGCAAGCCGTCAGTGCCGTGAGGAGGACGGATGGTCGGAAGCGGTGCCTAGCCCAGGTGAGGGAACGCTGGCAGGACATCCGGTGCTGGACGCGGAGGATTGCATGGGTCCTGCTGGGGGACTCACCTGAGAGCCAAAAAAACCGTGGGTGCCGGCGTCTGACCCACATCCATAAGCGTGTGCTGGCGGTGGTCTTCCCCGACTTGGGGTTTCTACTCACACACCTACCTGGCTCCTCACCCCTTCCCGGTGGTGCAGTCCTGTGGATTTCGTTGCCTGCTCCTGTTGCCCTGCTGATTGAAGCTGTTCCGGTCTCCCGCCGCCGCATTAACATCCAGCGCGGCCGCAGTGGGGAGTCGGGACTACACGCCCCAGCAGCCAGAGCGGTCCAAACCAGCTGACCGATAGTTGCGCGCCAGGAGGCGCTTAAAGCATCAACGCTGCTTCGGCAGAGCGGGTTTCTACTCACACACCTACCTGGCTCCTCGCCCCTTCCCGGTGGTGCAGTCCTGTGGATTTCGTTGCCTGCTCCTGTTGCCCTGCTGATTGAAGCTGTTCCGGTCTCCCGCCGCCGCATTAACATCCAGCGCGGCCGCAGTGGGGAGTCGGGACTACACGCCCCAGCAGCCAGAGCGGTCCAAACCAGCTGACCGATAGTTGCGCGCCAGGAGGCGCTTAAAGCATCAACGCTGCTCCCGCGTCGCGGGACCGCGTTCGGGCGGCGCCGGGAGAAGCCCGGGACAAGGGCGGGACCGTCTGTGGCCGTCCGGGGCAGGAAGAGGCAGGGCTGGGCCCTGTCCCTTATGTTTGAGTTACACGTTGTTCGTGTGGAGGACTAACTGGACACATCCATTGTATCCTGATTTCTTCGCACCCTGTGGAGGTACTTGGTTTGTGTATGGCCCCATCGTTTGGTTTATGGTATTGCTAGGTGATAGGTGGGCCACAGGAGAGGACTGTCGGGACATTGTACCCTCTATGATATACAAGATACATTATTCCCCATTAAGGCTGAAGAACAAACGAGTGGTGTAGAGTCAGTCAGATCATGGTCAAACCAAAAAACCAGCACATAAGGGCTGAGGGAGGGGTTAGGGGAACCCTGGACGCCTTTATTATACGCGCTGAGTCACTCCTAGCCCACGAGATCCTGATGACTGAGAAACGGCTTTCGCTGGACTCTTTAATTGCTAATAAACGGTCTTCTTTGGGCAACATAGCCCTTTGCCCTACGCCTGGCGGAGGAACGTGCGTGCCCCAAATGACGCAAGCACATCCACCTCAGCCTCAGTCCTCTGATACTCCGATAGTGATAGATAATAGCTCTCGGGGGGGCTCAGACCCAATAGGTCAACTGACAACTGACCACACTAATATAGGGAGCCCTAAGTCCGCTAGTACCAACATTGACCTGGTTAATGATAATAACATCATAGGGGGAGAAGTACCTAGGGGGGCAACTAGTGCACAATCACTAATGCCTAACTTACACCCTATACAACCACCCATTAGCGAAGTTATCACACGTTCTAAAAGATCTCAACTTGCGGCAGGGCAACCAGAGAGTGGTGGAAGGTGTGCTGCTAATCTTCCTAGCAAGTCTGGCCGCAGAGGGCAAATCACGTCTAGCAAAAGAGGGAATACAAACCATGAGAATATAGCATGCCCAGGCTGTCAAAATATAAATAGGGTGGGGGAGCTGCAGGATATCACCACAGCATTTGGGGAAAAAATGGAACAGCTTTTAGCCCAACACCTAGACCCAGTCCTGAATGTAGTTTTAAATCTCGTGGAGAAGATAAGTGGGCTGGTAAACTCAGTTAGTGAGCAGCACAATGGGGTTATTCCACTGAGGAGGGAGAAGGAGCCAGTAGTGGAGGATATTGGAATTAAGTCTGTAACTAATCCCGACCCTGATCTTAGAGCCCATAGGCAAGTACCCCCGGACTACAGGAATACAAGCAACAGAACCCTTGGTGGCATGGCCCAGGGCCCCACACAACTCCCTCCCGAACCTAATGAGTCCTGCTGGGGACCAAGCAAGCAAGCTATCAGGGAAAAAAACACTGCGAATGCTTGTGTTCAAAGCACCCCAGGCCTCCAGATTCTGGATTTGCCCCCCGCCTCTAGCCCCTATTCGATTGTATTAGTAGGAGTGCCGGGTCTGAACAACGATAGAGAGGAAACAACCAATGCTCTGATCAATAAAGCCTCACACTGGTTACTCAATAACACACCTGATAGAAGTTTGCAGCACAGGCATATCCTTATGGCTAGGAGGGTAGCTTGGATTGGAAAGTCCGCGAAAAATTTTGCGGGCGACTGTGTGATAGTTAACCTCAGGTATCCTGAGCTAGTCAGAGATTTGTTGGACAATCGATATGAGGAAGGAGTCCCTGGGTCCTGTATTAGGATGTTACCTCTGCATTTCTTTTATAGAAATAGAGCTTCGCCCAAGGGTACTAGTTGGCTGGGGTCTGGGGCAGTACAGAGAAGAAGGGAGGAGGCTCACGGCTTTCAATCGAATAGATTTGCCCCCCTTTCAAGTCTATCCCCCCTGGATGAGCAAGATTGACTGACGACACCAGGGAACGGGGAGTATGTGACAGACATAGATACCTTTAGTAACCATGTACAATCGCCTCCCTTAATGGTACCTGATTTGGTTTTGGGGGCCCCCGACCCAGATGTTGCAGTTGGCGATGTAGGCATGGTGGGTAGAGAAGCTGGATCCAGGAGACCTCATGCCAATTGTCTATTTAGGGGCACCACCCCAAGGAACTTGCCCGGTGCATCAAAAGGTCAAGACCCAGACCATAACGATTTGAGGCTGATCTCCTGGAATACTGCTGGTTTGGCATCTAAAATTCATAATTTGGACTGGCTAGATTTTATTAGAAAATATCATGTTATTTGCCTCCAGGAGACATGGGAAATAAGTAACAATGCCTCATTTATTGAAGGTTACAAGTCATTCTTTGTCGCAGCCAGGAAATCAACTATGGGCCGTGCCATGGGAGGGTTAAGTATGTACGTGGCACTGGCACTGAATGGGAGGTGGGTAGACCTGGAATGGGATTCAAGTTGCCTCCAGGGAGTGAAACTCATAATAAAGGGTATAAAGATTATTTTTATTAATTTTTACAATGCAGGACAATCCATGCTAAACTTGGTTGAACTGGAAGAGAGGTTGACTAGTCTAAATGATTCAAGGGATGCAGGCACCCAATTAATTCTTATGGGGGATTTTAATTGCCACCAGTGCCCATACTTGAAATGGGAAGATGGGATGTGGGATGCCTGTCCCACTACCATTGGTTGGCATCCGGAACACTCCAGTGAGGGCCTGGCACTAACTAGAATTCTCGGCAAGTTCGCTTTAACCCACACGATGGACATGATCAGGAATGGGACACCTAACTCATTGATCCCTTCCTTTAAGGGGAGAGGAAGGGATTCAATTATAGATTATTTTTTTATATCCACTGTGTTTGAAAGTAGGGTAGCCCATTTTGAGATAATACCTAGCGTGTTCAGCGATCATAACCCCTTGGTTTTATCATTAGCGGACATACTTGGTACCAAGGGGGTTGAAGTATCTACTGTGGGTGAATACAAATCAGGGACCAGGGGAGAAGAATCAAATGGAGTTACATTGATGGCGATGAACTCCACAGAGCTCTCCTCGACAATGCCGAGAATCATATCTGGAGGTGCTTAGATCCCAAGATAGAGGGGACGGACTTAATTGAAGCATTTGAGGGCACTGCTCTGCCTATCGATAGTCTCTTAAGAAGTAAATCCAAGACTAAGGGTGACTTTAGTCCCAGGTGGTTCGATAAGAACTGCTCAAAGGCCCACAGGGACCTGAAGTTGGCATTAACCAAGGCCCCTAAGGACAAAGGTGAGATAGCCGCTTGCCGGAGTAGCTACAAAAAGGCGACCAAGTCACGGAAAATAGCCCTACAAAATGAAGCATGGGTTTCTTTAAGAGAGGCTGCCGAGCTTAAAGATATGAGCAGTTTATGGAGGGTAATAAACGCCCCTTGTTTCCAACCCCTAGATAAACCACAATTGGCCTCCCATATTTTACCAGAGGCGTGGGAGGCACACTTCTCAAGATTGTATAATCGTGGGGCACCGGAGGCGCAGTTAACACCAGTAAATGGTTGCCCCACTAGTGACTGGACACCCATTATGGTGGACGAGGTTCAACTGGGCATAGAAGGCCTAGTAGTGAGGAAGGCGCCAGGGCCAGATGGGATACCTCCTGATTTATTTAAAAGCCAGACAGATCTTTGGGCCCCCATTTTAACTAGGGTTTTTAACACCGCCATGGAGGTGGGCATGCCGAGATCATGGTCTACGGCCGTCATTGTGCCCATATTTAAGAAGGGTAACAAAAATGACCCTCAATGTTATCGCCCAATATCCCTAATAGATGTAACGGCGAAAGTCTTGGGAAGAGTCATTTTAAATCGTCTAATGATATGGGCGGACGAAAACAATATTATTACTGACGTACAGTATGGCTTCCGAAAAGGGCGCTCCACAACTGACCAATGCCTTAACCTTTACCATCTGGTGGCAAAGTATACTGTGGCCAGGGAGGGGACAGTTTACCTGGCATTCATGGATCTCTCAGCGGCCTTCGACTGTGTCAACAGAAGAAGGCTGTGGGAAATCCTGAGTGCCATGGGCGTGGATCCTGGTTTGATCCACGCTCTGCGTATGCTTCACCAAAATACTACGGCACGGGTCAGGTATACAAATGAGGGCGACGTCACTGAGGAATTTCAGTGTAAGGGCGGGGTGAGACAAGGATGTATCCTGGCACCCTTCCTATTTACGCTTTATATCAACGGGCTAGACAAGGCGCTCGGAGCCCTGGAGGCAGATTGCCCCTGCATAGGGAGGAAAGGAATACCTGTCCTCCTTTACGCAGATGACGCGGTCCTCCTGGCGCGCACTGGCAGGAGCCTGCAGGCCCTCATCGGGGGATTTGTCAGTTTTATGGCAGACCTTGACTTAGTCCCTAACCTCACAAAATCTTTCATTATGGAAGTAGGAAAAACCCCACATAAGAATTGTGTTTTCACCATAGGCACACACAAATTGGAGAAGGTGAAACATTTTAACTACTTGGGTATGGTTTTTGACAAAGACCTAAATTTTAAACCGCTTGTAAGTCATAAATGTACCCAACAACTTGGTGCCGAGGGGTCAATTATGAATTATGCACGCAGACTGGGTCGTTGGTCACCCAACGAAATTGTACATTTATATAGTCTTGTCTGCTGCGCTAAAACCCTGTATGGAAGTGAGGTGTGGGGCTTTACAAATGGGAGAAAAATTCAGATTGAGGAAGATAAGTTCCTGAGGAGACTTTTGCAAGTCCCTCAAAGTATTCCCTCTTTCATAGTCCACGAAGAGCTGGGTATCCCCTATATTAGTGATAGGGCATGCCTCAAACCCATCATCTGTTGGATTAAAATCTGGATAAACCCTGAGGCAACCCTTAGCAGACAAATCTTGGAGGACTGTTTAAAGGGGGACAAGGGGCTGCAAATATCCTGGCTCAAATATGTAAAGGACACACTAACTAGTCTGGGCCATGCTAATCTTTTTGATGACCCCTCCACAATAGGAAAGAGAGACAAGGGGGCCATAAAGGCAGACTTCTCACGATATTCAGCTAACGTTAGAGAGGAAAGGGAAGGGCGGAAATCCACTGTAAGAGAACACCAGCTTACAAAAAATTGTGCAGGGATGGAATTTTACCTGTCCAATATACACAACAGACATGATAGATTCCTGATAACAAGATTTAGATTAAACCTCCTGCACCATATTCTTTCAGTTCCAGCTGGTTACACGAATGATGTTAGCAAAAAAGGGTGTTGCGGCTGCGATCAACGATCTCTGCAAGACACCATTCACTTCGTTCTTATATGTCCATTTTACGACCTTCCCAGGAAGCGGTTTCTAAAAAACATCTTGAAACGCGCGAAAATTAGACAGGCTAAAGTGGCCCTCTTGTTTCTTAAACTCTCTGCTGACCCATTTGTATTATTTAGCGCTGTGCACTTTTTGCGACTGGCAGTTAGATTAAGAAACACTAGAGGAGAGGACTAACTGCTAGGATTGCTCCCTTGCCAATACGAATATAAAAGTTTCATCTCAGATACAGACAATCATTAATAGGCACAAGAAGGTTGCCGACAAATGAACTTTAGCACTTAATTATCCTGCTTTTTATGATCTTGCATTTTGAGATTTTATGTATTGATGATTTTAGGGTATTATGTATATCTGATTGTGGTTTTTAACAAAAGTATATTGACTTGATGATGTGAATCTTTTATGGTTATTTGTAAATATCCGAATAAAGATATATATTTGATTTGATTTGATTTGACTTGGACAGGCATTTACTGGAGAAGCAGCAGCAGGAAGGGGGTAGGTACATGTGTGTTTGTTGTGTGTGACCAGCTTTTGGAAGTGCGCAGTTGCATGGATACACTGCCAGGGTTTAAATGTGCAGTGCATATCCTGTTCCCCAAAGTAAAGCGGTGCTGTTCTTCCTCCCTTCCCCTCCTTGCCATGTGTTCCCTGGTCTGTGTGTAGTCACTCTTGCACAAGGTCATCTAGGCTGGCAGTTACTCCAAGTGCCCAATGCTTGCAACATCATGTGTGGGGGTGGTGTGTAACAGGTTTTTGCACGTTGCCTGTGCCCTGGCCAGTTCTGTCATTGTGGGGTCCATGTTAGAGTTGGCACTGATGCTGAGTCCCGACATGGGAGTGTGTGTTTCATGTGTACTGCCTTACTGCCTGCATGTCGAATGTTGTGCCCTCTGACATGATGTGCTTGAGTGTGAGATATGCATAGTGCAGGGATGGTGGCTTGTGTTCCAGTCATATCCATCCAGGGCCATGGAGTAGTGTGGCCACTACAGTCCCCTGGGGCACCTTTTCCTAGGTATCATGTGTGTCATCAGACAATGTGGACATTCTCTGTGTCTTCAGCATAGTTTGGGCCCTGTGGCATAGTACCCTGGCCTCATTTGTATTCACGTATACTGTGCTACATGTGTCCACTGTACAGGGTGACCTAATTTAGCTGGTGCATACTCACAGGGGCCAGTGCCTGTGTGTCTTGGTACAACTATATGATGATGGTTGTTTGTCAGTGATATATGGGGACAGGCGCACCAGGGGTAGTTTGTGTGCGATCAGGATTAATTGCGGGCCATGTGTTTTCATCCCAGACTAAGAGGTGTAAGTACTTCCTCTGTCTCAATCACATTGTCTCAGGTGGGGGGGGGGGTTGGTGCGGGCAAGGCCTACATGTCGAAACCTGAAGTCTCCTTGCTCGGTCTGGCCAGTGTGTGATGTTTGTGTGGCCAAACACTCAAGGTGCAGTGCCCCAGTCATGTTGGCCATGGTTTTCAGTATTACCTTTGCAGCATGTCCCAAGAGTTGATAGACATGGTTCCTGCTCATCCCTTTCTTGGCTACGCTCTGTGTGTCGCTGATGCTGTGCTAGATTGTCCCCAGAGCCTGGCTCCTCTGTACAATTTGATATCAAGTTATTTGCTATTGTGTCATGCTCTCCATATTTTAACAGTGGCATGGTGGGTCAACAAACTGTGTGTTGCAGGGACTACATTTGTACCTTGTATTGTAGATGTTACTCTTGTTGATTTTCAGGCTATGCACTGTGACCTATGTAGAGTTGACTCATGTGACATATGTATACAGGTGTCTGATTTCTCCTGCCTCTTCACCTTGCCCACAGCATCGTCGGGGGACTACGAGGGAGACACTGGCACGGACCGTGAGGAGGGAGCAAGCACCAGTGCCAGCAGTGCTGAGTTGGCTGGCACATCGAGTGGCACGGAGGCCGACGGGAGTGCAGCGGAGGACCTGTCCAGTCAAACCACCACCAACTATGACGCAGACGGGTCCGAGGCTGAGCACTCCGAGGGGGCGGAGGCTGCTCCCACAGCTGACACCAGCACTCCATCACTACCCGCCCCCTCCATTCCGATCACCGGCCTCCCACTTGCTCGTGTCCCTTCCCGCCGTGCTAGGTCACCACGTGTCTCCTTCTTGCCAGGCACCGCACCCCCTGCCCTTGTCTCCACTGCTGCCACCAATGCCGAGTCTGTGGACATCCTGCGGCAGTTGCAGGTTGGTCAGACTGCGATGCTTAATGTCCTCCATGGCCACAGCCGAGTGCTCAACCAGATGGAGGCATACATGGAGGGCATTTCATCTGCGCAGTCTGACCAACGCAACTTGCTGAGGTCCATAGACTCGACACTGACTGCAGCAGTGGGTCTCCTGCAGCGCTATGTCCCCCCCCTACCCCTGAACCATCCACACTTCCCACTCCCATGCCTGTCCAAAGCACACCCAGACGTCCCCATGCACGCACCTGACCAGACACAGGCACCACACCACCAGGGAAGGCAAAGCGCACACCTCCTGGCACGCACACACAGGGTGAAGTAGGCACACCCACTGGGTCGGGGGGGAAACGGAAGACACGCAGCCAGAGTGGGAGTCCACATTCCTCACGACCACCACACTCCAAATTCACTCCCCTCAGCTCTCCTGGCCAGGATTCCACCAAAGACTCCTTCATGGCCGCTCTGTCCCTGAGCCCCAAAGTGACACCACCCCGCAAGCGGTCAAAGGAGTCCCCGGTCAGGGTGGTTGAGTCCCCCTCCCTGTCCACACCCTCCCCCGGTAGTGCTGCAACCCATCCCTGCGACCCCCCCCTCCTTGGGGCCTGTGGTTTCTTCGGGTGCAGGGGAGACACTGGGCGACCTGGCAGTAGTGTGCAGCGCCGTGCTCGAATCCACCTTTGGCACTGCCCCACCCCCTGTGTTGGAGTCGTCCGTCCCTGCACCCACAACACCTACCCTTGCCCCTCCTGTCCCTGCGGTGCCTGGTCCTTCCCCCCCACATGATGCTCCCCCCCCCTGTGGATGACAAGGTAGTCTGAACTGTGCAGGCAAGCTAGGGGACACGCATTCATTTTAGAACATTGCTGAATAAAGCTATTTTATGTTCCTTGCCACACTACTGCTTTTCTGGCATTGCTGTTGGTGGTGCTGCTCCATGATTTGGGGTGGCGATAATGTGTTAGGTGTCTGGGATATGTTGTAGTGTGCTGTTCGTGGGGTGGACCCTGTTATCTGTGTGCCATCACACGGTATTTGCTATCAAACTTTGCTCATGTAAGCTGTTACTGCATGGTGACATTGTCCCAAGGTGTGTACCTTCCTCTGTGGACCCTGACATCTTCCCTGCAGGGTGTTGTGAAGACATTTGTGCAGTGCTGTGTCTACATTTGCTGGGTGTGTGACGGACCCCTTCAACTTTGGCCATGCATGCTGGCCAAGGTCTCCACCAGCATCATTTGTGTCATCCTTGGGGGTCACTGTACTTGTGACTGGAGTATATTGACAGGACTTCATGTGTACATGTTCCCTTTTCCGCACTATGCATGTGTGTACTCCCAGCCTCGCACACATGTGTTTCGTGTTCTGCTGGGTCTTTGAGCACCTGCCTGACAATTGTGGCCATTGTATCTGTGTGTACTCAACACCTTTCTTTCCATGGGCACAGCTGGGGGGACTCTGCACCCACCCCTCCTGTGTCTGGGCACTGCTGGGAGGACTCTGTACACACCCCTCCTGTGTCTGGGCACTGCTGGGAGGACTCTGCACACACCCCTCCTGTGTCTGGGCACTGCTGGGAGGACTCTGCAGCCACCCCTCCTGCGTCTGGGCACTGCTGGGAGGACTCTGCACACACCCCTCCTGTGTCTGGGCACTGCTGGGAGGACTCTGCACCCACCCCTCCTGCGTCTGGGCACTGCTGGGAGGACTCTGCACACACCCCTCCTGTGTCTGGGCACTGCTGGGAGGACTCTGCACCCACCCCTCCTGCGTCTGGGCACTGCTGGGAGGACTCTGCACACACCCCTCCTGTGTCTGGGCACTGCAGGGAGGACTCTGCACACACCCCTCCTGTGTCTGGGCACTGCTGGGAGGACTTTGCACACACCCCTCCTGTGTCTGGGCACTGCTGGGAGGACATCAGCAAAAGCTATTAAAACTTACAATTTTGCAACTCAAACATACACCATACCATAAGACGGTTTATAAATAGTCACAATAGCACTACACCACCTCAACACCCGCCCTTGCATAACTTTACGCAATAAAAGAAAGAGCCCAAGCAAACGTAGAAGCGCCACTATAGCCATACACAGCCTTAACTTCAACAGATATCTCCTTGAAAGCTCATCAGCAAACCGTATTAAAATATGCAAATTTGCGGGTAAAACATATACCATGCCATAGGGTGCTTTATAATTGCTCCCAGTGGTACTACATTACCTTTAGTAGCTCCACATCTCCACGTGACTATATTCTGTATTCCAAACAGCAACATAACTACCTCCCCCACACCCACCCCCGCCCATGCTTAACAGTACGAAATCAAACAGAAACCCCCCCATTCCTATTAGCACCACTATACCAATATACAACGTTAATTTTAACAAGTGTCTGCCGGAACACTTATCAGCAAAAAGTATTCAAACATGCAAATTGGCGGGTAAAACATATACCATGCCATAGGGTGCTTTATAAGTGTTCCCAGTGGTACTACATCACCTTTAGTAGCTCCACATCTCCACGTTACTATATTCTGTATTTCATACAGCAACATAACTACCTCCCCCACACCCACCCCCGCCCGTTCTTAACAGTACGAAATCAAACAGAAACCCCCCATTCCTAGTAGCACCACTATACCAATATACGACGTTAATTTTAACAAGTGTCTGCCGGAACACTTATCAGCAAAAAGTATTCAAACATGCAAATTGGCGGGTAAAACATAAACCATCCCATAGCACGGTTTATAAATGGGCCAAGTCAAACTACACCACCTTTACTAGCTAGACATCTATATGTTACGAAAGTCGCTTAAACACTCTGTAGAGTGTATAGCAGGGCATGGGGAAAGTAAACAAAGCTCTAATTTCCAAACTTTTGATCTACAGTCCCTTTACTGTATCTATATTAAAGATATTAAATGGAATGAATAAATTGACGAGTGTCTCAAAAGGGACAGTGAAGCTCACCATCAGTAAAACACGAACCACTTAAACACCTACATATATCCGCCACAGCGACACAGCCTGACAAATAGTACCACTTATAATCACATGTAGTTCTCTAATGTCAACAAAGTCATACAGAAAATATACCGCACATTTACTTTTTTCTCTCTCTCACACATTTATAAAACATCTCTTCTAAAGAAGCACTCCCCAACTACTTCTATTCCATAAGAACAGACAATAATTAATACGTTTACTACCATATATTTTAGTATATCTACCTTTTTATAATTCACTAGTCTGAAACTACAAAAACTATTAACTATACCCAAATGCAAACCAGTAACCATATTCTTATTATATCTCAACTTAGGATCACATGATTCAAACTATGTGTACATATAAAAGGAACGTATCACTTTTCCTAGCTCCATCTCCTCTCCATGTAATCTCCAAACACTGTACATGGCCCCACTGTACAACAGCTTACCCTGACTTACATTCAAACCTACCTCTCAGTGTCAAAAATAAGACCACAACCTGCCCACATAACATTTTTGCATTTCGTTTTATGGCTTTTAACTTAATAACACATACGTCTCCTACCACCACCCTCACCCCACTATTTCCACAAAAAGTATCAGTTGCAAACGTGCGACATTTTCTTTATCTCCCCAAATACATTACAAACTCAAATTAACGCTGTACCTCATTTTCAAAACAATACAGTCCTATAAAGATGACTACACTTCTTCTCTGTGAAAAATTCCTAAACATATATAAAATACTTATATAACAACAGCTCAAATTTTATGCATATTTCATAACCAATATCAAACACCACACTTTACTAACACTATATTACTTTGAAATAAAAAATACTTCCAAAATTAAAAACATCACCTCAAATACTTAATCAATACTATAAAACACATAATACACCTTGTTCATTTCTAACTCACCTTTGTAGTTGTTATCCAGATTTCAATTCTCTCTTTCTCACATAGTACATGTAAAGATCCGACTTCATCAAGAATGAAACCAGGAATGGCACAATTTCTCTTTGCTCCACACATAAATACATGTAAAGAACAAATCAGAATACTTCATTCCCTCAACGACATTCCAAAACTTACCTTCATTGGTTGATTTTGAATTTTCCTTCCGAAAAGCTACTTATTATTCCGCACCGCATACAGGTCACAAGTTCAACCTATTTTATCACCACACTTTCTGGAACCTTCTACAACACCTGCAGGTTAAAAAATCATCTTTTTTTTTCAACCTAACGATATACTTTTGCAACATTTTATCGAACATTTAACGGCACGTGCATGTTAAAAGTTCACAATAGGGGTCAGTAGTTCATCAGCTTTATTCCCAACTCCAGCAGCACCTCACCTTACGCTCCCAGTGCCATCAGACCCGTAGTAGTCAGTGCTTTCCACTTTCCAAATACCAAATTCATTTCATACACGAGAATTTACCTTCACACTCCCTATATAACACCCCCTAAGCACCATACACAAGTTACAATGTTTGAAACAAAAGTTAATCCAAGTAGCTATAAATATATGCTGACACTACTTGCATAGATGTGGCACAGCGGCCAGAGCACATGACTTCACAGCATATGACACACAGTTTGGGCTCACGCTTTCATCCCCGAGTCTGGCAGCAGCTCAGCTTAGCAGCATGAGACTCTACACACTACCTCACATATTTTCCGTACCCCAGAACTTTCAGACCAGTACGTGTCAGTAGTTCGTCCTAGTAGTTATAAACACATGCTGACACTACTTCCACAGCTGTACTGCAGCGGCCATGGCACATGACTTCACAGCATAAGACACATAATTTAGACTCACGTTCTAATCCCCGAGTCCCGCACCACCTCACCTTAGCAGCATCACACTCTAGGCAATACCTCACTTAATTTTTGTAGCCTAGCACTTTCACACCGGTATGTATGATTAGTTCACTTCGCACCCCCTCTATAGCACACCCTAAACACCCCACAGAGGTTACAGTGCTCCTACCCTCCTAGTTCCCACTTTTTTCGCCCTTTTTTCCCCTTACTCGCTTCAACAGAATCACAAAATGGCGGCCAACACT
The DNA here is from genome assembly GCF_964204655.1 of Triturus cristatus. NCBI lineage: Eukaryota > Metazoa > Chordata > Amphibia > Caudata > Salamandridae > Triturus > Triturus cristatus. The sequence goes on from NC_140581.1 coordinate 965,914,730, forward strand.
TCCTCCTTCCATGAGACTCTAGACAATACCTCACATATTTTCCGTACCCAGGACTTTCACACCACTACGGGTCAGTAGTTCATCCTAGTAGGTATAAACACATGCTGACACTACTTCCACAACTGTACTGCATCGGCCAGTGCACATGACTTCACAGCATAAGACACACAGTGTGGGCTCACGCTTTAATACTCAAGTCGTGCACAAGCTCACCTTAGAAACATCACACACTAGCCAATACCTCACTTAATTTTCATAGCCTAGAGCTTTCACACCGGGAGGTATGATTAGTTCACTTCGCACCCCCTCTATAGCACACCCTAAACAACCCACAAAAGTTACAATGCTCCTATCCTCCTCTTTCCCACATTTGTTGCCTTTTTTCCCCCTTACTTGCTTCAACGGAATCACAAAATGGCGGCCAACACTTCCTGGTTGCAAACACTTGCAGCGCTCGCAGCCAATCAGCAGAAAGCTCATGCTCGTAACGCCTCAGCCAATCAGATGGCAGAATTCCCAAATATCAATATCTGTAAATTTCGATACTTCTCAAAAACTACTGAAAGGATTTACACCAAATAAACAAAAGTGCGCTTTCTAGACCAAGACCCTTCTCCCTGCCAAATTTGGGGTAATTCTGTTCACCCGTTCGACCTATAGCCTTGTCTAAAGTTTCCTATGGAAATTAACATTGAAAAAACATGTTTTGGGACCCTCCTTTTTTCTCGGCCCCCCTTGACAAATCACCCCAATCTTTCAACATAGGAGCTGATCTCAACAAAGAATTAGTTTTGAAAATTTCACGAAGATTCATCAATCGGCGCCAAAGTTATTGCGAATAGAATGTTGCCATTTTCCTATAGTAACTAGGTCCTAGCTAAAAATAGCTACTGGCAATCGCCAGTAGGTAATATATATATATATATATATATATATATATATATTACCTACTGGCGGTCGCCAGTAGATAGTTATAGTTAGGACCGTGTTTCCATAGGAAATCCGCAACATTCTATTTGGAATAACTTTGGCACCGGTCGACGTATCCTCGCGAAATTTTCAAAACTAATGGGGCGCTACGCTCCGCTCCTACCCTGAAAGTCTCGGGGGGATTCGTCAAGCGGGGGCTGAGAAAAAAGGGGGGTCCCAAAACACGTTTTCCCCATGCATTTTTCCATAGGACCTTTAGACACAGCTACAGCCCGAACGGCTGAACAGAATTACTTGAAATTTGGCAGAGAGGTAGTCCTCAGGTCAAGGATGTGCCTTTTGTAGGTCTGGTGTAAATCTGTTCAGTAGGTCCTGAGAAAATAGCATTTAAATCAATATATATATCTGTAAGCGCGCTCCGTGCGCGCAGGGTGTGCGCATAGTGAAAAACCAGAAAAAAAAAAAAATACATAACTTAGCATTTAAAAAAACTTACAAATTCACTGAAAAAACCATAGGTTTCACACACGTTATAGTTAGGAATTATCATTTACAAAACCTTGCAAATTCACTTAAAAAACCATAGGTTTCACACATGTTATAGTTAGCTGTACATTTCACTCGTAAAAAACCAATGAAATTCCAAGTTATAGTTAGATCAGGTAACTATAACTTGCGCGACCGCAATCCACAATGTGTAATTTCAGATGACATCATTGTTGTCATGAGTGATGTCACTGACCATGTCATGAGTGATGTACTATGTGACGTCATCAGCAGTTTATTGTGGGCGCGCAAGTTATAGTTACCTGATCTAACTTTAACGTGGAATTTCATTGGTTTTTTACGAGTGAAATGTACAGCTAACTATAACATGTGTGAAACCTATGGTTTTTTAAGTGAATTTGCAAGGTTTTGTAAATGATAATTCCTAACTATAACGTGTGTGAAACCTATGGTTTTATCAGTGAATATATATATATATCCTGCAGCTTTGAAGAAGCACTCGACAAGCAGGTAAGTGAAACCACTTTATTGCAGAAGATGGAAATGTATTTTCACCCGTTTATTTTCTTCTTTCTGCCTACGCGTGTATATGTATATATATAAGCAAACGAAAATCACGTCACCTTTAATATGGGGAAAAGTGAAGCACCAGCGGCGCAAGAGGCTTTCAAATAACCCCTTCTGTTTCTAACACTAATGGAACTTGACTACCAAGACAGACAGGCACGTCTTCCTTCTCCAGAGATTAAAGTGCTTCCTAAAGAAAGTAAAAAATGAATGCTCTCGATATAAAGAAAGCCAGCACAAAAGTATGTCGGTTTCATGTTTTTTTTGTATTTTTTTTTGCTTGAATGACTCATCGTTGCACAGTACTGACAATAGATCTTCATAAAGCATACGGAAAAAATAGTTAACAGATTAGTTCTATTTTACAAGGTCATTGAAAATTGGCTCATGCTTCATCCTCTGAAAAATAATTTCACTCTGTTTTTGCAAAATATTGGCGGATCCCCTTCAATGATTCAGAAAACAAACTACTGCAGTCATGGGAGCAATGTGTTCCAGAACATTCTTAACCAACCGAAACAACTTTAATTCAAATGTTTTCAATGAAAATGAAACTTTTCGTGGTTTATTTTCTGTTAGAAGTGATCAATTTCATAGTCATGGATGTACACGGGGTTTGCATAACAGTTCACTCATAATTTCCCCTGTGAACCAAACAGATTGTTTTATGGTGCCAAACAATAAAAAAAGAAAATAGAGGAAGGCAGGGTCAGCGTGGTGAGGTTTCATTATTACAGTGGAGAAGGCCAAATTCTAGTAAATAAGGAAGGGGTCTGCATGCTTTTAGCATGAGAAGAGGTTCTGATCGAGAAATTCCATTTTATTCCAACTTATTCAGACCTCCCACGATATCACGATTAGCAAACAAAATCACGAAATCTGCACTTTTGCAAAGATCTCACAATTTTTATAAAAGTGCCCGGAAAAAATGTCATTCACAAGAAAAAGGCTAAACCTCCTTTTGTTGGCGATGTACTGTACTGAGCCAATAAAAACAGGGTGAGTAACAGGCTAGCTGACACAGTTTACTCAACAATAATTTGACAACAAATTTTGCAGTAATGTCATCAATGATGACATAGAAGATGTTATAAGTGATGTACTATGTGGGGTAATTAGCAGTTCATGGTGAGGGCGTGATTTATAGTTACCTTAGGGCACAAGTTATAGTTACTTGAGATAACTCTAACTATAACTGTTGAATTTCTATGGTTTTGTGGGTACAAAATCTGAACCAAACTAAAACATCACTGTAACCACTGTTTTTTCAGTGAAATTCTATGTTTTTAATGCTATTTCCTAACTGTAACATCCCTGTAAACTTAGTTTTTTCAGAATTTATAGTTTTTTTAAATATAAAGTAATATCTAATTACCATACATTAATCCAACCGCTGCCGTGCATGTCCTTCCCGCATGCAGCCAAACCCCATGTCGTGCATTGCCAGTCCTGAAGCAAACCCCTCAAAGGCAGCCAACCTGTGGGACCCCTTCCCAGGCCGCTTTTGGCCCTGGGGACCACATCCTCGGAGACCTGGCACATTTTGTACAGGAGGGCTGCATGTGTCCCTCTAACTGGGCTGATTATGGCCCCAGGGACCCCATTCCTTGGGATGTAGTGCATTTGTTAGGGGAGGGAGTATGTGACCTCCTCCCCAGGCCGTTTGTGGCACTGGGAAACCCATTCCCTTAGCCTGGACGTATTCTAAAGGGCGAGGCTGGCTTGCAGCCCCCCTCTCTGGGCTGATTTTGGCCCTGGGAACCCCATACCCAAGTACCCAGCTAATTAGTAAATGGGGCTGGGGACCGTGCATGCCCTCCCTCGCTAGGACAATTTCAGCCCCGAAGACCCCATCGCCCCTGGGGCCAGGCCAATTACAAATGGGATATGGGGAGCCGCTAGGTCCCCCTCCCAGGGCCAATTTCAACATCAGGGACGCGATCCCCTGGGGCCCGACCAACAAAGTTTGGGTACCCTGCTGACCAGTCAGGGCATCCTTCATTTCTTGGGTGGAGTCTCAAGTCTCCCATGTCCCCAGCAAGCTCCACACATCCAGTGGGAGCTGGCATTGCTTCCGCCTGCAGGGAGGAGCTAAAAATGTTGCTCCCTGTAGGTGGGATCAATATTCAGATCTGTTTCCCTGCCCTCATCAAAGCAGACAGGGCAATAGATCTGAAGTCGGCTCCCTGCTGGTATTTTTAAAACTCCTGCCAGCTGGGAGGGGGTCTTTATGTTTGCTCTCGCTTGGCAGGAGCTTTGAAATTGCTCCCGCCAAATGAGAGCACAGGTTCCTTGCCAGCGCAGTGGCCCCCTCCCCTTTCTTATTGCAGCCAGGTCACGGGGAGGGGTCCCCTGGGCCAAAAGCTGTGCTGTGAGGGGGCTTACAGGTTGGCCACAGGGCCTGGTCTGCAGCCGGAGAAGAGGAGCGCATGCCCCTCCCAGTTTTTTAGGAAGGCCGTGCCCCGGGTAATGGGGTTTCCAGGGCCGATTTTGCCCCTGGTGGGGGTTGTGTGCCAACTCCCCGATTTATTTAAGAGGCCAGGCCCCGGGTATGGGGTACCTGAGGCTGAAATCGGACTGGGGAGGAAGGCCACGCGAGCCCCTCTCCCCCAAATGCATATTATTGTTACCCCGGGACCTGACCCATCTAGGAGGCTTAAAAAAAAGTGCAGGAAACCGTTCTTGTTTTTTAAAATTTTGCCATTCATCCTCTCCGAATTCACTGCAAAATAAAACAAATGAAACTTTTTCGGTTCCTTGTGGGAACCCACCCCCAACCCTAGGGGGTCAGGGTATTCCTACCCTGTCACGTGTGTTTTATTTTATATTTTTCTTGGGACTCATGGCTGCCACCAGTTCCTGGTTGAAGTGGTGACAGCCAATCAGGTCTCCCCATGAGATTTGTCAGATCCTTGGAGAATTTACATCCCTAGATAGACACGAATAAATATTTTTTCCTTAATAACTCTAAAACTACGGAATGGATTTATACCAAATTACAAAAAGCACTCTTTCTGGACCAAGATCTGCCATATTTAGTGTAATTCGATCCACCAGTTCGGGCTTTAGTCGTGACTACAGTTGCTATGGTAAATTGCATGGGCAAAACAGATTTTGGGACCCCCTCTTTTTCTCAGCCTGCGTTGGACAAATCACCCCGAAACGTCCCAGACAGCATCTGAACTGATGGGCACACTAGTTTGGAAAATTCAGTGAAGAATCATCAAATGCCAGCAAAATATTAGCGAAACAAAAATGCTTTATATATCTATTTATGGCCGACTGAAAAATAAATAATCATTTGAAGCACAGAAACGAGGTCCGTGCCTGCTTTCCGTCACCAGCAGTGGCAACAGGAATTTGAAGCAGTTTTCGGGGATATAGATATATAAACTGGTTGGAGACGAAACAAACAGGTTTCGTACGCTGTAATACATGCAAGGCATGCAAACATGGCATAAACATGAAACAAACAGTTGACTTCATGGGCAACACATTTAACATTACGGAAAGAATCACTTGTGAATCTACATACGTAGTGTATGTCATTGTATGTGGATGCGGACTCTGGTATATAGGCAGTACCATCTGCCCGCTGAAAAAGAGAATCTTGGAACAGCTACGAGCTGTGCAGAATGAAGATACCAACTATGCAATTGTGAAACATCTAAAAATCCATAAAGAAACTATTAGACAAAATATAAGATACTTTGGCCTGACAACTGTGCCTATAAATGAGCGGGGAGGGAACAGAACAATGAAACTAGTCAAGTCAAGTCATGGGTATTTATATCACGCACATATCACTCTTGCGAATATCATGGCGCTTGCAGTCTACTGAAGCAGAAGGGAAAAAGGGACCCACGGCTCTTATCCAAACAGCCAGGTCTTCAGTCTTTTTCGGAAACAGTTGTGGTCTGAAATGCTGCGAAGTTCAAATGGCATTTTGTTCCAGGATGCAGGAGCCAGAAATGAGAAAGCACGCCCACCCTGTCGAACAGTGTGGATTTTGAGAGGGGTGAGCAGAGCGCAGTGCCCTAGATGGTTTATACCATCGTAGTTTTTGCACCCAATATTTAGGACCCCTGTCATACATTTGTTTGTGTGTAAGACACAAGGTCTTAAAAAGGGTGCGTTTTCTCACTGGGAGCCAGTGGAGAGTTTTAAGACAGGGTGCCGACGGTGATCTATAAGGGCGGTCGAGGACCAGCCTCGCAGCGGTGTTCTGGAGAACCTGAAGTCTATCAAGGAGATCAGAATTGATAGATAACAGAAGGGTGTTGCCGTAATCCATTCTGTTAATTATAAGACCTTGTATTAGAGGTCTACGGGCTTCAAAGGGGAGCCATTTGAAGACTTTCCGAAGGCTCCGCATAACACCGAAGCAGGTGCCAATGATATGATTCAGATGCCCCTTCATGGACAGACAACGGTCCAAGTGGACTCCTAGGTTCCGGACCAAATTCTTATGGGGGGGGGACATAAGCCAAGCCTGGATGGCCACCAATCCTGCGACCAGTGGTTGGACGCTTTACCAAAAAGCATGATCTCAGACTTGGTCCCATTTAACTGAAGATGGTTCGATGTCATCCATTTGTCCACATGGGTCAAACAGTCCTTAAAACGCTTCTTGGTTTCGCTGGGGTCAGGGCCCAGCGTGACCAGAATCTGGGTATCATCTGCGTAGGACAGGACGTCGAAGCCATAGGTTCTGATCACAGCAGCAAGGGGGGCCATGTAGATATTAAAAAGAGTAGGGCTCAAAATAGAGCCCTGAGGCACACCCATAGTTACAGATCGTTCCCTGGAGGAGATGTTACCCATCTGGACAATAGTTTTTCAGTCATTCAAGTAGCTGATGAACCATTTCAAGGCCTGACCCCTGACACCAATCTCCCAGAGACGTCGTTCAAGGATATGATGGGAGATGGTGTCGAAGGCAGCCGACAGGTCAAGCAGCACGAGGATCGCGGACTGGTGTTTGTCCAGTGCTAATCTGATGTTGTCGGTAACCTCTACCAGAGCGGTCTCAGTGCTGTGAGCTGCTCGGAAACCCGATTGCGAGGGATCCAAGAGCCCGTGGCTTTCGAGGTGGCACACCAACTGTTTAATAACCAATGACTCCAATATTTTCCCGAAGTAGGGTAAGAGAGAAATTGGCCGGTAGTTCAGGAGTATCTCCGGGTCTGCCGAAGGCTTCTTCAGGATTGGTCTAATTCTGGCGGTCTTCCAGCATAGGGGAAACTCAGATTCCGCCAAGAATTTGTTAAATAGACTGACCAGCCCTGGTAGGACTGTAGGGGCCATCATTGGAAAATATTTTGAAGGGAAAGGGTCCGCGGGAGAGCCAGATTTTATTTTGTTCATGACCATGGTGACGGACTTAAGGTCACACTCCATAAAGTCAGTCAGGAGGTTGCATTGGTCAAGTACAGGGCACAGAGATTCAGTTTGCCCGTGTGCGGGAGTGGAGGGGAAAGTTTTGTGAATCTTCGTAACTTTTTCCTCGAAGAATTCTGATAGCGAATCTATCCAGATTTGAGAGACGGGACCGGTATGCTCATCGGCAGCGGAAGTAAATTCTTTAAAGATGTAATCTGGTTCCCTAGAGGAGTTTTCTGCTTTAGTTATCCGACTTACCAGGTGAGTTTTTTAGCTAGTTTAATTTCACACATGTAACTATGGTGAAGTCTTTGATAACTTTCACGATCTATTGGGCGTTTAGTTTTCCGCCACAATTTTTCTGCGGTGCGACACAATTTTTTACAAATGTTTAGATGGTCAGTGTACCAGAAAGAGGTTCGGCTCTTGGACCTGATGATCTGTGTCGGGGCAATGAGATCCAGTATAGTCAGAATTGCTTTATTTAACTGCGTAGCATCGTCATTGACACTCACCTCAGGATTTGGGGAATAAGAGCAGAACTTATCTTGGAACAGTGATGACGTTACTTTACGCCAAGGCCTACAAAATACTTGATTGCTGTCAGAATGCAGTTTCTTTCTGATGGCAGTGGGAATAGTGAATTCCAACAAGAAATGATCAGACCATAGTAAAGGCTCCGGGGTTTTGATGATTAGTTCCGGTGCATTAGAAAAGAGAAGGTCAAGCGTATGGCCTGCAAAGTGGGTAGACCCTGCCACCATTTGGACCAGACCAAGAGAGTTAGTGTTTGAAAGTAGTTTATCCGTGTCCTGGTTATGTAGCAGTTCTGCATGGTAGTTAAAATCACCAAGGAGAAGGAAGTTGTCGAAGGCTATAACATGCGGGGCAATTGTTTCAACTAGAAGGTCCGAAAAGTCCCCTTTCATACCGGGGGGACGGTAAACCAGGGCTCCTCTCCAAGACCCACTTAAAAGGCCTATAATTTTAAAGATACATATTTCCATGTGATTGCCCGATATTTCCAGAGCACTGATTGTTAAAGTGCTTTTGTAGGCAATTAGGAGATCTCCCCCCCTTTTCTCTTTTCTATCAACACAAATCGTTTTGTAAGCAGAAGGGAAGGCTCCATGCAGGTCGGGACCAGCGTGTTCATGAAGCCAAGTTTCCGTGATGAAACATAAGTCTGGGTCGGTTTGGTCCAGTAGATCCCGTATCTCCAAAGAATGTTTGGAGACAGAGCGGGCGTTAAAATAGATAGCTTTCAGTGAGGGGAGGGGGGCTTCATGCTTCTTCTGCAGCCTAGAATTAGCAGGTGGGGATACGTTGGTTAGACTGGGTGAAAGCATAATTTCAGGGCATTGGAGTAGGCCCTTTTGAAATAGACAGGTGCCATTTATAAAGAACGCGTTTAAATCCTTAAGTTGGGCACTCGAATATTGAAGAAACCCCATTGTCATGTGGTCACACGGCAGGGAGGTCGGGGAAGCTTAGTGACAGAGAGAGACGAGTGTTGATATATTCTAGACCAAAACCGGCAGCAAATGCGGCCGTTGGACGCTGCCAGGCGCGGACGGGCGCAGACGGGCTTGCCTTTGGAGCGCCTTTGGCACGCCGCCGGCGCGCCACTGCGCGCGGCCGCACCCACAGCCCACTAAAGTAGTAATGATGCGGGGAAGACACTAGAATGCGCACCTGCGCTTCCGGCGTAAAACCGGAAGTTGTGCAACCCCTAAGCGACCCTCCGTGCAATCGGCACACGCCGTGACGGACCGGGGTCAGGGGTGAGGTTGTCTAAGGCACTGGCGGCAAAAGGTGAGCAACAATTTAGGTAATCACAATACACTATATAAAAACAGTTTTAAGATCTTTAAAATCGATAGGATTCTTGTTGTGCAAAAGGCGCAAAGTGCAAAAGAGACGTCAATAGCATTCCTACGTTAAAACAACGAGAACAGCAGCTGTTTCCGTGTAGCCACAAGCAGAGCTGTGCGCGTCCGTGCCCACAGTCCACTAAAGTAGTAATGATGCGGGGAAGACACTAGAATGCGCACCTGCGCTTCCGGCGTAAAACCAGAAGTTGTGCAACCCCTAAGCGACCCTCCGTGCAATCGGCACACGCCGTGAAGGGACCGGGGTCAGGGGTGAGGTTGTCTAAGGCACTGGCGGCAAAAGGTGAGCAACAATTTAGGTAATCACAATACACTATATAAAAACAGTTTTAATATCTTTAAAATCGATAGGATTCTTGTTGTGCAAAAGGCGCAAAGTGCAAAAGAGACGTCAATAGCATTCCTACGTTAAAACAACGAGAACAGCAGCCGTTTCCGTGTAGCCACAAGCAGAGCTGCGTAGATTGGAGTCAAAAATGATTATAAGATTCAAGACAAAGGCCCCCTTTGGCCTCAATAGTGATGAGGAGCTATACAGCCATTTGTGATCCTGATGCATTACAGTAACTATTAACAATGGATATGATAACGAGGGTAATACAAATAAGAACTTGTATCCGCAATTGTTTGAAGAAAGTAATTGAATACAAAAGGGTTCCTTCACATGCACTAAGCGGACAATTTAATTACTGAGAACAATGTACGGAGCAAATCACTGTTCCAACTATTAACAATGTTACATGATAACAAGGGTAATACACATAAGAACTTGTATCCGCAATTGTTTGAAAAAAGTAATTTAATATAAAAAGGTTCCTTTATATGCACTAAGTGAACAATTTAATTACTGAGTACAATGTACGGAGTAAATCACTGTTCCAATGTTGCGACAGATAGCAATCGAGGAGAACCAACACACACTGAGTGTTAACAAGTAAACAGATATTTTCCCGTAATCAATTGTAAACACAATTGAAGAAACACTGTATCAACAATATTTACAATATAAGGATACCACAATTCCCTCAATAAGAACGGAATCATATCAGAAATAAACTCAACATGCCAAAGAACGGTATAATGAACAGAAACGACATCTCCCATAATACCTCCTAAATGGTTAATATGGATAGAACTATAAATAAGAACATTGAAAACGGACTCACACACTGTGAGCAAGACCGATTGTGGTTGAAACGCGTTGGTGGTGGATATTGGTGACTACTTGCACTGAGAATAAATCCCGTCAAATCTACAACTTCCTTGGTGTGCAGTGTTTTCTTCTCGAGGGAATTGGTTGAAAAAAAAAAAAAAAAAATATATATATATATATATATATATATATATATATATATATATATATTTATATGCAACCGATCCTGTTATGGAAATACAGGCAGGCGTAGACTCCGTGAGGATAAAGCAAGGGGTGGTTTTATTTTCACCAAAAGACCATGACGCGTTTCGACGGCAAGCCGCCTTTGTCAATATCACAGGTAACACCATCGCCAGCCATTAAGTACCCAGTATCTTGGGAAATCGTCATGACAACGATAAACAATAGACATAGAAAAACAGTCTTTACCCTGATGTGAAATTAGAAGACAGACTGACTATTACCTCATATGTTCTATCCTGCTAAATTCAAAACAGATATAAGTAAGATAGAATTTAAGTTTAAGTTACTTTTTAGATGCATATCTGTACAATATACATTCAACAGGGAGACGGAACATTGAATATAGTCACAATAGATCAATAAAGTCTCAGTATAAAGCCCAAGTTTATATATATATATATATTCACTGAAAAAACCATAGGTTTCACACACGTTATAGTTAGGAATTAGCATTTTTTAAAAACCTTGCAAATTCACTGAAAATACCAGAGGTTTCCCACACGTTATAGTTAGCTGGACATTTCACTCATACAAAACCATTGAAATTCCCCCGTCATAGTTAGTTCAGCTAACTATAACTCGCGCGCCCGCAATCCACTGCTGATGACATCACATATTACATCACTCATGACATGGTCAGTGACATCACTGATGACATCACTGATGACATCTCAAATGACATCACTGATGACATCACTGATGACGTCATATATGTGATGAATTAGTACACCTTCTCCCACCCTAATATACATTTTGATACACCAACTCAAAATTTCAGACGGCTATTTTGAAAACCATAGGTACTCCAATACCAATAACTACATATTGACTCTTATATCTACATGCACCTCCACTCACTCGACTATACAGTCACTTATACTGACAGTCACTCCGTACAAGACTATCATATGCATTTATACAGATATGTAGACAGTCACACACTAACAATCATCCATTGAGGTACTGACACACCTAGTCAGTTGTGCGAATAAATAAACCCACTCCAATTAACTCACCTATACAGTTAAACACACTCAAGTTCACTTACTCATAAAAATACTAAAACATTTTGACACTCTTATTCAATTTCTAGTACAAGGTCAGACTCATCCATACAGCCAGTTCCGCAATCACACACTCTCAGATATAGATAGTTATATACTCTTATACACATATTCACTGTGTTTCATATATGTAGTTACTGTCACATGTACAACTGAGATATACATTCAATCACTAACACACCCTTACATACACTCAGCCAACCATACAGTCGATCACAGTTGCACTCTTAAAACCATGTACCCATAGAATCACCCACTCATACATCTTTGCACAGAGTCACACACACCCCACCCACACATACACTCAGGCACCCATACAGATACTTAGACAACCAATAATTAACCCATATAGACACTCATATAGCTATTTACAAAACAATGCAGCCACTTCTACACCAACACACAGACACATACAGAGATTCACACAGTTTAGTCACTAGTATGCAGTAAGATACATTTAATGACTCACTTATAGAGTCAGTTACGCACCTACAAAATCATCCATTCAATCACTTTTACACCCACTTATTCTTCATCAGGCCTTTCCCTAAAAATATTAAACATATTAAAAATGTTCAGAAACACACAGTCAAAGGATGACGTCATCAGTGATGTCATTTGAGATGTCATCAGTGATGTCATCAGTGATGTCACTGACCATGTCATGAGTGATGTAATATGTGACGTCATCAGCAGTGGATTGCGGGCGCGCGAGTTATAGTTAGCTGAACTAACTATAACGGGGGAATTTCAATGGTTTTGTACGAGTGAAATGTCCAGCTAACTATAACGTGTGTGAAACCTCTGGTTTTTTCAGTGAATTTGCAAGGTTTTTTAAATGCTAATTCCTAACTATAATGTGTGTGAAACCTATGGTTTTTTCAGTGAATTTCAAATGTTTTTGAAATCCAATTTTTTTTATTATTTCTTTTTAGATTTTTTTTTTAAACAATATGCTACCTATGTATATAATCATTGATTTACTGTACCCTGCAATATGGAATGGTTCACCTTTTTTAAATAAATGTTTAGATATAGTTGAACAACATAGTTAATATCTTCTACAAACCTTTAAATTTTTTTTAGATTTTTTTTTAGGATATTTTACCGTGCGCGTACGGTAAGCTTACGGTACGCGCACGGTACGCTATAAGTGCGGTTCGCGTACGTAATATCTATGCTCCGTGTGCGCATGCGTACGTGATTTACGTACGCATCCGTACTTCGTTTGCGACGCTTATGCGCTTGCTTCCTACGCGCATGCGTGCGTTTTATTTTTTACGCATGCTCGCGTGCACCTTACGCGGAACCGCCATACGCGCTTGCGCGCGTGCCTCTAATGCGCATGCGCGTGTGCGCGTGTGCCTCTAATGCGCATGCGCGCGTGCGCACGTCTTACGTACGCGAATGCGTACTTTTACCGTGCGCGTACGGTAAGGGTACAGAGCACGCACGGTAGGTCATGTGATCCAGAAACAACACTTTTCATTGGTTTAAACTTCTTTCATTTCCAGAAACTTCCAACACCACACCCATTCCTCTCATTATTGCTACAATGGCAGAGCAGCAGTCCTCTTCTGGGAGTGAGCAGGACAGCATTATCAGACAGAGAAAGAGGAAACAGAAGGATTCTTTTGTCTGGCAATATTTTACATTTCCAGAGGGGCAGAAAAAAGTCAATGCTCCATTAGTCACCTGCAAACTTTGTGGGCGTGTCTTGTCTAGAGAAGATCCAAAGAAGAAGTACTCTTTTGGAATCTTCACTATGTTCAGACACATTCGGGATGTACATCCTGCGACTTTTGCTCGACATACTGAAGGAACCCCTCCAGTAAGTCAGCCGAGCACATCCGCAGAAGCTCAGCCGAGTACATCTTCGGCAGCTCAGCCGAGCACTTCCTCTGCGGTGGGAGCGCCACCCTCTTCTGCTCCTCTGGACATTTACCCTCGGTTTCAGAGTGTACATATAAGGTGCAATACTTGCTACTCTCTTATTGCTTATGGGGATTCTAGTTTTCCTCTAATTGACAATAAGATAGAGCAGCACAAGTGCGGTACCTTATAATATTGCCATTCTTTCCTGCCTCTGTCCCTGTATTAACACAAGGTCTCTTTTAAGAGCCATCTTACCTCACAATTTTTTATTTTTTTTAATCACTTTTTTTTATTTTTTTCTACCGTGCGCGCACCCAGTTTAAAAAAAAATATATCTTTATTTCACCCTTCAAGGTACTTGAGGGACCACAAGGGAAATGTGAAAAGCAGAGTGAGGAGAAGTGAAAAAAAGGGAGTATGAAAGTAAATGTGTGATAAATACAGATATTTCAAACTTACCTGACCAACAAAATAACTTAATTATCAATAAATGGGTTTTTTTAATTGCTAGAAAAAAGGATTAATTTTCCAAAATTTTCTTTCTCAATCTGTAAAAAAAGAAAAAAAGTATTAATATTTAACAATACATTTTAGAATACAGTACACATATTTTCATATTTAAAAAAACAATATTTTGCCTTTTTTTTGCTGTTTTCAGAATATATTGAATTTCACTGTAAATCGTGAAATCAATTGCATTCATCACTTAACAGCGGGCAAAAAAATTAACAATCTGAAAGATTGTTTAAAAAAAGCCCTGAATCTCTTCTCCGTAAAACATACCTTTATAGAAATGTAACATATTTAATAAAAACATCATCTAAAAACAATAACTATTTGCAATAAATATCGTCTGTAAATCTTCTTGCTTAAGCACATACACCAAAATAATATCTGTCAAAGAAGTCCACAAGAGAAATTTTTACCTTTCCATGAGGCCAAATGGTAATTTTTAAATTCTTTTTTGATGAAATATCCAATGGTAATCCAATAAAATCGCAAAAATGATTTGTTCAGATGTTGCAATTTGTATCTAAAATTTTGGTTTCAGAAAAATTAAATAGGAATTTGGTAATTCTGCTGGCAAACGTTGCTTGAAAATCAATTGACAATCATTACACAGTGTCCAGCCTTTTTCACATTTAAGATAAACTGTGTAATGACCAGAAGTTATAAAAGGTCCATCATGGAAAATTATTGCAACTGCAACAAAAGTTTTTCCAGATATTGATAATTAATGTCCTGTAAACTTCTTTATTAAAGTGTCCAATTTTGAACCATCAGCTCTACAACGTTGCATCATTAAAATTACATACTGTCCATATTTCTTTAAAAATAATGTTGAAAACATGTCTGATTTACATTTACAACATTCCATGTTGTGATTGGCATCTTTAACTAATTTACTAAAAGTCACTGATTTAGTCTCTGGTAATGTTAAATATATAAACCTTTCTGAATCAACATTAGAGCTGCATGTGTTGAAACAGTTTTCACAACTATGTTCCCATTTATAAGAGAGACCAAACATATTTTCTATTTCTACCCCTTCTTCTTCCAGTACCATAAGGATATACATCAAGAATTCAGAAGCATCAGAAGCACTTTCTATTTTAGTTTTATCAATACTCAGCTTCTCAAAAAGAAAACTCATCAGAGAACAAAATCTTTTTTCATGATTTACTATTATCTGCTCTTGCAAACTTTCAAGATAAAATACAACATTCAGCACTACATTAGAGTAGCAGTTGACACCAGAGCTATTTTCAAAATTACAACCAACAACCTCTTGGACATTGTCCTTTTTCTTTGTGCTTGCAATCACATCACTCTCCTTTTGTTTTCTCTTCTGTACATCCTCATTACAGATATTCTCAATTCTCCTTTTACGAGAAACAACACGTTTTTCAAACACATGATACTGACCTAAATGAGGAGCATAGGTTCTTCTTAATCTATTATACTCCTTTACACAATTTGCATCAGCACTAACGTTTGAGTCATCAAAGTCTATCATGAATAAACCAGATAATGTTTTCACTCGTGACAAAGCAACATATGCCATACCTTCTTTGAACACAGTAGAACCAATGTTTACAAGAGCACTATCGACAGTTAATCCTTGAGATTTGTGAATAGTTACAGCATATGCTAGAGAAAACGGAAACTGCTTCCTACGTACATATAAGTCTTTTACAAGCAAAAAACGGACTGAACAACGACTAATGTCTTTAACCTCTTCAATCTGATCAAATTTTATTTTTAAAAATTCAATCCCATCTTTTTTCTGGTATTTCACAAAACCCACAACTTTACCCATAGCTCCATTCACTAAACCTTTTTCTACATACAAATTTCTTCTTAAAAATACTCGACATTTCATACAAACATAAAGATTTTTTTCTAATCCAGCTGTTTTCGAAATGTTCTCCTCTAGAGACCCAATTTATTTTTCAATTTACCTGTTAATGTAATAGTAATTCCTTCATGCTGAATTTTGTCCACTGCTTCCATTTTCTTAATCTCTTCCTTTTCCAATTTCAAAAGTTCCTCATTGAATATCGAGCATTCACGTAGTGTTGACATTAAGCAGATTACAGTATTTTTTTCTGCAATGTTCTGGTATATTTTCTCTGCAACTATTTCTTCACTTGGAAATAAATTATGTAGCAACCGACTCTGTAATGCTTTTGTGCCAACTTCTGTGAGTAGTCCAATTCTGATATCTTTCAGAATACTTGCATAATCTTCATCATTTGCTTGCCTCATATTGGTAGTGAGTTCTTTGTACTCAAAGAATGACCAAATATTCGCATTACCAATACTTCCTAATGACTTCTTCGTGTCTTCATGTGTCACAGTATTAAACACTGGTTGTCCTTTAACTGGAGTGAGCTGCAGAAGATCCCCAAAAACTATAACATGTTTTCCACCAAATAACACGTCATAGTCTCTCTTTAGAATTTGCTGCATTCTTAAATGCACAAAGGCAAGCATTAAGTTTGATACCATGCTTACCTCATCAATAATGAGAACTTGCATCTTCTTCAACACTCTTGAAACTTCGAAGCATGCTTTTCGTATTAGCTTGTGATATTCTATTTTGTTCTCATGCTCCACTGGTAACATTAGCAAGCGATGTAAGGTAATTCCTTTTATGTTATATGCTGCTAACCCAGTTGGAGCAGTAACAACACAAGACAAAGTTGAATCTGTTTTGTGCTGTAGGTAGCTTCTGATGACTTTAATTAAGAAACTTTTTCCAGTTCCAGCTTGTCCACTAACATACCATACATCCTGATTGGTTCAAATGATGTGCAGGAGCACTCTTTCTTTTCATGTAGTAATCCATGATCAATTTTTTTGTGACTTCTTCATAAATATGTTGTTGTTCTTCATTCAGTTGCTGTTCCAAATTTGGTAAGTCTATTAAATCTTCCTGAGCTTGATTCATAGCTGTTTCCACTTCAGTCATTGCTATTGCAGCTTCATTTTCTATGATTGGTTGTCCTAGGGGATCTTGACTGAGCGTTCCAGAACTTTGGCTGTCTTGAGAACTGTCTCTAGCTACTTCAGCTGCAATTGTAGCTTCCTGTTCAATTTCTTCATTTAAAATTTGTACATAATTTGTGAAAGTACTGCATTCAATCGTATCTTTACATGCATTAAAGGAATCTTCATAGCTGTGAAAATCTCCAAGTAATTCATCCTCTGAACACCATGGTTTAAACAGCTGTAAAAGTGCTAAGTAGTAAAATTCCTTTTTGTCAGGAGTGTCGCAACTCAGCTTCCTGTGATTAATCAAACTTCCTTTTGTTTGCTTCACCAAACATCCTTCCTCACCAATGACTTTATATTTTCCATTGTTGATGTCTTCTGTGGCTTTCCGTGTAAAAATGTAGTTCTGCAGCACTTCATAGAGACACATGTTCTCAAGATGACGACTTCTTTTTGGGTAATATGTGTCCAACATGTTTGATTTCAAAATATCTGTACTTTTCGGGTCGTTCTCTGCCAAATATTCAATTTCTCCAACAGATTTCAGTACCCGATTTCGCATTCCTGCTAGGCCTAAACTTACCCAAATTATTCTTCTGGATTTGGAGTACAGACTTGCAGATGATAACCTATCTGAGCATTCGTAGGATCCAATTTCTCGATGCGATAACATCTTTAAACTGAAACTGTATAGCTTCTTACTGACAGTCTTCTCGTGAGAAATCTCTTCCCACATTTCCTTCAATTCCGTTTTCTCAGATTTAGTGATGTAAGATGTAACATACCGAGCAACAGCAATAGAATTGTCAGCAACATACTGTATATCCATGTTAGCATTCCACATGGATAAAATGACTGGGTTGTAGTCATTTATATATTTTGACTCTTCTTTTCTTCTTAGGTTGTACGTATTTTTGGGAGATTTTCTTGTAATAGTATGTCGCACAGCTGACATAAAACTGTTGACTCTTCCTTTTGAAAGAACAGGTCGTGGAAATCCAAATCGACATTTTGTGTAGAATTTTTCTTTACTCTTGTACTTTCGTCGACAGTATTTTCCACATCGATGACTTTGGAAACATAAAACTTTCTCTTTTAAGTTTTTCTCTTCTGTGCTTTTAGGTATAGCACATGTTGCATATTCTTCGATGAAAATTAAAACTGCATCATCAGAATCTGTTCCAAATTTTGGGGCATCCTTGATCCACAACAACATATGAATATGAGGAGCACCTCTTGCTTGGTACTCTTTTCTCCAAAAGAAATCCACAATTTCTCCAAGAGGTGGATTTTTTTATTGCAGATGAAGGACATCATAGCCTCAAATCTATGATTGAAATATCTGCAAACATTAACCGGATCCAATGAGCACAATTCTCCTGCTGTCTTGTATTGGATGCTTTCAATATTTGAATTTGCCTCTCGGAGAAAATCCAGAAGATCATCCCAAGCGTACTCAGCACAGCTTAGGGTGAGAAACCATGTGGGAGTTCCTAAATTCCGTAACATACATTTCAATTCTCCATGGCGTCGGTACCAATATTCATTAGTTCCACGCTGACAAGCCATCAGATTCAACAATTTTGATTCCAAATGATCATCTCGCTGTTGCACTTTGTTCATAAAATCCTTTGCAGACACATTATGTAGATGTACTCCACTTTTTAAAATGTGATTTACTGCATAAGATAGTGCAGACAAGTCACTTTCAAATAAAAGATGGAACAAATAAGGAATACTTTGACGAAATCTTGGATCTTCTGCATATAATCTTGTAGTCCGATACTCAGAAGCAGGAATCTGTACTGGACGTTCATCATATCGTCCACCTTTTCCTGTAGGAAACAGCTGGGGAAAACAACGAGCTTCCAAGCTCTCCTCCCATAAACTCACGGGAGTTCCTTGTGCTTTTTTCATCTGAAACAGATCAATAGTGTTTGCCATAACTTCTTTTGAATGAAGAGGATGTATGCTGAAATGTTCATAAATTTCTTCTTCTTTTGACTTATCCACTTTTTCAATTTGCCCAGCTGGTATTCCTGAGTCTGGTAGTAAAACGTCTTCATCTTTCTCATATAAATTGTTTCATACCATTTATTATTTCTTTTCAAATATAAATTTGCTCTTTGTACTTTTCGTACATCTACCAGCTCCTGCCAAATTTTCTTATTCTTTGTTGGTACTCCATTAACCAGAATAACTAATGGTTCAGTTTCCAATCTATGTGCATCAATTGTTTCCATATTTTTTTTCAAATCCAATGGCAAATAGACAACTCTTCCTTTTAAACCTCTTTGTAAATCCGAAGGAGGTAATTTACCTGTTTTTGGCTCTATACGCACTATGGTCTGAAACGGATGGACACATTGAATGAGTATAGACTCATACGTATTTAAATCACTAAGTTCTGCAGGAATATCAATCAATTCTAAATTATTATGTACATCTCTGGCTGGCATTCTATTTTCTTCTAACTTGTTATAACAGTATTTACAAATAAGCTGATCTTCACCCAAATCAAAACTATTTTCCAGAAATATATATGTTGCAAAATCCTTCCACTTATAATTATCTTCATTTTCACTCTTTTTATACAGATCAACATTTTTTGTTTGAATTTTGTAATGGCTTCTCCGGCAACAAATACAAGTAATATTTGGTCTTTCATTAGAGATGATAGTAAATTTTGTCATTTGATCTTCAAAATTTTTACTAACAGTGGGTTCTACATTCTCTTCCACATTTTCTTCAATAACTGTGTCATTACCTGCACTTTCTTGTTCCGGACCAAAGTAACAAAACTGAATTTCATCAGTAACCTTCTGTACATCTGATACAGATCCACGGAACAAAGCCCTATTCAACTCATTTAACTTTTGTGCTGGACTTTTAGCAAAATACAATCTTCTCACAAACTTTCTCATTTCAGTATGATGAACTGCCAGCATCCTAAAATGGTGAAAAACACTTTGGCAAACTTTCCTAGAAAGACAAGCCAGAGAATGTCCTTGCAAACCAGTATTCTCTCTCACTCTACATGGATCTAGTCTTTGAAGCAACTTAATCTTCTGTTTAACACTTTTTTTTACTATATTCTCTTAGAAACTCACGTAATTTATCAATAGATTCTTGTTGTACAGTAAAAATACTACTACAATTCCAAGTGTACACTGGGGCTTTAGGACGTCTCCCCATAACCTCATCAGCTATCACTTCTTCCTCATTTCTTGGAACCATTTTCTCCTTTTCCATTACACAACCATCTTTCACTTCATAAGCACGACCTCTGGTGTCAACTGCATGCAGCAAACTATTGTTTTGAAGAGAACTCTCTTCATTAAAAAATGGTTCAGTACTTGAACTATGCATCCATTCTCCTAAAAACACTTTACAAAAGTTATTTCCTTTCACTACTCTTTTTGTTTTGCTTTGTGACTTCATTACATTGACCATTTTATCTAATGTACGGATCCTGTTCAAAATTAAAATGAATAGTTTTCTTTTCAAATCTAAAGCCTTAGCTACAATTGATTCAATTTCTTTCTTTCTCTTATAAAATTTCGCTTTCTTCTTATATTTTTTCACATCCTTTAGCAAATTGGACATCACTCTTCTCTGAAACATTTTTCTACGAATGTCTTTAAATGCTGTTTTTCTTTTTAAGTCAATCTTTATTGCTTCTGATTGTACATTAGCATTTAGTAATTTCTCACTTTTGTCCTGTTGTTTTCTACTTGAAACAGTATTTGCAGTGGGGACATTTTTCAATTTTTTTCTTTTTTTGAAGATATTAAAAAAAAAAATCCTTACACTGCTTACCAGAAGACTTTTTCTTTTTTCCAACATGAGGATCTTCAACTAATTTGGGTCCTCCAGTTGTCTTCAAATATAAATGTTTTTTCTGTTCTTTTCTCTTTCTTGATTTTATAGGCATCTTTAATTTATTTCACTGTTGGTCAGCAATACCTGAAAGAAACGAAAAAAAAATACCTTTATATAATTTAAATATATTGCTATATTTTTTGGAGCTTTTCAAATCCTATCATATGAGCTGCCCCTTTCCTACGAGTGCAAGTCTTACAGAACAAGAGCAACACAAATTAAATCTCTGACAACAATTCCTGTGTGGACACACACTCATGGTGGGATTCTAGGCAGAAAACGATATTTG
The DNA here is from genome assembly GCF_964204655.1 of Triturus cristatus. Lineage (NCBI taxonomy): Eukaryota > Metazoa > Chordata > Amphibia > Caudata > Salamandridae > Triturus > Triturus cristatus. The sequence continues at coordinate 965,936,015 of NC_140581.1, forward strand.
ATTGACAATTTCAAAGCACATTTACTACTGTGGTAGTACTGTGGTAGAGCAAGTGATAATTACTGTAACAGCCTGACACATTTTCCTTATAGTTTAGAGAGGCAGAAAAGAGCACATGTCCTAACAGCTACTTGAGAACATGAGCATGTGGAACCTGGGTGAGTGATTAGACTAGAGCAAAGGAAATGAGCCTTGGTGACGTTGAATGTGATAGCGTTACTCACTGCTATCTGAAACACCACACAGTGCTGAATAGTAAGCATGACTGTACATGAGAAACAGCTTGCTCTCTGCTAAGAGTGGGCTTCTGGAGACTGTCTACTGTCAGGTGCAAGAGAGATCTGCATGGACGCTTGCACAACTGCATAAACACTGGAGACATGTATGTAAGACTACATGTGGGGTAAGGGTTAATAGGACTTTTGAACATGTACAAACTACATGACCCATTGTAGGAGTGGAAGGAAAATCTACCATGTTGATTTGAAATGTGTTAGCATTGCCCTCTCATTTGTGACATATTAATTTGGGCTGAATGCTAACCAACACAGTTCATGAAAACAAGCTTCCCCTTTCCTACAAATGCAATTCTAAAAGAACCAGAGTAACACGATTTGAATCTCTGACAACAATTCCTGTGTGCGCACAGACTCATGGTGTGATTCTAGGCAGAAAACGAAATTTGATTTGCAATTTGAAATCACACTTACTACTGTGGTAGAGCAAGTGATAATTACTCTAACAGTCTAACACATTTTCATTATAGTTTTCAAAAGCAGAAAAGAGCACATGCCCAAACAGCTTTTTGAGACCATAAACATGTGTAACCTGGATGACGTACTACACTCTAGCAAAGGAAATGAGCCTTGGTGATGTTGAATGTATTAGCGATACTCACTCCTATCTGAAACACCACACAGCGCTGAATAGTAAGGATGACTGTACAGGAGAAACAGCTTGCTCTCTGCTAAGAGTGTGCTTCTGGAGACTGTCTACTATCAGGTGCAAGAGAGATCTGCATGGACGCTTGCACAACTGCATAAACACTGGAGACATGTATGTAAGACTGCATGTGTGGTAAGGGTTAATAGGACTTTTGAACATGTACAAACTACATGACCCATTGCAGGAATGGAAGGAAAATCTACCATGTTGATTTGAAATGTGTTAGCATTGCCCTCTCATTTGTGACATATTAATTTGGGCTGAATGCTAACCAACACAGTTCATGAAAACAAGCTTCCCCTTTCCTACGAATGCAATTCTAAAAGAACCAGAGTAACACAAATTGAATCTCTGACAACAAATCCTGTGTGCGCACAGACTCATGGTGTGATTCAAGGCAGAAAACGAAATTTGATTTGCAATTTGAAAGCACACTTACTACTGTGGTAGAGCAAGTGATAATTACTCTAACAGTCTGACACATTTTCATTATAGTTTTCAAAAGCAGAAAAGAGCACATGCCCAAACAGCTTTTTGAGACCATAAGCATGTCTAACCTGGATGACGTACTACACTCTAGCAAAGGAAATGAGCCTTGGTGATGTTGAATGTATTAGCGTTACTCACTCCTATCTGAAACACCACACAGCGCTGAATAGTAAGCATGACTGTACAGGAGAAACAGCTTGCTCTCTGCTAAGAGTGGGCTTCTGTAGACTGTCTACTGTCAGGTGCAAGAGAGATCTGCATGGACGCTTGCACAACTGCATAAACACTGGAGACATGTATGTAAGACTGCATGTGTGGTAAGGGTTAATAGGACTTTTGAACATGTACAAACTACATGACCCATTGCACGAGTGGAAGGAAAATCTACCATGTTGATTTCAAATGTGTTAACATTGCCCTCTCATTTGTGACATATTAATTTGGGCTGAATGCTAACCAACACAGTTCATGAAAACAAGCTTCCCCTTTCCTACGAATGCAATTCTAAAAGAACCAGAGTAACACAAATTGAATCTCTGACAACAATTCCTGTGTGCGCACAGACTCATGGTGTGATTCTAGGCAGAAAACGAAATTTGATTTGGAATTTGAAAGCACACTTACTACTGTGGTAGAGCAAGTGATAATTACTCTAACAGTCTAATACATGTTCATTATAGTTTTCAGAAACAGAAAAGAGCACATGTCCAAACAGCTTTTTGAGACCATGAACATGTGTAACCTGGGTGACTGACTACACTCCAGCAAAGGAAATGAGCCTTGGTGATGTTGAATGTATTAGCGTTACTCACTACTATCTGAAACACAACACAGTTGTGAATACTAAGCATGATAGTACAGGATAAGCAGCTGAGTGTGTGGTAAGAGTCTGCTTCTGCAGACTGTGTATTTTCAGTTACAATAGAAATGTGCATGGACGCTTCCACAACACCATAAACATTGGAGTGATGTATATAAAAGTACATGTTTGGTAAGGGTTATTGGAGTTTTGTACATGTAGGAACAACCTTACCCATTGCATGACTAAAAGTAAAATCTACCATATCAATTTCAAATGAGTTAGCATTTGCCTCCCATTTGTGAGATACTGTTTTATGCTGAATACAAACCATCACAGCTGCCCCTTTCCTACGAATGCCATTCTTAGAGAACCAGACCAACACAAATTAAATCTCTGACAACAATTCCTTTGTGCACACAGACTCATGGTGTGATTCTAGGCAGAAAACAGTATTCCTGGGTGATACCAGTACACCTTAACTTCTAGAGAAGACATACTCCATAATATCTTACAAGTTCAAGGCACTTAAATATCTTCCTTAACATAAAATGTAAAACACAACTTTAAAAGTGGAAGGAAAATGTACCATGTTGATTTCAAATGTGTTAGCATTTGCCTCTCATTTGTGAGAAAGTGATTTCTGCTGAATGCTGACCATCACAGTTCAAGAAAACAAGCTGCCCCTTTCCTGCGAGTGCAAGGCTAACAGAGCAAGAGCAACACAAATTAAATCTCTGATAACAATTCCTGTGTGCACACAGACTCATGGTGTGATTCTAGGCAGAAAACAGTATTCCTGGGTGATACCAGTACACCTTAACTTATGGTGAAGACATACTCAATAATATCTTACAAGTTCAAGACAGTTAAATATCTCCCAAAACACAAAATTTGAAACACAACTTTAAAAGAAGAATCACATATCTATTATTTATATCAAAATGCACCACATACATCCCCTCTCATATTCATAACTCACCTTTAAAAGTAGTAAGTTCAGAAAGAAATGTGGCACTCAAACAGCAGATTATCACAGCAACAATCTCTGAGCTGTACACCTCTCTCCTCCCACCAGAACCAGTTAATGGCAATGTTTCCCTCTCTTTTTTCACACATATACATGTTAACTCCAAATCACAGTGCTTCCCACATTTTTTTCAAATGGAAACACACATTTCTATTGGTTGGAAATTTCAACCCTTTCCAAATGATCCCTTCCCCCAACATGACTTCTGCCTGCTACCATAGCAACAGGTCATGGAACACTGGTGTGAGCAGAGAGGTCATAAGTTCAACACACAATGTTTTTAATCCTTAGAGCAAGAGTGCTTGACTTTTCAAACCTAACAGCAAATCCAAAGTAATGTTCTGTGGGTACACATTTTTCTGAACATTGTTGCGACACCAGCCCGCCTTTTTTCTCATATAGCTAGAGTGGGGAAGCTCCTGGAACTTGCTGGAACCTTCTAGAAGAAGGGTGGGGTTTACTTTTGCCGCCTTAGAGAGTGGTCACCTGACATAGGGATACTCAAGGAAAGGAGGGAACATTTTTAGTCAGTTGGGGCGACGCAGACCTGGGGGAAACTACGCAGGAGTTTAAGGCGGTAGGGCCTAGTCAGGGACCTATGCCACTGAAAGTGACAGGGCTTAGGTGCTGCCTTTTAAGTTGAGTGAGGGATCCTGAACTAGCCCACTGATCTGGCCCAGCGGGAGGGGAACCCAGGGACAACCTACCAAGCCGGACTAAGAACTATCTAGTCACCAACTCAATCTACCCCCCCAAGGAACAAAACTACTAAGGGCGCCAGAACCCACAAGCGCCAAGAGGACCTTCCCACTTACCACAGAAACTTACCACTGAAACTTACCACCGAAACTTACCACAGAAACTTACCACAGAAACTTACCACCGAACTGCTGGGGGATCGAACAGGTATCTGCGCTGTGCCACTCCTGCGCTCCCTGACTTAACCTGGGCCCCATCCCTAGCTTGTTCTGCCACTGGCGTGTGGCCTGCCACCTCCCAGCCTACCTACCCCGAGCTGGGGCATCTCTGGGGGAAAAAGGTGGCGCCGGGCGCCGAACAAATCGCCACCCCCCAAGCTGCAGGCCAGCCCTTGATTTCCACCACCCCCGCCGGGGATGCCATACAGGAATTGCCCACCGCTGCGGCCCTGGGCCGTGTAGACTGTCCCCTGCCATCCTCGGGGCCCGCGTGGAAGACCGTGGCCCCGCCGCTGCCGTCGCGGCCCGTGCAACGCGGCCCTCAGGGAAGAGAGGGCCGCGGGAATCTGAGGGAGGCCTCGTTAGGCCTGAAGTCACTCGGGGAAGGCCTCGCTAGGCCCTGAAGCCGGGCCCAGCGTCACCTGATGGGGGCGGACTCCTAAACGCCGCCCCCGCCGCTTCGCCATTCGCCGAGTGGGCCGCGCCCCGCAGGCCGCACTGTCATTGGCAGCTGCGGGCACGCCTGGCCTGGACCGCTGGCGGAGGAATTCACCGAGCCATGAGCAGCCCTTCGGCCCGGACACCGCCAGGCGGCACGCGCGGCTGGCGGGAGAGGCTCTCAAGCAAGCGAGCCCCGCCCCGCCTAGGATCGTCGAGTGTGACCCGCTGAGGAAATTCGATTTTCGATCTCGCTTGTATTTAGCCACCATTTTGTGTCCCACCGCCATTTTGTGTTGCCCTCACTCAGGCAGCACAATGAACAAAGTTTTTCTGCTGATCTCACTGCGACGTGTCAAAATACCTCTTGCCTCTGTTTACGAGACTGATGTCAGGGACTGGCTGAGTCCACTAATCCCCGTCTGGTCCGACTGATCCCTGTTTCAACTCTCTGTTGGTTTGCACCATTCTTTCCTGACTTTATCTTATTTTCTGGCCTTCGCTATTCTCTACTTGTATTCTCTCATTTCACAACTGTCCTCCAAAACATACAAATGTGTCCTGCCACCTGCAAGTTGAGTTGTAGACACTACCACTGATTAACTTGTGGGGAGGGGTGACAAAAACAGTTGGAAGAGAGGTTTATTTGGGTTACTTGATATCTTGTTTTTAAACTTTCTCATTGGTTATACCTTGTTTTCAAACTCTTCTCATTGGATTATAATGTATGTATTGGGAGTGTTCTTGGTGAATCTATGCGCTATAAAAGATTGTGCGCCACGGAGTAAAGTGGCAGTCTACTAAGAACATACCGGGTGTACTTCTGGGACAACTGTACTTAGCTGCAGCTAATAAACCTGATCTTCTACGCTAGGGTCGAAGATCAAGGTAACCCCTGGGGAAGGCGGGCGGAAGGCCAAGGAGAGGCCCTGGACTCACCCCTCCCCCGGGGAAGTCCTTTGCTGGGCCCCGTGGGCCCCCCATGCCCTGAGAGGGGGCGTGAACCGGCCCGTGGCCCAGCCGACGCTGGCCTAATGAAAGGCTGAGCGAGTACCCGCCAGAGAAGTGCTTTGGGGCGATAGGGAAGACTGCGTACCCCCGCCGGCAGGAGGCCTCGTGCCAACTCAACAATCGAACCCCTGCCTCAGGCTGCTCTAATTCAATGCTCTGAGTGAATGCTCTAGTCCAACGCTCTGATTTAAGGCTCTAATTCAATGCGCTGGCCAATGCTATGTTTAGCGCTTTCATGAAATGATATGTTTACCGCTCTAAGGAATTACCCAGTTTAGGGCTGTGCTTAAATGCCATTTTTGAAGCGCTAAGGAATTGCTATGTGCAGCGCTATGCTTAAATGCCATGTTTGAAGCGCTAATGAATTGCCCTGTGCAGCGCTTTGCGTAAATGCTGTGATTGACGCTCTCAGGAATCGCCAGGTGCAGCTCTTGGAGCTAATGCCATGTTTGACGTTTTAAGGAACTGCCAAATCTCTTTCTAATGAAATGCTTTGCTCCTAATGTTGATCTAGATAAAGCTGATTGGTTTTATTCAACCTACTGGTGTGGTGTCAATTATGGCGTGCGTTCCCTGTCTCAGTGGATGTGTGTGCTGTATGGTCACTTTACACGTAAGCCTTTGGGTGCCTACCTGCTCGCGCCACGTTACCCCCAGAGGGCCTGGTGACCCCCGGTCCTACATTGTTGGCCAGCGGTGGGATAAGGACCTGTGACTATACAGCACCCTCCAGTGAGACGGTGGGCACCGCAATTAGACGCCTATTGTGTATTGTATTGCTGCATTAATTGACCCCCACTGTCTAGACTGAGTGTGTGGAGTCCTGGTTAGCCCAACACTGTTACTCATATCCTAGTATTTTTTTTGCCTTGATGTCTGGGTCCCCATCTGTCACAATGGAGTTCCAGTTAGCCAACCTTGAGGGGTATACAGTAAGGCAGCTGAGAGAATTCGGGCAGGGGATGGGGGTGCCTGGGGTGCGGAGAGCCAAAGGACCGGAACTCCGTGCAGCCTTGAGGGCATGGGTAGAGACCCACCCAGAGGGTAGAGGGGATGGGGGACAGGAGGGGCAGGGTGCACCTCAGGAGGAGAGCGCGCAGGAGGAGCTAGACCTGCTCAATGTTGATGTTTCTGAAAACTTGCCACCAGGGAGACGTTCCGGGGCAAGCGGTAGTGCAGGGTCTAGGAGGAGTGCGTCACCAGAGGAGTATGTGGACAGAAGGGAGGAAAGGCAGTTGAATTGGGAGCTGGCTAAGCTAGAACACGAAAGGGAAAATAGACGATTAGCGATGGAGGAGAAGAAGCTGGCGCACGAGTTTCAGCTTAAAGAGTTGGAGCTGCGAGCTCTACAGTTGAATGCGTCAGGTAATGATAATGGTGGCAGCGTACTAAAGGCTCAACAGGAGTCAAAATTTTATCTACCCAAGGATGTGATTGCCAGTTACACGGTGGGAGATGACATCGCCAAGTGGCTGGAGGCGTATGAGGTGGCCTTGACAGCCCATGGGGTACCTGAAAGCAACTGGGGGGGTGGCCTGTATCGCTACATACCACCCTTTTGTACCTAGCAAAGTCGGATCAGGTCAGGTATGCCCCCATGAAAGAGGCACTACTTAAAAAGTTTGGCCTCAACCCTGAGAGGTATCGGCAGAAGTTCCGTGGCAGTCATAAGCTGTCCACGCAAAATTGGGTGGATTTTTTTGATTATGCCCGTAAGGCTCTAGATGGTTGGGTGCGTGGCAGCGAGGTGCATGATTACGAGGGCTTGTACAATCTGTTTTTGAGAGAGCACCTCTTTGGATAAGTGTTTTCTGGAGCTGCGCCATCATCTGGTGGACCGCAAGTTGACTGATCCCCGTGAGCTTGCGGAGGAGGCGGACATTTGGGTTAGCACCCGGGTGTCTCACAAGGGCCCCGGGGGAGATGGCCCGAAAGGCGGACAGGGTTTCCCCCAGAAGAAAGAGGGGGAGATAAAAAGGTGGAGTTCTCCCGAGGCCCACAAACTAAACAGTTTGGGAAAGGAGTAGGAACCCCACCTCAGTCCAATTCCCCAAAGCCCACTTACCCTGACAAGAGTCAGCAGCCAAGGATTGTGCGGTGCTATGAATGTGGGGAGATTAGACACTACAAGGGTGATCCTAGGTGTCGCAAGAGACCCCCAGCCCCAACGGGCGGGAAGAGCCCCGGGGTGGCTAGTATAGCGCTTGGGGTGGAGCTGCCCCTAGATAGGGAAGGGGAGTGGACAGGCCTGACCCTGGTTTCACTCGGGGATAGAGAGATGGTCCCAGTGGTGTCCCTATCCCCGAACACTGCTAAGTACCAGCAGAGGGTGAGAGTTAACGGGGAGGAGGTGGAGGCTCTGAGGGACACAGGTGCCAGCATGACCACGGTAGTGAGGCGGCAGGTATCCCCTGAGCAGGTGATCCCTGAGTAGTTCCATCCGGCCGTGTTGGCTGACGGCAGTGTGACTAAATATCCAGTGGCTCAAGTTCCCTTTGAGTGGGGAGGAGTCAAAGGCCTATTGAGAGTTGCGGTGAGCCCTGCCTTGCCTGTGGGGTGCTTACTAGGGAATGATCTAGAGCACACCGACTGGAAAGACGTGGTATTTCGAGCCCACACTGAGATGCTGGGGTTACCAGGATGGACTTGCGTAGTCACAAGGTCCATGGCTGCCCGACATGGAACTCAACCCGGCTTGGAGCCTGGGATAATGGCCCAACCCAACACCGATTTTGGAGAGGAGAATGTGGTGGAGGACACGCCCCGTGTGATGGATGGGGAGCCCGCGGAGGTACCCCCGGAGTCCGCGGAGGTGGATGTCGTTCCCGTGGGGGACTTGCCGACCCTTGCCGACTGGCATGTGGAAGGAGGGCCTACCCGGGAGGAATTTTGTCAGGCGCAGAGGGAGTGCCCCAGGCATGATGGCATGTGGCGGCAGGCCGAAGCCCAAGCGGCCAATCAGGAGACTGGCGGTTATCACGTGTATTGGGAAGATGGCCTCCTTTACAGTGAGCCTAAGGTTCCGGTGCATGGATCTTCGAGGGCCTTAGTGGTCCCCCAATGCTACCGGGCCTTCCTGTTGGAATTGGCGCATGAAATACCCTTAGCCGGACACCTGGGCCAGGACAAAACCTTTGCGCAGTTGGTCCCACATTTTTATTGGCCCAGGATGAGAGTTGCCTCTGACACCTATTGTAAGACCTGTAAGTCTTGCCAGGCGAGTGGCAAGACTGGGACTAAACTGAAGGTCCCTTTGGAACCACTCCCGGTGGTCGGGACCCCTTTTGAGCGGGTCGGAATCGACATTGTTGGGCCGTTGGACCCTCCGATCTCAGCGGGACACCGGTTCATTTTGGTATTAGTAGACCACGCCACTCGGTAACCGGAGGCTATTCCTCTGACGACCATCACTGCACCGGTGGTGGCGCGGGCCCTGTTGGGGATTTTTACCCGAGTGGGATTCCCCAAGGTCGTGGTGTCAGACAGGGGCCCGAATTTCATGTCGGCCTACATGCAGGCCATGTGGAAGGAGTGTGGAGTGACCTGTCGGTTCTCGACCCCTTACCACCCCCAGTCTAACGGGCTCGTAGAGCGCGTTAACAAAACTCTAAAAGGGATGATCCGGAGCCTACCAGAGGACTTGAGGCGGAAGTGGGACGTCCTCCTCCCTTGCCTGCTGTTCTCATACCGTGAGGTGCCGCAGAAGGGAGTTGGGTTCAGCCCTTTTGAGCTGCTCTATGGCCACCCCGTTAGGGGGCCCCTCAGCCTAGTGAAGGAGGGGTGGGAGAAGACTTCGAAGAAGCTTCCCCGTGATGTCGTCAGCTACATGCTGGCATTCCGCAGCCAGATGGCCAAGCTGTGAAAGGCAGCCTCAGAGAATCTGGAGGCTAGCCAAGCCGTCATGAAGGAGTGGTATGACCACAACGCTCGGACGGTGGAGTTGGACGCTGGACAGAAGGTGCGGGTCATGGAGCCTGGGGAGCTTAGTGCCCTCAAGGACCGGTGGACTGGTCCGTACGAAATTGTGGAGCGACGAGGCCAGACTACCTATGTCGTTGACTTGAAGACACCCCGACAGCCCCATCGGGTGCTCCACGTCAACCGCCTGAAGCCACACCATGAGCGATCAGAGCTTGCTCTCCTCATGGTGACGGATGGGAGCGAGGAGGAAGAGAGTGAGACTCTTCCTGACCTTCTGGCGGCCCAGGAGAAGGATGGATCGGTGGAGGGTGTGATCCTCTCCCCATCCTTGACCCCAGAGCAACAGAGGGACTGCTGCCAGGTGTTGGGGCAGTACGCCTCGTTGTTCTCCCTTACGCCGGGAATCACTCATTTGTGTACCCATGATGTGGACACAGGAGACAGGCCACCGGTAAAGAACAAGTCTTACCGGCTATCTGACCGAGTGAAGAACAGCATCCAGAGTGAGGTGGCGAAAATGCTGGAGCTGGGGGTGATCGAACCTTCCAGCAGCCCGTGGTCTAGTATGGTGGTGTTGGTGCCGAAAGTGGCCCCATCGGGCACGACACCAGAACTGCGGTTCTGTGTGGACTACAGGGGATTGAACTCTGTCACGAAGACAGACGCTCACCCGATCCCACGAGCAGATGAACTGGTGGGCCGGCTGGGAGCAGTCTGGTACCTCAGCACCATCGATTTGACGTCAGGGTACTGGCAAATTGCCATGGCCGATGGAGCAAGGGAGAAAACAGCGTTCTCCACCCCCGAGGGCCACTTCCAATTCAGAGTGATGCCCTTCGGGCTCAAGAATGCTCCGACTACTTTCCTGCGGTTGGTGAACCAGGTGCTATCTGGCCTGGAGTCCTTCTCAGCGGCATATCTGGATGACATAGCTGTCTTCAGTAGCACCTGGGAGGACCATCCGAAGCACCTCCAGGAGGTACTGCAGGCTCTGCAACGTGCTGGTCTGACTATCAAGGCCAGCAAGTGCCAGATTGGACAGGGATCTGTCGTGTACCTGGGACACCTGGTGGGCGGGGGTAAGGTGCAACCCCTCCAGGCCAAAATTGAAACCATCATGGCCTGGGAGCCCGCCAAGACCCAAACTGAGGTCCGAACTTTCCTCGGCCTCACTGGGTATTACCGCTGGTTTGTCAAGGGATATGGTACCATCGTAGCCCCCTTGACGGAATTGACATCCAAGAAGCAGCCACGAAAAGTAATCTGGACTGCTGCTTGCCAAGAGGCATTTGAGACTCTGAAGCATGCGATGTGCACCGCCCCGGTGCTTGCAACACCTGACTTCGCAAAAGAATTCATCGTGCAGACCGACGCCTCTGAGCACGGCATAGGTGCGGTGCTCTCGCAACTCAATAACAATGGCCAAGATCAACCTGTGGCCTTTATCTCCAGAAGACTCCACCCTCGGGAACAAAGGTGGAGCACCATCAAGCGAGAAGCCTTCGTGGTGGTCTGGGCTCTGAAGAAGTTGAGGCCATACCTCTTTGGCTCTCACTTCCTGATTCAGACGGACCACCGACCCCTTCGCTGGCTCATGCAGATGAGAGGCAAAAATCCCAAGTTGCTAAGGTGGTCCATTTCCCTACAGGGAATGGACTTTCGGGTGGAACATCGGCCCTGAGTTGACCACGCCAATGCTGACGGTCTCTCCCGGTTTTTCCGCCTTAGTGATGAGAACTCCCTAGAGGTTGGGTAGTTCTCACCTCTTTCGGCTGGGGGGGACACGTGTTAGACCTGTCAGCCCTAGGGTGGTCTTTCCCTGCGTTTTTGCCCTTGCCTCATTTTTTCCACCCTCTTTTTCGTTGGCCTTAGGTCTCCGCGCGCCTTTCCATTGCTAATCAGTGTTAAGGTGCAGGTGCTCTCTTCCCCAATATGGCTGCCACAGGCCCCTGCTACTGCGGAGTGGCCTTTTTAGTAGCACCCTAGTTGCCAGGAGCTGGCTGGGACCCTACAACATTGTTGCGACACCAGCCCGTCTTTTTTCTCCTATAGCTAGAGTGGGGAAGCTCCTGGACCTTGCTGGAACCTTCTAGAAGAAGGGTGGGGTTTACTTTTGCCGCCTTAGAGAGTGGTCACCTGACCTAGGGATACTTAAGGAAAGGAGGGAACATTTTTAGTCAGTTGGGGCGACGCAGACCTGGGAGAACCTACGCAGGAGTTTTAGGCGGTAGGGCCTAGTCAGGGACCTATGCCACTGAAAGTGACAGGGCTTAGGTGCTGCCTTTTAAGTTGAGTGAGGGATCCTGAACTAGCCCACTGATCTGGCCCAGCGGGAGGGAAACCCAGGGACAACCTACCAAGCCGGACTAAGAACTATCTAGTCACCAACTCAATCTACTCCCCCCAAGGAAAAAAACTACTAAGGGTGCCAGAACCCACAAGCGCCAAGAGGACCTTCCCACTTACCACAGAAACTTACCACAGAAACTTACATCGGAAACTTAACACCGAACTGGTGGGGGATCGACCAGGTACCTGCGCTGTGCCACTCCTGCACTCCCTGACTTAACCTGGGCCCCCTCCCTAGCTTGTTCTGCCACTGGCATGTGGCCTGCCACCTCCCAGCCTACCTGCCCCGAGCTGGGGCGTCTCTGGGGGAAAAAGGGGGCGCTGGGCGCCGAACAAATCACCACCCCCCAAGCTGCAGGCCAGCCCTTGATTTCCACCACCCCGCCGGGGATGCCATACAGGAATTGCTTACCGCTGCGGCCCTGGGCCGTGTAGACTGTCCCCTGCCATCCTCGGGGCCCGCGGGGAAGACCGGGGCCCTGCCGCTGCCGTCGCGGCCCGTGCAACGCGGCCCTCAGGGAAGAGAGGGCCGCGGGAATCTGAGGGAGGCCTCGTTAGGCTTGAAGTCACTCGGGGAAGGCCTCGCTAGGCCCTGAAGCTGGGCCCAGTGTCACCTGATGGGCTCCTAAACGCCGCCCCCGCCGCTTCGCCATTCGCTGAGTGGGCCACGCCCCCGCAGGCCGCGCTGTCATTGGCGGCTGCGGGCACGCCTGACCCGGACCTCTGGCGGATGAATTCACCGAGCCACGAGCAGCCCTTCGGCCCGGACACCGCCGGGGAAGTCCTTTGCTGGGCCCCGTGGGCCCCCCATGCCTCGAGAGGGGGCGTGAACCGGCCCGTGGCCCAGCCGACGCTGGCCTAATGAAAGGCTGTGCGAGTACCCGCCTGAGAAGTGCTTTGGGGCGATAGGGGAGACTGCGTACCCCCGCCGGGCAGGAGGCCTCGTGCCGACTCAACAATCGAACCCCTGCCTCAGACTGCTCTAATTCAATGCTCTGAGTGAATGCTCTAGTCCAACGCTCTGATTTAAGGCTCTAATTCAATGCGCTGGCCAATGCTATGTTTAGCGCTTTCATGAAATGATATGTTTACCGCTCTAAGGAATTACCCAGTTTAGGGCTGTGCTTAAATGCCATGTTTGAAGCGCTAAGGAATTGCTATGTGAATCGCTATGCTTAGATGCCTTGTTTGAAGCGCTAATGAATTGCTGTGTGCAGCGCTATGCCTAGATGCGTTGTTTGAAGCGCTAATGAATTGCTATGTGCAGCGCTATGCTTAAATGCCATGTTTGAAGCGCTAATGAATTGCCCTGTGCAGCGCTTTGCGTAAATGCTGTGATTGACGCTCTCAGGAATCGCCAGGTGCAGCGCTTGGAGCTAATGCCATGTTTGACGTTTTAAGGAACTGCCAAATCTATTTCTAATAAAATGCTTTGATCCTAATGTTGATCTGGATAAAGCTAATTGGTTTTATTCAACCTACTGGTGTGGTGTCAATAATTGCGTGCGTTCCCTGTCTCAGTGGATGTGTGTGCTGTATGGTCACTTTACACGTAAGCCTTTGGGTGCCGACCTGCTCGTGCCACGTTACCCCCAGAGGGCCTGGTGACCCCCGGTCCTACAAAGATCAAGATCAACAACCTATACAATATGAAGGAGTCACAAGTATCTCATACTACAGGCAGAAGTACTGAAGAGCTCTCACTCAGGAACATGGAATCAGCACTAGAGTGCCATGCCAAACAGTTCAACAACATCCTGATTGCAATCATAGACATGAAGGGCAGTCTTGAGATCAAAATTGATGCAGTGACAATCAATATTGACCTGCTGGGAACAGACCACAAGAAACTCACCGCAAGAGTTAACTGGGAACAAATCCAGTCTGGCGTCCATGGAGCCTGGGGTCCACGAGATACAGTCATGGGTGAAGGAACTAATGGCCATGGTGATGCACTTGCAAGAGAGGGACTGAAGATGTAGAGAATTGCTTTCATTGTAATAACATCTGGAACACATGGATGTCAGAGTAAACCGAATGCCAATGTGCCTAACTGTTCCTGGAGAGCTATTTGATCAAAAATGTGTATGACAATGCACCCTACACTTTTCCATGATAGAGAGGGAACATCAGGTATTAGGCTCCCCTTCGGTCCCCGAACCCCTACAAGGTTCATTGGGCCCGATTCACAGAATTAACTTAAGACAAAATCCTAAACTTACTGCTTTTGGTATTCACAGAATGCACTTACTACTTTTGGTATTCACAGAATGCACTTACTACTTTTGGTATTCACAGAATGGATTTACGACTACTAACTTTACGTCCGCACTCGGGCTGGAAATTCCGGCCCGGAGGCGGAGCTTCCGGCCTGAAGGCGGAGCTTCCGGCCCGGAGGCGGAGCTTCCGACCTGGAGGTGGGGATTCTGGCCGGTGGCGGAGATTTAGCCATGGCCGAAATCTCCACCTCTGGGCCGGAAGCTCCGCCTCCGGGCTGGAAGCTCCGCCCCCGGGTTGGAAACTTTGCCTCCGGGCCAGAATTTCCGGCCCGAGTGCAGACGTAAAGTTAGTAGTCGTAAATCCATTCTGTGAATACCAAAAGTAGTAAGTGCATTCTGTGAATACCAAAAGTAGTAAGTGCATTCTGTGAATACCAGAAGAAGTAAGTTTAGGATTTTGTCTTAAGTTAATTCTGTGAATCGGGCCCATTGTGACCAGATTACTCAACAACGGAGACAGAAATCGAATTAAACAAGTCACTCAAAATCATGGCCCATGAACTGAGGAGGGAAGTAGGGTCCACCTTATATTAGAATATGCCATGAAAAAGCAGAAGCATAGAAATTCCTTCCTTGAAATAAAAACAAAGCTGTGTGAACTAAGACTTCAATATGTTCTGCAAAGAGGTATGGTAATGGCCTGAACATTTTGGGATAGCAGCAGCAGCAGTGAAGGATAAATGATGAAATGATGGGAAGAGGTTGCAGATGCTCATCACATGAAAGAATGACTCAATCCTAGTGAAACCTTCCACACAGCAAGCAGAGAATGACAAAAGCTTGTGTGGTTGCTGATGTTCAGAATTACATACCCTCTCAAGAGCATCCATTCCACAGGCTGACATGGACTCAGAAGATGAAGGGATGGCAATTATTCTGGGAAGGGGTCCTGAGGCATGGCAGTGGAGGGCATCGTGTGAACTGACTTGCTTTCTTAACTGTAAATATGCAACACATTTTTAGCCTTCTTTACACTCAAATGGGAGGAGTGGAAGTAACAACATGGGGCAGAAGAAGGAGTGAAAAGTTAGAAAGGGATGAGGATGCAGGGAGCTCTGACTGCTCACAATAGGGCAACGCACCCCCACACTTACAAACAAGTCCTTGAGATCCCAACACTATTGGTTGCTAGTTAGCATAAGAAAGGCTGAGAGTGTCAAGTTGAACTGCCAAGTCTTAAGTTCTAAAAAGGAGTTGGAAAGGGTGATCAATCTTTCGAGTATTGAGGAGGCAAGAATTTGAAACCCACTTGATTGGGACGTAATGCAAATTTCAGGGAAGAGGCCAATATGATTCTGTAGCCCATGCATGCTTCAGCCGTGGGTCTCTCGGCGTGGCAATACTTGCTAGGAAACCCCTATTCCAAATGGCAGAAGGTGATCCAAACTGAGTGGCTGCTTTGTAGATTGCAGAGTAAATGTGGCAGATCCAGTTCAACCATAATAAATTTATATCCACTGCATATATGAGACTGCAACAGCCCATCCTGTTTGAAACAGATTTATCTCTACATTCATAAGGCAGTGACTTTAGAAAGAATTACAGCCATATTTTCTAAGCAGAATACCTGGGACAGGGGATTTACAATCCTTCCACATCAGTGGTAGTGATAGGTGAGAATATCAGATTGAAAGGGTATAATTGCAGATTAACTGTCTGGGAGTTCAAATACCTAGAAACGATAGCCGAAAGCAAGACAGTCTCTATAGTATACATTGAAGACAATGCTGAATCAGTTGATTCCACAATTATAGTGTGGGAAGCATATGAACTAGTACTCTGAACTAGACTATAAAAAATAATAAGAAAGAAAAGGAACAAACTTGAGTAAGTTAGAATCATTGAGAACAAAATACTGGAGCTAGAAAGGTCAATGATATCGGTGACATGGCATTATATTGACGACACAAATATTGCCAATAAATATTGAAAACAAAAATATTGCAACCCTAGATCATGGACAAAAATAACCAAAGTACAATATTATCATAAGCAAAAATAAAGAAATAACAAATATTGCTTACATGTCAAACTATGATAACATAACAGTCCCAAAGATCTAAATATTGAAACAAAATAAACAAATGCATGTATCAGATTAAGACTATTTGCTAACACCTGAAGCCTAGCATAGCTAAACTATATATCAAGAACCCTACTTTAAATAAACCACACTAAACGAAAACAAATTTAACTTCTCTACTACACAAATACTGATATTTTATCAGCATTTAAAGCAAATTTACAATACCACTATCAATAAAAGAAAATTCAAAAGACAAAAATTTTGATTGATAAATAAAATGTACTATACTAAAAAATAAATAAACAAACAATGTAAAATAACCGTCATAATTTTAAATGAACAAACACTTTCCTACCACCTATAAAAATATGCTAGCACCATAAAAATCAGATATGTAGACGATAGATTAACATTACAACCAAAAATAAACATTGCCAACACAATACCATAAATAAATAAAAAAGAAGAATACTTATAATTTGGTAGCTGAAGCTCTAGTCAGTGAAATGGTGATCCATTAAATACAATCCCAAAAAATGATTAAAAGAAAATAACCCCCATGAACCCGGCAGGCCACCATCCCTGTGATTGTGGCCATTCCCAATGGGTCGCAAATTGCGACCAGCCTCATGAATATTAATGAGACAGGTCCATTTGCGACCCATTTGGGAATCGCTAAATGTGTCCCAGACACATTAGTACATTTGATTTTGCGAGTCTCTAATTGAAAGTCTCAAAAAATCACAATTAGAAACTTGCAAAATCAAATGGTCGTACTTTTGGGCCTAGGTATAGTGGGAAAAGAATAAGTAAAGGATAAAATGCAGCATATCAACGCTACTTGGCCACACAAAGGAAATTGTATGAAGTGGGAGACAAAGCGGGATCCTCTCTGGCTTGGTTCAGCCAAAAGGAGGAGGGAGCCAGATGGGTAGGAGAATGAATTGAAAAAGGGGAGAAAGTGACAACAGATTTCGAAATAGCACAAGCATTTGCACCTTAGTACTGTGACTTCTACGCTGCTGAACAGCTTAGCGGTGCAGAGAAAATAAAAGCTTTCCTAGATAACTCAGACATTCCAACCCTATACGGGGATATAATGAGACTCTGTAGGTCATCTTAGTCTCAATGAAGCCTCAGAAGCCATCAAACGTATACAGAGTCAGAAAACTACCGGGCCCTATGGAATTCCAATGAATCTCCATAAGAGACTCTCCTCCATGGTAAGCCCACATTTGAAGCAAAGAACAGGGAGCACTTCCCCTACAACTTAGTCATGCAGACATAATGGAGGGGAAACCAAAAGATTAATGTACCTCCTACCGCACAATATAATTGTTGAAAGTAGAGACCAGAATTATGGCAACGATATGGGTGACAAGACTACAAGGAGTTATAACATGCCTATTCATAAAGACTGATTGGGATTAATGACTAAGCAAAGTCAGTCTCCAGGGCCAGTACAGATTGGTGCATAAAACCAAAAACAAGGGAACCCCATGGTGTAAAGTCACGGCATGGCGAAACGGCCCTTGCCTCCATACACTGGCCCTATCTGTTTCTGGTACTGAAGCGATTTGGGTTGACCAGAGTCTCTGCAGATGGGTAGCCCTCATGTACCAGACCCCAACAGCGGTGGTCATAGCAAATGGTGCAATTGTATTTCCATTTTCACTTGAAAGGGGGTCCTCTCTTCCTGTTGGTCTTCACTTTGTGCATTCAACTGCTGGCTTGCTGGTTCAGGGGGAAGGAGGCTATGGAAGGGTGTGATACAGGAACAGATGTGCCTGGGGAGGAAATGTTTCTTTATGTACATTATGTCTTCCTGTGTCTATGAAACTCTAATAGAGTTAGTACATCAATAATATGCACCTCGTCTGACAGCTGGACATGGCACTGAGGGCAAGTCTTACACATGAGTTATGCTTTCCCACAAGCCTGCATGCTGACTTTATATCAGTAATTCTCTCATTGTTTGAAAGGATAGAAGATATGCTGGGTACAAAATAAATTGGGGAAAGTCAGTTATTTATATATTCACAGTTGGGCTAAAAAGGGAGACGTACCTCATGGTATAACAGTTACCAAAGATGGGTTCAAATGGGTAGGCATTAAGATAACACCACCAACAGATTTGTTCTTGGAAAGGAACATTGAGGCATTACTGAATAATTTTTACATTGATAGGTGACAAACCCTTCCATTTCCAATATTGGGAAGTACTGCAATGTATAATATGATCACCCTGTCCTGCCCAATTCTTATATGCGATGAAAAACTCTGCATTCCCTTTATCAGACTTGATAGGCAATTGCACACTTTAGAAAACCGGATTTTATTGGAAGATTTGAAAAAAGGGTGTGTGTCATCCATATATAAAGCTATAGGCGTAAAGGAAGATATTGACTGGGAAGCTGCATTAATGCACCCTAGAAAAGTGGCTATCAACGCAAGGTTGTGTCTGATTCAACACATGTTCTTACATAGGGTATACTACAAGAAAGTGGACTCTATAAAATGGGGCAAGCCCAAGCACATAGTTTGATGAAATGTAAAGGAAAGGGAGGTACTTTCCTGCATCCAACTTGGCGATGTGTCTAACTTCAAGAGTCCTGGCAGGATATTTTAGATGAACAGAAAATTATACTAGAATGTGAAATGCTCCACTCCCCACCTCAATTTGCAACCCTGGGTATCCCAAATGCTGCAAATATCCCAAGAAGAAAACGTATGTTTTGCATTTTGGACCGAGGCATAGCCAAAGGAGGCATTGTAAGACTACAGAGCTTTCAACACATGCTGGCAAAGAGAGAGTGACAGGAGGGGATGGACTGGTGCATGGAGGCTGAAAAAGAGGTATGTATATAAGAGCCGAGGCTGCCCAAAATGTTTGGGGGTTTGAGGGAAATGGAGAGACTTCTACGCTCTGAGAGAAAATCAGTCAAATACTGTAAGTCAATTGCAGGCTTGTGTAAGTGCAAATGAAAGGTGGTGTGGGGGCAGAAATTCGTCCTTTCCAGGGAAAGCATAAATCACGTGGAAGCATTACCCTTAGTACCATATTCAGATGTCGGACGAGCTGCATATTATTGATGTACTACCAACAAGGGCTTCAAAAGGTATGCCAGATTCTACAGTCCTCCTTGATGACTTGCCGTGTGAAGAACAAACCAGGCTGTGAGAAGAACAAACCAGGCTGTGAGAAGAACACACCAGGCTGTGAGAAGAACACACCAGGCTGTGAGAAGAACAAACCAGGCTGTGAGAAGAACAAACCAGGCTGTGAGAAGAACACACCAGGCTGTCAGAGGAATATGTCAAGTGTTTCTACTTGTGCAATGCATGGTACAGTGGGCAGATTACTTGTCCAAGTTACAGATCTGTGGATCTACTCAGCAGCAAGGAAGGTCCTGAACTGCTCCCGACGCCAGACTAGCACAACACGCTTTGGTCAACTCTGGCCAACCATTGCAAAACAGGTGACCACTTCTAACAAGAAGTTTCGGAATGTAGTACCTTAAAACACTTGTATACATTATGCACTCTATTTAATTTTGGCAATTTTCCTGGCCATGCCTAATCATTTTCTTTTTATATCATTTCGGAGTATGTTGCCAGAATAGTTGTAAAGTAGTTCCACCACCCCAAACTTTTTTTTCTGCAAAATATGTAGTTTTTTGGTTAGATGGTTCTGGCGTCTGAAAAAAGAAAGTGTCTTGAAGGACTATGACAAAAATTATTATTTCCTCTGTCTCTGTTGAATTTCTACTGTTAAGAGTCAGCTGCTGGCAGCGAAGAGCAGTGTTTCTACTTTATTTAAATTTACTAAATCTTCCCCATCAAACAATTTTACTGTCATCCATCAACAAAGGGAGTGATTTCTGTCGTACTTTAGATGTTGTGCATTGTACTGCAGGTCATCCAAAGTGCTAGAACCCTTATGTTGTCACTGATAGAATTCTAGCCGCTATCTAGAAAGTCACCTTTCCAGTAGAGATATGTGGCGCCATGAGAAGCAAGACATATTACCAAGAATGTCATTGTGTTACCTGCAAGAGGTTGAAGATTATCTATCAGACACTGGTAATGCAATTTGTTCCACGGAAACATATGTAGACAATGCAGTGCCTGGGTAAATATTGTTCCTCCTTTGACAAGCATGAATGCTTTGTATATGTTCTCTAAGAAATCCTGCTGGGAGATCCCAAAGTGATGGACCAGGAACAGAATTTAGACAGCAGTAATAAGAGCTTTTCCACAGTACATGCAAGCAGGAAGGTGTCATTGTTTTCTGACTGTCTTTTGTACTTATTTGGACCATGGCAGGGCAGTTCCCTCTTGACTGAATGTTTCATGTGGTGTTCCAATCGCAGTGATGTTTCACCTATGTTCCATATGCACGACACGCTGACAGCTTTAGGGTTAATCACGTGTGAGCCACTTTGCTCTTTGCCTGAAGTTTATCTTTTGGGATAAGTAGAAATGCTAGTTGTGAACTTGCTTGTGATGCATATTACAGGTAATTACTGGAATCCTTCTCTGTGACCACCTCCTCTTGTGGTTTAGGTGTACTTAGGGGATATATTTTTACATGATGTTCCCCATTGCATGTGTGGGTGTTACTCTCCTTTCTAGAAATCTCAACTCTTCCTAATATGCAACAGTGTCCATCACTCTTGATCCGCAGCAACTACTATCCTTTTACTACAGTTAAATCTGTGACAAGTATGGCTTTAAGCGGGATGAAAAAGGTGAGGGTCTCTAACATGGACGTTGGCCAAAGAAGAGTAGATATGAATCCTTTCCTAGAGGCGTGGCCTAAGGAATTAAGGGTGTGGCTTAAATCATGTAAATTAAATTCAGTGCTTCTCACAGTGTGCCACCAGAGTGCCTCTCTGTGAATTTTCCGTTATTGCATCCAGACTGCCAATGATTGTTAGGAGTATCAGATAAATTATCCACAACAATTGTTGGAACTGGCATTTTTAGCAGGTTTACCCCTAGACTTTTTGCTTTTATCTCATGTTTTTGACCTGTTTTCTTGTTGGCTTTAGGACTGTGGGCACTTTACTACTGCTGATCAGCGCTAAAGTGCATATGCGTTCTGTGTAAATTGTGCTTATGATTGGTTATCCATTATTGGCATATATGACTTACTGGTAAGTCCCTAGTAAAGTGCACTGAGTGTGCCAGGGCCTCTAAATCAAATACTACTCATGGCATTGCAGCACTGGCTGTGCCACCCTCATAAGTAGCCCTGTAAATGTGTCTCAGACCTGCAACTGCAATGTGTGCGCGCGCAGTTGTAAATTGTCATGTTGACATGGCAAGTACACCCACTTGCCAGGCCCAAACCTCTCCTTTTCTTACATGTAAGGCACCCCCTAGGTAGGCCCAAAGTGCCCCCATGGGCAGGGGGCAGTGTATGTGAAAGGTATGACATGAACTAGTGTGTTTTACATGTCCTGATAGTGAAATACTGTGTATTTCGTTTTCCACTGTTGAAAGGCTGTCTGTCCCATAGGCTACCATTGAAGCTGCACTGTAACATTTTACATGTGTAACTTTCAATTGAGACAAGATGGGGAAATGGTGCTTAGGCTCTCTAAACTCAGAATTAAATAACATACCTTCTGGTAATGGTGGTTTTTAGGTCTCGCCTGACCCAGCGCTTGCGCTGGTCTGGCCAAAATTTAAGTAAGGGCTTCAAAAAATGCTACCGCCGGCCACAGCTTGCAGTGCATGTGCGCATGCGCGGGCGCGCGCTTGAGCAGAGGCGCCATATGGCATGATTACTGCTGTACGCGCACCACTCGCGCACATGCTCTGCAATTTGGTTTTCCTTTTCTGTGTAAAATGAAAAGAACCTCGCTAAACCTATCTCGATCCTTAAACAGCATTAAAATGTTCCCTCCCTGGCACGCCTGGCTCTAGAACACAGCGTCTGTGCCCATCCCCACTCTCAGGTACCACCATTTTATTTCTGCCATTACTTACTCCTTCCGCTGCCTCACCTCTTGCCGCCCATTATTTCTTTCTGTGACTCTCAGTCAGGTTCTTTTCCTCAGTATCAGTGACCCTGAGCACGCGCGTGTCATAAAGATAGCGACCTCAAGCTTTTCACACCTACTTTTTCTGCGCCTCTCCGGGGCTCAAGCATCTCTGATAACAACGGTGCTAACACCGAGCGCTTTAAGAGAGCTAGCCTTACACACCCAACCCTTCCGTTTACAAAGGAGCACAGTGAGCCGTAGAAGAGGAAATAATTCCGTGTAACTCTTACTGCTCCGTTGAAACAACGCATCGTCATTAAGTGAGATTAATCCAACCTCCTTTCCTCCGAGTCTATCCCAACAGCCCTAGACAATCTGTTCCATGCTTTTTATTGCTATCCAGCTGTTTACCCTTATTTTAACGTTTATTTACATGTTCATATAAGCCACATTCCTCTGGTTCTTTGCAAAAAGATACAAGTAAATAGTTACATGCAAAAATATTTATAGTTGCACAATGCATGTCTGCAGGCCAAACAGAAACTTTGCACCAAAAAACGGGCTTGCACAGATTGAATTGAGCACCATTTACAAAGAAATAAGCCATATGGTTAAACATCAAGGATTTGGGGCTGCAATGAAAACGATCTAACTATTCACGTTTGTTCTATATAAGCATCATTTCCTAAATATAATTCCCTTTCCACTTCACTTTACTTGACACTCGTCATGTGTCACACTCAAGCTATGGTATGTATGTCATCTGCACCCACTAGTATAGCGCACGTTCTGCTCTTGGTATGACCTTGTAGTGCCTTCCTGGGAGTAAGGACCCGTTACCATTGAGGGGTTACCATCGCAGGGCGCAGTCTGCTTCACTCTGCTCTGGGGCCACATGGTGATGAGCTGAGCTGGTTCAGTGCAGAGCCCAGTGCCTGTTTTTTGCATCTGAGGCATCTAATATTCATCACTATGACCTGGAGTTTCTCGGAGTTAATGAATGAACTTTAGAGAGAACAAGAGAGGCATTCTCTACTCACTGTTTCCTACTTTCACAAGCAGACTGGAAGAAACCTCTGCCTGCCCACGCCAGCAACTTTACTATCCAGCAAAAATCAATTCAAAACCTGCTATCGAGGGAGCATATTTTCTGAGCTGTGATTACAAATACAGGTTTAAACTCCCCTGCCCCAACCACCTCAATATGCATCTCTGAGGCTCTTTTTATGGAGCTGTGTTTAATTATGTTTACTTTATCACTAGTTACCAAACATTGCGCATCCAATAAAAGCACCACGAAGAACAGCAGATGCTAGGGTTGTTTGTTGACGGGGTGTCTGCTCTTTGGAGAGCCACAGGTCGCTCCTTTGAGTAATGCCCATTCTCTGTACTTC
The DNA here is from genome assembly GCF_964204655.1 of Triturus cristatus. Lineage (NCBI taxonomy): Eukaryota > Metazoa > Chordata > Amphibia > Caudata > Salamandridae > Triturus > Triturus cristatus. The sequence continues at coordinate 965,959,606 of NC_140581.1, forward strand.
ATTCAGAGGCTTTCCTCTGATTAAGTTGCAGCTGAGCTGCCACTTCAAGGAAACACTATATGTGACTACATTACCCAATCAGAGAAGGACACATTTCATTTTCATCTGTTCTGTCCTGGAATTTACTTTGTCTGATAAAGAGGAACAGCATTCAGCAAGACCTGTAAAACTTCACCTGATTGGCTCAAGACGTGACTCACTTTTTAGCCAGTATGGCTACCTGAGCTTTCAGGGGCAAGCACATGGCCTTGTAATGATGTTAAAGTGTCTTAGATACGTAGATAATTTACAAGGTTTGTTTGTCTCTAGCAGCAGCACAGATTTCAGGAGGGCAGTCATACGGAATGTACTGCAGTCGCAAGTGTCCAGAGGAATCCAAACCCTTGGGGGCAGCTGTGCTTTGGAATATTCTTTCCACAGACCCTGGCCTGACCTTTGGAAGGGACACAGGGCAGCCATTTCACTCGCTTTCCAAGTGACTAGTTTTTAATTGTTCTTGAAATTAACACCTTCTCCACCATCTCTATAAGCTCCTAGAGTTAAGGCTCCTTGGGGCATGATGGTGATTTAAGAATAATTCAGATGTACCCTTCGCTACTTTTCTAACATGTTTTCCTTGTTAACCCTCACAATATTGCATAATGGTAAATATGGCGGCTTAAATGAAGTGATGAAAATCTCAGACACTCTGTTAAAGGCACGGTGAATTCCTGTAATTGTAGAGGTCTTGGATTTAAGACCTTCTGAATGTTTTATTTTTTGTATTTAAGGCCTACAGCTATTCTGCCTTTTGTACTCTCTGATGGTCATTTCTTCTTCTGTCAGCCTGTGTACCTCTTTGTATGATAAGTGTATATTTATGTGTCCTAAGGAACAAGGGAAACCAAAGGGTATTTAAGGGACCGTGGGTATCAGTATTTTAAGGAACAGTGGTCCCTTACCATAAAATCTCTTAAACCATGTTACATAGAGATACAATGAAACCTATGTTAGTTTTTCAAATGGAATAGCAAATGCTTTTAATAATGCATATAGCATAATATTGAAGTAGGAAAAACAACAGAAAAAAGGTCAACAAACATTAGAACTCAGACATTTTACATGTGACTATTATGAAGACAAGCAAAACATGTCACATATTGCAGAAAGTTCCAATGCTCACATATCAAATTATATATCAATGTTAGGAGTCATGATAGTGTTTGTCGACGATGCTTCAATCCCATTATAGAGTATTGGCACCATCATCAGGGCATAAGGAATTATGGCTAAAACGCAAAATGCCTTTGGGACCTTATAAGTGTTTAGCCATGCAACAGTTAAAGTTGTTGCACCAAGGATATTGTGCTGCATAACTAAATACTTATAAGGTCCCCAAAAGCGAGTCCTATTGGCTATGCCAATGCTTGTTAAATTGTATGTTTGAAAATGCCACAGTTAGTGACAGGAGCTGGGATGTGCATTCACTCTAGACAGTCACAAGGGGGGGGTTGAGGTGTGTCCTGCTTTGTGTGGGTGACTCATCGCTAGGCTCCTTCGCACTATGCTGTCTCCACCCCCTGTGGTCAAGCTGGACCAGGGAGGACAACATTGGTTTTTACTGAGCTCAGAGACACTTTCAACAAAGACTACAAAGAGAAAATGAGTTATAAATATTAGACCTAAAACCCCAGAGCTTTCGAAAAGTGAAGAGCTGTAGGGAGGAGACTGCCCCTTTGCTGTGTGTTGTTTTGCTGGGATGGCATGCAGTTGCTGCTTCTGCCAAGGAGAGGACTACAATTGGATTTTGCTGGGAACCTGCTTGAGAAGAATCTCCAAGGGCTGGTCTCCTGGTCTGAAGTCTCAGAGACACAAAGACTTCACCCACAGCTTCCTTGAACTCTACGACTGGGAGTTCTGACCTGGCAGAAGGTGTCCAGTCCAGTTCTAGGCCTCTGGAGGTTGTGACTGCTACAGGAAGCTACCAAGAACTGAAGATCTGAAGAAAATCAGCACTTCACCCTCCTTGCAGCTGAATCTTTCGACGCAGCACCGCCGTGCAGGAGAAATTCCTAAAGAACAGTCCTGTGCGGCCAAAAAATGGACACAGCGCCTGACAGAGGCCCAAGGAACTGCCGCACGCTGGGTCCTGATGCAGAAGATCACCGCACCGACTACAACACAGGCCCTGCACATCGTCGGTCGGCGGTTGGAAAATTCGACGCAGCACCTGGTTTGCCATCACCACATCACCTCCAGCACGTCCGGATTTTCCACGCATGGCACCTGTGCGATGAAGCTACAACGCTGAGACCGCAGTAAGAAACCGATGTATCACCTCCTCTCCAGTAATGACCCTACGCATCACTTCCCCTGCATGGTAGTAAGGAACTGACGCATCACCTCCCCTGGAGCAAGAAACCGACACATCACCTTCCCTGCATGTAAGGAACCGATGGATCACCTTCTCTGCGGCTATTTTTCCTTCTGATTTTGATGCATCTCAGGTACTTTGTGCTGAAAGTGACACATCCATAGTTTCCTATGGACTGAACTGTTTTTCTCTTTTAAAAGTCACATTTTGATATCTGTATTTTGGATTTTTGTCATTTTGGTCTTGTTTGGGTTAGATAAAGATACTTTATTTTTCTAAACTGGTGTGGTGTCCATTTGTGGTGTTTTCACTGTGTTACTGTGGGTGATTTACAAATGCTTTACACATTGCCTCTGTAGTTTAGCCTGACTGCTCTGTGCCAAGCTCCCTGAGGATGAGCGCAGGCAAACTTAGGTGTTTACTTTACTCATACTGACTAGAAGGAAGAATTCCTACTTGGACAGGTTGCATACCTCTGCCAACTGGAGAACCCCATTTCTAACAGCAATTTTGTTGTGAAAAATGAGAACATGTTTAAATTCTGAAAATATGAGTTTGTAAATTAACTGTATTAAGGATAGTACAGTGGTCTTTGAAGTGTCGCAGTCACCCCTGGTCTCGCCTTCACTCCACCTTCCTTTGCAGTATATCTCCGTTAAACATATATATTTTTCTCCCAATATCTTTCTGAAATCCTCCATATCCATAGCTCACACCTCATAACTTTCCGCTTCAGCATCCTCTCGTCACTCTCTCCTATTGCACGTACTTCCTTGCATCTCCTTCATTTCACCATCCCAGAACACAATTCACTGACTCACCTGTAACCAATGCATTTTCTTATTTTCAATTACTGCTGGGTCTGAGTCTCCAAAGGACACACCCCACTTAAAATCCTGATGCCAGGGCAATTGGGAGTGAAACACAATGTTACTTTTGTTGCATTTTAAGTGATGAACCCACTGACTCACAGTCAAGACACTGGCACCTCTAAGTATCTGCCTGGTAAATTGGTACTTGGTACTTTGACACCCAGTGTCAATGGGGCACTAGTCTACTCCTTCTCCTTCCACGGTTGAGCTGAAATCAGTAGCCATTTTCAGCTCTTACAGTATTACTGTTGTGTAATGCCTTGGCATGCACATGTACATGTACTATGAGAGTGAATATTTCTATCCTCATGAGCATACACTATGCAGTATTCACATCCTGCATTCTGTGTTCCGGCAATGTGAACTTTTAATAAGGCACTGAAGAGTATTTTATTTATTTAGAGTTTTCTATAGCGCGAACATGACTCAGTTCGGTATCAGAGAGCTTTACATACGATTGAGGCAGGCATGGGAAAACAGCTAGTGGAGAGAGATCAAGGAAACTGTGGGACAAAATGCAAAAGGAGCAGGATAAAATTAAAGCAGACATAGGAAGCAGGTTGGGTGAGAATGAAAAGTAGGGCAATATACAACAAGAGCAAACTAGATAATATGGCCGGCGACAAAGGGTCGCATCAAGTGATATGTGTACAGTAAGCTTGAGGCAGGAGGAGCAAATCATCTAGTTCAAGGCATTGTTCATTAGTAGAGCTTTAACTTCCCTTTTGAAGGCAAGTGTAGAGGGAATCAGTCTTGTTTCCACTGGAAGGGAGTTCCAGATTCTCGGGGCGTAGCCAGAGAATGAGCGCTTGTAGGGTTTAAGCTTATTAAATTTCTTTGGCTTGGGCAGCAGTGTGCCAGTGCTCCTTGTGGACCTGGAGCTCCCAGATAGTTCCAGCTTTTTTGTCAGGTAGAGTGGGGTGTTGAAGTGTAGTGCTCTATGGGTCATGCAAGCGATCTTTAATTGGATCCTTGCCTCAAAGGGAAGCCAATTGATCAAATTCTGCTCTGGCGAAATGTGGTTGGTCTTCTTAGAACCTGTGATGAGTCTAGTAGCAGCATTTAAGGATGCTCTGAGTTTCGGCAGTCCGCATAGAGTAGCACTGCCATATTCTAGTCTAGAGATGACAAGTGCTTGCACCGCCGATTTAAAGTCATCTTGGGGAAGGTAGGGTTTGAGTTTTCTAAGGATGCAAAGTTAGAAGTGTGCTCCTTTGGTCGGTGGTCTGATGTGGTCTTGCATGTTAAGGTTCTTGCCTAGCACAACTCACAGTGATTTCGTGGAGTCAATGATGTGTGGTGTGCAGTTGAGGGCGATGAGTTTACAGAGATATTTCACAATAGTGGTGGATTGCCTAGCAGGTGCAATGAGGAGGAATTCGGTCTTGAGGGTGTTTAATTTGAGATGGTTGGAGGTTAGCCAGTTTAGGGTTTTGAGAAGGGTTCCGTTGAGAGATTTGATGCTGTCGGGGGAGGAGATTTTCATGTACATTTGTGTGTTGTCCGCATACATGTGATATTGGATGTTGGAGGCTTTCAGCATTACAGTCAATGGTTCAAGGAAGAGATTAAAGAGTGTGGGGCAGAGTGAGGATCCTTGGGGGAAACCCAGTGTGCAAGGACTAGGGTTGGATAGAGACTGGTTGCATTTGACTCTTTGTGTTCTGTTGTTGAGGAAAGAGGAAAACCATTTAAGGACCATGCCAGAGAGTCCCATCCTGCTTTCCAAGAGGTAGAGCAGATTGTCATGTTTGACAGTGTCGAATGCAGATGAGAGATCGAGCAGAATTAAAAGGCAAGCTCCATTTTGGTCAAGTAAAGTGAGAGCGTCGTCCACAATGTGAGTGATGGCCATTTCAGTGCTGTGGGCAGTGCGGAAGCCCGATTGGAATAGGTTGAGAAGCTGGAATTGCTCAATGTGTTTGCGTAGTTGTTCATGAACACATTTCTCCAGCAGTTTTGCCAGGGTGGGTATGTTTATGATTGGCCAGTAGTTGTCAGGTCAACAGGGTCAGCCAAGGGTTTTTTGAGAATAGGGAGCTCTAGGCCAGCCTTCAGGCAGGCCGGGATCTCACCTTGAAGAAGTGAGGCATTGATGACCTTGGACCAGAGCGGTGTTAGTGATCCTATAATTTCTTTAAAGAAGTTGGGGGAGGGGGTCATTGAAGTGATTTAAAGGGTTTTAGGGTCGAGAAAATATTGAGGATGGCACTGTCATTGAGGGGAGTGAATTGACTCCATGAAGCATTGTTTTTGAGGGAGAGACAATGAGGCGAGGTCTGGGGTGTGGAGACAGAGGAGTCAAGAGAGGGCGAAAGATTGAGTGCAGCAGACCTTAGATCTGCTTCAATTTTGTTTGTCTTATCAAGGAAGAATTCTGCAACCGGATCGCAGTTTGGTTGCAGGCGAGAGAGGTGCTGAGATTGGGTAGAGGTGTTGTTAGATTGAGATTTAATCAGCTCAAAAAGACGTTTCGGGCGGTTTTTGGCTTTGTCCAGTTGGTATTTGAAGAAGTTGGCTTTCTCTGATTTAATGAGTTTGTTATATCTACTTATTTGAATCTTAGTGTTTTTAGAAGATCCGAGGAGGGAGTGGATCTCCAGGTGAGTTCCGCTAGTCTTAGGCTGCGTCTGTCCGCATATAGTCTGTCATTGAACCAGGGTTTGGAGTCATTTATGGGAATTCTTTTTAGCTGAAGGGGGGCTGTGGCATTCAAGGCCGAAAGCACGGCATTATTATAGTGTTCAGTGAGATCATGAATGTCGTACATGTTTGCAGGCCGTGGAAGGGAAGAATTGCAGCGCTCTATGAGCTCATTAACACTTGTGTTATGGAGAGATCTTTTCCAGTGTTTGAGTTTTAGTGGTTGTGCGCTTTTGTGGGTCCAAGTTTCAAGAATCAGGGAGTTGATATAGTGGTGGTCAGACCAGTCACAAGGGAGAATGGATTCGAGATGGATGGAGTTGGGGTTGGAGATGATTAGATCCAGTGTCGAGCCTAAGTTGTATGTGGTACTGTCACAAAATTGGGTCAGAGAGAGGTCGGTTAGGAAGTTTTTGAAGGTTGTAACCACCTGATCAAGAGGGTCATTCCAGTGGAGATTGATGTCCTCAGGGAAGATCTGAGGGCAGTATAGGCCCAGGTTGGAGGAGATGGTTTCCATAGTTTGTTCAATTCGAGGTAGGTTATCACCTGGGGGGTGGTAGAAGATGTGAAGACTGCATAAGAGTCTTTGTGTGCTATGATATTGATGCATAGGTATTCACAGGATGAGAAATTGGCTGAGGGGGACTGTTTTGCTGTGAGAGAGTTACGGAAGATACAGGCTAAGCTCCCTCCCGTTTTCTTAACTCGGTCGAGTCTGATAATGTTGTGACTAGGAAGGACTAATAAGTCAAGGATGGGGCCAGATGAGTCGTTGAGCCATGTTTCAGTGAGGATAAGGAGGTCTAGATCTTGAGCAAGGATGAGATCAGCAAGGTCTGTGGCATGTTTCATCGCTGATCGACAGTTAAGTAACATGCATTTCAGATGTGATTTATGCAGGGTGTCTGTGAGCGTGGGCTGTGTAGTGGGGATCTGCATGAGGTTATTAGTGTTTATGGAATTGGCGTTGAGTCTTGGAGCTCTATGAGGGTTGGATGTGATGCTTTGGATGGGTTTCACAATAACATGTTTAGGGAGTGTTGAGCTAGGGGGCAATTAGTGGGGCTGTTTGTGAGGATCCAGTAGGAGCTGAGATGGCCAAATGAGGAGAGGTGTACTCAAGGAGGAGGGAGAGAATATCAGGTTCTGAGAATGGGTTTTTGGATCTGGCCGGTCAAGAGGGGGCGTTGGGGTAGGGGGTGGTATTCCAATTCTGGTCAGGGGGTTTCAGCTGGATCAGAGGAGGGATCTCCTGTGAAGTCCTGTTGGGGGAAGGATGAGGGATCTCATGTGTGGACATGTTGGTAGAGAGGTCAAGGGCTAGCTCTTTGGCGGACTTAATGAGTTTTTGGATGACATTTTTGATAGTTAGAAGCTCCTGGGTAATTTTCCTGAGCTTGGAAGCAGTATCTGAGTGTGACTGATGGGTCACGTGGAGGGGAGGCGGAGGGTTGGTTAGTGGGGAGGGCGGAGGGGAGACCAGGGGAGGTGGGTGGGGGATGGGGTAAATACGCTAATGGAGAGTTCCCTCTTCAATGTACGGGTGCGCAAGGGAAGTGGGCGATGGAAGGGAGGGTAGGGGAAGGGAGGTTGGATAAGTTCCTGTTGGAGAGTGAGCAGGCCAGCTGTCGAGTGTATTTCTAGATACAGATATCTATTTAAGGTAATTGTAGAACAAAAATGTTTTCCTTTCTTTTTCTCTCTTAACTTTTCTTCTTTTTTCTTTTTTTTCTCTTATCTAACATACACAAAATAGGTTTGTAAAAGGGAGAACACACTTGTGTGTTTGGTTTAACTATGGTCCACTCCTATCATATTGGTTTCACGCTGGTGATCTTATGATCTTATGGGTCTACTTCTATGAGACCGACGGTTTCTCTTTCTTACTCTTGGATTTCTATATTTTCTCTGAATCCGGTCATTTTCTGGCACCTCTTCTGGTGTGCAGCTTTCCACTTATCCAGTAATGGAGTTTTTGACTATGGTAGATTGTAGTAAGAATTCCCTCTTGTATAGATGTAAAAAAACTTGTCATACTGTTTTGTCAACAGCCTTGAGAAAGTCGTCTAACGACAAAACACATATCGGCTGTGTATTTGCTACACCTACGTGTCAACATTTTGGAAACTGATCCACTGATGATCAAGATTACTCAAATTTGACTATTTCACCTATTGCTGACATTACTGGCTTATGATAGTCAGTTGGAACTTTTTTGTGCTGTGCTCTGTTGTTCAATTTTCAATTTCAGTATGTAACTTTGGGTCGAAATAGACCATTTCAGTTGCGTTCTCAATTGCGTGCTTAATGTCTCTCTTAATTGTCACATTCCAGAGACCATTGGAAAGGGACAGTCTGCTTTGTCAAGTCTCTTAATCGTGCACTCATGGTAGCAAAGTTGTGAATGTATCTTGAGCAATAACTGGCCATGCCTAGGAAGGATTACAGCACGGTAACATCTTGGGGGGGCAAGTGGATGACAGTGCTTCCACCATATCCAGGTCTGGAGTCATTCCCCCATCAGAAAATATATGGCCAAAACATTTGAGTTTGGTTTTGTTAAATTTGCACTTTGGAGCATTCAGAGACCTGCATCAGTATTAACTGGCACACTCGGTTGAGAGTTTTGTCATGTTTTGTTTTTTTCCAAACACCAGTATGCCATCGCTATAATTAAAAGTCAGTTCAACAGGCTGAATTAATCGGTGAATAACATTCTGAAATATTTCAGCAGCTGAAGATGCTCCAAAACTCAGTTTCTTATGTCAGAATAAACCAACGTGGGTTAAAAAGGTAGTAATATGCCAGCAGTTTTCTTCCAGTTTGAGTTGATGGTATTCTTTATTCAGGTCCAGATGGGAAAATACATTGGCTCTGATTAGCTGTGGGATCATATTCACTATGTGAGTACAAGGGTGTATTTACCTCTCAATGGCTTTGTTTGCTTTGTGCATATCAACTCAGGTGCGCATACAGTCCTTTTTTGGCACTACTACAATGGGTGAAACCCACGGCATGGGACCTGTAGAGCGCTCAATGATGTCATGCTGGAAAAGTGCTTCTAGTTCTTTCTCTACAGCTTCTTGCAGGTGAATAGCAACTCTGCGATGTCGCTGAGTAACAGGGCAAATGTCCTCATTGATATGAGGCTGTACTTTCATTTTCTTGAGTCTTTCCAGGCCATGGAACTACGATGGGAATCGGCTTGTGAGCTCTGACTGAGCACAGAGGTTGTAGTTAAGGGAGATCAATCCCATGACAGTAGCGGTGGCATAACTGAGCAAACAGGCCCTCGATGGAGTCCCTTGTAGAACATGAATGGTGGCTTGCGCCAATGTCTTTTTCTGTCGCATTGTCGCTGTGAACAACCCTTGGCTTTGCAGTGGTTCAGATGCGGCCCACGTGTACACTTTCATGCCTAATGGAGTGTGGCGAGGCATGAGAGACAGGCTGTTAAT